>NC_045430.1:222853267-223499177 GCF_902635505.1 Sarcophilus harrisii
GGGCTAAGTAATGCATTCAGAAATAGTAAATGAAGATGACTCTACTCAATTCCCATATGATAGTTTGGTTGTGCTACACTAGTCAATCAAATCCCAGCACCACTGAGAAAAGGGAGTCAGGAAGTACAGGTTTTATTCAGAAGTAGAACACTATTCTACCTAAACTCTGGTGGCCAATCGCAGGTCTGTTTGTTCACTCTGCAAAAGGGAAAGAGACAATAGCTGCCTGAGACTTCAATGACACTTTCAATATCTATAAAAGGCTTTGCTATCTTCAAGTGGTTACTAAATCACACCAAAGTCTGAAGATCAGTTTTATGTCCTGGATAGGCTTGAGACCCAAAATATGAGAATACCTCCATGAATATGACCCTCTTTGGTAATGTCACCAAAGAAAAAGACACTCTTTTTTGGTGAAGGGGGGAAGAGGGGGGAATATCATTTGGTAAATTTAAAATATGAATCATGACCAAAAGATCCACAAGCAGAATGACACAAAAGGCCAGGCAAGACTTGCCTCCCAATGAAAACTAATACAAAACCATTCATTATAATGCAGAACAGCAGTTCTCTGAATGTTAACACCCTGCTAGGCTATATCATACAAGACAATAGATAAACATCTGTTTCAGTCTCAATTTCACTTGGTAACTCCAAGAATAGTTTGCTTCCCCGACACATACTCAGGAGAAGCAGTATTGCTTGATTCCTGATTTCTCATTAATTTATGAGCTAACCCAGCATGAGTCCTGGTCTCTCAGTGAACTTCAAGGTGAACTACACCAGCAACTGAGACATCAAACAGCATTAATATTTTCAATGCTATACAGGGGCAAAAGGCTAACCCAGGATTTCCAGCTTCCCTACATAGGCCTAGAAGTCTAGGGGTCACGCCAGAGATTCTCACAACCAGTACCAATAACATGTTATCTCTAGGTCATTGGGAAAAAGCAAGGTCATTTGTTTAAGGCCACAAGTATTAGAAAGTATTTGATGATATATTTCTTAATATCAAAATGCTTATTATTTTAAATAAATTGTTCTTGTGCTAATTATTCCAAAAGGTATTATATTTGTTAACAACAACTAGTTTTGAGAAATTGATAGTGGGGGGGAATAAAATTAGCCAAAAGAGTAATTTGAATTCATATTTCAAATCAAAACTAAGAATAATGGGAGGACAATGCATAGGAATACTATAGCTCCAAAACCCAATCACACCTCTAGTTAAAGGTTGCAGTGGAGATCAGAATCTAACAAATGAAAAAAGCTACCTGTGAAGAATCTTACATCCTGTCTACTGCCAAGAAAAGTATTGCAATTCCCAAAGAAGAACTGATATTGTTTCCTTGCTAAAAAAAGGGTGAAGTTATAAGTGAAGAAAGCTGTAGAAAGAGGAAATACACTATGTCTTTTATTATCAGACAAAATTTTAGTTTCACTAGAGAGAGCCCAGGAGGTTAGAGAGAGAAAAAGTAGTTCAGCTAATTATAAAACCAGGGCAAAAAGTATGTTTTCTCACCCTATACCCAGAAGCAAGGAGACAAGAGGAGACAAAACTCTCATATTGTATCCCAAATTGGAACCACTTTTTATTAACTTTTCCACAAAGATAAATCAGAAGAGGTCAAGTTCCAAAACTAAAGCAATCCTGGACAATTCTAAATGAAATCTTCACATCCAATAAAGTCAGAAAATTTCCCCCTATGTCTTTTCTAAATTACAAAGAAGGAAATATATGCAGCATTATACATATCATAATAGGCTTTCTCAGAAAGGAGGCAAAGACCTTTATACAGATGCTAACAGGTCAAGTACTTAGTTAAGAGGCTGCAATGATGAGTCCACTCGCTCCCTAAAAAAAGAACCTATTTCTAGGAGAAGATCAATGCCAACCTATAGTGTGAAATACACCACCAACACTTGCGGAACAAGCTATGAATTCTGGAACTGTGAAGCAGATTAAAACAAACAAGGTTTAATGTCTACTCAAAAGAACGATATTTGAAAGGCTGCTGGGGCATCTACAGAGAATGCAGAGCACCTGATCAGAATTAGGTTCTGATCAAAAAGGCTCACTCAGAATAAAACATGCCGTTTCCCCAGATGACTAGTATAAGCACTGCATGAATCCATAGAGATGAATGCCAAACCTGAATAATACATACTGCCCTACTTTTACTGTTATTACAACTGAACAGTATAGGACTCCATCTACCATGCATGAAATGATGACAGCTTCCCAGGAGCTTCCTCTCTGATTATGAAGAAAGGAATGTCACTACCACTGATGAAATCAGGATGGAATATGGTAGGATCAAGAAATGGCAAATGACCTGATCAAAAACTGCATTCACTCACCACTTCAGAGTCTCCAGAAGCCCAGTAAACAAGATTTTTTTACTCCCAAAATTAGGGCTTTGAATATAGGGATTAATCACTTATATCACTGATATCTGTTATTAATAGCACTGAAAACAGGAACAATATTCAAGCCATTGATAGTAAATCTGACTCTAAACAAAAAGAATCTCTTTGAGAAGGAGTATGTGAATGCTTTTATCTTCTTGAAGATCATCTTCATGCTTAAACAGCACCAAACAGCTGTAGATTAAGAGGTGTAGCCACAAAAGCCCTGATTTCCCTGAGGGAACAGGAGGAAAGACTCCTGGAAATCTAAGCTGTCCCCCAAATTACACTGAACACCTGGCCATCTGTTACTACATAAAATGCTTCCAAACGATGTTTTGCAATAAATTAATGGTAAATCTCTGGTTTAGTTATTTGTTATCAGAAACTAATATTAATTCTTCTAGGTTTCACAAGACCCCAAGAGTCATTGGAAGATTAGCTCACCTAAACACCCTGCTCCCTTGTTTCTCTTTGTTCCTTATCATCTGATTGCTCCATACCACTACTATGTTTTTAACAAAGACAGTCAATTTTGTTTTCTTTGTTTTACAGTATTGTTAAGTAGAAATGTTCAGGTAATTATATATTTCTAGTAAACTGAAAACTGAAAGGCAGAGAGTTGCTGTGTACACTGCATTCAAAGACAAGCAAATGCTTACCATGATCTAATCTGTAATTTGTGATATCATTTAGCTGACATTTATACAACACTCTGAACAATAACATTAAGTATACTTAATATTTTTAAAGTTTGCAAAACATTATGCATACATCATCTAATTTGATCCTCACAACAACCCTGTGAGGTAGGTGCTATTAGTATTCCCATTTTGCAGAAGAGAAAACTAATGTTCAGAGGCTAACTTAACTAGGATAACTCAGCTATTAAGAGTCTGAGGTAGGATCCAAACCCAATTCTTTCTTCTTAACTCAAAGTTCAACACTTTAACCCCTATGTCACACTGCCCTTGAATGAAAAGGAAACAAAGCCTTCATATTATTTACTTCCTTGATGATCAAAGAGAAAGCTATTACTTTGTTTCTAATTAGCATCAGATAAAAAAAGAAGTCAACATATTAAACCACAATAAATATAGCTTCTAAAGAATACATATTTAGGACATCTAGGTGGTGCAATAGATAGAGCACCAGCCCTGAAGTCAGGAGGACCTGAGTTCAAATTTGACTTCAGATACTTAACACTTCCTAGCTGTGTGACCCTGGGCAAGTCACATAATCCCAACTGCCTTAAAAAAAAAAAAAAAAAAAAAAAACACACATTAAAATGAAAACCCTGAATTTCTAGGAATGCTTCATGCTTTTCCTTTCTTAGGAATAGCAGCACACATTCTTCACACAAGAAAACATAGGTAACTCCTGGCATCCTTCAAACCCATTAACTAAGCAAAGTTCCACTTTATCCACTCCAGAGCTTAGCTTTCTTCAGACCCAATAGGTCATAACAGGTACTTTAAAAATTCCTTCCTGTATCCCCACAGCATTATTTGCCATTAAATGTATTTGCTATGACAGTAAAGAACGTGCAATTGAAGAGGAGTATCAGGAATAGAGTGCTTCATAGTTCTGGGCAGGGATTGTTGCTTGGAAGCCTACAATATTAGGATCAAATGCTAAATTCATTATAAAGATGTTTACTTATCTGAAAATTTTATGATCCTAGCAAGCAGGAAATGAAAACTGGATAACTGCTTAGATATTGGATAATTGGATAACTGGAAAACTGAATAACTTTGCTGTACTTTCAAAGTGGAAGCCAGCCTTTCCTAACTGAATTTTTAGAATTAACAGTCCATGAAATTAAAACAACATTAAGTGACCTGGTCACTGGCAGAATTCATTATCTTTAAATAGGCACACAAATTTGCACACTTTAAAGAAATAGGGATGACTGCCTTGCATTGGCTTCTTTTCCATTGTTTATTTTTCTATTTGTTTCACATTATTTCACTGGTATGAACAATTCCAAAGTTATTTACTATTCAAACAGTAAGTGTTAAAATATACTTAAGTCCATGGAGGGTGAGTTTTTTGGATTACTGGTTTGGAATGATGTGAGTATCCTTCAATTATTATAACTGCTACTAGGGTGGCACAAGATCTCTGAAAATCATCACTTTCAAGGCAATAACAAACATATGATACCTAAAGGCTCCACTTAGAGCTTATATCCAAAACACTTGGGAACCTGGAATTTTCACGTCAAGAATAAAAAGCAAATGGGTCATAGGACAAAGCTAAGGTCAGTCTAGAAAATGGAAGCAAAAGAAAACCTAACTCTTCCTTTATTTAAAGTGTCAAGCAAAGCCCAAACAGTATTACTATATATATATATATATATATATATATATATATATATATATATATATGATATATGTTATTACCATTGCACACCTACTTTTATCAGATGGGTTGAAAAAGTATAGATGATCCACTACTAATTTGGCCATGACCAAAGTTAGGTCTCAATGCAGACACATTGTTAAATAAATGCAGAGAAGTTGGAAGTTATGTTCATTTAAGTGAATTTCTTTTACACAAGTATATTTTAAATCCTCTAAAATTTGATCCATTAGAGTAAGGGTAATTCCATGCCAAATTTTGCCTTAGTGTCTAAAAGGAATTGGCATATTTTATCAAGGTTTCTTGTTAAGCACCTCAGTTCTAAACAGGATCACAAAAATCTCGTAAGAGATACCCCATCATATTGTACAAAATCAACAGAGTTGTTGTCCAAAGAACATCTGAGTAAGTAACTTGCTCCTTAGGCAATACACTACAAAGGCCATCTTATCCTGGTCAATGGAGAATCTCATGAAAAAAAAAGATCTAGAAACAATTTGCTATTGTAACAGTAACCCTAAGAAGTTCTCACCTACCTGGCAAAAAAAAAAAATTGGAGACATTCCAAGTATTTTCTGAGGATAGGATCATTGCTTCCAACTGCGATCTAAAAGGTTTTATAGCACTGTTCATTCTGCAGATCTGAGACAACTTTTATCACAGTTCTACAATCTTTGAACTCTTAACTATCCAGAAGGTTAAAGTACTGCAAGCATTTCTGCCAGGACAACTACAAGCCATCCATTTGTAAAGCCACACAATACCTAGTATAGAGTTTACAGGGGCCAGTGTTTAGGCATCCCAGTGAGGGTAAGGATAATCCCTGCCTAGTTCTAAAGAGGCAATGTAGCTTATAAACAAGCACAAACTGAAAAGGTCATGCCAGGGTGATAGGAGAATGTCTACTGATTGCCAAGATCGAAAGAAAAATGGAAATAATGATAAGCATGCAAAACCATTCTGAGCTATCGTCTGTAAAAGATTAAGCAAAAAATTCAAAGGATGCCAGGCAGTTGTCTGATTCAATTTGATTCCCCAAAGTCTTTTACTGTAGTTGCTTGTATTTCTCACCTTCTACCAGCACTTGCCAATATAGTATTAAAGTGGGCTCCATCAAGCTTCACCCAGATTCAATTTTGCACGTTTGACACAAAAAACCAAAATTTCCAAGTCAATAGAACTACCCATTTTTCATCATGCAGTCTTTAAGCTCCTCCACTATCCCCTTCTATTTTAAGCTTTAATAGAACAAATTTTGCCCATCCAAGAACATATCTCTCAAATATAGCATTGTTCCTATCGAACTAATTATTTTTTGAAATATTGTTTGTCTTCAAGTCAATAGACAGTGAAAAGGAGCACATTATTTTGTGTAATGAAAAAAAAGGTCTTTTCTCTGGGAATCACTGGAAAGTTGTAAATTATCTGGCTGAAGAATTCTTAATATTTTTCCAAAAGGACATTTTTTAATTCACTCAAGTCTTATGATTATTTTTAGATAGAAGAGGGGATATAATGCAACAAACAGAAGACAGTAGAGAAGTGAAGCATAGATTTTGGCTGTGAATCCTTACAAGCCACAGACAAGGCAGCAGTCAAGGACCATACTCCCTCCTCACAAAGAATTTTGCAAGCCATAAGAAGAGAGTTATTAAACCATGTAAGGCAAATTTCAAGTTCAAGTGGTAACATTATGATTAACCTATCAAGAATCACTGACCTAAGAAATGTGAAACCCAAGGAAATTATCTTTTATTTTGGAGACTGTTGCTGAATGTCCTGGAAGAAGACACTTCTATCACATTGCAGGATAAAGTACAGACCTAAAAATTTGTAAACAACCAATGGAGAAAGAAGAAAAATGGTGGATCCTGAGGATCAGTCTCTGAAAGACAGCTGGCACGTAAAAAGAAGATATTGAAATACATAATCATCTAGAGTCAACCAGAAAATCTTGTCAAGGGGCAGCACAGAAGATCTTGATAGATATAATATTCCTGAAGCATTACCTGAGTAACCAGTGGATCCTGGATATATCAGTCCAACCATCTAGACCTGAGTGACTTTAGAAACACAGATTATTGAATTCTGATTATGGAAAATGACAGTTAACCAGGACATCTTTTTGCCAGAATTAGCACTATCAAGTTTTCCAGCAAGATTGGTATTCCAAGTGTTCTAGGTGAGGGCTCATTCTGTTTATATACATGGACTCCAAAAGAAAACCTTTGCCATTATTACTCTTAATGCCTTGGCAACAAAGATTACATATACATACAAGTGGCTTTTCTCCTCCTTCTGGACTTGGTATTTTCTCTACTGACAGCTCTTCTTTGACATCAAGTCCATAAGTTTTTTCTAAAGAAGCAGAAATCTGCCAAACAAAAACAATAAAATAACATGATTACAAAATTTTAATATCAATTAAAATACACCTAATACAAACATATAACTAACCAAGATGGTTAATTAATTAACCATCTATTTTGCAAAGGCAATTATCTATTCTAGTGCCACATAGTTAATTCTCTCTAATCACATATTTCATATTTAATGTAATCATTTGAGTTTACTAAAAGATATTCATTTCAGCTCAGTCTATTTCATTACCTCCAAATCACTGATCCTCACTTTCAGAGTTTGTATCTATCAAGCAAGAAAGCAAGAATTTAAGCTCCTACTGTGTGCAAGGATACAAAAACAAAACTGAAACTCAAGGGTAGGTTCCTGCACTCGAGTAGTTTAGAATTTTATTCCCAGATAAAATGTATCTGTATTCTACCTACAGTTCTAAAGGAAGTGGCCAAATGAACCAGGTTTTTTAAATTCATGAAAAAATAGGACAGGATCTCTGAAAAACAAGGGTTAATAAGACATACTCAGAAATAAAAGACTAAAACTATAATTATTTTAAAGAGTTTCTTACCTCCTTAAGACGTTTAGTAACTTGCTTGACAATTTGCTCATCATCTAGAATATTCTCTGAATTTTCAGATGGAATGGAAATGGCATGCTTTAGCATTGATTCTGCTACAGGTGGAGGAGCAAGGATCATTGATTCATTTTCATTGATACCTTTTACGCTACTTCTTTTCCTTGTTTTATACACTCCTGATGAAAGAGTTGAAGCTTTTTTAGAAGCTGAATCTGAATTTTCTACGCCTAGAGCAAAAGTTGCAGTTTTAGGTTTTGATGACTTCATTTTGGGTATTTTTTTATCTTCCAAAGTTTAGATGGTAGATTCCTGTTCTTCCTATGAAAAGATTAAAATAATAAGAGAAAACTATTTTTAACTACTAAGAAAGTTATCCTTTTCTTAATGCACTATATTAAAAATTACAATTTTAATGCAATTAATCCAATTTTCTCAATATCTTAATTATTTACTCAGTATAAATTAAGCAGCTCTAACTTAACTTTTTCAGAACAGAGGGATACATATTAGTAATGAATCATAAGCCCAGCAAAAGTGCCTACTCTACTTTAAGAAATTGTATTAAGTATCAGTAGAATATGATTTAATATTAGTTTTCTGTATGTGCAATTTATATGGGCATCTTTTATAGCTGAGGAGAAGAAAGAAGAGATAAAATGATTCCAGATTAACAAACACCTAAAGCACATTATATATATATACCTGTATGAATTTTACATAATAAATAGCTACCATTTATATAGTACCTATTAAGTGCCACTGTACTAAGTGCTTTACAAATATCTCAGTGGATCTTTACAACAACCCTCAGAGAAAGGTGCTCCACTTTCCTGATTAAGAAATTGAGGCAACGAGAGGTTAACTGACTTGCCCAGAGTCAACTAGCTAGAAAGTACCTGAGGGTGAATTTGAATTGAAGTCTTCCTAACTACAGCCCAAGCATTCTATCCACTGCATATATACATAGCCATATGTGTGTATCTATGTAAATGCATACATTGCATTATACAAAACTATGCAAAGTCAAAGTTTACCATTTCAAATTTTTTCAGTACTCCTCTCCCTACCTGAGAAACATGAACCTGTACCAATTAGCAAGTAGGTAAAGGGGTATCCCTTCTCAACCAAATGCTATAGCTAAGGAAGTCAATTACTATACTAGCTAACCTATATATACTAGAAAAAAAAAATGAAAAGTAAACTTTTAGAAGCTCTTCAAAAGAAGATACTGAGACATAAATAATAATCATATAATAAATAATGCAGCCATATGCAATATATCTAGTGTAATATACCATAATACAGATATGACATGTTTCCTCTTGTTCATGCAAAAAAAGCTACAACCAAACAAAATATACCTCAAAGAATCTCAGAATTGGAAGACACATCAGCAACAACATACCAGTAACTATTAATAAGTGACTCTCCAAAAAAAAAAAAAAAAAAAGTATTCATGACATACTTAAATTTAATCTGGATTATTAATATTTTTCCATCATGAGTATAAATAAAAAAAAAGAAGTCAAGCTTACTATTATCTGATAAGTACTGGGTCCAGCACAGCCCAGAAGAAAGCCATTTAATCCAAATAATTAAGATTTTCCTTTACAACAATATTAATAAGTGGCCAATCAGCCTTTGTCATGAGTCCTTTCAAGTTCCTCACAAGCTATTTCCTTTCCACTTTTGAAAAGTTATCATAGTTAAGAAGTCTAAGTCAAAATTTGCCTTTCTGAAACTTCTATTGGTTTAATTCTATTCCCTTAAAAAAGGGAAGGGGCTACATATCTAATTTTAAATCTCTAGTTTCTTCAACTGATATATGTATGACATTACAATGATTCTCGAAATATTTACATTAAATTAGAGGTTCTTAATTAGGAGAGTCTATAAACTTTAAAAAATATTTTGCTAACTGTTTTTCAATGTAATAATTATATATATATATATATATATATATATATATATATATATATATATATACAAACTGAAAGAAATCACAGGAATTACAAAAGCAAAAGTTTAAAATTCAATCCTTCTTCATAACCTTATGTATTTAAATTTAGTCATTAATTTTTTTTTCTAAGTAGGTCCATAGTCTTTTTTCTACTCCCAAGGGTTTTTACCCTATGAGGAAGTAGAAGTATTATGATCTGCGTAATACAGACAGAGAAACTGAGGCTCAGAAATGCTTCTTGTGGTCACACTGTAAAACTCTCTAGAAAATTTAAGATTAATTAGGAATAGATTATATACTGGAAAAAGAATTTAGAAGGAATAATATGAAGAAAAAAGAAAAAATACATATTAACAAACAAGAAGTGATCACTTGAGCAGGGGTTCATTCTAAATTATATATAAAGTAAAATTTCAGGGGGTATAAGATGACTCTAGACAAAAATTGCCCAGAAAAATAAAGTCATTTAGCTGTATGCAAATTTGCCTACTCTATCAATCCATGGTGGACACACTTACATGAATGGGTAAACTACAAGGTAACACCACAAAAGATTAAATCCAATATAGACTATTTCAGTTTAATGAACAGTATCGTACTGTTGACACAGAACAGTTTTAAATACTGAATTCATCACTTTTCAACTAGATAATACTTTCTACTTTTTTTTTTTTTGCTGAGGCAATTGGGCTAAGTGACTTGCCCAGGGTCACACAGGTAGGAAGTATTAAGTGTGTGAGGTCAGATTTGAACTCAGGTCCTCCTGACTTCAGGACTGGTGCTCTATCCACTGCACCACCTAGATGCCCCCTACATTTTCAATATATTTATAAACACAAAGATAAAAATGGCTGAAAGTACATATAAGACAATAAAATCTTATTCAACAATGGGAAAAGTTGATGAAGTGTTACCATAGCAACAAAATCCTACAAAGCAAGTGAAATACAGGATATAACACAAGTAATTAGTATAAGACAATCCCCCAAAAAAATCTTCAAATGGATAAACAACAAAAGAATTCAAGCAAGAATGAGTTCAAAAAATCATGAAAAGAAATGGAACTAGAATTAAAAATATACTAAGAATGCTCAGGAAGAAGTTATGAAAATAATGAGCAATATAAAGAATTAAATAGATAATCTGAAAAGACATGAAATAGTGATGTGGTGAAGACCTTAAGAATGTTATAGCAACAACCCATAAGCTATTGTGATAACTTCAAGGATGTTTTATCATCCAAAAGTCTGGGAGGCCATCTCTCATCTGACTCAGAAAAGAGCACTTCTTAGTTTCATGAAAGAAGACTGGGGATCGTTGTTAGTCCCCATTACCAAGCTTCCTACAGTCATGTTGACTCCAATCCCATGAAGTCATTTACCCTGTTCTTTGTTCTGTACTCCCGCAACTCCACTTCTCACAGTTTTTTTCTATAAATTTACCTGTATGCTCCTTGCTCTTTGCTATCTTCCTCTCGGAGAATTTAGCCTGCTTTAATTGGCATTACAATTACAATAAAACTTTATCTCAATTTAGAAATTAGCAAAACTGGGGCAGCTACGAGGTGCAGTGGATAGAACATCAGCCCTGAAGTCAGGAGGACCTGAGTTCAAATCTAGCCTCAGACACTTAATACTTCCCAGCTGTGTGACCCTGGGCAAGTCACTTAATTCCAATTGTCTCAGTAAAAAGAAATTAACAAAGCTTCCAAATTCCTTTGGGATACCCGACACCTATCTGGAACCCCCATAAATTCTAGGAATCCACTTATACCCTGAATTCTAACATAAGCAACAAACAACAACAAAAAGAAAATTATAGATGATAGAGAAAAAAATAGGAAAAATAGATCAAATACTGAATTAGAAAATAGTAGGTAAAAGTAATAATTCCGAAGGAAGGAAAGATCCGAAAATCTAAGAATTACTTGACTCCCAGAAATTTAAAAAAAGAAAAATATCTGAGTGCTAAATTATAAGAAATCATAAAAAAAACTTTAGTTATCAAAAACAAATGATATACAAAAAAAGAATTCACAGAAACCTCACAAGAAAAACATATGAGTAAATACTCTTCTAAATGCATTATAGTTAAATTCTACAAAAATATGACCACTATCAGACAAGTTGCTAGAAAAAAATAAAAGCTATAATCTGATAATGGGCATGTCAGAATTATACAAGTTTTTTAAGTAGGATCAGAAACCAGTGAAGAAACTGCAACAGCTATTTTTAAAAATAAACTTAAATCACAACACTAGGATAAGAATATAGCAAAACAGTATGTTGTTTGAAGGTAAAGATAGAGATTTGCATAATACTGTGACTTTGAAAAATTCACAAAAATAGGCAATTCAAAGAAATTTCTGAAACCCAATCAGACCTAGAGCCAAAAAGCAAAATATTTAAATTTATATGTATCAAAGTAAGACATATTAGTTGGCAAATATGAAAAAAAACATGTTTTTGGGGGGTCATGAATATAGTGAAGCCTGCAGACCCCTTTGTTTAATGCTTTTAAAGGAATAAAATATATATGATTAGAAAATAAATCGATGATACTGAAATACATATTTTTTCCCATCCAAGTTCAAGGACTCCCTTAAATCTTATGCCAAGTAACCCTACTTTTAGAGTATTATACTAGATACTGGCTAAACCAATATGCAGACCTGTTGGTCAGATAAACAACAACAAAAAAAGATAGCAGACAAGAAAATTTAATCCCAAATTGACAGGAAAGAAAAAAAGACATCTGATTAAAGAGTTCAGTAGTCTTCTGAATTAAGTGATTAGAAGACAAACTCTCATATTAGCTGTAAAGTAGGACTAACATATAAGTGTCAGATTTATAGTCAGGACATGGTTGGTTAGAAATTCTCCAAATACAGAAGAGCCAGAGTTCTGCTTCCAGGTAACAGGAATGTCTGGTGAAGATAATCATAGTTTTATTAACTGTGTAGTTTACATTCTTGATTTTACTAATGAGAATATAGCTATGATTTAGCAAAATAAGTATTTTAACAAATCTTAATGAAATGAAAATTGGGCATTTATATGGTTCTAACTCAATATAATTGGATCTAATTCATCAATTAGGGGACTCAATAGCTCTTTCAATGAATTGGACTGTGCTAAATGTTGGTCATGAAAAGACAAAAATTAAAGTCCCTGCCTCAAAGGAGCTTATATGCTAACTATGGAAGCATATATATATAGAGAGAGAATTCCAATACTAACCCAGGAGTCAGTAATGGCAATGAAATCAAATTATCACTGTGCACCTATACATCTGTCATTATTACATCAATCCATTGATCAGACTACTTCAAGAACAAGTGGTTCTAACTGTCAGGAAGCTAAAATGGGGAATTTAAATTTGTGTAAAAATTCTATAGAGTGCCAAGTAGAGAGTTTGACAGCCCATTTTTGACACAGACTAACATTTACATAGGCTCATGAGGAAACTTTCTGGAGAAATAGATATAACACCAAGAATGACAGAAATAGAAAATGGTGGATATGA
This sequence comes from Sarcophilus harrisii, assembly GCF_902635505.1. NCBI lineage: Eukaryota > Metazoa > Chordata > Mammalia > Dasyuromorphia > Dasyuridae > Sarcophilus > Sarcophilus harrisii. Next base: position 222,866,461 of record NC_045430.1, read on the forward strand.
TGGGGAAGAAAGTTATTATATGATGTAACATTTCCCTAAAGGGAATTGCCTAAAGTGAGGATGGTTGACCCAGACTACCTGATAAATAAGGTAACACTAAAACTCTTCCTCTGATTAAGGAAAAATATCCCAAACAGGCTATCAGGCAACCAATTTATAAACTTTGGACTAGGAAAAATAGGCAACTATACATACCAAAAGAATAGGAATAGGCATTTCGGTGCTAAACTCCTGGGCTGTGAAGTGTTTTGGTGGTCAGACCTAAAGAGGAATTGTGAAGATTGACTATTTTCCTTTAGAACGCTTATCATGGGCAGGAATGGATGGGTTGTTACTTGTGTGGAAGGAATAAACACCAGCGCGAATGTGGAGTTGCGTATTTACATAGAATACAGAAACAGAAAAATCCACAAGTGTCTTTGAGCTCCTGAACAGACCAAAGGCCTATTTTAGGAATGATTCCCCCCCCCCCCAAAAAAAAAAAAAAAACTACTCTGTTTCTTTGCACTCAAACCCTTCTTGTTGTCCTATCACTCTACCAATGACACCAAAGCAAAGGAAGATGTTGACCGTCTTGAGCAATGGTTCTCTTCTGCTGGTGAAAGTTCCCTTATCTTCAAGTTGAGGCAACAATGTAATCCAGATGCAATATAAATGCTACTATTTATCAGTTATAAGAGTTGAGTGCGCTGTTTGTGGCCATATGGCTAGTGGTGAGAGGGGGAAATCACCAATGATGGATGGATCTGATAAGAATTGAAAATAAAAATACAAAGATACGGGGAAAGAACTGGCTTTAATCCTCTTATTCCTAGTTCCCATTGACAACGATGCCCCGCCCTTATGAGCTGGATAGGGATGCTCAGCTTCCAAGTGTGATCAGCTATTTCACTTTAAGGGGAAACGGATTATTTTGTCCCATTTTCTCCCCGTCTGGGGCAGAGGCAGAGTCGTTCTCTTGATTGGGGACACGCACAAAAAGAAAGGAGAAAAGCAAGGAAGAGGTGAAAGAAGGGGAGGGTGGGAAGGGAAATGGGGAGAAGAAAGAAAAGGAGGTAGGAAGGAGCGAGAGGAAAGTAGGGAGTGGGAGACAGAGGCAGGTAAAGGAGAGGGGGAAGGGAAGGGCAGAGAAGGAAAGGCGCGGAGCGGGGAGGAGAAAGGGAACGGGTGAGAGGAGGAGGAGAAGCGGGGCGGCCCGGGGACAACGGCCGCCCACGCACTCTCCTCGAGGCCGCCAGGCCCCGACACTTCCAGGTTTCTACCTGCTCCAAGGGATTTGACCCAAACACCAGAATACCAGCAGGGCCTCTGATGGACAAGACGCGGGAAGAAGCCGGATTTCGGGGGACAAGGCTCATCCGAGGTGTCGGGTGTCGGGGCCTATCCATGCCTGGGCCCCGGCCCGCCCTCCGGCAGTCATCCGGGCGGGCCCACAACGGCTCCCGGCGCCCTGCGCGCATGCGTGCCACGGCCCAGGCCGCTCCTTAGGCGATCGCTGCGGGGGAGAGGGGACGGAAAGAGCGGGCGGATCTCACGCCGGAGTGGGGGTGGGGCTCGCGCCCCTACTTCGCGACTGGCGCCGGGGCGCCTCCACGAGGCATCATTTCCCATCCAGGAGTGGTGGGGCAACCACGGGCCTCCTCGCCCTTCCAGCGGTTTGGCCCATCTTGACCTACTGCTTTGGGACCCACACCCGCAAGTCGTGATAGAAACGATGAGGGTGTGAAGGCAGTCAGAGAAGGAGCGGCCTAGATCCCGGAAGAAGGAATTTCTCCGCCGCTGGAACGCCCCCTACAGGAAACCTGGAATTACTGGGCGGAAACCGCTCTTTTCCTCGCCCCGCCCCCACCGGCGTTCCAAAAAATCCTGACGAAACTTCCAACGACTCCTAGAGCGAGGGTTTGGAACACAGAGCCCGTGAATCCTTGGGGGAGGGGAGAGAGAAAGGAGGGAGGTTTTTTTTTTTTTAATGGCAATTACTTGGTAGCGTATTTGGTGCCCTTATTTATGCATTAAAAAAAAATAATAATTCTGAGAAGGGTCCACAGCCTTCTCCAGACTGAAAGGTTGGGGACTCTTGTTCCAAAATAAAGCCAAAAAGGAAACCTACCATATCTGAGGGAACTTAGAGAGGGGGAGGAACATTGTGCGAATCTTACTCTCATCAGAGTTGGCTCAAAGAGGAAATAACTGACACATTTGTTTTACAAAGAATCTTCTCTCACCTCATTAAAAAGTGGGAGAGGAAAAGGGACAAGGAAAAAGAGTAATAAGGGAAGGGTACAAGAAAGGGGAAGGAATTCAAAAGGAAGAGGGAGGGATACTAAAGAGGGAGAACTGGGAGACAGACGCAAGTGGGACCCATAAGTTTAATACTAAGGAAGTGGGGAAGGAGGCAAGAAAAAGAAAAGCATAATCTGGGGATATGAGGATGGCAGGAAATACAGAATTAGTAATCTTAACCGTAAATGTGAATGGGATGAACTCCCCCATAAAGAGGCGGCGGATAGCAGACTGGATCAAAAGTCAGAACCCTACAATATGTTGTTTACAAGAAACACATTTAAAACCGGGAGATACATGCAGAGTAAAGGTAAAAGGCTGGAGCAGAATCTATTATGCTTCAGGTGAAGTCAAAAAAGCATGGGTAGCCATCCTTATCTCAGATCAAGCAAAAGCAAAAATTGATCTAATTAAAAGAGATAAGGAAGGAAACTATATCTTGCTAAAAGGTACTATAGACAATGAAGCAATATCAGTATTAAACATATATGCATCAAGTGGTATAGCATCTAACTTCCTAAAGGAGAAGTTAAGAGAGTTACGAGAAGAAATAGACAGTAAAACTATAATAGTGGGAGACCTCAATCTTGTACTCTCAGATTTAGACAAATCAAATCACAAAACCAAAATAAAGCCAAATGTTTAATCTGAATTATAGTTCCCCCCTGCTTTTCTCATTTTATTTCATGTTCTGGCTCTCCGCAAACGCCAGTTTTAGTCTTAAATCGGACAGGCCTGGTGGCTCTTCCTTGTAAACAACAAGCTCTCTTCTACCTCCTATGTGGCGGTCCTCCACGGCCGGAATATGTTCTGCGCATGCTTACCCACCACAGAAGGCCTTTCTTGATCCCTGCTCCCATCTCTGCCTTTTAAAATGCCTTTGGCCCTACTTACTGATCTGGAAAAAGTGAGCTGGAGAAGGAAACCACTCCAACTTCTTTGCCAAGAGAATCCCAAATGGGGTCATGAAGAGTTGGACTTGACTAAAACAAACCCACAAGGCAGGTTGTACATCTAATATCGTCATCACCATCTCATAGTCATCACCCTCATCGCCATCATCTCATCATCAACTTTAGTCTTTACAATAACCCTGTCAATTCGTTTGCATGTGTTATCTTATTCGATTCTCACAACAACTGGATGAAGCTGGTGATAATAGCTCTTACCTCCCAAAGATGTCAGGAAGATTAAATGATACCTTTGTAAAGTGCTTGAAACACCTTCAAATATTAAAGAAATACCAGCTATTATTGTTTCAGTGATTTTTTTCAATCTCATCTGACTTTTCATGACCCCATTTGAGGTTTTTTTGGTCAAATATACTAGAGTAGTTTACCATTTCTTTCTCCAACCCATTTTACAGATGAGGAACTGAGGCAAATAGGGTTAAGTGACTTGCCCAGAGACACTCAGCTGAGATATGTCTTCAACTGGACTTTAACTCAAGTAGATGAGTTTTCTTGAGTCCAGCTCTGGCTCTATCCACTGTGCCGCTAGCTGCCTCAGCTATTGTGATTAACCTGTTTTTATAACTGAGGGAAGAGAGATTACCTAAGATCCTACACCTAGAAAGGAAGACTGAATGTGAAGTGAGAATTTTCTGACTTTTAAGTCCAGGTCTCTATTCACTTTATAAGCTAGTTGCCTCCCAGGATAGTCAAAGTTGGTTTGGTTTTATTATGTTTTTTTTTGCTTTTGGTAGTGCTTGGTACGATCTCTTGCACAGAATAAGTAGCAGTCACTTAATACTGATTTAATTGGATTGTGGGATGAGATCAATACCTGCATATCCTCCTCAGTCTTTCCACTGTGCCACTTTTCCTAAGATGAGAACTTCCAAGCAGAGCATATGATGAAAGATCAATCAGTCAGTTGAAGTCACTTTTCATTTTATATTTAAAAAGTTAAGGAGGGAGAGGGCAATAGCCGTGACAGAATAAGGAGAGATCATTAGCATGGAAAAGTTCCTAATAGCAAACAATATCACGTGTAAAACTTAAAATGTCTCATTTTGTTTCCTAAAGACAATTCTTCCTCACCGCCTCCCTGCCTCCCATTCCCCTGAAAATACTATTTCTCTAATAAAATTTCTGAGAAGAACTTTGTCTGGATTTTCCCTTATGTCTGTCACAGTCTACCTTGTAATTTAGTCACATGTATGCATATTTTATTCCCCTCTATTAGATTGTAATGCAAAGAAAAGAGGAGAAGATGGTCAGTGCTTTCAAAGGGTGTACAGATGTCAGTGAAGGGTAAGAACTGATCTAGAATTAGACAGTGAGAGAATTCTAGTAAACTAGAGACAGGTATTTCATTGAAATAAATGAAATCAGAGGCAAATTACAAAGAATTGTAGAGTCCTAGAAGAAAAAAAATGCGATTAAATTAACAAGCATAAAATTTAGCTGTGGGCCTTTTGTTATTTCATCATGCTTAGCTAACATTTAATGTAGGCTGGGATGGTGAAATACAATGATTTCCCCACTTTTACACATACTATGTGTATGTATGTGTTTGTTTAATCATTTTTCATTGTTTCAGACTCTTCATGCTCTATTTGGAGTTTTCTTGGCAAAGATACTGAAAGGATTTCCCATGTTCTTTTCCAGCTCCTTTTACAGATGAAGAAACTGAAACAAGGCCTTTAAGGTTTGACATGAATAACAATTCTTGGTTGATTGGTGAGTTAATTGGTATAGAAGAAGATAAGCAGCATTCTGTACTATACCTGACTAAATTGTCTTCCTAACTAACATTTTTACTGAAATGTAAACTAAGGTTGTTCTCTTGGGTCAAGCCTTCTATTTTCTTAATCAGAGGGATAGCAAGAAAAGCACTACCGAGTCTAGAAGAAATCCTATAAATTTGTCCTCAGAATGTATTATATATAGAAGTATCACATTAGACAAAATACAAATCTGTGACTGATAGTCACATACCTTAAAAATACTTTCTTATTTGAGAGTGCCCTCTGGCTGTAGTTATAGCAGCATTCACCACCAATCATTTTTACTAACTACAATTTTTAAAAATTTAGTATTTTATTTTTCCCTGGTTCCATATAAAAACAATTTTTAACATTTGTTTTTAAAATTGAGTTTCAGATTCTCTTCTTTTTTCTCTCTTCACCCTTATCATTGAAAATGCAAGCAATTCAGGGTAGCTAGTTGGTGTAGTGGATAGAGCACCAACCCTGAAGTCAGGAAGACCTGAGTTCAAATGTGACCTCAGACACTTAACACTTCCTAGCTGTGTGACCCTGAGCAAGTCATATAACACCACTTGCGTTAGCAAAAAGGAAAAAAAAGAGAGAATGCAAGCAATTCAGTATAGGTTATACATGTGTAGTCATGCAAAAAAAAAAGTCCATAATAGTCATGTTATGAAAGAAAACAGATTTACCCCCAAAAATACCCACAAGAAAAATAAAATTTAAAAAGATTGATTCAAACCCCATTAGTTCTTCCTCTGGATGTGGATAGCTTTTTTCATCATAAGTCCTTCAAAGTTATCTTGGATCATTTTATTACTGAGAATAGTTTTGTCATTTATAGCTGATCATCTTAAAATATTGTTGTTATTTTGTACACAGTACATTTCACTTTGTATCAGCTCATGGAAGTCTTTCCAGATTTTCCTGAGAGCATCCTGCTCATTATTTCTTAGGGCACAATAATATTCCATCACAGTCACATACCAGAGTTTATTTAGCCATTCCCCAACTAGTGAGCATCTTTGAAATTTCCAGTTCTTTATCCCCAGAAAAGAGCTGCTATAAGTATATTTTTCCATTTTAAAAAATCTCTTTTGGAATACAGACCTAGTAATAGTATTTAGGTCAAAAGGTATACATGGTTTTATTGCCATTTAGGCATAGTTCCACTTTGCTCTGCAGAATAGTTAGATCAGTTCACAACTCTACCAATAGTGCATTAATGTCTCATTTTCTTCACATCCCCTCCAACATTTTGTCATTTCCCTTTTCGATCTAATTAACATAAGTACACGGTAGTATTTCAGAATTTATTTTTTATTTTTCATTTTTCCAATCAATAGTGAGAGTGTTTTTTCATATGACTATAGATAACTATGATTGCTTCATCTGAAAACTGTTCATATCCTTTGATTATGGGGAATGACTTATTTTTATAAATTTGACTCAATTCTCTATAAGTTTGAGAAATGAGACCTTATCAGAGAAACTTGCTTCAATTTTTTTTTGGTCAAAATTACTCTTGTTAACTGTATTTCTTCCCTATTTATTCTATTCTCTCTCCTTTCATCCTGTCTCCCTTCAAAAGTGTTTTGCTTCTGATTACCTTCTCTAATTTGCCTTCCCTTCTATCACCCACCACCTAATCCCTTTCCCTTCCTACTATACTGAAGGGAAAAATAGATTTCTATACCCAATTGAGTAAGTGATTCCCTCTTTGAGCCAATTTTGGTGAGAGTAAGGTTCATTCATTCCTCCTTATTTCCCTTCCATTGTAAAAGTTTTTTGTTTTGTTTTGTTTTGTTTTGTTTTGCCTCTTTTATATGTGAGAATTCACCCCATTCTACCTCTCCCTTTCCTTTCTCCTGGTACATTCCTCTCTCATCCATTAATTTTATTTTTTTAAAATATCAACCCTTGATACTTACACATGTGCCCTCTATCTATATAAATTAACTGCCTTAATATAGCTTTGCCTTCTTTTAAAAACTGCCTATTCATCCCCTTTAACCACTTATCAACTAGGAAATAACTCATTCTTATAAATTTGATTCAATTTTCCAGATAGTCTGGATATCTAGTCTTCTTGTACCTCTTGTGTTCTCTATGACTTCTCAAATGTCATTTTCTCAATATTTCTGGGATCATCTATAAGTTGCAGGAAACTGGAACATAATTCATCTGGGCCTGGAGTCTTAAAATGATTTATAGCAATCAAAATTACTCTTACTATCACTTTAACTACCTTGTACTCTAATTTCCTCTTAATATTGTTTTTTTCCAACCATTTTCTTCTATATTCTGTCATGTTCTTTCTTTCATTTTGAAGATCATGCCTCACTCATAGATTTTTTAATCTATGGAAAAATACATAAAGAGAGTTTTAATGCAGAATTTAAAATGAGGAAATCTAAAGAGGAAGAAAAGAGACAGGAAAGCTTTTTGAGAAACTTGAGATATTAAGATAGTGCAGATATATAATTATGAGGGTCTGATAGTAATAGGATAAATAGGAAGGAATGGATCTAAGAAAAAGGGACCATACCATGTTGTATGCATAGTAGGCACTAAGTAGTACCACCTACCTCCCAAGATTCTTGTCAGGACCACATGATATAACATGTACTATAAAGTGCTTTACAAATCTTAAAACCATATAATGTTAAATCTCATTATTATTAAATGTCTACCAAGTTGAATTTGTGAATTGAATTGCTATGAGAAATGTAAGCTGATATTAAACCTCTTTAAAGAAAACAAATTATCTGAAGCATAAAAGAAAAAATTGACACACAAAAAGCAAGCAGGGGGAGAAGACTAGTAGTGCTAGAACCTTACTCTCATTGGCAATGAGTTAAAAGGGGGGGCACCATATATACATATATATACACACACACACATACACACTTATATATGTGTATATATTATGTATAAAATCTTATAAATTCAGAAATAAAAGGGCAAGGAGATAAGATGGGGGAAAGGATGACAAAGGGACTGTTAGAGGAGTAAATAGATTAAGCAATAAGAGAGCAAGATAATGATCAAAATTAAACCGAAAAGTGGAGAGATAGGGTCAAAAGGGTGAGAAAGATAACTAGGGAAAGTAGGAAGGAGGAAAATACCCAAGTATTATAATTTAGAAAATGAATGAGATGCATTTATCCATAAAATAGAAATAGATAGCAGATTAAAATTTTGAATTCAATAATATATTCCTTTCAAGAAACATAAGAATGAGACATACACACAAAGATAAAGTAGGAATAGAATTCATTATGTTAAAAAAAAATTGTAGTAATCCTGATCTTGGACAAACCTAAAGTTAAAAATAGATTTAATCAAAAGCAAACAATAGAGAAACTATACTATATATCAGCAATATTATTCAGTATTGTTCTAGACCATTTAAAATGCCTAGATTGTATAAAATACTTGAGTATATACTTGCCAAAATAGACACAGGAATTATATGAACATAGACATAAAACATCCTTTATGGAAATAAACTCAGATCTAAATAACTGAAGTAATACTTATTGTTCCCGGGAAGGTAAAGCCAGTATAAGTTTTAAAATGACAGTTTTATTTAAGTAATCTACTCAATGTCATGTCAATTAAATTACTAAAAAAAAAAAAAATAGTTATTAGGGAATATTATTGTTCTGTAAGAAATGACCAGCAGGATGACTTCAGAAAGGGGAAGGAGGGGAAAAGTTGGAACAAAAGGTTTTACAATTGTCAGTGCTGAAAAAATTACCCAGGCATATATCTTGTAAATAAAAAGCTATAATAAAAAAAATGAAAAGAAAAAAAAAAAGCATTATAAGTAAAACTGTAAATCTCTATTACATATGGCTTTTTTAAAATAATAATTCAATATGCTACTTCAAAAGCTTAAAAAAAAGTTAATTAGTTAGAAAAATAGTAACAAAGTTTATTTGAAAGAGTAAAATGCCAGGAACTTCAAAGAAACCAGGAAAAAATAAGTAAAAGAAGCAGATTTAGCAGAAACAGATTTTAAATTATATTTTGAAGGAGAACATTGTTGAAGTATAAAAAGGTAACTGTGATTATTTTAAATTAAAATCTTCTTATATAAATAAAACCTATGTACCCAAGAATAAAAGGAATGCAGAAAATTGGGCAGCAAAAAACTTTCTTAGACAATCTCTCAGATAGGATGTGATTCAGTTGGAATGCTAATGTGGTATGAGAAATGATAAGCCAATTGATTTAGAAAAACATGGAGATCTGACCCTGTAAAGGAAGATACTATTCACCCTCCAAGATACAGACGACAAGTGAAAATAAGCATAATGCATATAATTACATATATGTGGATGAGTGCATATATGCATATATTTATAGAAATCCATATATATGGATATCCATGCTTGATTGTAGCTTTTGGGGGTGGAGGAGAAGGAGGAGAAAAAAAAGTAAAAAATTCACAGCAGACAACAAAAGAAAACCAACAAAGAAACAAAGAAAAGTTGGGCAGCTTTGAAAACAATGTGTAGTGTTTATTATATACATTTTCTTAAAATGGAAATATATTATTTTATATTGAATCTGGTATGAAAATAGCAATTTTTTTCTTTTCTCACTTTTATTTAAGTTTAAAGTTTAAAAAATTAAAATTAAAAAAAGAAGCAAGTGTCAGAACCATTTTAGGAGTTAGATTCCATTCTACCCTATATCCCATTTTATCCACATTTATTCTTACAATCACAACTTTATCACATTTAAAGAAAAAACATATCTACAGCAATAACAACCTAATGATGATAATCACTTTAGGTGTTTACTATCTGAGTGCCTCTAGGCAAATCATTTACCTCTCCAAACTTCAGTTATCTCTTCTGTAAAATAAAAATTATGATAGTAACACTTAATTCATGGCTCTGTTGATAGGATCAAATAAATTAATGTATGAAAAGTACTTTCTAAATCTTAAGGTATATTTAAATGTCAGCTATTATTTCTTAGAATAGCCCTTATAGAAATCAAGCCATTCTCCAATTGATAAATGGTCAAAGGATATGAACAGACAATTCTCAGACAAAGAAATTGAAACTATTTCTAGCCATATGAAAAGATGTTCCAAGTCATTATTAATCAGAGAAATGCAAATTAAGACAACTCTGAGATACCACTACACACCTGTCAGATTGGCTAGAATGACAGGGAAAGATAATGCAGAATGTTGGAGGGGATATGGGAAAATTGGGACACTGATACATTGTTGGTGGAATTGTGAATACATCCAGCCATTCTGGAGAGTGATTTGGAACTATGCTCAAAAAGTTATCAAATTGTGCATTCCCTTTGATCTAGCAGTGTTACTACTGGGCTTATATACCAAAGAGATCTTAAAGAAGGGAAAGGAATCTATATGTGTACAAATGTTTGTGACAGCCCTGTTTGTAGTGGCCGGAAACTGGAACCTGAGTGGATGCCCATCAATTGGAGAATGGCTAAATAAATTGTGGTATATGAATGTTATGGAATATTATTGTTTTGTAAAAAATGACCAATAGGATGACTTCAGAAAGGCCTGGAGAGACTTACATGGACTGATGCTGAGTGAAATGAGAAGGACCAGGAAATCATTATATACTTCAACAACAATACTATATGACGATCAATTCTGATGGACATAGCCCTCTTCAACAATGAGATGAACCAAATCAGTTCCAACAGAGCAGTAATGAATTGAACCAGCTACATCCAGCGAAAGAACTCTGGGAGATAACTATGAACCACTACATAGAATTCCTAATCCCTCTATTTTTGTCTGCCTGCATTTTTGATTTCTTTCACAGGTTAATTGTACACTTTCAAAGTCCGATTCTTTTTTATACAGCAAAATAACTGTATGGACATGTATACATATATTGTATTTAACTTATACTTTACCATATTTTACATGTATTGGTCAACTTGCCATCTGGGGCTCTCGAGAGGGAGGGGAAAAATTGTAACAGAAGTTTTTGCAATTGTCAATGCTGAAAAATTGCCCATGCATATATCTTGTAAATAAAAAGTTATAATAAAAAGAATAGCCCTTATAAGCAACTAATTGAATATTACAATAATAATGGCCCTGATTCAATTCCTAAGGAAACATTTTATATATGTGTGTATATATATAGAAATATATACACACACACACACACACACATACACACACACACACAGAATATATCTGATTTAAGAATAAAAACATACCCTGTGATTGAAGATTCTGATTCTTCAAGTCAAGCTAGGAGAAGATACACTCCTTTTGATCTAGAAATTATCAAAGATCTGAAAAAGGCTTGCACTCTTTATGGGGCTACATTGTTTTATCTTTAAATGGTATTAGAGAATTTGGCTTATGAAATTCTAACTCCTAATGATTGGAAATCTATAGCAAGGACATGTTTAAAACCTGGACAAAACTTGTTGTGGCTTTCAGAGTAGAGTGAACTATGCAGGATACAAGACCAACAAAATAAGCAAACTGGAGTTAAAATTATTATAAACATCTGACAAGTGATACAATTGAGATTGTATCTGGATTTCTGAAGTTTTACTACATTTTAGAAATAACTATCTTAATATGAAAATGATATTTAAAATAAGCTGTGTTCAATCTGATGGCGATCAGGAGAGCATGATAAAAATGTTTTGAATCATAAATATATCTCTATGTGTCCTATCCTTCTCCAAGATTAAAATTTATAAATGGAGCATGGTCTTTGAAACAACAGAAGGAACATCAATCATATACATATGCATACTCATCTATAAATATGCACATACACATGTATATACATATATGTTTATATTTTTATTTTATTTTACCTTGGTTATTTTGTTATACTATTTGTATTTTGTCATATAACATCCTTTTCTCTACAAAGTAGGCAAGGGGTATTATTAAAAAATTTCTTTTATGGATGAATACAGAGAGGCTTGGAAAGACTTACATGAACTGATGCTGAATGAAATGAGCAGAACCAGGAGATCATTATATAATTCAACAACAATACTGTATGAGGATGTATTCTTTTTTTTAATAACTGTTTATTGACAGAACCCATGCCAGGGTAATTTTTTACAACATTATCCCTTGGACTCACTTCTGTTCCTATTTTTCCCCTCCCTCACTCCACCCCCTCCCCCAGATGGCAAGCAGTCCTATACATGTTAAATAGGTCACAGTATATCCTAGATACAATATATGTGTGCAGAACCGAACAGTTCTCTTGTTACACAGGGAGAATTAGATTCAGAAGGTAGAAATAACCCGGGAAGAAAAACAAAAATGCAAACAGTTTACACTCATTTCCTAGTGTTCTTTCTTTGGGTGTAGCTGCTTCTGTCCATCATTGATCAATTGAAACTGAGTTAGATCTTCTCTTTGTCGAAGATATCCACTTCCATCAGAATACATCCTCATAAGACTTACATGAACTGATGCTAAGTGAAATGAGCAGAACCAGGAAATTATTATATACTTCAACAACGATACTGGGGTTAAGTGACTTGCCCATGGTCACACAGCTAGGAAGTATTTAGTGTCTGAGGTCAAATTTGAACTCAGGTCCTCCTGACTTCAGGACTGGTGCTCTATCCACTGCACCACCTAGCTGCCCCTCTCTATAAAATCTTAATTACAATAAATTATACATATGTAGAATGTGCACTTTAAATCCTTAGTCCCTCTCTAGCTTTGTGACCCTGAGCAAGTCATTTAATCTCTATCAGCTTCAGTTTCTTCATTTGTAAAATGGAATAATAATAGTATCTATCAAGGTTATTATGAAAATCAAATGAAATAACATGTAAAATATTTTACAAACTTTAAAAAGCTATATTACTAGCTATCAGTAATGAAGACAAAACAGCAAATAAATCATGGACGTTGAATTAAGTATCCACACATTTGGCACTTATTTCACATGGCTGCCCTCTCCAAACATCTCTCAAGAATGCTAATCTTCTTGTTGTGTTTATTGTTTAGTTGTTTCAGTTGTGTCATGACTCCATTTGGAGTTTTCTTGGCAGAGAACCCTGGAGTGGTTTTCTGTTTCCTTCTCCAGCTCATTGTACTGATGAGGAAACTAAGGCAAACAAGGTTAAATGGCTTGCCCAGAGTCACACAGCTAGGAAATGTCTGAGGCCTAATTTGAACTAAGATGAGTCGACCTGACAAGAAGCCAGGTGCTCTATCCACTATGGCACCATCTAACTGTTAATTTATTATTGATTTAATTCCCTTCACCCCATTCTAGAAGGACCAGGTGTTAGTTCAGTCTAAATTCATAGTTCTAGGGTGTGAAAATCCCAATCCTGGTAGAAATCTCTCCAAGAAAGCACTTCCATTTCTTCTCGTTGAATCTACAAATTTTAGGAGCCTTAGATTTTTATACAACTTCTAAACAAACTTCTCTTGCTATGATAATCAAGTAAACTCTCTGGAGAATAGAAGATGTAGAGGAATCACAGCCTCTTTTCTAGAAGGACCTACAGACTACTATATCTTTTCATTTCTCTCTTTCTAGTCTCCTCCATTTTACTCTTAATGAGACTTTTTTTCCCTAGTATTTTTATACTCACAAATAACTGCCAAATGGTAAGGTCCCCAACCCTTCCCCCAAATTATGATATCTGTGCTCACACATGTGTTCCCTTTAGCCATGTAATAGTCACAATGGGATCTAATTTGTTCCATCATCAATCAACAGTAAAGATTGTAGAATCTGTATTCTCTGCACCATTCAGTCAATTGTGTGTCCGTGAAGATGTCAATTGGTAAAGAAAATAATTCTCAAAAGTTTCTTTTCCATGTTTATATTTTCATCAGGGAAGAGAGAGGACTTGACTAAGTCTGAGAAATTGTATAGTGCTTTTAAGTATACCAAGCTACTTCCTGAAACAAAATTCCATCTTTTTAACACCAATATTCTCACTATGATTCTATCTAGCTATGAGGTAGGAGCACAACAATAATCAAAACAGCAGAGAATTGAAAAATTCAATGTTGAGCACAATAAATAGGCTACACATATAGCCATGAGAATTTTAATGCAGGAAGTAGTGTAAATATGATCCAGAAAATAAATTTCCAGAAAAGGAGGTGACCAGTATAAAGGGAAAGTGAATGTAGCTGGCAAACCCAAGTGCTATAGTAGTATCTATGAAATGTCAAAAGACAAAGATCTAAAGATCTTTCAGCAAATCTTTTTTTGATGAATTTGTAGGAAGACATGATTGAGAGTTGCAGAGGGTGAGAATAAGGAGACAAATCACCACCTATATACCTTTAGGCTGAGTACTCACATCAGTGAGGGCATAGTCTAAATCATCTCAATGCAAGTGATTCCTAGACTTAAAAGACCTAATATCTCTTTTAAACCAAAGTGATGTATCAGCATCTCCCCATTGGATATCTCCATCCGGGTATCCAATAGTCACCTCAAATTCTGTATATCTAAAATGAAATGCATCTATCCCACTAAATTTGATTTTGTACCAAATCTGTAAGTGCACTAACATCCTTTCAAGTCCACAATCTTTTATTCATCCTTGATGTCTCTTCATATTCCTTTACCCCTCACATAAAATTAATTAGCTGACAAGTTTTGTCAATTCTGCTTCCATTATATCTCTTATATCAATCCCCTTCTCTCTGCCTGCATTGCTATCACTGGACTTCAGGTTCTCATCTCTTCTCCCTGGGGATAGTAATAATATTCTTTTATTTATTCTCCCTAATTCCAATATCAAGAATTTTTTCTGAAGTAATTGGGGTTAAGTGCCTTGCCTAGGGTTACACAGCTAGGAAGTATTAAGTGTCTGAGACCAGATTTGAACTCAGCTCTGTTATGGGTCAGAACTCTGATCTTGAAACAAAGGATTGTTACAAGATACTAAGTCAGTGGAACTGATGAGACAATAGTTATCTAGTTTAGCAACAAATAATGGTTTCCTAGTGATATAATGATTGGTTTATACTCAGTGTGGAGCATATAAGCAGGGAATGAGAGCCACAAAGGAGAAGCTGGCAGAGGCAGAGAAGACAAAGGACTGGAGGCAGGAACTTAAGCTTTCAGAACCAAGAGGAGAAATTCAATTCTATCTTCAATCTTTATGGTGGCTGGCTTGGCCTCCTGCATTTTCCCCACTAAGATCAAGGCCAGACTGAAAGACTCTCCAGAAAGCTGCTCAGTATCAGGCAAAGAGATAATAAAGGATTTGGATGTTAACCCTTGGCTACTCTTGTGGTGATTACTGAATTGAAATGAAGGCTGCCTCAAAGACCTCCAAGAAACCGAACCATTACATTAGAGAGAACATCAAGGCTGGTGTTCTATCTATTATACTAACTAGCTGCCCCACTAATTCCAATCTCTCCCCTCCCACTCCATTTTCCACAAAGTCTTCAAAATAATCTCCCTAAAGCACAGCGCTCAAAAAAAAAAAATGAATACCTTACTCTACCCCTAAGATAAAATATAAACACTCTACCTTTATATTTAAAAGTCCTTCACAGGCTGAGTCAAATATACCTTTCTAGATTCATTTTTATATAATTCCCTTTAATATGCTCTATATTATAGCTAAGCTTGCCTATTTCCTGTTCCCCAAATTCATCATTCCATTTTCTACTTCCCTACCTTTGCACATACTCACCTCTTAGAAATCCTTTCTCTCTTAGAATTCTTAGATTTCTAATTTAAGCCTTAACTACGTGCTACTTCCTATTTTTAAAAAAACACCTTTGATGATCCCCCTAATTATTATTTCTTTTTCACATCTCATATTATTTTGTATTTGTTTATTGACATGTTTATGTGTATGTGTATATAACATTCTTGAGAAGAATGTCATTTCCTTGAGGACATATGTTGTTTTTTGTTTTACCTATTGTCTTGAATGTCTAATGTATAGGAGACATTTAACAAATATTTGTTAAAATGAATATATTGCCATTACTTTGAATTTATATGTATGTAACTTATATGTGTATCACTTCTTTTCCCATCAAACTAAACTTTTTGAGGTCAAGGACTGTTTTGCTCTTGTTTTTATATCCTCACTGATTAGCACAGTGCCAAGTATATAGTAGGTACTTAATAAACACTTGCTGAATTTAGTTGAATGTTGAATTCATAGAAATATTCTCCTTTCTTCTAAATCCCGCTGCCATTTTACTCTTTATATCTTATTGCACTATTTTAGTAGGCCTAGTTTCCCAAACATTGCAGTGTTTCTGTAACCACTATGTTATCTCTAGCAACTATTTTAATTGAAAATAATTTGTAGACAATTCATCCATTAATGATATTATCAAATAGTCTAGTCAAATTTTGGTCTCATTTTCCTTCAGAACTTTCTTCCAAAATAAATCATAAATTGTCCCTTAACTAAGCTTATTTTTTCCCATTACTAAGTTTATGTCACACGTTTCCATTCTTGGCAACTGAACCACTGTAAAAATGTCATTCAGAGTCATATTCAGGGACATTACAGTCAAGGCTCAGAGAATATATATTTTCTACATATGAGAATTTGGTGATTTCTCTGAATTGTTACTGAACAATAAATCATCTTTAGAATGGTTCCAAGAACTTCAATAAAAGAAAATTACTGGCTTTTTTCCCCTCTGAGATATTAAAGAACCAAACAAATGCTATAAATGTTAACTGTGATAATCATATGTGTAGCCACCCAATTAAACTATGCAATATTTGGAAGTCCAAAAAAAAGAAATAACTTTCCAAGATGTATGGTAAGAATATGCTCAGGAGCAGGAAGTTTGACAAGAACTCTGCAACAAATTTTTATTGGAATCAGGAGTTTAAATTTATGCCTATAAAAACATTTTAAAAAATCTCTATCTCATTTTTGCCCCTATATATTTCTGTACTTTCTGTTCACTTAAAACCGAAGTTGAAAACAAATGTTAGAAATTGGTTTAACATGTAATTGGGAGAAAAAATAAAATATTATGTATTTGAAAAAAACCTCAAGTGGTCTTATCAATTTGACAGTTTCTTCCAATGAAACTAATTGCAACTCATCTGTGCCTGCTCATCTTGGGTAATTTTTGTCTATGCCCTCTCAAGAGTTTACTACAATGAGTCCATACAATGTGCTCAAAGCATTCTTTGTTTTCTTCTGATATGATCTTCCCCACTCCCTAAGCCCAATCTCATATGGCAGCGATGATAATAGAGAGAAAAAAATCTAAAGGGTGTTTTATCTAATATCTAAACATCTAAAGAATAGAGAGAAGAATGGTAAATGGTAACATAGCAAAAGACTGAGCTGTAGGAGAGGATTTGGATCAAACAGCTGGACATAAACAGGTCATCATCTGCATCTTGCATTACCATTTTAGCCTGGAATAAGAAAATTAAAACACAGTAGAAAATTTGCATAGCTTCTTTTAACTTATGTTTACTAACTAACATGAGCCAATTGCTTCACATCTCTAAGCTTCAGTTTCTTCACCAAAAATTTAGATAGTTGCAATAATAAATATCCAAAATCTCTCCCAGCAAAACTATAATTTGAACTCAGTTCCTTGAATTCTCAACCCAAAATCCTTTCCACTGCACCTGGCTCAGAGGCAGGCAGAGAGGTTAAGTATTTTGCCTTGGATCATACAGCCAGTGAGTATCTGAAGTCAAATTTGAATTCAGACGTTCCTGACTCACCAGGACCAATGCCCTATCTACTGCACCACAGACTTTCTCTAGGAATATATATATAGAATATATGCGTGTTAATACAGTTTATACCTTTTGTACTTTGCAGTAGCTGCATTTGTGTTTATCCAGGCACAGTCTTTGAATCCACTTTGTAGATAATGGCACAGGTTTTTGATGGCTAGCTTGGAGGTTGTAATCATGAATAAAATGACTTTGTTGTTGTTCAATCATTCAGTAGTGTCTCTGACTCTTTGTGACCTCATGGACATGGTCCATGAGATTTTCTTAAATACTAGAGTGGTTTGCTATTTCTTCTGTGGATTAAGTTAAATAGGCTAAGTGAAATGCCCAGGGGCACCCAAGTAGGAAATGTCTGAGACTGGATTTGAATTCAGGTCATACTGACTCCAGGTACAGTACTTTATACATTGAGCCACTTAGCTGCCTTCTAGAATGACTATAAGTGACCCTTAAGCATATTGAACTCATGGCTCTGAACCTCATCAGTACCATCCCAACTTGGGAACCTCCAGATTCTTTTATACTAAGAGTACTTCCAAGGCCAAAAGGAATCCTGTGGATTGAATCTTTGCAAGATTTCTCAGAACCATCACTTCCTTAGTATTCCTATTGCTGACACCTATCGGTTGCTATCTCTTACTTGCCTCATTGAAATAGCCTAATAGGTCTTGCCTCCAGTTTCTCTCTCTTAAAATTCATTTTGCTATTCAGATTGTGCATATCATTGTGCATATCCTTTATCTTATCATTCCACTACACAAAGCTAGCTCTTTCAATAAGGTCATCCATTGACTCTCCTTGGAGAGGAAAAGAAAGGATTTGGCAGAATTCTTTTATTGTGTGTCCAAAGATGACAAGAAATGCCATTTTATGTCACACAAGACATCTTGTAATGACCATGAGCAAAAAGCCATCATAAGGATAATTGGAGCTTGTGAAAAAACATCTATTATAGAAGATGAAGAGATAAAGAAATTCTATAAAGAACATGACAAAGTCTTCTAAATCATATCATCTTCCCTGACATTTGATGATTTCAATGTGTGAATTGCAAAAGCTGTGTTGGAAACTAATTTGATAAAGAAAAGAAACCAAAGGCTTGTAGATTATTCAAAGGCTCATGCTTATATAGATCATGGCTACTTCCTTTACGAAGAGAGTTCAAAGATACTGCACATGCTGAGTCCTGAACATCACAAAAATGAAAGACTATATCTTAACAGACAGGATATAACTGATTACTGATGTAGAAGTCATGTGAAAAATCTACTGTTCAAATGAAGTCTGACTCTCAGAACAAAGGTCTAAATTAACATTAAATGACAAGGCTAAAAATAATAAGAAAAAAACCTTGAAAAATACAGCAACTTCTTTTTAAAAAAAAGTTTCTTATTAAATATTTCCCAATTACAGTTTGAAAATTTCTTAACATTCATTTTTCAAATGTTTACTTCAAAATTCTTTCCTTCCCCCAACCCTTGACTTATCCCTTAAAAAGGCAAGTGATATTGTATCAACTATACATGTGAAATTATATAAAACATATTTCCATATTATTCATGTTACAAAAGAAAATGTATACTCACAAAACAAGAAAAATGAAGTAAAAAAAATGCTTCAATTTGCATTGAAGAGTTCATCAGTTCTCTCTTTCTGGAGGTGGATAGCATTTTTCATCTTGGGTCCTTAATAATTGTCTTGGATCATTGTCTTGATCAGATTAGCTAAATCTTTCAAAGTTGATCATTGTTATATATTGCTGTTACTATGTAAATTGTTATACTGTAATTGTGGAAATGTGTATAAAAGAACTGCACATGCTTAACATATATAGGATTACTTGCAATCTAGGGAAGGGGTAGGGAGGAAGGAGGAAGGAAAAAAATTTGGAACGCAAGGTTTTGCAAGGGTGAATGTTGAAAATTATGCATATATTTTGAAAATAAAAAGCTTTATTATAAAAGCAATTAACATATCAGTATGTAAATATATAGAATATATATATAAATACCCATATAATATTAAATAACACATAAGCACTCATGCTATATATGATAATTATTATATGCTAGATGTATGTATGCTATGTGTATATTATATATTTATGCATATATATATATATATATATATATATATATATATATATATAAAACCATGCTTACATTTGCTCCCTCCCAAAAACGTGTTTCTTAAAGATTAAAAAAAAAATTGTTATTCTGGCTCTGTTCACTTCTTTTATATCAATTCATATAAATTGGCCCAAATTTTTTTCTGAAACCATCATACTTATCTATAATGTTCTGATTTGGTTTTCTTGAGGTCTGGAGGCAGCCTTCATTTCAGCAGATTAATTACCATAAGAATAGCCACATGTTAAAGTCCAAATCCTTTATCTCCTTCACAGTTCCTTGCCTGGGGTCCAGGCCAGCTTTCTGGAGAGCCTTTCAAACCAGCCTTGGTTTCAGTGCGGGAAGTTCAGGAGGACAGGCCAGCCACCACGAGGCTGATGAAGATGGAATTGAATCTCTCCAAGTCCAAGGGCTTAAGCTCCCGCTTCCAGTCCACTTATCTTCTCTGGCTCTGGCTCTGGCTCTGAGCCCAGGAGACAGTCCCACAGGAGAGCCACCAAGAGCCTGACCGAAGATGGAATGAATCTCATCCAATCCTTGCTGGCTGTTATATACTCCATTATCATAGGTGTGAATCTTGTGGAACTATATTAAGTACTAAGTACATGTACTGAACTAGAGAACTTTTAAACACCATGCTAAACTAGATAACCATTGTCTTTATCAATTCCACTGACTTAACACTTTGTACGAATCCTTGTTTCAGAGTTCTGAGTTCTGGCCCATAACACTTACCATTTCTTATATGTGGTTCAGAAATGGTGGGTCACCATTTAAAAAAAAAAAAAAAAAGCTGGAGAGATCTTTAGAAGCAAAGCAAAGTTTATTATACATTCTCCCAAGAAGGGCATCTCACCCATAGAGCACACCTCAAGGAAGTACCTCCTGTGAGCAGGGTTAACACTTTAATCCCTAATGCAAATACCCCCTCCCACCACTGACCCTCATCCTCATTGGCTGAGGGTCCACATTCTAAATGCATGGGCACTACCCAAGAAATTGAACTTGACCAATAAGTACATAGTTGCCCATATTTGATTGAAATAGGGAGAAAATGATGTCATAGGAGGATAGCAGGAAGGGGAGTTAGGTATGCCCTTGGATCAATGTTCAAAGTCCTTCAGACCTACACAAACTCTGAAGTAGATGAAGCCTTACTCGATTTTCACAATTGTCTTGAAAGATCTCATCTCATTTCGTTCACTTATATCACAAGTAATAGTAATTCCATTACATTCAAATATGCAGTTTTTCAGCTATTCCCCAATTGATGGGTATCATTTCAATATTTAATTCTTTGTCACCACAAAAAGAGCTGCTATAAATATTTTTGTACAAATATATCTTTTTCCTTTTCTTTCATATTTTTGGGATACATATTTAGTAGTGGTATTTCTGGATGAAAGGGTATGTGCAATTTTATAGCTCTTTGGGCACAGTTCCAAATTGTTCTCCAGAATGATTGTACCAATTCACAACTCTAAAAATAATGCATTAGGGTCCCAATTTTTCCATATCCTTTGCAGGATCTATCATTTTCCTTCTCTGTCATTTTAGCTAATCTTTAAATACAGCCATTCTTCTCACCTCAGGGGTCTCTATCACATGGGCTCACCACAGCCTAATAGAAGGTGGCCATAAACAAATAATTCAAGCCCTCACAACTACTATTGCTTTGAGCCTATACTTCACAACCCTTCAAGCCATAAAATATTATGAAGCACCATTCACTATCTCTGATGGCATTTATGGCTCAACATTCTTTGTAGCAACCGGCTTCCATGGCCTGCATGTAATCATTGGATCATTGTTCCTAATTGTTTGTCTCCTTCAACAACTCTTTTACCACTTCATGTCCCCTCACCACTTTGGTTTCGAAGCAGCTGCCTGATACTGACACTTTGTAGACGTAGTGTGACTATTTCTGTATATCTCTATCTACTGATGAGGCTCCTATTTTTCTGGTATAATTAGTATTACTGATTTCCAATCATTAAGTTCTGGGTAAAATCAGAGAAAAATAATTAACCTAATCTTGATCCTCCTAATCAATTCTGCTTCAGCGACCATTGTAGTTTTTATTGCTTTCTGATTACCACAACTCTATTTATACCTAGAAAAGTATACCTAGATAGGTGTGAGAAAGTACCTTGAAATTATTTTGCTTTGCATGTCTTTAATCAATAGAGATTTAGAGCATTTTAGTATTTATTGATTATTGATAGTATTGATAACTTTGATTTCTTCTTTTAAAAACTACCTATTCATATCCTTTGACCATTTATCGGTTCAGGAATGGCTCATATTTTTATATTTTTTTGACTTAGCCCCTTATATATTTTTAAGTGTTACTGTTTTTTGTCCTTTATCAATGAAACTTTTTTGCAAATTCCTTCCCACTTTCTTTCCTTCTAATTTTGGCTGCATTAATTTTGTTTATGCAAAACCTTTTTAATTTCATATAATCAAAATTATCTATTTTATTTCCTGTGATCTGCTCTGTCCCTTATTTGGTCATAAATTCTTCCCTTATCTATAGATGTGATAGGTAAATTTTTCTATGCTCTCCTAATTTACTTAAATTATTATGCTTTATATCGAAATAATTTATCTATTTTGACCTTTTCTTGATATACAGTGTGAGAAGTTGGTCTAATTTCTTCCAAACTGCTTTGCAGCTTTCTCAATAATTTTTGTCAAAAATGGTGTGCTCTTGCTCCACAAAGCTGGATCTTTGTGTTTCTCCAACATTAGATTATGATCGTCATTTACTACAGCATATTATGTACTTAATCCTTTCCACTGTTCTTCCACTCTATTTCTTAGCCAGTACCAGATTCTTTTTTTTTTTCATGATTAATGCTTTTTAATAAAGTTTGAAATTAGGTACTGCTGGACTGCCTTCCTTCACATTTTATTTTAGTGATTCCCTTGATATTATCAATCTAGTTACTATTTTTTCCCAATGCTATAAAATAATTCTTGGTAGTTTTATTGGTATAACACTGAATAAGTAAATAAACTTAGGTAGACTTGCCATTTTAATTATATTGGTTTGACTTTATCCATAAGCAATTAATATTTCTCCAATTGTTTAGATCTGTTTTTATTTGTATGAAAAATGTTTTGCAGTTTTGTTCATATGGTTCTTGGGTGTCTTGATAGATTCACAAGTATTTATGTTGTCTGTAGTTCTCTTTCTATCTCTTTCTGCTAGGTTTTGTTAATAGTCTATAGAAAAACTGATGATTTATGTATTTATTTTATATCCTGCAAGTTTACTAAAGTTCTTAACTGTTTAATCTAGTTTTTTTAGTTGATTCTCTAAAGTTCTCTAAGTATTCTATCATCTCATCTACAAGGAGTGCTTATTTTTATTTCTTCAATTTATATTTCTTATCTTGTTGTAATAGCTATTTTTGCTAATTAAGTATTATAGAGTAATATTAGTCATCTTTGTTTCACCCTGATCTTATTGCGAAGGCTTCTCCATTATAGATAATACTTGTTCTTAGTTTTAGATGGATACCACTTAACATTTAAGTGAAAGCTCAATTTATTCTTATGCTTTCTAGTCTTTTGTAATAGGAAGGGTTGTTGTATTTTGTCAAAAGCCTTTTCTGTATCTACCTCTTTGTTGTTCTTGTTATATATACTCAATTATACTTGTAGTTTTTCTAATGTTGAACCTAGTTCTATATTACTGAGAGAAATACCATTTGGTCACAATTTATGATCTTTGAGATATATTTCTATAATTCCCTGGATAGTATTTTATTTACAATGTTTCTATCAATGCATTGGGGAAATTGGTTTATATTTTTCTTTTTCTGCTTATATAATATTTTTCTGATTTTTACTTTCTCTGGTTTAGGGATCAAAGTCATATTCACATGATAAAATGAATTTTGTCCAACTCCTTGTTTATCTATTTTTTTCAAATATTTTATTATTTGTTCCTTAAATATTTGGCTATTTTTCCAAGAAAGGGTTATTTAAGTATTCTATTTCCTCTCAGTTAAACTGGGCTATTTATATTTTTATAAATATCCATTCATTTCCATTTACAATGTCAATTTTATTGGTATATAATTGGGCAAGACAACTGCCAATAATTGCTTTAATTTCATTTTCATTGATGATGCACTGACTTTTCATTTTTGATACTGATAATTTGCTTTTCCTTTTTTTAAAATCAAACTAGTCATTGGTTTGTCCATTTTATTGATCTTTTCCCAAAAAAATCTAGTTTTTGGTTTTACTTATTAGTTCAATGTTTTGTTTTATTCATTTTGTATTTCTAAATATGTATGTCAATAAAACAGAGAAAAAACTTATAAATGATTTGGGTATGCAACTAAAACAGCTAAAAAAAGGGACACATTAAAAATCACCATTTAAATGCCAAAAATGGAAATCCTGAAAATAAAAGGAGAGACAACATATCAAAATTTGTGAGATATAGTCAAAGTAGTATGTTATCTCATTGTTGTCATTCTTTTTGATGAAGTTATTGATGTCTATGATTTGTTCTTTGACCAATTCATTCTTTACAATTACTTATTTAATTTCCAATTACATTTTAATCTCTACTTCCATCATCCTTTATTAAGTATAATTTTTATTGAATTATTGTCTGGAAACTATCAAATGATAGTTCTGCTTTTTTTGCATTTGATTGTGAGGTTTTTATACTATAATACATGGTTAATTTTTATGGAGGTGTTATGTACAATTGAGAAAAAGGTATATTCCTTTCTATTCCCATTCAATTTTTTCTAAAGGTCTAGCACATCTAACTTTTCTAAAATTCTATTCATTTCCTTAATTTCATTATTGTTTATTTTATCTAGCTCTGAGAGGGGAAAGTTGAGATCTCCCACTAGTGTAGTTTTACTATTTCTTCTTGTGATTCATTTAACTTTTCCTTTAAGATTCTGGATGTTCTGCTTCCAAATTTGGTGCATATATTTAATGTTGGTATTATTCCATTATCTATAATCACATTTAGCAAGATGTAGTTTCTCTGATTATGTCTTTTAATTAGGTCCATTTTTACTTTTGATTGTCTGCTATCATAATTGTTACCTGTGGAGGGCCACAGGCAATGGGGGAACTCTGGGTGAGGTATAAGATCCTTCAGCCCAGGGGAAACCTGCTAACAACATCTGGTTCACCTCCCCATCTCCCCTAAGGGCTCTCAGCCTTCCTGAGAAGTCAGAAGGCTGTGACAACCTGTGTTCTAATTGAAGCAGAGTGATACCAGGTGGCAAAGAGTAATACCAGGTGGCAATGTACATATAATAGCAAGTTGTTTATGTGGTCCCATGTGCACAGTATATACTTAGCACGTGCCCAGTGTTGTTTTGATTACATAAGGGTATTAGGGTACATAAAGGGGAAAGAACTTGAAATAAACAGACTGCACATTTCCACCATCCTCGGGAGTCTTGCCTCATCACTCCTCCACTAATATAGTATATTTTAATCACACATGGAGCCTCCAGAAAGTACAGTATGTTTTGCCACCCCAACTTGGGGGCTCTAGAAAGCAGGACACAACAGTTACGCCTGCCTTTTTTTTTTTTTAACTTCAGCTAAAGCCTAACAGATTCTGATCCAACCCTTAGTTTAATTCTCTGTGTATCTCTCTGTTTCATGTATGTTTCTTGTAAACAACATATTGTGAATGCTGGTCTCTAATCCACTCTCTCTGTCTCTTCTCTTTTTATTCTGTCTCTTCTCCAAACTGTTTTTCTTCTGATCAGTCTTTCTGTATTCCTCTTCTTTTTTTATTACCCTTTCACCTTTCTCTAATCACCTTCTCTCCTATTTCCTTGTTGGATAAGATGGATTTCCAAACCCAATTGACTATGTACATGTATTTTCCTTTTTTGAACCAATTTGAAATGTCAGTGAGAGTAAGTGTTTCCTTACCCATGAATTCGTTATACAAATAAAATCAGGGGTTCAACGTCTATTGCTATCCTGATTATTAGGAACTTGACAAATATAGGAGGGGACAGAGCCAAGATGGAACAGAGTAGAAGCAGCTTTACGTGACCTTCTCTCAAATCAGATTAAGCCTCTGAACTGGTTTGGAGTAACAGAATCCACAAATATTTGGAGTACAACAAATTTTCAGAAGAAGATACTTTGGAAGAACTTCAGGAAAGATCTGTTTCAATCAATCAGGGGTAGGGGCTGCTGGGCCCAGACCTACAATGCAGGGAGCCCTGAGATAAGGAGCTGGAACAGGGAGGCAGGACATAGCAGTCAATACACCGAGGAATCTACTGTGAACCTCTAAGCTACTCTGTCCTTAGTTGCAAGCTGGTGATATAGCAGATTTGCTGTGAGAGACCCAAAAGCAAATACAAAAGTCAAATTGTAAGCTACTGAGCCCTGAAAGAACACAGGACCTGGCTGTGATTACCCAACACCAGAAGTCAGTCAAAAATACTGGCCCCAGAAATTGGAAACTGAGTGGATGCCCATCAATTGGAGAATGGCTGAATAAATTGTGATATATGAATGTTATGGAATATTATTGTTCAGTAAGAAATGACCAGCAGGATGATTTCAGAAAGTTTTACATGAATTTACATGAGACTTGCATGAACTGATGTTGAGTAAAATGAGCAGGCCCAGGAGATCATTATATACTTCAACAATACTATATGATGATCAATTCTGATGGATGTGGCCCTCTTCAACAATGAGATGAACCAAATCAGTTCTAATAGAGCAGTAATGAATTGAACCAGCTATACCCAGCTAAAGAACTCTGGGACATGAGTGTGAATAGAATAGACACATAGAATTCCCAATCCCTCTATTTTTTGTCCGCCTGCATTTTTTATTTCCTTCACAGGTACACACAGAATGTACTCTATTTCAAAGTCCAATTCTTCTTGTGCAGCAAAGCAACTGTATGGACATGTATTCATATATTGTGTTTAAGATATACTTTAACATATTTAACATGTATTGGTCTAACTGCCATCTGGGGGAGGAGGGGGAAAATTGCAACAAAAAGTTTTGCAATTGTCAATGCTGAAAAATTATCCATACATATATCTTGTAAATAAAAAGCTATAATAATAATAATTTAAAAAAATTGGCCCTAGAGCGAACTAAAGAGGCTGTCACCCCTTTGCCTTAAGAGCAAATCTCAACCTTTAAAAAAAATGAGCACAAAAGCAAAAAGAATTCTGACTATTGACAGCTTTCAAGGAGAAAGAGAAGAACAGACCTCAAACTCTGAGGTTCCTAAAGGCAAACCAGCTCCAAATTAAGCCCCAAAGGGTAATGTGAGTTGGTCCCCATTTCATAAGGCTCTTTTGGAAGAATTTTAAAAGGATTTTAAAAGAGTGTTAGAAGAAAAGTGGGGAAAGGAAATGAGATGTTTGCAAGAGGATATGGAAAAGGAATTCAGAAATTATCTGAAGAAAATGCCTTAAAAAGTAGATATGATGAAATGGGGAAAGCAAATAACTCCCTACAAAATAAATTTGATGAAATGGAAAAGGCAAATAATTCCTTACAAAATAGATATTAAAAAGAAAACAATTCACTGAAAAACAGAACTTGTGAAATAGGGAAAAAAATGCAATGAACAAAACAACTCATTTAAAAATTCAATTGGCCAAATACAAAAGGAACTAAAAGGTAATTGAAGAAAATATTCATTAAAAATTACAATTGAACCAATGGAAATGAATGAGTCAATAAGATATCAAGAATCAGCCAAACAAAACCAAAAAAAAAAAAAAAAAAAAGAAATAGAAAAAATGTAAAATACCTCGTTCAATATTTGTTGCTGTTTCTCTTCTAGTTTTCATTTCTTGTATGATGTTGACTACTTTCTCTTCTAAGCCACTCATTTTCTTTTCATTTTTTTCCTATAGAGCTTTTCTTTCTTTTTTACATCTTGTATCTTTTCTTCTAGGTATTCATGAAGTACTTGTAGAAAATATATCTTTTTCCTTTGAATCTCTGCTTACAGTTGTTATAAAATTTATTTGCTCCTTGCTTAGAGGATATCAAGATTTACAACAATTTTTCATATTGGTTGGTATTATGTTTGATTTCTTTATCTCTCTGGCTTTAATCCCTGAACTGGGATTTTGTGCTAAACAAATCATGATGGCCAAGTTCCCTCTCTTCCTGTGCTTTTGGATGGTATGGCCTGCCCTGCTTGCTATTACAATGGGCCCCAGATTTCTTCATCCATCTCTTACTTTCTGAAGTTAAGCTTCCTGGACCTTTGCAGTTCAGAGAGCTAGATCTTCAAGCTCCTCTCTGGTATTAAAATATAACATCAAGGAACTCAAATATACTTCATAAATGTCTTCTATTGCCTAAAACTATCTTGTATTTGGGATCACAGATTCATAGCTGGAAAGGACCTTAAACACTGTGCAGTACTGGGGTCCATAAGCTTTTTTATGCCACACTGGTGAAGTCTATGAACTCTCCAGAATGTTTTCAAATGCATAAAATAAAATGCAAAGGATTCCAAAAGAAATCCTTTTGATATACTTAGCAGTATATCAAAAGACAGTTTTAAAAGTTCAGGGGCCCCAAGTAAAGACCTCTGGTCCAGTCCAACCCTTCTTCATTTGACAGCTTAGGAAACTGAAGTTTAGAGAGTTTAATGTCTTCTGTAAAGTAGTGAAGAGAGTTGGTAGTTAAACGTATGTTCTTTGACTAAATCTGTCATTCCTTCCACTTCTTACTTTTTACATATTACATCTTCCCAGAGAACAAGAACTTCAGAACAATGATTATTTTCATTTTTCCTACATTCCCAGCATTCAACACATGGTCTTGAACCTAGTAGCTTCTTAATTTTTAAAAATTGAATCAAATCTATTCTAGGAAAAAAACCCAAAAATATATGATAAATGTCCATTGTTCCAATTATGGTATGCAGACAAAAAACCAGTTGATTGAACTTATTTATTGGTACTTATGTGTAGAACAGTCAGTACAGACAGACCATGAGGTTATTTCAAAATTGAATAAAAGGAAGAGAGTGGAGTAGATTGCATTTGAGAAATTGTATAGTTCATACCCTTAAGAGCTTACAGGAGAGGGGACTAGAAGGGATATGACATGTACATAGATAAGTATAATAAAAGCTGTATTGTGATGAGGACAAAAGAGATATCCACATAAAGTGGTCTATGGAAAATTTGAGGAGAAAGGAAACATTTTAAATTTGGAGTCACCAGCTGCTTTGTTTAAACTGACTGGCAGGAGGCCAGTCCAATTGCAAACTCCTATTGCAGTATAAATCTGAAATTTGAAAGAAAAGATTTGCTTTTGGATAGTTGCTGGCTATCAATGTACTAAAAAGTTGCCTGAAGAGCTTAATTTTCTGGCTGCAAAGTCATAGTGAGTCACCACACTGGCACTCCAGAAATTACCCTTCAGGACCTCTCCTTCCTTTATTAGCCAATTCAGCCACCAAAATAAAAGTTCCTTCATGCTTCTAGGATTATAACACAACCTCAGATACAGACAAGTCATATCCCAGTACCTTCTGCCAGTCACTCTTTTGAAAAAGGGGAATTGAATTTAGTAATTGAAGCACAGAGCTCAGGCTTGTGACATCATTTTTGCTTAGCTCCCCTTACAAAGCAGTGTGATGTACTGGAATGATCATTACATTTAACTTCAGAGGACATGGGTTTAACCCATATCCTCGACTCAAGTTTATTCATCTATAAAAGAAGGGGGTTGAACTAAATAATTTTGACCATCTTTTGCAGCTGTAATTTTTTAGAGGAGCAAATTGAATCAAGTTGCCTCAAAGCCAAGAACTTGTCCAGGCTCAAGTTACTTAACCTCTCAATGCTCTGGGCAACTTACTAAATCTGTAATTGAAAAAAAAAAAAAGGTGCCACACTTTTAGAAATACAATTCCAAGTTCACTCTCTATTGCTATCCTTATTACTATGGACTTGACAGACATCAATAAACATGAATATTTCCATATCCAATAAAAAATAGGAAGTTTGTACATGAAATCACAGATCTTTAATATTTTTACAACTTTTCTTTAAAAAAAGAAAGAAAGAAAGAAAGAAAGAAATAGACTCCACACAAAAGTTCCAAAGCTGCCCTCCAGCTCTAATCTATCCAAGTTCTATTTTAAAATATCTTCTGTCATTGGTTGTAGTTCACTTGTTTCAGTCCTGTCTGACTTTTCATAATCCCATTTGGGATTTCCTTGGCAGAGATACTGGAGTGGTTTGCCATTTTCTTCTTTAACTCATTTTACAGATAAAGAAACTGAGGCAGACAGAGTTAAGAAACTTGCTAGGGATCACACAACTAATAAGTTTCTGAAGTCATATTTGAACTCAAGTTTTCCTGATTCCAGATCCAGTGCTCTATCCACTGCAAATTGCTCCATATCTTTTGTCATGGTTTTAAGCAATTCAAAACTCAATTGTAGATTCATACAATTGAGCTTGCTTTGTAAGGGCTCCTATTCATTTCTCCCAGTGTCTCAATAATCAAGAGTCATATACAACCAAACACAGAAGAAAAAAGAAAAAGAAAGCCTTTATCATAGCCAAATCACTACAATGTTCCTCCCAGTGTTGCTTTAACACTTATTCATATATTGTCCAATTCATTATGTGATGAGGGATACCAACTGTTATCTAGATTGACATCTATTATGTGCCCTTGCTATTCTTCAGCTCTGACTCCACCTTTCCCACTTCTCAGGTGCAGAAAGAAGCTCCTGGAGTTCATCTGCAAGACATGGCCCTAGTTGTATCCCTCCAAATTTATTCCTGACATTAGATAATTTGAATAAATTCCAATAAATGCCCAAGATTTAGAATTGACAAAATACAAAGCAGAGTGATATGATAGATGTTATCTCTATCATTTACTCATGCAAAAAGGTGGAGACTCAGGTTGTGGTAATTTATTTAGAAGCCAAAAGGTCAAGCTAACTTGAGAGTCTGTATTCATTATAAGCCCCCTACATAGCAGAGGCTCTATCAGCCCAGGCCTGGGCCCCAGTTCCCTCACAAATACACACAGACAAAAGAAACCTCATTCTCCCAGGAACATTTAGGACAGCATGAATGTATTCTGGACCCTTGCCAAAAGCCAAGAATAGGACAATAGAGAGAACCAATGTGCATAACCCACAACTCCATAAATGCAGGAGCAGATCACCTCTGCTTGTGAAACCCAGGTTCTCTGGGAAGCTTGGTCCTGAAAGTATATATAATACTAGCACTCAAATCTCCCATTATCACTACTTTGCAGAAATTTCTTTGGTATGCTAAGCAGCCTGGATTAGGGAATCTGTGCTTTGTTCTATAGGCAATGGACGTTGTTATCCCTTCTGAGACACTGTGATGGCTGTCCAATTGCAATGGGGTAAAGGAAGGAGTACTCCATTGATTTTATTTATAATATTTGTAATAGCTCAAAAGAAAATCTTAACAGAAATAGTGCATTTTTTAAAAGTCTAAAATAAAACAAATCCCTAAAACTTGGCTATTTCAATACCATGAGTAATGATCCTACTTGTTGCTATTAATAGGTACGTGTTGGAAGTTGAGATTAAGTATGGGAAAGGAGGCTTGAGATAGATAACTGGAAGAGGTTTTCATATATTGAGGAATTGTGATTTAGGCAGTATGGGAACTCTCTCCATGACCAGCACTATCTTTACCAGGCCATATTACTTTTCAAGTGGTTTTTGTAAATATATGCTCATTAAAAAGCAGGTAATATTCTACACTTTGTGTAAAAAGCAAAGTGATCATAATGTGAGTAAACAAAGCAATTCTTTTTCCTGTGGGCAAAGGAAGCAGTTTTATCTAGTTCTTTTGCATAACAGGAAGCTCATAAGGAAAGGTTCAGAAAACAATACATAATGAAAGGGAAAAAATATAAGAGACAACATCTATAGCAGTGGTTCTTAATCTGGTATCAGTAAACTTTTAAAAACAATTTTGCTTTTTTAAAAATTTTGATTATTTTATTTTTCTATGTCAATGTAATTGCAGCTTTTTGTCATTCTATATATTTTATTTTATGCCTCTGAAAATAATATTCTAAGAAGGAATCCATAGACTTCACAAGACTGCCAAAAAGGGATCATGACACCAAAAAAGTTAACAGCACTTCATAGATGATAACATATATCCTTCCCCAATATGTTGGGTAGAAAACCTGTGTAGAAGGTCATGGTAAAATTTTCCATATAATGAGCCTTTATTTATGGGTCATGGAGGCCTATCCTCAAGATCCAGTAAGATTACAAGTCCATCCAATTATTAGGATATTTGTATCTCTATTAGCACCAAGTAGAACCCTGGGTATCTTATATGCTTATTGAAGTAATCAAATCTCACACCTAATTGGATAGATTCATAATTATATTGAAGTACGTTTTCTTAAAACCACTTTGAAGATTTATCTCATATCAGTGCTTACAAACTGCTCTGATGAAAGATTTTTATAAAAAATATTTTTAAAAAACTGTAATAGATGACTATGATTTGAAGTCTTCTCACAAATGAGTACTGAAGAAGTCTTAATGGCATAGCCATTATTAAAATATTGACTTGTTATAAGGCTTATAAGGCATTATTTTAAAATATATTTTATGATGGCATAAATTTTATAAACCAATTGACGAGCATTTAGTAAGCATCTTTCTATGAGCCAGGTACTGTGTTAGGTTCTGGGTACACAAAACCAAAACCAAATATCTCTGCCCTCGAGGGCATTATGTTTTCTTAGGGAAAACAACAAAAGGCTCATATGAGTAAATACAAAATACTTTCTAAGTAAATATAAAATAATTTGAGTAATGGGTGGAGGGAGACCTTAGAGCTAGAAGGGATCTGGAAAGGCCAGAGTCAGTACTGCCTCAGGTCAGAGGCAGTAGTTGATATGAGAAGTTTGAAGAAAGTTAAGGATGCTTAAAAGTTGAGACGAAGAGTGAGTGCATTTTAGGCATGGAGAATAGACTGCAAAGGCACAGTGATGGAAAGAAAATAGAATGTCATTTGTTTTAAACAGCAAGGAATGCATGGATAGTGTCTGAAAGGATCTCTTGGTTCTGCTCATTTTACTTTGCATCATGTAAGTCTTTCCATACCTCTCTAAAATCATCCTCCTGATTATTTCTTATAGAACAATATTCTATAACATTCATATACCATAACTTACTCAGCCATTCTCCAACTGATGGGCATCCACTCAGTTTCCAGTTTCTTGCCATTATTCAAAGGACTGCCAAAGACATAAAATGGTTTTCAAATAACTTGAGCAAGGTTCAGGCATCCAATTGCATATTAGTCAGAAATAGTAGTATTAGCAAAGTGATTATCTTCTTAATACTTCAATTTCTATAAGTAAGACTATTGGTACCTTGCTCTTTGCCTTTTTTTTTTTTTTTTCTTGTTTCCTGGTATTTTTCCTATGGAAATTCTCTTCTCTGGGCCTTGCATAACAGAAAGCCCCTAGTGCAAAGTCCTGAATGTAATATTTACTTATTCTTTAAATGCAGTAACTGTATGTAGATGGTTAGTTCTGTGACAACGAAAGCCATTTTATTTTCCCCAGTATATTCTATAGTGTCCTGAGTTTAATAGAAGTCTAGTAAATGTTGAAACTGAAATTGCTAACTGACCTGATTCCCTAGTATTGAATGTAAAATTTGTGGAATTCAAATATATTTATGCAGTATAAAAACATTTTCATTAATCAATGGCCATGGTGACCTATTAACTAAACAAAATGAAAACCAAGTTCATGAATTTTCTAGTTGTTATTTCCTACTCTAGCATGAGAGAGAAAGAGAGAGAGAGAGAGAGAGAGAGAGAGAGAGAGACAGAAACAGAGAGAGAGTGAGAGAGAGAGAGACAGAGAGATAGAGACAGAGACAGAGACAGAAACAGAGAGAGAGAGAGAGAGAGTGTGTGTGTGTGTGTGTGTGAGAGAGAGAGTGTAAACATTAGCAAAGGTCAATAGGACATTAATCAGATAATTGCCTAAAGTTCTCACTTCATTTTGCTAGTCTAACTGTGGCCTTTATGCCCTTGAAATTTTGTTGAATTGTCTCATTTTATTTACATCATAAAATCAGTGAGTGCAATTGTGTAGGAAAAAATGGAGAAAGACATCTCAAAATGTAACACCAGCATCCTAATACAGACAGAAAAACTGGAGTGCAGCTAAATGATACAGAATTGCCAAGTCAAAAACAATGATAATTTCTGACTCCTAGCACTCTTTAAAATTAAAAAGCATTTTACATACCTATTTCATTTGAGCCTCCTAGCAACCCTGTGGGGTGGATGCTACAGATATTATGCCCATTTTACAGATGAGGAAACTGAGGTTCAGAAGTGTTTGGTATCTTGCCAATAGAAATTTAAAATTGCTTATTTATGTTATAATTTTCCTACCTCATTTCATTGTAAATTTCAAATGAGCAAACAATATGTATAGTGTTTTTATGATGATTATGCCATCAGATGTTTAAGAAACTTCTACTAAAGGATATAACATTAATTATATGTAATATGTATATAGACCTCATGTTTCAATATGTTCAGAATGTACTAAATTAGGGATATATGTAGTACATATATATATATATATGAAATGTACATTTATATAAATATACATACAAAGAGCGAAATGCCTCTATAAAAATGACTTGCGTTGAAAGAAAATGTTTGTTCACAAATCACATCTCAAAAGGTCCATTTTCTTTACTGAGTTGCGACCTTAAGGAATTTTTGCTATATATGAATATAAAAGCATATCTCATACTTAGAATCAATTAACCTTAGATTCTGAGGTTTCCAATTCAACCCATAGCACAAGTTGCCCATTGTTGGTTTTTGAATCTGAGCCATGTACAATAGTGTTTTCTGAGGCTTTGGTGTGTCTGTCAATTGATGGTCAGGGAAGGACCAGTACTTGTCAGCTCTGAAAAACAGTGCCTTCAGCTTCAGTTCGTGTGCTGCCCTTTGCCTACAATCTAAGACACACTTCCAAAGAAAGGCCAGGACTTGCCTGTCAGCTAAAGGACAATGTCTATAGAAAATCAGGGTATCAGTAGTTCCAGGAATTCTCCCCTGGAACCTGCAGTTGTCTAAAGTCCTATAAATGTGCTATTACCTGCCAGAGAGGGATGTACTGTGAGAGCAAGGGGCATCTGCCCTGTATGATTCCAGGAAAAACTCTTTTTCCTATTGACCTCCCCCATACCTATTACCCACCTCTTTCTTCAAGCAAAGCCAATCCTCAATTAACTGGAAATTTAGGGTACAAATAGCTAAGAAAACAAACCATTCTTTGTACAGTATTAATTCATTAACCCACACGTGCATATATCTGTAATATGCAGTATATATTTTTAAATTTACTGACTTTTGTGAGTTTATATTTTCAAAACTGGCATTGCATTAGTTTCATAATTAAAATTTTAAATTATTAGATTTTTGTCTGTTTGAAAAAGCACAGTTGCAACAATTGAGTAACTGACTCAGCTCACAACCAAAAAGAGAGCATCAAATTTCCCAGTCCACTTAATTTGAAAGCCTGCCAAGATAGGTGAAAGACCTTATAAATATGTAAAACAGGAAGTTCAAATAACACAGTCATGTAAATTTCTAGTGATTGATGCACTTTCCAACATTTTTTTAAAAAGAAAGATGATCATTCAAAGCAAAGCCTTTTTAAAAAGTGGCCCTCGCCAGGTGTTTCCCAGAGTCCAAGCTCTGCTTTGTATTTATAGAATTGTGTGTATTAGGGGTTAAAAAAATACATACATATACTGTATATACACATACATATACACATATACTTCCTGGAGGCTAGGGGAAGGCACAGTGGGAGGAACCAAAAAACTCTTTGCCACAGCCATTTTGTTTGTGGGCAGCATGGTAGAATTCTGTCAGTCAGTATAAGGAGGGGTTTTTAAATAGAATTTGGAGACCACAAATTATACCTGCTGTTTTTTAGGTGCCTAGTGAAATTGGTATCATTGGCATGCATTTACATGCTAGGTAGTCGTATTCTTTATTACGAAGATAATTTTATAAACCTGAAGCCTTAAAGATTCCTGAATTTTGTTGAGGGTGGGAAGGCTTTATAGGTGGCCTAACAATGTTAAATCTAAAAGACTCCTCCAGGATGACTTTAAAATGACCACTTTTGTATCCAAATTGCTGGGTGATTTAGCAATAAAATATTTTTTAAAAAACCAAACACTTCCTTGAGAAAACCATATTGTCTTGGCAAGCCGCACAGTTTAAAAAAAAAAAAAAAAGACACAAATCCATTTCTTGAGGCCAAGAGGAAGGTATTTTCCAGAGAAAGCAAGACAGTCATTGAGAGCTATTGTTTTGCAGTGTCACTTAATATCGAGCCCAGACTTTTGTCATTTGGGTGGCTGTGCTTTTAAAAGCCCAGTGTAAAATGGCACACACACTGCATTTTTTTTTCCCAGGCTGCAGGAGGGGGGGAGCGGGGGATAGTGCAGACTGTAGGGACACTGCCCTCCTAACCAATCAGAACACGCCT
This sequence comes from Sarcophilus harrisii, assembly GCF_902635505.1. Lineage (NCBI taxonomy): Eukaryota > Metazoa > Chordata > Mammalia > Dasyuromorphia > Dasyuridae > Sarcophilus > Sarcophilus harrisii. The sequence goes on from NC_045430.1 coordinate 222,902,910, forward strand.
GTTTGCCATTGCAAAGTTGTTAACCCCAGAGTCTTCTGGCTGCTGGCTGCCTCCTCTGCTTTTAATCTTCTGTGGATATTGCTCCGATTTTTCCCAAACGCCCACAGATCCTGGGGGAAACCACCTCATGGAGCCACTGGTCGTGGAAGAAAGTATTACTTTTTATTTACCAAATATTTCTAAGATGTTCGAAGATCCATATGCTGCATGGAGGCTGCTGTTTCTAAGGGCACAAGTATCCAGCTTATATTGTTACAATTATTTTGTAAGGACTGGCTTCTTTTCTTCCTTCACTTATGGTAAGTTTGTAATTTTAAACATCTCTATTGTTAAATCTTTGGAACGAGCCACCAGATTGAAAAGATTTTCATTGTGTTTTCAATGAACAAAACAAATCTTGGTGATTTTTTTTTTTTCCTTTAGCTTTGGTCTGCATATTCTATCTAATTCTATCTGGTTAATTTTGACAATTAAAAACAAAACAAAACAGTTCTTTCTATTGTTAAAGCAAAATATTTTTAAAACGTAGATTATACTTCAATTATCGTGAACTATAGAACTCAAATATTTCAAGATGGACTTGTTTTGTGCCAGAAATGCTGGCAATGCCAAATATGTGCATATCCTCCTTTATAAAAATCTTGTACTACCTAATTTGTCCACGACTAAATTATCAGCATGCATTACGGTTGTAGTTTTAAACATTTTTAAAAACGATTCCGGTCGCTCTTCGTGGATTCCTTCGATACAAAGTACAGAAAAGCTGCCCTTGGTATAATGAAGGTGGAGATTGACATAACAGGGTTTATATTAAGTTATGGCTGTTACTAAATAGTGGGGCTTTTATTTGCAGGGCAGATCTTTTGTAAGGCTACTCCTTGGAAGCAGAATTTCTCACCAGCTCCTCATTAGGCGCCTTTTACAGATATTTTGTTTGTTTCCGAAAAGGTACATTTGGGAGACATTTTGTAATTTTTGGCATTTTTCTAGGGTTTTTTTTTTTTTTTTGCACACGGTGGGAGATCTTTTTTGTTTTGCATTGATCTGTGTTGGTGGCGCTGTAGTGCTCCTCAACAATTTATGTCAGTTTTCACTAAAAGAAAAAAGGAGAAAAAAAGAAAGAGGTGGGGCAAGATGGGATCTATTATCTTTGCCTTTTCTTTTATCGGAGAAAGTTCGATTTGGTCAGAGAAAATTATTCAGTTGCATTATCTCAGCTATGTTTTCTGTGAACCCTGGACGAGAGCAGACATGTCGTCACAACCCGTCCAGGAGCTATCAAGGAGAGGCGTACAGTTTGCAGCTGTGTTTTAGAAGGGGCTCAATGGGATGTGTCAGTAGATCAGATTTCTCCAGCAATAACCATTTTAGCTCCCACTTGCCCCTTCCCAGTAGGATTTTGTATTTCTTTGTATTCCAAAATCATGCCGCATAAAATATTCATTAAGCCATACCCACACCTTCCCAACTTAGCAAAACATTTGCCTTTAAAAAAAGAACAGTTGTGAAAGTTCAATTTCATATTTTTATATTTAAGTAACTGTTCTAAGTTTTCTCCACAGAATTACCTAATAGGTTGTAGATCATGTTATTCATTTTTTTGTTTTGTTTTCTTTTTTTAATTAAGTTGTTTTTGTTTTGTTTTTTTAAAAAAGTGTTGCCTTAAAATTCATTTACACTGTCCTTTATAAATATTTAGAGTTGGGATGATCTTTAGATTTTTATGTACAGCTATCCCTGACTTAAAGGTAGTTGAACACATGTAACTAAGTAAAAATAGGATCTTCTCAACCCTTGTTCATATTGGGGATTTTTCCTGGTTAGAAAACAGGAGATCAGGCCAAAGCCTGCTTTGAACAGTAATGTGTAAGGATCTTAGATGGATTTTACTGATCTCTGCAAACATTTCTATTGTTTACAGAAGCACTAAGCAGATTCCTCCTTTGAAAAGAGAAAAGGAGCAATTGGTAATAATGATTTAAAAGTACATTACTTTGCCAAATGAAAGAATTTTAAAATGATTGAAATAGACTTCCCAATGCACTTCTAGGTGTGATTAAATGCATTCTTTCTAGAGAGACTGAAACCTCCAACTCCAAAAATAATGTTGGCATGATTGTTCAGTGATTTGATTCCCTTGGAAACTATACGAGTGCTCTTTTTCACTTATGCCATGTCACCAGTTAAAATATTTGAAGATTATTTGAGAAGAATGTTTTAGAATTTTAGAACTTGAAAAATATTTTTCTACAATGCTTATGTTTTGTTTGCACTTGGGTATATTAATTTTAAAAATGTGCTGTATCTTTTATTTGAAAAGCTTTTAGATGGCTACAGTGAGCCCTTTTGTAGACTGCTTACGAATGAAATATCGTATATGTATGTTTAAATCTTTGACATACTGCTAGGGAATTTAGCCTTCTGAAAGAAGTTTATCTACAGCATAGATTGTGCTTTCTTTCAAATTTATTTGCTAAAAATTACTCAATGGGTAATATTTTCAGTCTACTTCATCTGTGAAAAATATATGTGCTTGTATAACCTCCCACCCTTTTAAAACAAACTGATGCTGTTAACTCCATATGTAGCTATGCCATGCTCTTTGTTCTCCTACATCATTGACTGTTAGTTACATCACTGATTATGAAGCATCCAATACAGTTGTAGATGCATTTGAATTCAATTCAACAAGCACTTATTAATTGCCTCTTGTATGCAAAATGCTGTGTTAGGTGCTCAGAGAGATAAGTGTAGATGAGATTGCTCTCATGTATATATTTGCTTTTTCAAAGTGAATTTATAAATGACATATTTACACTATATAAGGCAGGCTTAAAAGGCTTTCCCTACATATGTATACATGTATATCTGCATTACTTCTTTCACCTATTCTCAATTTATAAAACCCAATATGTCATCATGCTTCACTTATCTTTTGAGTCACTCAAATTTTTTTTTAAAAAATAATTTTAAAAAATTTAATATGTTCTTTTAAAAGTGTTTAGTTTTAAAATGTTTGGGTTTTTACCAGTAAGTACTATTACAGTAAATGATTCGTTACTATGATATTATGGAAAGATCACTGGATTTAGCCTTGGAAGGCATAGGGAGTCTAATTCTGCCATTTTTTAGCAACATGACCCTGACTTAGTCTTTCCTCTTATTGGGATTGTTTTCTTTTTTGGCAAAAAAGAGAGAGTTTAGATCTAAGGATCCTTCTAACACAAACATTCTATAAGTCTGTAAAGGGAAGCAATTATAGACACATTTTTAATATTATCTCATATTACATGAAGTAGGAGTTTAATAAGGGTTACCTAGAATAATTGAAATAGGAAAAAAATGCAAAAATAATATTTTCATCATTTAAACACTTCCCCTCTTCTTCTCAGGAGTCTTTAATGAGAATTTTAAACTGAAATATACTGGATTGATTTTCACCCTCTTAGATTTCTTTCAGCCTTTGTAATTGAAGAACTAAGGAAAATAATGACATGGCAGCAAACTCACTGGAATTAAAGTCATAGGATCTTGTGTTTGAATCCTGAATTACTGCCTGTGTGACCTTGGGCAAGTAAGTCATACTCATCTCTCTGCATCACAGCGTCTTCATCTGTAAAATGAAGGGATTAGATTAGATAATTGATCTCCAAAGTCCCTTCCAGCTCTAACTCTATGATCCAGAGAGAGTTAACATTTTACTATATGGATAATCCACAATCCAAACAATTAACCTCTAAGGGCTTTGAGTTGGCTGCTATTAAATGAATTGAACTTTAGTTTAAGAATTGGTTAGAATGAAGTTGATAAATCTCAGGAACAAATTTTTGATAGGAGAGAGACTTTACTGATTGAAAATAGTCATATCAAGTAGCAGGGGAAGAAGGTGCAGGACTTAGCATGGTGGAAGACTAGTGAACTTTTCTGGCTACAAAAAGTCTAATCCATGAAGAGTTAACAAAAAGCTAAAAGCAGCATTATCAGAGATATTTAAATTACCTAAAATAAATATGTGAAATAAGCTCTAAAACATATGTAGAATACACTGAAACAAACTAATATAAAAGGAAAAATACTGGCATAGAATAGGCCTGACACTTTTCAGGAACAAGAACAATAAAATTATAGGAATATTCCATCAGATTCTCATCATGTGATTGAAAAACCTGATCTGATAGGAAGAGAAAAGAAATGACGAACATTTCTAAAGATTTCTTAGGCATATGATTCCATTTGAGAGATTTCTTATTTTTTTTGTGAGACAATACAGATGAATTATTGTATTGGGGATTTTTTTTCTTCAAATCACAGATTGCTTTTTGAAAGGGGAATAATTGAATAGAGAATAGTGTTTGTGTTACATGATTTAAAAACAAAAACAACCGGAAACAACAAAGGGATGATACATTTAAAATGTTTATATATTTACAGTTAAAAGGAACTGTTTATTTAATTTTGCATTTTTCTAAGTGGCTCATTTTAAAGCTATTTTAAGGCTAAGAATTTTCGAATTTTAGAATCCTCAGTTAAATCCTCAATTTTAGTGTGGAAGGTCAATTAGGCTTTCGAGTGAGAAATTACAAATTCAGTAATTTTTTTTTTAAAGATTGAGAAGAATCCAAGGCCCAATCTTCTGGTAGTCATGGGTGTGTCTTTGGAAGATCCAGGTAATAGGCATTTTGTTTTTGAGAGCTTGATATAGTACTATTTTGAATAATTTGCTCACATTTTTGAGGGGAAATGTAGAAATAAATATAATCTGTAAAGATAAGAAACAGAAGAAATACTATCTAAAGAATATCTTTCTTGACGGCTCCATTCCTAATGTGCTACCATTAGACATTGTTATTGAGGTATCTTTAAAATGAGAATAAATTAAATATTTATGAAGATTACATTATAGAGCATTTTCTATAACGGCTAGCTAATTGAATGCATTGACCAGAAAAGTGAGATTAGAATTGTATGGATAAATTGGGTGGCTTTGAAAGATTCAATAAGGTACTGTTTGCTATGGCTTATCCACATGGTCTCATACTAGGAAGTGGGTATTCCATGTTTGTTTCACAGGATCTAGATCTGGAAGAAAATTTAAAAATCTATTCCAACCCCGCCCTTCCCATCTTGAAAACCAAGTAATGGATGCCCAGAGAAATGGAATAGTTGACTGAGTAGCAAGTAGCAGAATTGGGATTCAGACTCATCTTTGGAATTCAATTTTATTGTTTTATTTCTGTACCAAGATGCCTCAAAAAGAAGGAGAAGGCAGAACTTCATTGGAATTAAAACTGGTGAATTCGCATATTAGACAGACATGTAAGCCAATTAAAATAGAGAATGTTTATTAAGGTGACCTCAGAATTTATGTGATGAAAATATTTTTTTTTTGCTTACAGACAGAGCCATAGCTAAAGCAAGAGGATTGGCTTAGCCATAATTACCCATGCCAGCAGTGGGGCTAACACTAAAAAGACTGGACAAACAACAGGAAAGGCACTCCCAGATCAGTTGTGACTGGGATGGAGGGACCCCAGGCCTTGGGCTACAAGGAACAGGGGATGAAGGGAGAGACCTAGAAACACTATAATGCTGATACTGGTAGAAGAAATAGGGTCAGGCCAAATCAAGGAAGGGATAACCTGGGGGATCCTGCCTGGGAGGAACTGGACCATTTAGTAACTTTCTTTTAACTAATGATTCATGCTTAGTAAGGGCTAAGCTCAGTTTTACATTTTGGGACCTTGTCAACCTATTCAAGTGACTTAAGGTGCCCCTCAGGGTACCGAAACTGAAAGTATACTAATGATATATATACTTCTTTAGCCTTTCTCACTAATAGTCAGGATAGTTAAAAATAGCCAGCTACTAGATGACTTGTTTTCTCTTCTCTTCCATCTGTAGTCCCACCCCATTGATCTTCTCCATCTGTACCCATTCCCAGAAAGGGACTTCCCAGCACTAGCCTGATGATATCCTAGGATCCTATAAAGATGCCTTTTATCTTGAAGTTTGAGGCTTCTTCCCAGATCTCACTATTTCCTCATAGTGTTTCTCTGAAAATGCAGCAGGTTGCCCTATTTGAATTTTACTCTGATTGCCCTGGGTCCCAGAATTCTCCAGTCCTCTGTCTAATTCTTTTACCCTTTCTTTTGACTCTCTGCCTTTGTACTTGTTGTCCCCCATTCCTAAATTGTTTTCCCTTCTTACTTCTGACTTTAGGCTTCCTTGACTTCCTTCAAGACATAATTCAAAATCCACCTCCTTCTAGAACCTTTTCCCAGTTTCTTCTGCTACTTCCTTCCTCTGGGAATATTTCTATCTACTTTATATTTATCTTCTAGGTACATAATTATGTGTTGTTATCTCCTATTATGAACAGCTAGGTGGCAAAGTGGATTCAATGCTGGGCCTGGAGTCGGCAAAACTCATCTTCCTGAATTCAAATCTGGTCTTGGACACTTCCTAGTTGTGTAACCCTTAATCTGTTTGCCTCAATTTCCTCATCTGTAAAATGAGTTGGAGAAGGAAATAGCAAACCACTCTGGTATCTCTGCCAAGAAAACCCCCCACATGGAGTACCAAAAAGTTGGACAGGACTGAAACAATTGCATAACAAAAATGCCCCCTTAGATGTGAGCTTCAAACATACCTTTTTTACCTTTAAACAATTAATAAATGTTTGTTAATAGAGTGATTGATGGATGAGCAAATATTTAAAGGATTTTCTAATTCAAATTTTTGTGATAAGTGATCCATTCCAAGGAAAGTGCCAGGAGTAGGTGTTGGACTGTGGCAGTGCATTTATCAAACTGTAAGCAGATGTCCTAAGGCAGGCTCAAGTAGGACTGAACTTTCTTACTGAGAAGTGCAAAAGTTCACTTGATATTGAGTTCAGGGTGAATACAAACCAGGAAACACAAAGAGAAGCAGTGTGGCTTGGTAGATAGAGAGCTGGCCTCAGAATCAGGAAGATTTGGATTCATCTGCAGTTTATTGCATCCTGAGTAAGTCAAGTGTCTTTGTGCCTCCAGACAATCCTATGAGACAGTTGCATAATAATTGCTGATCTTTACTTTCTAACTCTAATAAAAGTTTATTTTATCAGTGAAATCACAGGTCTGAACTCCAAATATTCTGATTCCATGAAATAAGGAAGAATTATTCATTTTAACAGCAAATTTCTCAAGTGTTTTATTATCAAAAAATAACACTTTAAAATAAAATTTGAACAGATGAATGTTTTACTCTCTGATTGCTTTGGACAAGCCATCCTGAGCTATGATATATTTGTAATTAATAATTTCCATATTAAACTACTAGTAAACCTCATTTTATGTAGCAAGTATGTTCAGTAATGATATAGATATAATTACAGTTATAAGCATTAGGGGAGCTGTCTAAAGCAATATTTAATTATTTTGTAAATTATGTTTTGGCAAACCTTAATATTCATATATTGGGCTTACTTAAATCAAGGTATACTTGTAATATATCTCAACTCTTATGGAATTTTTCCTGAAACTTATTAAAATGCTGAAAATTTTGCAGGAAAAAAATGAATGGTAGAAAAAGTACCAACCTAGGAGCTGAGAAATTTGGATTCAAATTTCAATTCTGCCCCTAACAAGCTGTTGTCAACAACGTTGTCAACAATTTCTTTGAACATCAGTTTTTCCATTTGTAAAATTAGGAGTTTACAATAAATCTGTATCAGACTGCAAAATTCTGTTTTTCTGTGTTTGCTTTTAGAATTTAATTTTCCTACAGAAAGAAATTATAAATACAATTCGACTTTAGTGAATTGAGTGAGATAAATGTCATAAAACTGACTCAAGAATTTAGAGAACTACTTCTCAAGAGGTCTTCTGATGTCAATTGAATTGTCCTAATTCAGTTAAGATTTAGCAAAAGTTTAGATGTCATTATTGGCTAGAAATTTTATTTTTCACACAGGAGGCAACAGTTAGAGAACCACAAGAAATCTTTCTTGTTACGATATAACAATAAGGCAAGGAAATTAATTTAACCAAAATGAAACCTATTTCCTGATTCTTTTTAAAAAAGTGATACCTTCCCTGCCCCTCTACATATGCAGTCATTTCTTGTTACAAGATTAAATAACAAAAGGGAAAAAAAAAATAATCATTGGGGAATACCAACCAAGTCAAACAATGTACAGCATTTTATGCCCATAGTCATCTACTTCCATAGTGAAGGGAGGAGAATACTTTTTTTTCAGCTTTTTTTAGGGCCTAGTTGGGCTGTGATAATCACACAAACATTCAGTTGACTATTTCCATCCTTTTTCATCTTTGACTGTGCCTTATCTTGTGTATGGAAAGTTTTTAGTTGCTGGTATTTGAAGAAAAGAATTCAACTGAACTGTTTCCACAATAATTGTGGAAAGCAACAATAACATGAGACAATGCCACAGTGACAATGTGATAAACTTTGTATTTACCAATAGTCCCTGAATTGACCAACTTAAAAAGGTAAATGAGGAGGGAAATTCAGGAATGACAGTTAATAAGGAAATGCAATATTATGAGAATATAGCCTGATATTTAAATTATAGTTCAGAACACTGAAGAGTACATAGCCTAATATCATGAATAATGTTGTCTGGAATCAAGGAACATTTTCCCCATTTTTGGTATTCCATATTCCATTTGCTCATTTTTGGTAATTAAACTTTATCAGCTTCAATGTTTAGAAAGTCAGCATGGTGTAATTTGGCAGTTCAAGGACATAAACTGGAATTGAGCTCTTCTGCAATGTATGTCAAGGCCATATCATTTATCTGATAGTCCTTAGTTTCTTCATGAAAGGGTTGGATAAGTAGGTTCTAAGTTCCCATGGAGCTCTAAAGCTGTGCTAGGTCTTATCATTTAAATCCTCTAGGTGACACCACTTTAGATTAGAGTGCAGGAACTGGAATGGAGGAAAAATGATCTTGAGGCCTCAGACTCTTACTGTGTCACCCTGTGCAAGTTTGCCTCTTGTTTCCTCATCTATAAAATAAGTTGGAGAAGGAAATGACTAACCCTTCTAGTATCCTTGCCAAGAAAACCCCAAATGGGGTACCAAGACACGACTAAATAACAGTAACATTTTCAGTTTGCACAACTTGCAAGGACAGTGAATGAATTCTAGATGTTTACTAGCCACCACAGCAGAGTAGTTAATTTTGTTTGCTTTTAAAACTATCTTCTCCAAATTCCAGGGGTTTTCTCTTCTTGCTAATATTTTTGTATTGAGATTTCATGAACAATTAAATGCCTGGGTTTGTTCTTCTCATAGCCAAGATAAGTTGCAGAAATAGTTACATTTTTGAGAAATCATCATTCCTTTTGCTTTCTGTTTTGTTCCAGTGAGTTTAGTTCAACTTTTCTATCATAGTACTTGGAATTTATTTGCCAGCATTTAAAAACTTAGAAATATTTAAATTGATAGTATGTGGTTTAACTTCTTTATGCCCTGAGACAATATGCTCATATAAATTTTACAAGTTATTTAGTAACAGTGTAAAACTGGTATAACCTTGATTTGCTACACAAATAGCAAGTTGTATCTGGGGGCTCTCTACTTATGGCACTAGCAGGCCTTAGAATTTTTATCCTTTAAATCTTTATGCCTTCTATCACTCCTTACTAATAAATACACAAGAAAATTTCAGTGTTGTGGAGAAAACATTATTGGGGAGGATGTGATGCTAATGATAGATTCTGGTTACATCTCAGGTCTTTTCCACATTTCCCCTTGGAATTAATTCCACATCTACCTTGACAGGGACACAGGTGTTACAAAACTGTGTTACAAAAACACTGTAATTTTCTGAGGGGGGAAAAGCATCTTTCCAAAAATCTAATAACCTTGCTTTTTTCCTCTAGGACTTGGAAAATAACTTCAATGACCTTTGTCTTGTCACTATTAAAGTGAAGATTGTTGAGAAATACCTCATCTTCACAGTTAGCCAAATATATGATCAGGAAAAATTGGCTTCAGCCCCACCTCTGACATCTATTGGCTCAAATAAGTTTCAGAGCTTTAGGTCAGTTGTGTCAAACTCAAATAGAAGTGAATCTTTATTGGCTGTATATTAATTTAGGAAACCCACAAATTAACAATATCTTCCTCTGTATTTTTATTTATTTCATTAATCATTTCCCACCAGTTTGACAGCTCTGTTTTAGACAAACTCTAAAACTGAAACTTTCAGAGAAGGTGATACTCTTGGAGGGAGTTTGCTCACTGGAGACTGTAGCAGTGAAATCACAAGCACAGGACCTTAGTCCCTATACCTATTCAAAAATTCTAGGACAAATTAGAAAAAAAATCTATCAGGTGAGTGGCTTCTTATTATATGTTCTTGGCCTTCTGTTTCCAGAAGCCAGTTTTGTTCCAAATAATCGAAAATAGGAAAGAGATTGTGTGATGCTTGTAGAGGTCCAACTCATGCTTCAAACTTTAGCTTCATTCCTCAAAGCCTTATATGAAGCTCCCAAGCCAACTCGGGGTTTCTCCTCTATTCTAGGACATGCCTAAGGTTTGATTTTGGCTTGTAAGACTGGGATCATGTAATGAGCTCCCTAAAATAAATCTAAAACCTGTTGAGCCACTGTTAACCTTATCCGAATTTCTTTGGATCCATCAGACTGGGACAAGATTAAATTACCTTCAGAAAGCAGACCAGCATACTAGTTAGTCACTAGCCAGCATTTCTTAGGGCACTAATCCAGTGCTACTTAATCTCCATTTCCTACCCAATATCAAAGTATAGAAGGTACTAGACACCTCTGTCCTAGTCTCAATTCTACCACTAAGTAACTGTGATTTGGGGGCAGGTAGTGTCCTTCACATCTTTAGGCTTAATTTCTTCATCGGTAAATAATCTTCAACATTCTTTCCCCCCTCTCAATAGTCTATTAGTTTACTGCACAGTTTTAACAGGTAGCCGCTCAACAATTCCTTAAGGAAATGCAGAAATGTGGGGTCAGGTCAGGACATAACTAATACCTTTATCTGAAAGTAAACAACTCTCTGAGAAAGACTTAGAAGTAAAGATTAGTTTTATGGTTTTAGTTAGTTAGCTGACCCAAAAATACAACCTCACTGTTGTCAGTTCTATTCATAGTATTAATTCTGTGCTTTCCCGAAGAAAAGGCTTAACTCTGCAACCTTCCTTCTGCACCCAGCACTCTACCCACAGAGCCTTTGAAAGCAATAGGTCCCACTCTACACAAAGAGACACATTCCTAATTGTCTAAAATGAAAATGCCTAATATTCTTTCTCAAGTTTGTGAAAAAAGAATGATTAAATTCTATCATTTGCTGAACACTTAGGGAAAATAAAAATAGGATTCCACGTTTAAAACTTAAAGAAAGAAAACTAAAGATCATCTTGACTAATCCACTTATTTTACAGATGGGCAACTTGAGGTCCATATAAGGTAACTGGCACAAGATAATGAATAGAAAGAAGAAACTCAAATTCAGGCACTCCTAATCTTGAGCGGAGCACTTTCCTCCATTATATCAATGATTTTTAATCTTTTTAATGGCCTCTTTTGGCAGTCTGGTGAAACCTACAGATCCCTTCTCAGTTTAATGTGGTGGTAGTGGTAATGTTTTTGAGACTTAGTTTCATTATTTTATCCTGAGCAGAGAAGAATACAGCTTCTTCTTCTAGAGACCAATCCCACTGCTAATCAGCAAGGAAGCTTTCATCTGTTGTTTTTTCCACCCTAGGTTAGTTCACCTAACTATCCATTAGAGAACTTGGAAGCTCTCCCATCCTAGTGTATGGGAAATGTTAATATACTGGAACTGTACTTAATATGGACACCCCAGGAACTTCAGTCCTGCACTCAAGTATTCCACTAGCCTCAGTTTCCCCATAGTAGGGATTAGAGGTATGGGCCATCACACTCAGACAGAATAATGTTTATAAATGTATGAAATAAAATATGTAGGATTACAAAGGAAACTAATTTGATTCAAATGTAGTTATCAAAATATTTTTTAAATTTAAAATTAAAAAGAAAAATTGAAAAACAAGTCCAGGAACCACAGTTAAGGACCACCACACCATTTTGTGAAGAAAGTATTAGACAAAACTATTGTATTACTTTCTCATATTCATCATTATCTTTGCCATTGAATGTTAGACTTGGATGGTATCTCAAAAATCATCTCATTTTCCATATGAGAAAAAAGGAACTTGGAGAAAGTATGTAACTTGTTCAGAATCTTACTGCAATGATTACGTATCCAAAGCTAGGACCAATTTCTGAACTATAGAATCACAATATTTTGGAACTGGAAGCCAATCTATACTAGAAAAAGAATTTCTACCACAACAAATCTAGCAAATGTTTATCTAGCCTTGCTGATAGACCTTCAGGGAGGAAAAACCTGCCACTTCCCAAGGTTATCTCTTTCTGCTTTTGGTTAGCACTAGTTGTTAGAAAGCGTGTTCTTATATCAAGGCTAAGTTGCCTCTTTGCAACTAAAATTTACTCTATTCACAACAAAAAGTATAAATTGATGAGATTAATATGAATAACTCCCATCTTGCTGTGGTTATATTAAATTTTAGTTGCAAAGAAACAGTCACTAGAATGTGTATATTGGCTCTAATGACTAGATTCTTATTGGCTAGTCTCATTTCATACCCATACATATTTTCTCTTCTTCCTACTTTCCCCCATTGGGGAGATAAAACACTAGTTATAAATATGTATAATAAAACAAAAAAAAAAGTCTTACATTGGCCATGTTCAAAAATGTACATCATCCTATATCATGAATCTTCTATTTTTCTGTCAGGAAATGTGTGTAGCATGCTTCATTTTTGGTCTCCTGGAATCATGGTGGATCGTTGTAGTGATCAGAATTCTTAAGTCTGTCAAAGCATGTGATTTTTAAAGGCTTAGTAATAATAGTGTCCTTATTCTTTTTAAATACAAAATGAAATATGACATTCCTTACTTTCTAGAATAAGAAGTCAGGATTTCTTTTTCAGTGAAAAAGAGAACAGATAAGACTTCAAGAATGTTTAAATCTTAGGTAGAAGTTATAGACTGTCAAAACAACTGTACTACTGAAGCAAAAATCTAGATCATGGAGAAATGTGGGGATATAAACTTGTTTGGGAGCAGTTGGATGGCACAGTGCTTTCACTTCCTGACTCTAATTCTAGCCTCAGAACCTTAATATTTCCTAGCTGTGTGATCCTAGGCAAGTCACTTAATCCCAATTACCTCACCAAAAAAAAAAAAAAAAAAAATTATGTGAGCTTGATAACTAGCAGAAATTAGTCTTTAGGTAGCCCCTTATTTTCTCAAATAAATTTCCTTTTTTCCCCAGACACTTTTATTCTAAAATCTTTGGGGATTATATCCCTCCAGATTAGTGTACCTAAACTGTTCTATATCTAAAGGTGATGATATATGTGGACTAACATTTTTGATAAGGAGATAATAGAAAATTATTTTCAATGTGATTTAGAGGTAGCATTTACATTTAGTAAATCTTTCTTCCCAAATTTTAAGTTTGGGTTGGCATGGACTTGCTCAAGGAAAGAAAAGGTTACACAAGCATCAGACCCCAATACCATTACTCAGCTAAGAGTTTGGAGGTGCTTTGCTACTTGTTCACTCTATTCAATGACCAATAATCTAGTTCACAGCTAGCTAGCAGCATCTTAATTTTTAATCCTTTCCTGTCTTTGTTAGTATTCTGCCCCTAAACTATGAAAATGATTTGTTTTCTTAAAAACCTTTAAGTTGTCTTTGTTGGCTATTTTGGCAGAAACTTCAAAGCAAATGGGGAAAGAAGAAGAGAGAGGGATTTATGGGAAGAAAACATTTTTCCTTGGTTTTCTTTCAAAAATATGATTGTGTGAGGGGCAGCTAGATGGTGCAGTGGATAGAGCACCAGCCTTGAAATCATAAGGGCCTGAGTTCAAATCTGGTCTCAGACACTTAACACTTCCTAATTGTGTGATTCTGGATAAGTCACTTAACCCCAATTGCCTCAGCAAATATATATATATATGTGTGTGTGTGTGTGTGTGTGATTGTGTGAAATATATGCAGGGGAGATATGACAGTGAACTGTGGTAACTTCTCCTTGAGAAGTACCAGTAGAAAAACAAAGTACGCCCAGTGATCTGGGGCTAGTTCTAGTCCTTTTTTCCCTTCAGCCAAGAAAAAATTCTTTTTTCTAATTTTCCTAATCTGTCTCTTTGATTATATATCTTCATTATTTTCTGTGTACTTTGGGGTCAGAGGGTTTGTAATTGGGATGATTACATATTATTTGTGATTATTTTAATTATGATTAAGAATATTTATAAATTTTAATTATAAATAATGAACTAATAGATTAAATAATGTACTAATAATATAATAATTATAATAATGTAACTAATAAATTGTCACCTTTACTTACATAAAATTTCATCCTGACCAGCTGAATAGACAAAGAATTAAATTAAAGGAGTAATGACAATAAACCATAGATTAAAGAACTAGAAGAGAAGCTAGAAGCTATCTGATCCAACTTCTTAATTTTTCAGTTGAGGAAACTGGGACACAAAGAAATTAAGTGACTTTTAAGGACACACAAAAGTAATAAAAGAAAGATTTGAACCTCTCCCTGCAAAGTGAGTGCCATTGTCCTTTGTACTTGAAGAGAACCATGACATCAGGGAGGTAATGCTGTGACATGCAAGTGAGTTGGATTTGAAGAAGGAAGGTTGGGCAAGTAAACACCCTCATTTTCTCCTCTGGATCCATTGGCTTCAGTGGCCAGATACAGATGGGCCCCAATCAGTGATTAGGGATAGGTAAGAAATGAGGCAAAGAATGGCTTTTTTTACCTAGTCAAAAAATAAAAAAAAAAATCAATCCAGGAGGGGAGACCCTCAATGTTTCTGGCCAAAAGAGAAATAATTGTTATTTACATTCATTCTGAACCAATCAGGGCCCAAACTACAGCCAAGTGAGGTTTGGCCTAGGTCAATTGTTGGTCAATCAATGAGTGTCTGAGTAAGGGTTGGTCCTAGCCAACAAACCCCTAAATATCTTGGGAGATTTCTGTGGCCAAAATTTACATTCCTTTTGTAATCCTGGAGAAATTGAGGCAAGATAGAGATTAGAGAGTTTTTAATACTTTATTTGAGAGATAGAGATTGTGCTGGGGGCATATTGCCCCAGGGCGGATGTCTCAAAGTATCCATCCAGCAGCAAACGTGAGTTTTTAATGGCTCTAAGCTTGGGTAGACAAAAGAAGGGGTGGTGGTGGTGGTGGTGGTGGTGGTGGTGGTGGTGGTGGAGTTCAAATTCTGGTGAGCAGAAATCTCCAGGCAGGGACCATCAATCCAGTTCTGACAGGTTGGGGGTAGGGCTATAAATTCTAACAAATTGGGGGGATTTAGGAGGTGTCCAACTAGAGCCAAGAAATCTGAAACTTAGAGATACAATTAGGTATCTGAGATAGGACACCTGGAGTCTTATCTTCTGGAATGTCAGATCTCCACAGCCCTAATTATCTTAGTTCTAATGAGCAGAAAAGGGGGATTGCAACCAAAGGGATTGAGGCAGAACAATTCAAAGGAAATTGAGGCAGAACAATTTAGGGAAACTGAGGCAGGACAATAAAAGGGAACTGTGGCACAACACTTTAGACAGAGCATCAGCAAGTTAGAGTATGATACCCTCTGTGGACTGAAGGGAATGAAGGAAAAGAAGCTAAAGAGAAGAAAGGAAAGATGTCTTGCCCCACTGAAGGGTAGATTAGGAATTGACACAAAAGGTGGCCCAATTTACTTTCTCAAAGATGTCAGTCTGGACTGGGGAAGACCCTCTCAGTTTCTGGCAAGAATAGAAAACAAATGGCATTTAGACTCATTCTAAGTGTGTGCCTCCGGGGCTTGGGCTGAACCTATTATTGGCCAATCAATGAAAGCCAGAATGATTTGGTTTTAAATGCATAGTCAAGTAGCTCTATTTAAATCACAATAAGCATTATTTTTAAGCCTGCTTTTCAGAGTTACATTTCAAGAAATAAAAAATAAAAAACCTGGACCTGTTCAAAATTAAATTATCTCAGCTATTTGAGAAGAAGTAGAAGAGGAAAAGGAAATCCATTGTGCTATATTTTAAATGCGAAGTGCTGAAAAAAATCATCTTGTCCCTCTAGAAACTAATGCACAATCAATCCAAAGGATAGTTATCATAAGTACCTGTGTAATAGGATGTTCTCCCCTTCCAGAGCAACAAGGTTAGTTGTTTGTTTGTTTTTTTTAACCCAGAAAGTAAGAAGGAAAGATAAGACTTCAAAAATATTCAATTTCACATAGAAATTAAGCATGTACTGGAAAGGAAACTATTCTTAAAATAAAAACTATAGAAGCCAAGAAGTAATGTCTTCACCCCTAATTATATGATCCCAGATAAATCGCAGTTTTTCAGTGCTTCACATTTACTGCTATCAAATCATAAAAATATGAAGGCTTCTCATCAACTCAGTGTGAAAATAAAATGAAATAATATAAATACGGTAAGAGGTTAAAATATTCTATATAAATTGTAGTTTGCAAGATTTTCCTTCACTTTGATTCTCCTTACTACTTTGTTAGGGAAAAAAAAAAAGACATGTTAGGGTAGCTAAATGGCACAGGAGATAGAGCACTGATCCTCGAATCAGGAGGACCCAAGTTTAAATCTAGCCTTAGATCCTTAACACGTCCTAGCTGTGTGACCCTGGGCAAGTCCTTTAGCCCTAATTGCCTCAGCCAAAAAAAAAAAAAAGATGTATTTTTCAATAAAGGTATGCATGCTGACCAAAATAGTGTCATTTTATGCAGGTAGGCAATGTACCATCCCAAAAGAAACCTGAGACCCAGTAAGTTATGGGGATATGATCTTAGAGCAAAGCTTTATATGGTCACTTTGAAGTTAGGAAAATATACAATTGTATTTCTTTTTTTGTATCTAAACATGTGCATATTTAAATATTAGTTGACTAAATGTGAGTTTAAGTGAATCTAGAAAATGACTATTGCTTTTAAATATCAGCGAAATCTAGCAACTAGTTTGTAGATGGGTTTTCTTTTGAAGTCTTAGTGATTTCATTTATTAAAAATTTCAAAGTCTTTTAAAATGTTGTTGGGTTTCCAACTCTATAAACAAGGAAAAAAACCTCAGAAAAGTCAAATCACTCATTCAAGTTAATTGAGCAGGAGATAAAATTAGGATTCTCAGTACTATGACCTAAATTCATCAGGCTTTGTTAGTAGAAAGAATTAATGCAATTGTGAAAAGGTCTCATTTCTACTTAGTTATGCACTGGTCTAGATAATATTGGTAAAAATATAATTTTGATGCTACCAAATGGTGATACTTCCATAATTTTATGCTCCAATGTCTTGATGATTAATTAAATCAATGTGAGTCCTCCTCAACAATGATACAGATTGCAATCTTTAAGATAATTTTTGTTACAGTTCTAGCTATATATGAGCACATAAATTTTAAGGAAGTGGTTTAGAAAATTTTAAGTTGTGAATTAAATGAAAGAAACTTAATGATTTGCCTTTTCTGTGTCTTGTACTTTGACCTTGATACATTGGTGTAGATGCTACCTAAAGAGCTCTTGAAGTGTTTTCTTTTGGGGGAGACAAGGGCATGGTAGATGAAAGAGAGTTAACGACAAAATTCCTTCCTTTCTTCCTTCCTAACTCCAGTGTAAAGTAAGGGTAGAAGGATAAGGTCTGCTTGCAAAGAAAACTCCTTTTGGCAAATTTTGTTTATAGGCCCAGAAATTAAACTAATAAACACAATCAGCAATATGGGCAGTGGATTGAGTACCAGGCCTTAAGTCAAGAAGCCTCAAATTCCTGAGTTCAAATTTGGCTTTAGATGCTTACTAGCTGTATGACCCTTGGTAAGTCATTTAACCCTATTTACCTCATCTGTAAAATGAGCTGAAGAAGGAAATGGCAAACCACTCCAGTCTGCCAAGAATACCTCACAAGGGGTCATGAAGTCAGACAAGACTGAACAACATGAGTATCTCTAGCCTTTGCTCCTTTAGACTTTTGTCATTTTCTGTGACAGTGTAAGGACATAATACTTGAGGAAATACATTCCTTTCAATAATAATACTTAATAATAATGTGATAGGATGGTTTTATTGATCTGATCCCTGATTAGTCAGATGCACAATTTATTTAAACCATTTTGCAGGGCAAGCTTTTCAGAAGAGACTAACTCACTTGTAGTTCTGTGGTGTTCTTTTCTCAAATATGATGGTTCTCTGGGAGCAGGTTTTTTGGGGAGGTTTTCTGGAGGCAGCCTTAGTTTTGGTTCAGAGTAATAATCACCTCAAATGCAACCAGGATTAAAGTACAGTCTTTTACTGTCTCTTCCAAAATAGCCAGTAAGCTTTCCTTGGTTCCGAGAGCTCTTGTTGCTAACTTCAGCCTTCAGCTCACCTCCGACTCCTGGCTTCTTAATCCCCTCAACTGACTTCTGGCTCTGTCAGTCTTCCAAACATCTGAACTCTAATGTGTAAACTCTCTTAAAGGTGTGAACCAATTACCTAAGCATTGTTTCTATCAATACCATTGAGTTAACACTTTGTAAAGATTCTAACATGGTTCCTCTTCTTATAGTAGAAAAGAATAATGTCCTTTCAGGGATAGGGTCCCAATCCATCTGATGCAGTTAGTGGCAGTAAAGACAGTTGTGGGAATCCCCATTTTTGGTCTAAGGCGCAGGTCCAATGTGAAAAGAATTCATGAATCCAAAAACTGTGGCAAAAAGGGAAGTTTTATTGGCACTGCAGAAGCCAGCTTTACTAGGAAGACAGACTTCTGAGTGCCAAGGTCCTGGCAGAGAAATAACAAAAGGTTTTCACTGACAAGAGGGTCTTTTCACAGTGGGCAATATAATGTTCTCTGGTTCTGTTTTCTTGGGGTCTCTGGAAACAGCCTCATTTCAGTTCAGTAATCTCCCCAAGAGTCACTAGGTGTTAAAGTCCAAATCTTTTATTGTCTTTTTTCAAAGTCTTGTCTCCTTTCCTGGGGTTCAGTTAGCTTTTTAAAGGCCTATCTCTCTCCTTGGTTCCGAGAGCTTGAGCTCCCGCCTGTCTTCTCTGGCTTCTGAATCTCTTCGAATCCAAAGGTTTGTGTTTCAGCCTCCAGCTACCACAAAGGTAGATGATGGAATGAATCTGTCTCAGCCTTTTCTGGCTGTTATATGTAATATTCTCTTCAAAATGTAATATTCTCTTGTTGGAGTTTCCTTGGGGTCTCTGGAGGCAGCCATAGTTTCAGTTCAGTAATCACCACAATGCATCCCGGAGTTAAAGTCCAAATCCTTGTCTCTTTCCAAGTCTTGTCTCCTTTCCTTGGGGCTCGGTTAATTTTTCTGGAGGCCTATCTCTCTCCTTGGTGCTGAGAGCTTAAGCTCCTACCACCTTCTCTGGCTTCTGAATCTCCCTGACTGAATCCTGGCTGAGGTTCCAAGAACTTCTAATAGGCTTGTCCTTCCTGGCCCTGAGAGCTTCTCCCTTATATGCCCCACACTGAATATATACATCAATCATTATATCACTAGGAAACCATTATTTGTTGTAGGATTAAATCAGTGCTAAACTAGATTTAACCATTGTCTCAATTCCACTGTAGTACCTTGTTTCAAGTTCTGGCCCATAACATCTCCTTGTAGGATTAAATCAATCATACTAAACCATGCTAATTAGATAACTATTGTCTCTATCAATTCCACTGACTTAGCACCTTGTAAGAATCTTTTGTTTCAAGTTCAGAGTTCTGGCCCATAACAGTTAAATACTCCATTATCATAGGTGTGAATCTTGTGGAACTATATTAAGTACTAAATATATGTACTGAACTAGAGAACTATTAAGTCAATTCCACTGACTTGACACCTTGTAAGAATCTTTGTTTCAGAGTTCTGGCCCATAACAGGGCAGGAGTTCTGGCAGGCAGCTATGCCAAAGAGAGAGGTTCCTTGACAAGACATAAACCTGTTTCTGACATGCTGCAAAGAAATGAGTTTAAAAATGTGGTTTTTGTAGGAAATCTGTGACTGAGATTTCAATTGAAGGAGATTACTTCAATATTGTTATTGCCCTCAGGCCTAGATTTCCAATTGAATAAGACTACAATGAGGAGTGGTCCTGGACTAATTTTCAGCTCAATACAGAGTGCAGCTAGTCACCATCAAGATAACTTATCTTGATTCCCTGAGGTGAGCCTCCCCTAGAAGAAAGTTTCTCAGAGTTCACCTCATGGCTTCCTTCCCATAGTCAGGGAAGACAGTTTCAGGATCACCCCCCCCCCCACCCCCCCCCCCCCCCATCACATCTACATTTTTGTCTGTCTGGATCTTGCTTTAGGCCTGAGCAATCTAAATTGTATCATTTTTATTTTGTGCTAGGTAAGAATATTACACAACTACTCATCTGATATCTATCTATATCTTATTTTTTTTTTTGCTTGAGTTTAGTTCCAGGAAGAATTTTGTTTCTGCAGATCAATAATAAAGTAAAAAAGAAAAGAAAACTCAATGATTCCTAGGGTGTGTCAGAAAATTTGAGCCAAATTTATTGGTTAATTCTGGTGTCTGAAAGCATCGATTCCTATTTCCTTTCTTCTAAATAGCATTTAGCTTTTAAACAAACAAAAAAAGTTTTAGCTTTATCTTCTCTCAGATAAGTAACTTTGTTTTTATAGAACCCTTTATACTTTACAAAATCCTTTGTTATATGTTATTTTAGTAATCAAAGTCAGGCAGAAAATCTTGCACACATTTAAATTGCCTAAATTAAGCTAATATTGGAGAGAAAAAAAGGTA
Organism: Sarcophilus harrisii; assembly: GCF_902635505.1. NCBI lineage: Eukaryota > Metazoa > Chordata > Mammalia > Dasyuromorphia > Dasyuridae > Sarcophilus > Sarcophilus harrisii. The sequence goes on from NC_045430.1 coordinate 222,923,801, forward strand.
AGAGACCCAAGTATTACCAAAACTATTTTCTTTTTTATGGAAAAGCAAACATTTGTTCTATATTTTAAATCAGAAAAAAATGTTACATTTGGCTAAAATTCTCAATTTAGAATGCAAGATTCTAGGTGGACAGGGATCATGCCTTATACAACTTTGTTCCAAGTACCTAGCACAAGTACCTTACACATAATAGGTTCTCAATAGACATTTGTGTGTGAAACCATAATTTTTAAATGATCATACAGTGCCTCATCTAAAGCTTTTCTCTGATGCCTTATCATAAAACAGATTATCTTAGGTTAAAGGCTGTTCCACTGGAGAGTAAGACCTGGCAGATCCTCTCAAGTTAAAAAGGTTTTGAATGTGGACCTGATAACAGTTATTGTTCAAGGACCCACTTGGCTAAATTCAGAGAAACTCATTCCCAGATTAGAAGAAAGTTGCTTAATTTTCCACTCATAGTTCACAATTGAAGAATGTCTATGAAGACATAAAGGAGAGACCACTGACTGATGAAATCACAGAAGTTTAAAAAAAAATGAAGAAAATAGTTTTGAAATAACTTAAAGTCAATTTGAATACTGTATACCAAAATCTATAGTATGAGCTACACTGAATCTACTTTCATTGAATCATAAAATCTCAGGAGTCAGAATTACACTCATTTTGTCCTTGTAGACCCAATGTAATAATAAAAAGACAATTGTTTTTGTTGTAGTACCTAGTCAATGAAAAAATCTTAAGTCTTGAATTTGGCTCATAGCTGTTTCTGAATCATTTCTGCAATTTAAATAAGCCTAATTCTCCCTTGATTGTTCAAGAATATATGCATTCCTTAGTTACAATATGGGGAGGTACAGTAGAAATAGTGCTGGTTTTATTTCTGAGGATGTGGATTTGAATCCCAGGTTTGTCATTCACCATCCAAGTGATCTTGGGAAAACCAGTTTGCTGAGGCTCCTTGGGCATTAGGTTCTTCATTTATAAAATAAGGGAATATGTGGCTCTAAAAGCCCCTTTCATCTCTAAAGTTACAATCCTATGATATTAAAGAAAAATGCCATCTTTGTGCTCCCTCAGAATCTGGCCTGGAGTCAAGTGCCTGGGTGAATACTATGACTGTATGCAGGTGAGCACCATTCTTTGTGTTGAGCTAGGTAAGCAGTAAAGTGGCAAGCAAAGAAGGGAAGCAGTTTTCTCCTTTATTTTTGACTATGGACACTGGCACATAACTTCTGGTGCTTTTTTTTTTTTTTAATGGACTGTGCTAAAAATTTTTCAGCCTTTAATGATCAGCATATTGGTAGATTGGGCCTGTGTTCATATCTGTTCTCAACCTAATTTTTTGCCTTCACCAGGTATAAAGCAAAATTTAACTTCTTGAACTTGGTAAAATTTTAATATAATCCAAATTTATAAACCTAAATGTGGCATTCTCTGAGCACCCCCTTTTTTGTGCTAAAGCTCTAAATGTTGAAAATGAAATAAACTGTTAAGGCTTCTTATGTGAATATCCTATTTGAGACTATAAATACCATAGAATGTAAAATCTAATATGCTGATTAACATTAATTCCTACATATGTAGATCAGATTTGTTTATGCTGAACTATAAGGACTTTTCCATATTTGTTTCCTTATATTGAATATCATTTGGCATAATTACTTAATTAGTATTTAAACTGGAGCTTAAAACAAGGTAGATATTCCAACAGAAAGATGGTAGAGGATCTTCCACAAAGAATAATGAAGGTAAAGGTATAGAGATGGGAGTGAGGAGAATGAGAACAGAAGATAGACAGGAGACCAGTTTCATTTCTGTTCTTGTATTCTCTAGATCTAACAAAGTGCTTGGTGCATAATAAGTGTATAATTAATAGTTTTTGATTGATTGATTGATTTATTAAATTGGCCCAAATAATATTCATACTACAGGATTTGTCTATTTCTTCCATGATACTCTGTTGTGAACATTCTATACTTCTACTGGAGAAACTTTTTAGTGATTACCCATTGTCTAGAATAGAAACTTCTCATGATGAATGGCAGTATCATGGTATAAGGCCAGGAGAAAGGTTGGAATTATATCATAGAAAGAAAACAACTGGGAATAACTGAAAGTTTTTGTCTAAGGGTAGAACATTCAGAACAGAGTATGTTAATATTATTTGGACAGAGAAACCTGGGAAGCCATGTAAGAACTGACTCAGAGTGAAGTAAGCAGAACCTGGATAATAAAAATAATTTGTACTCTAACTTAAATATTGTGGGAAAAACTTAAAAGAGTTAAGAACTTTGATCAACCATAATTCCTCAGGACCAAGAATGAAGAATGCTACACATCTCATAACAGAGTAGTAATGGGCCAATATATAGAATAACAAACATTTTTGAACATGACCAATATGAGAGTTTGTAGCACTTGACTATGTTTATTTGTTACAAGCATTTTCTTTTTTCTTTTTCTTTCCAATAGGATTGGGAAAGGTGGAATGAATAATATAAATATTTGATCATTGAATAACTAAAATAAATATTATTTGGACCAAGTTAATAGTTGGCCAATTAATAGAACATTGATCAAATGATTACTATGTGCCAAATACTGTATTCAGTTATGGAGATATAAAGGCAAAAATGAGCTTTTCCTCATTCTATTTTGGAAGATCATAGGTTCACGTTTAAGTACATACAAAATACATTATAAGATAAATACAAATGATGAATAAAGGCCTATAGCTATCTTTTTCTTCTAAGGACTCAGTCTTTAAGGAGCTCAAAAACCACATATTCTTTTTCCCTTTTATTTACCACAGATAAGCTACAGCAGATGCTAAGATATCAGTATTTGTTTTTACAAAACTCTTGCTAAGGAGGATTTTGGGAGGGGGGTGGCAATTTGGGAGCCAGGACAATTGGATTGTATTCAATTGCTTTTCTCTTTCCCAATATATCTAGTTATACTCTTTTAGGGAGACTTTCATCATGGAAAAAGGAGCAAAATGACTTTCCATGTAACCATAAATGAAAGTTATTCTCCCCAAACCGCCTTAGGTTTTCAGAAATTTATTTTTTCCACTCAAATGAAGTGAGAAGGAAGATTTGAGCTTAAAGTATAAACCTTTATTCAGTAATTCTTTATACTGTACTATATTATTCAAGACTATACTAGACTAAACTACTTAATCAATTGGTACATTGCTTCAACTAATATTAAGAATAGCAGAGGGTGAATTTTTTAATTCTTACTTACTACATTTTTAATAATTTGATACCAAATTCACAGAATGTCACAACACTGATTCTAAAATATTTTCCTATTGAGCCATCATGGTATTGTATCAAAAGATTCTTTCTGAATCACTTTCTCCCTGTCTTAATTCTAACCCAACCTTTACCCTAACCTTCTAATAAGGTTAGATCAAACTTTCCTTTAGGCAGCTTTACAGAGGTAATAAATTTAGATATGAAAAAGGATCTCTGCAATAAATGTTCATGAATGATTATCACCCTGATTTTATTATTCTTCTAGTTATGATATATATCTATTTGGTATCTACAATAGTTGTGTATCTTCGCTGATATATTTCTTGGTAAAAGTAATTTTAGTAGTTTCATGTATGTGTTTTGTTGAAGATTTTAAGTTTCATAGGAAAGTTATTTTTAAATGATTTATATGACATAGATGGTCTATTATCAAATTTGTTGAAGGAATAGCTAACAGATGACAGCTGCTATCCTAAACGATATTAACATGCTAGAATGATCAATTAAATTTTAATTAGATGAAATTCAGTAAAGATGAATGTCTCAAACTTATACACACAAAAATCATTTGTACAAGTACAAGATGGTCGATGTTGATATGGTCAGAAGTAGTTCATTTGAAATACATCCCGGGGGTTTAGTGAACCATGAGACAAGTATGTCTCAAGAATGTAATGTGGCGAAGTGGATAGAGCACCTACCCTGAAGTCAGGAGGACCTGAGTTCAAATTTGACCTCAGTCACTTAACACTTCCTAGCTCTGTGATCCTGGGCAAGTCACTTAACCCAAATTGCTTCAGCCCCCCCCCCCCCCAAAAAAAAAAGAATATATGTTACAACTATCCAAAACCTCTAAGGTAATCTTAGGCTGCATTGTTACAAATATGGGAGATGAGTACCACTACATTATTATGACTTTTTTTAAAAAGTAAACTTTATTTCTTTTTTGGAGGTAACAGGAATTGTGAGTTGCCTAGTCTCACACAGCTGGTAGGTAGTAGGTAGCTGAGGCCAAATTTGAAGTCAGGTCCTTCTGACATAGGATCATGCCCTATCTATTGTGCTACCTACTTGCCCCTTAGTATGACTCTTGTTACAGCTCAGGACAAACTAGACTACTGTTGGTCCTGGGAAGAAGCTCTTCACTTTTCCACCTCCATATCTTTACTCATTTTCTTTCTATTAAATTTCATTAGCTGAAAATCTATCTTAGATAAGACTTAAGGTACCTCAATGTGGGAGTGGCAAGAATTTCAGGTCTCCAATCAACAAAGCTGGATTTGAATTTCAGCCCTGTTTCTTTAGACCCTCACCTCAATTTCTTACATGACCCCCCAAGTTCCTATGATAAAGTATTCATTGGTGCCCTTTCATCAGTAATACTTTACCCCATTTAGCATCTGTGTTTTGTAACACATAATTTCTCATATAATATTGCTTATTAATCTTTTATAATAATGTTATAACACTTGGCACATAGTAAAAACTTAATATTTGTTTGATTTTTATTTATACTGTTGTCTTATCCTCTCCTAAAAGGATTCAAAATTCCATGAGGTTAAGGGCCATAACTTGTGCCTTTCCACCTTGTAGCTGCCCAATCACCTAGCACAGGGCTGTCCACATAGCAATCACTTAATAAACTTGCTGAACTCAGTTCAAAGAGAAGTGTGATAATCATTATCAGATCATATATGTACTATTATAAGTAGGCAGAGGCGACACATCTTCAGATGGATATTGATAAGCAGGAATAGGTCTAGATGAAAATGACTAGATTTGATAGGTGAATTCAAAATTACACAGCATAAAAATAGGCCCTGAAGTCAGGAGAACCTGAGTTCAGAGGTGGCCTCAGACATTTGACACTTCCTAGCTATGTGACCATGGGCAAGTAAGTCACTTAACCCCAACTGCCTCAGGAAAAAAAAAAATTCGCTCAAAGAAGTGGCAATGTTAAACCTTAAGAAGTGAAGACTTAGGAGAACTAGGAACTGTCATAGAACAGTGTTACTGAACTTGTTTTACTTGATCCCAGATGGAAGAACTAGAGTGAAATTTGCAGAAGCAGATTTCATTGTCACGCAAGGAAAAATTACCTAATTAGAACTTTCCCCTTTTTCTTCAGTCAAAGCTGCCAAAATGTTTTGCCTTAGGCACAGGTCTGACCATGTCACTCCCCGGCTTAACAACTTCAGTGCCTCCCTCTGGCTTCTTAAGATAAAACTCTCTGACCTGGCTTTTAAGACATTCTGCATTCTAGTTTCAACATATCCTCCCAGCTTCATTTTATGTTACACCGTTACTGCTAAAAGAGACTGTGTAGTCATTCTCTTCCTTCAAGGGTTACTACCTAAAACAAGGGCTCTACAGGGACTGGGAACAGATTCCCTATGGACATATTTCAGTGAGCCCCATGAATGTAGATGGGGAAAAAATTCGCATTTTTATTTTCACTGACCTATAACGAAAATTTCCCTTTTCTTCTATCATAATTTTAAAAATATTCTGAGAAGGGATCCATAGGCTTCAGTCAACTGCCAAAGAAAATCATGCACAAAAAAGTTTCAGAAAACCAACCACCTTCATTCCCACTTGAAAGTATTTGCTCACTATTCAAATTGTCCCCAACATTTTGGATCTCTCTTTCACTTCCTACTGTGTTCCCTATGTACATACTACGTTGCTCCCTTATTGCTTTGTCTACCCGCACCTAAGAATATGAGTTTCTTGTGGGCACATCTTCCATATAGTAGGTGCTTAGTAAATATTTGTCACATTGACTTCTCTGTAATAAGTCACTGAGGATCATCCCTGGCTTTAGTGATATAATACTGTTGATGTTCTTCCTACCACCATTTCCATGTAGGTGATAATTCCCAAATCTTTTTTTCAGGCCTGAGATCTATAATGAGTTCTTGCCATCCCAAACTTAACACACTTGAATGAAACTTGTTTCCCACTAAATACAGTGCTCCTTTTGTTTTCACTTGGCAAATAAACCCAACAAGTAGTGTGCATTAGCCTTCTCCTAGCCCTTTATCTCCCAAAGCATTGACTCCTTCTCTTCCCTCACCACTCCTATCCAGCCATGTTACTACGTTCTTCTAGTTCCTCCCATGTACCTTTCTCATCTCTGTACCCATTGCTCCTGTAGGAGCACATTAATATTCACAGAGCTTAGTGGATGATCTGTCAGAATCTAATGCAAACCATTCAACATCATAGGAATGCAAATCTGTGCTCCAACCACTAACGCTGAAGAAGCCAAAGTTGATAGTTCTATGAACACCTATAACATCTTCTAGTTGATTGGTTTAATATGGAAAAGAAAGAGGCAACTAGGTGGTGCAGTGGCATTAGCCCTGAAATCAGGAGGACTGAGTTCAAATGTAGTCTCAGACATTTAACACTTTCTAACTGTGTGACCCTGGGCAAGTCATTTAACCCCAATACCTCAATTGCCTCAGCAATATATATATATATATACATATATATATGTATGTACAAGGCTAAATATTGTCACCTTATTTGTTTAACTTATATGCAGAATATGTCATCTGAAATGCCAGGCTGGATGAATCAAAATCTGGAATTAGAGTGGCTGGTAGAAATATCAAAAATCTCAGATATGCAAATATCTATCACTCTGGTGTCAGAAAGTGAAAAGGAATTGGAAGCCTCTTGATAAGGGTGAAAGAAGAGAGTAAAAGCATCTTGAAGCTTAATATAAAAAACAACTAAGATTTCAAAATAAAATATCTAAAATATTAGCAACTGGTTCCATCACTTCCTAGTGAATAGAGGGAGAAGAAATGGAGCAGTTCCAGATTTTATATTCTTGGGCTCAAAGATCACTGTAGATGGCAATTGTAGACATGAAATTTAAATACTCTTGTTCCTTGGAAGACAGGTATGACAGATCTGGATAGCATACTAAAAAGCAGAGACTCATCTAGCTGAGATAATTTTTCTAATAGTCAGTTATGATTTTTCTAGTAGTAATATATTGTGAGGGTTATAAGAAAAGCTGAAAGCTCCAGAATTTGACACTTAAATTGTGGTGCTGGGGATGACTTTTGAGAGTCCCTTGGATAGCAATGAGATCAAATAAGGTGATACTTAAAAAAATCAATTCAGATTATTCCCTGGAAGACCAAAGACTGAAGCTGAAGCTTAAGAACTTTGACCAAATAATGAAAAGATGGTATTCATTGGTAAAGACCCTGATGCTGAGAAAGATTGAAGATAAAAAGAAAAAGGGATGAGAGAGGATAAGATGGATAAAAGTATTATAGAAACAAACAAACAAACAAACAAAAAAAGAACTTTTGACAGACTTCAGAAGATAGTAAATAGAAGGGCTTGTCCGAGTCAGATATGACTGAACAAATAAACAACAATAACAACTCCTGACTTAGAAGCCAGGATTCTTTCCATAGGCAAAATTCATATTCATGTTTGTTCAAGCCAAGTTCATATTTATTTGTCTATCATTCAAGGTTCTCCACAATCTTGATCCTTTACTTTTCTGTACTTATCTCATACTACTCTCCTTAAACACACTTCAACAGGCAGATGAAGTAGACCATTCTCTTCTTTCAAACAAAACAGGTATTTTCTTGCCTCCATACTTTTATTTATGGTCATTTGGAAAACTCTTTAACTATTTGTCTGTTGCTCTCCTACTCAATACATATACCATTTCCTCCATGAAACTTTACTGATGTCCCCTTTCCAGTGATGACCTTTTTACACTTTTGTTTTGTGCCTTTATAATCTACTTGTTATGTAAGTACAATGAATTATACTCATTTGTGTTTTCTTCTCATATTATGTTAGCTCCAAGAGTTCAAAGATAATGTCTTATATAAACTTTGTATATGCAGTGCTAATCACTGGACTCAGTACATAGTAGATGCTTAATAAATGTGTGCTGAATGAATGACTTCTAAATTTTCTTCCAGTTCTGAGATTCTATAAATTTTTGATTCTTGAAAATGGATTGTTTCCTTCGATTGGTTTAATTTCTTCATGTTTAATGCCTACCTAACTTGGTGGTCTGCATGCAGAAGGCTCTCAATAAATTTTGTCAATTGATAGTTCAATATAATTATAATTCAATATAATTGTAAATGCTCTTACTTATCTGCCTGATTTTTAATTCTTTAGTCTTTTATTTAGTTTTCAAAGATACCCTTTTACTTTTAATAAATTAACTACTGGACTTACCAATAGCCCTTTTATCAAGTGCAAATCAAACCATTATTAAGAGAAATGTGTTTCTGTGGAAAGTATGATGAATTTAAGATCAAGGAATGAGAATGCCTCCTCCAGCACTTACAGGGTGGATGAATTTGGAAAAGTCACATCTTCTTTGGGCCTCTTCTCTAGAATGAGGACATTGACCTTATGATGGCCTCTAAGGTCCCTTCCAGCTTTAAAACTGTGATCTATGAAAATCTGTAACCAAAATATCATAATGCTTTCCAACTATTTAATTTTTCATAAAAGCCAGCAACACTTTAAACTGTTGGTTTCACTTGGCAGAGAGACATCCAAATCATAATAAAAACCAAGACTATTTTTACTATTGAGTAATATTATTTCAGTCAATATTTGGTTGTGGAGTTATTTTAGTGTCTCAGATTATAATTTCACTATTTCACTACTTTCTCTCATCAATTACACCTAGAAATAATCCCATTAAATGTTACTATACTAGTCTTAACCTCTATTAAGCTTTCTTTTCATCAGTTTGCCAGTCTAGCAAGACAGTGGTAAGATCTTTTACTAATTTGGGTACTAAAGAAATTAAGGTCAAATTTGGAAGTAGTGGAAAATAATCACTTCTGACATTTTTGGTCTAAACTTCAGTGAAGTTCTTTTTCATTGGCTTTTAAACCACAACTTTAGTTACTTTTTAACTAATATAAAATAAAGTGCTTTGTGTTTAATAGAGCTCTTTTCCCTCAGGGTACTTTTATTACTTTGATACTAACAATATGGACATTCATAGCCATTCCATGTGGGAGAAAGGTCTTTTTTTCTCTTTAGAAAATAAAATTTAAAAAGACCCAGAGAAGTTAATAATTTATTTAAGGTAACATTGGAGAGTTAACTATAATTGTCTGTAACTATAAATGTCTTAAACCAGTCCCATGACCCTTTTAAAAAGCATTTTTTTATAACTCCAGTTTGTGTACATTCATTTGTTATTATTACATTATTTATTCACAAATAAAATATGAAGCATAAGTTAACCGGCTTTCTTTCAAATGAGAACTTAGGAGAGTACTTAGTAATTTATAGTCACAAAAATGTATTACAACTAAAGTGGCATATTAACTTCTTAATTTTAGGAGCATCAATTTCCCTAATAACCTTCATTTTTTGGAGAGGGGGGAGAACTCTACATTTTCATAAACTAATTTTTCATGGAATTTGAGGATAAAGGCATTTGGAGATCCATTATTTAAAAAAAAGATATCCTAATATTTTAAGACACTATTTTTCATCAACTAGGATCTTTACAAATATTGATATTTAAAATGTGTGTGTGTATATTATATACGTGCACAGATTGACAGACACTTAGCAAATAGCTATTGTGTACTCAGCACTGTACTAGACATTTTGGGAGAATGTAAAAGATATTGAAGACATAGCACCTGCCTTCTGGAAGCTTATAATAGTCTAGTTGAAGAGCTAAATCATAAAACAACATTTTGTACAACTGACTTTGCAAGTAATAGGAGCTCAGAGATACAAGAGATTATCAGTCTTTCATTGAATTTTTAGAACTGAAAAAATCTTGGAGATGAAGTACAACCCGCTCATAATACACATAAAAGAACTGCCCCCCCCCCCCCAAAAAAATCATTAGTTCAGGATGAAGGTTAAACTTGAAATAGACAAGGATTTTGAAAGGGAGACTGAGGAAGGATGACTGCCCTAGGGGTGAATGAGCAAAGTATATACTAATGGCAGTGAACCGATTGTTCCTGACACTTGGCTTTTGGGTAGCAATGAAAATTATGTTGGGTATTAGGGCAGCAGGGAGCCGTTGTAGGTGTTGGATCTGAGGAGGAACAATAAAAGTATTTTAGGAATATTGTTGCATAGGCTGGCAAGAAAAAGGACAAGGTAAGAGACAGAGAAAGCAGAAAGTCCATTCTGGACTAAGTGGGATGATATTGGGACAAGAGAGAATGAGTTATATAACAAATTGTAGATATATTTTGAAGAAGTAAGACAGGACTAGGTAACAGCCATGATTATGTGTACATATATATACACATGTGTGTGTGAAGGTACTATCATTAGGTTCTGTTGATTTGACTCTTTTCCTTTTCCTGCTAAAAGTTCATTAATATTTGCATAAATCCCAAATTTGAAATAGAATCTAGGTTTTGGGTTTTTAATTTTTTTTCATAATTTATCAGGATTATCACTTAATCATGTCTCCTTTTCTGTCTGTCCCCTGGACCTTGACTTGAAAATAGACCAATATAATCTCATGCCTGGACCATTATGTTTATTAACTGCTCTTCCTTGTAATCTTCCCCATACCATATATGCCACATCCCAAGCAATTCTTCTTAAAGGACAGTTTCGAGTACATTAATCCATTACTCAAGAATACCCGGTGGCAACCAAATAAAGTTCAGATTCCTGATTGGATGTAAGCCTGTCTTTCAGCTTTACCTCCATGTAGTTGGCTAAACAGGCATTGTGTTCTAATATCAGACTTGCTATTCCCCAAACATATTTTGCTCTCTCATTCATCAACCCCTCTGCTTATTAGAGCAACATCCTTGACTTTATTCCAATAATTCAACCTATTGAAATTCTATGCATTCTTTAATATTAAGCTCAAATGATACCTTTTCCCTTAAAGTTTTTCATGGCCTAACGTGATTGTTCCTTGCCCTGTATTCATGGTACTTATTTCTACTTAGGAGTAAGTTTTGTATTGTACTTATCCCCCCTACGAGGCTGTTAAGTATCCTGAAATTCAGAGACTACCTCTTTCTTCTTTGTATCATAGTTCACATTTATATGTTTACAAGGCATTTCCCATATAATTCCATGAGGTAGATAATACATATCTCCATGTTACAGAGGAGGGAATGGAGAAAGAGAGAAGGGATTTGCTCAGTTACAAAGTGGCTCTCCAGTGTTTTGATGCCTATTTTAAGTAACACTTTCAAAGTACCTTGGATATAATAGTTTGCATTCGATAGTTATGTGTAGGGTTATTGTTGTTGTAAGAGGATTTACCTGTCTAAAGGAGCCATCGAATTTATTTCTGGAGGAGGAAGGCTTTTTGTACAACACTAAGGAAAACTCGGGTCTACTTTCCGAAGTTTGTTGAATCAATATAATTTATATTGACATAGTCATGGGTGAGGGAAGTGGTGAATATCCCCCTCTCCAGGATGGGCTACAGGTAAACGCAGGCTGGTAAGTAGCAATTTGCCGCAAGCCAGGTCCTAGCCCAGGAGTTAATGGCATTGATCACATCTATTTCTATGAGACGGGAGTTGCCTACCCTGGGGAAACGAACCGATCAGACGTTTTTGTTGAGTGACTGTTTGGAACTTTTCTGCAAAACCCATCATGACGTCCTAAAACGGTTTTAAAGCATCTCAGTGGAAGGAGCCCTTGAAACCCCTATTTAGTATCGGGAATAACCCTTACATGACAAGCTTCCTGCCAGTAACTACAGGTGCCCTCGCGTGCTTGGTGTTTGGCTGGAGCACTCGCAGGTGCGGTGTCACCCTTTTCACCACGGGCATGCAATGTTCGCACGATGTTGCGGCAGAAAGATGCCCAGGTAGTTCGGAATGGCCGTCCATCCCTCTTCTTCCCCAGCCGCCGGGACGTCGGTGCTTGATAACCCAGCGTGAGTCCCAGGAGGATCGGGGGAGGGGGCCCTTGCCGTGCCCAGATGGAATTCTTTCCGAAATCGCCCCGATCCGCGGGCTGGCCGCGCTTAGTTTCCCTTCCTGCAGTTCCCGGGTGGGAAACGACGTCCGTCTCCCAGGATCGCGCCATACAGTGAGCCGGGCGCCTGGCGGGGACGCTCCCGCCCGCCGGCGGCCCCGGAGCCGGCGAGCCCCGGGCTTGCACCCGGCAGGCGCGGAGCCAGGCTTGGGGGACTGGCCGACCGTTTCACTGAGGAAGAAACTCCGGAGCTGTGTGGGCGCGCACGCGTCTCCGTGTGTGTGTGTGTGTGTGTGAGAGTGTGTTCACTCCGCACCTCCGTCGCTAGGAGCTTTTCTCCCCGAGGCCCCCCAAGCTGCTCGGCGGGCCGCAGGAGCGCGCCCCGGCCGCTCGGAACGATCGAGCTTCGGAAGGCTGCCCTCCCTCGGCGCCCGCGGCAGCAGCGGTCGCGCTCCCCCGCGGGCGGCGGGCTCCGGGGCGGGGGGCTCGGGGGTCGGGCCGGGCCCCCCGGGCTGGAGGAGCGGCCGCGATGGCCCGGAGCCCGGCGGCGGCGGCCGGACCGAGCGCCCCTGCGGAGCCGCGGCGGGGAGCGGGGAGCCGGGCGGGGGGCGTGTGGGGCGCGCTGGAGGCGGGGGAGCCCGAGGTCCCGGCAGCGCGGTCCTCTTCGGGCCGCCGCGGGAGGGAGCCGAGCCGGGCCGGGCGGGGGAGGGCCGGGGGCAGGGCGAGGCGAGGCGAGGCTGGGCGAGCAGGCGACGGTAGCAGCCTCGGAGCCGGAGCCGGAGCCGGAGCCGGAGCCGGAGCCAGGCTGGGAAGCAGGGGTTGGCGGGGGCGCGCGCAGCCCGTGCCGGCGCCCGGCCTCGAGCCCGCGCTCCCCCCCTCCGCCGCGTGCCCGCGCCGCTGCGCGATGCAGTGTGGGGAATGGCTGGGGTTGGCTGAAGAGCGCACAGTGGAGTTTTAATGTCCGCCATGTTGGCCATGGCGTATTGAAGAGAGCGAGTGAGAGCGGAGCGGAGCGGCACAGGCACCCACCCTCCCGGCTGCTGTGAGGGCCCGGACGGCGGGCTCCACGCTCCGCCCCTCAAGTCCCCGGCAGCGGCAGGCGAGTGGGGACCGAACCCCGGGTTCTCCATGATCCCGCTGGCCGGGGCCGTTTCCCCAGAGCGGAGAGGTTTCTGCTGCGCCTGAGATGAGTAAATTGTCGTTTCGGGCGCGGGCGCTGGACGCCTCGAAGCCGCTGCCGGTGTTCCGCTGTGAGGATCTGCCCGATCTGCACGAATACGCCTCGATAAACCGGGCCGTGCCGCAGATGCCCACCGGAATGGAGAAGGAAGAGGAGTCGGTACGTGTAAACTCCCCTCCCGACCCAGCGCCAGGCCCCGCTCCCCCTGCTGCCTGCGGCGGCGACGGAGCAGCCAGCCCCACACAAAATGGCCGCCATCTTCTCTTCCCCGCCGACATTCAGTCGCCGGCCCGGCCTTTGCCCCGACTCCCTCGGCCTCGGCCCCCGGCCCGCCGCGGCCCCGCTGGGCCCGCACCAGCACTGCCCACCGCCCCCGGCCGCTTCCACCCGGGACCCGCCGGGTTCGGGGGCCCGAAAGGCACAAAGGGGGTCACGTGACGAAGCGGCCGGCAGCCATTTTGTGGTCTTTAGTTCTTGGGTTGGGCCTTGTGCAGCGAGAGGGGAACGAGGTGGGGGGGGGGGGGGTGAGCGGGGAAGGAGCGCCCGCCTGCAGGGCTCCCGGCTCGCCGCTGGGTGGCGCCGTCAGGTCGTCGGGGCCTCGCGCCGCTGCCGGCGCGCTGGGTGAGTTTGCTCCGGGAAAGCATTTCCGTTTCTCCGCAGCTCCCACGTGGGGCTGCTCTCGAGGCCCCCGGAGCGCCTGCTTTCGCAGGACCCCCCCTTCGGAGAGGCCGGGCTGCCGCAGGCTAGCCTTGCCCACCCCGGCCGGAGGTCGGTTAGGTCCGCGCTCGGGACTCCCGCAGCGCGGCGGGCGAAAGTCCCCGGAGCCAGGGGCCGCCGGTGCGCGGGGCCGCCGGCCGGGGGAGGAAGGACGTCCCGCGAGCCGCGCCAGGGCCCCTCGGCCGCCCGCTTAGCCTGGTTTTGTGGTCGCTGTAGGCAGGGCAGAAACTCTTTTCTTGGATGAGGGGGGTCTGACGGGAGGCTCCTTCCGCTCGCCTCTTGCCCTCCCCCCCTTCTTTGCCCGCCTCACCCGATGACTTCCGACCCTAAGGAATTGCATACCTTGGTTTTCAGGTGCCACTTAAAACAGGGTGCAGTGTATTGGCCATTCCGGGAAACCGACGAAGCGCGCCTAACCGCAGTTTGTGGAAGTTATCCAGTATAGAACAGTACCTCTAACAGACTTGTGTATCGTACTGTCATCTGTGCTGTAGCTCTGTGACATAAAGCTCGAACTGTACAGCAGCGATCCCACATTGTAATGTTAACTAACGCACAATAAAAAACAACTGATGAAATCGTTCTGGTTGCTCAGCGTATTAAAGCGAAATAGCCGCGTGTCGGCTGCATGCTAACTTTTTTTTGCAAAGGAATAGTGTCGTGAAGCCATCGCATTTTCAGACTCTGAAGGAACCAAGTGTAGTGTGAGGCGCCAAGCTCTCACGGAGTTTCAGCACCTTGCCTGTGAGACAGTACCGCTTTCATCTTTACTTGTGTTAACGAGAGAGTAGCATAGCGCGCCTTTTGTTTTGGACGAGTGATTTAAAAAAATTAAAGTACTTGTGACTGCAGTTTCTTGTCTTTTTGTTTTATTTTTATTTATATGCAGGCTTTGCAAATAGTCTGATGTGGGAGGGGGTGAGTAGGTATCAGTATTACACTATTTTGGAACCGAGAAGAGACCCTTCGTTGCTTAATTTGCTCAATAGGTAATGCTTCTAGGAAGGTCTTATGAATTAATTTAAGCATTTCCAGAAGTGCCTCAGTTTTACTGATCTTGAGTATAACCGTGCCTTAAGTGGGCAAATTGATTTCAACATTTAAAGTTTTAAGTTTATGAAAGGAAATTGCATCAGTTGCAACATGCCAGTTCTGTATATTTGCTGTACCTATAGCATAGGCACAATTGAAGGCAAATTTCTGTTTACTATTTAAATTATTTTTTCCCTTCCATTTCGAGATTTGCCTGATAACCACTAACCAGAGAAAGAATTGACCTAAACATTCGAAGCTAAACTGAAGGGCAGTGACAGCCATTAAAAGAAATTTTGTAGTAGACATACTCTTCCATATTCAAATATTAGTAACTGGTTTCCATATTAAGCTTCTAGAATAAACACAGATAAGCATTCACCTTATACCACAGAGAATTTTAAATTTCCTTTAAAATATAGATTGACCTCTAGTTTCAGGTGTTAAATACTCAAGGTTGCATTGAAGTGGGGTCCTTCAGAATTACATTCTTGACAAGCTAAATGAAACTTAATATCTTGATTGATTTAATTATTAGAAAAGAATTTCCCATTAAGCCTATCAAAATTCTCTCTCAACACCAGAAAAGTAATACTGCTGCTGTAAATATAAACTAAACAATTCTAGTAAATACAGGCCAGTTAAATACACTAATATGTTATTGCCATGCTTATTAAATGAATACATTTTGGTGGGAAGTGGACAGACATTAAGATCTGGAATGGAAGTGAGATGTCTTAATTTAGCCTGATCTTTTTATCAGAAGAACTATGTTCATAGCTATTTTTCTTTTGATTGTGATAGGGTTGAAAAGAAGCCCCAGTGTGTAAAGGAATTGGTTTCAAAGGATGTGACTGAGTCATCTGGGTGGACCAAGATGACTGAATTTAGAATCGCATTTATTACATAATCACCAACAGAATAGAAATACAGGAACAAATGAAACTGAACATATTACTCTACTTTTTGGTAGGGAGTTTGGCTCGACATGTTCTTAAATCAAACATTTATGAACAAGTCAAAAAGCTTTTGTGGTTATGGGATCTTTTTTCACTTTATAAAGTTAATGTTTTGTGTAAAGTTCAGAATAAAGTCTGGATTTTTGAGCTCCTTTAAAAAAAATCTAATTAAAAATCAGCTATTTTTTTACACTGAATTAGGAAGCCAAGGCTTATGCTTACAATGTTAAGGACATTAAAATTAGCGTATGGGATTAGGATATAGATTGATGGGAATAATTTTTTTCAGTGAAATAGAAGAACAGTGGCAATTCCAGATCATGGAATCGTAAAGTCTAAAAGGAGCAAGAAGAGATCTTGGAGATTATCTCCTAGAAACTTTCATATCCTGAACCCCCTTCTCATTTAATAGAAAAAATAAGCTTTACCAAAGAACATGAAATTATTTGTTCAAGATCATTTAAGTAGCTTACATTATTGGTTTCCTATCCATTGCCCTTTCTATTATTATGTGACAAATCTGGAAGAAAAAAAACTATTCCTCTTCTCCCTTTAAATTTCTTTTTGTTGTTAGTGAGTCCTTGTTTAATTGTTGTGATAAGTCTGTGGACTTTCTATACACCTATATGTGTTTGCATATATTGTTAGAGCATGCTTGCAGTTTGGTATACTTCATTTTATAGAGTTGCATTCTGGAAAAGTTTTGCAAATTGTATCATTTTTGATCTTAGTGTTTGTAAAATGGGTGCAGATTCATCCCTAATTTAAGAATTGGCATGATTTAGAAAGTGTCGATATCTGAATTTTGTATTTTTAAAAATTGGATTGTACTTATATTCTTTTTTAGTAAAAACTTAATATAATTCAAGAACGGGAGAAATTCTATTCCCCCTACAATTAATTGTATTGATTTGGGTTTGTGGGATGGGGACATCAATGGTAATGTCACATTTGTCCTAACTAGTTCAGCTTGTAGTTAACACCATCACTCAGTTAAGTTTCAGATAATAATGATCCCAATCTTTGATTTGCCAGTGACAGTCTTCTCCAGCATAAAAGTTGAATTGAATTTACTGTTACTTTATGAGAATCTCAACTTCCAAAAAAATATAAGGAGAAAAATCTGCTTTTCTAATCTTGTTTTTCATTGAAATAAACCAAGTAAATCTAATTTTTAAAAGACATCACTCTCAAGTACTTTTAAACAAGTAGTCTGATTTTTGAGGGAAAAAGAGAAGAAATTTGCTGACGGTAGAAGAAGGAAGTAAGTCCTGGTCCTGTGCTCCTTTGCTAAAAGATACAATTTTTATACAATTGCGATTCCACTTTTGTAAATAGTTAAAAAATCTGAAATTATTAACTAATTCTTGGCATAACATTAAATGCCCATCATAATCTGATACCCTAGCTTGTTTGCTTTGATTCATACTCTTTTTATCCATAGATTAGATTATTCTCATATAGATAACTGTACCCTGTACTTTAGAATGTTTTCTTCTCCCCCAGCTCCTAAACTCTTGTCATCTTATTTTTTTTTAAATGATTTGTTTTATTCTTAAATTTAAATTTCAATTTATCAGAAATATATGTAAATATCTATCAAACAAATCTGACAAATTTTGGCAACTTGGTACCATCTTTAACCACTTCATTTTTAAAAAATTATTTTTTTATTAAAAATATTGATTAGTATGCTTTGTTTTGTCATAGCAGACCATTAAACCAAGCCCTACTACAAAGTGTTTTCCTCAAAATTAGTTTGTCTTTTAAACTTTATTGGTATCTTTTAGTTTTATACCACATTCATTTTTAATATATACTTCCCCTTTTTTTACTTGCTGGGCTGTCCTATCTAATGAATGAATAAAACAGAAGGAGTAGAGGAATTCAATTAAGGTAAATTAGCCAACACATCAGTGGTAGATAAAATGTTTTATATAAAAGCCCAGTCTCACACTTATGCAGAAAAGGAGGCCATCTTCCCTGTCTTCTTGGAGATTAGCTTATTATATTTGACCAAATTTCAGTATTATTTTCTTTCCATTTAGAAGATTGTAGTTACTGTTTTCCTGGTTGTGCTTTGGCCACTCATAGAAATTTTTCTATACTTCTCTGAATTTTTCACATTTGTGACTTTATGGGACAATAATGTTTCGTTGCAATTTTAACTTTTCCCCAATTGGTAGCCATCTACTACTTTGTTAATAGTTTGTTGCTACCACAAAAAGGGCTGTTATAAATATTTTGGTCTAAATGAGCTCTTTCTGTTTTTGTTCTTCTTGGGGCTTCTGGTTCTAAAGGTAGACCCATCTTAATTGTTTTCCAGAATAATTGTGGGACCAACTTACACTTTCACCAATTAGTGGTCCCACTTTTCTACTATCTTCTCTTTTATATGATTTTGTTAATGGTTTCAAAATCTTGTTAATTGTTTCCAGGTCTTTTGAGAACTATTTATATCTATTGTCTAGTTATTTCTGAATGATTGATTCTTGGTATTTCCTACTACCAAGAGTCTGCAATTTTTAAATTGGTATCAGCTAGGATGTAAAGATATTTTTCCCCCCAAATTGATAGTTTCCCTTCTTTGGGTATTAAAAAAGTTTTTAGTTTTGATGAAATTGAGTTTACTATTAATTATTTTATCTTTCACTTATATCCTTTTATTTTAACCAGATCTGTGATGGGTATTTGTTTGATCTGGATCTCTTCTAATTTTTTCTTTTTATGGTGTGATTTTTAATGTTAATGTTAAATATCAATTTCTTAATAACAAAGGAGGGATGTCTTTTTTTTTTTTTTTTTTTTTTTGATGGTATAATAACATTTACCCATTACATCCAAATAGCAAGATTTGGGTACATATTTTATTTTTATTAAACATGATGCTATCATTTTTGTACTTAATAGAGCTATCTCTTCATGCTATCTGTGATTTCCTTTGGAATGTATAGTTACTTAGCAGTGAAATCCGAGTCCAAAGGTGAGAACAATTTAGTAAGTTTTCTTTTATTGTTCCAAATTGTTTTCTAAAATGGTTAAAACAAATCACAGTTGCACCAATAGCAAATGGTGCTACTGGCACCCCCTCCAATCTTTGTTAAATTGAGGGTAGTATGGAAATCTTAGAATCATTACTGGTGTTTCTCTTATTACTTGATTTTGGATGATTTTAGGTAATTACTGATGATTGTTTTAATTTGTTGTGAAATTTTTCTTAGAAGTTTTCATCCTATCTAATGGTATTTAATCTTTTTGTCAGATATTTAATATATAAATTTTTTAAAAAAGTTATATATTTGTGATCTAACTTTTTTTTTGGGGGGGTGACATCTATACATTCTTCCCTTAACTATGGTGGGGAAAACTATAACTTTGAATTCTTGCACAATTTTTTAAAGTTATGACTATATTTTATATAGTTCATTTGGATTTTAACTTGATATTTTGTATATAATACTAATCTAAAACTGATATCTGTCAGGCTTTTTTCCAGTTGCCTCAGTAATTTTTTTGAGGGAGAGGATAGGATAAAGTTCCTTCCCTTGATTTCAACCCCATCCTCTCCCTTGGTTTTGAAGAATATATTATGCATTTGTTTTTAGATCTTGCTCATCTGTAGCTACTTCCCCTGACCAATTTTTCATCAGATAATTTAAATGTTTATTGATCTGTAAGATAATTGGAGAATTGCCTAAAAACTTGTTTTAAAGTTTATCTGAAGTGCTTCTTTCTGATTGTCCACATTAACACCCCTGCCTTAAGTTTCCTCTTACTTGGATCTTTGATATCTTTGTTATTATACTATAGTACTCTTACGTTAAAGTAGGTAAAGTAGGTGGTAAAGTAGGTCCTGGTGATATGGGGAAAAAAACTAATGCCCTGTCCTGGAGGAGTTTACAGTTTACAGGGAGGGGTTAGAATATGTTTTCATGTACAAATAGGTAAACAAAGTACTACTTTGAAGTCTGGAAAGACTTCAAAGGAATATTGGAATTTTGTGGAGCAGGTAAAAAGAATTTGCATCCCAGTTGTGAGAGAGCCCAGAGAGGCAGCCTGGTGTAGTGAGTGATATTGGAATCCTAGTCATGAAAATCGTCGTTCAGACTCCACACAACTCAGACAAAGCTCTCTGAGTCTCCGTTTCCTCACTTGTAAAATAAGAGGATTGAATCCAATGGTAGTGTAAGAAAGCTCTGAATCAGTGATATTATGACCTGTACAGAAGTTGGATGATGAAATGTCTACAGGCAATAGTTTTAGGTTGTTGTGAGAAGAGGAATGATGTAAAATCAAAGTTGGAAGGCAAATGGTAGGAGTTGGATTGTGGCAGGTATTTAAGACTGGTCCCAAGGATATCGTGTTTTATTGTAGCAGCAATTTGAGGTTTTAAAACTAACTTGAAATTTTTTTAGTAGCAGGATTACATTATCAAAGCAGTGATCTAAGAACATTTGTTTGGCAGATGTTTGAAGGATGAAGGTGGTTCATCAAATAAGAGGTTACTTTAGTACTCCAGGTGAGAGATGAAGATGACCAGAACCTAGGTGAAGATTGTATGAGTAGAGAGAAAGAGATAGTTGCAAGTACTATAATTTTGCCTCATTTACTAGATTATAAGCATGATGAGAGTAAGGATTATCTCATCTAAACATTGTGCCTTCTCTGATGCTTACTCTAGTGCAGTCCTCTGCACACAGCAGGCCCCTATATTCTTGAATTGATTGTTACTAAGATGTATAACTTTATGTTTTGCTGCTTTGTGCCACCTAATATTTAATAATGATAACATGGTACCCACCTTATTTTGTGTGGAAAGATATGCAAAGCATCCTTGGCATGTGTTTGTTTAATAAAGTTTTACACTGAATTTCAGTAGTAGTACAGTGAATAGTTGGCATGTCGATTATATCTTCCATTTGTACTTGAAAATTCTTGCCCAGAAGTTGGGTTTTTAATTTATTAAAAGCAGTTAAAACAGTAGAGGGGATATAAAAAAGAAATTTGATTTCATAATGTCAGTGAAAATGGCATACCTCAGCGCGCTCTGAAAACACCTATGTGGTCTTTCTAACTTGCTAAAGGAAGTCATGGTAGGCGCAGTAGGACAGTTAAATATTCAGATCCAGTGGAGTGACTAGAATAAAAATTCACAGATCATATAACTATAGAGGTTGTGAAATTATGATTTATTATCAGTAAATGTATACCCACATACCCGGGGTCAAGTAAAGGGCAAAAAGGGGTCTCAAGTGGAAAAAAGTTTTTAAAAGTTCTGGTCTAGAAGAGAAGCCCTATTAAAGAAGTTATTGAGAGGCCTTTGAATTGAATTTGGAAGCAGCTCAGGATTCCAGGAAGTAGAAATGAGCTAGAGAATTTTGGACATGGATGTTGGGAGGTGGGCAATGGACAAGAGGCGCCCAGTCTATATGCAGAAAATGTGGTGCACTGAGAATATGTAGAACAGTTTGGCTGAAGTGTATAGTCTGAGGGAAAGAGGCTAGCAAAGTGTTGTGTAATCAATTTTAAAGGCACATTATGAAGGACTTTCAAGGCCAAAACAGGGATTTTGTGTTTTATTCCAAAAGCAGTGAAGGGGGAGCTTCATGAATAGAGTACTGATAGGGTATTAGGATTGATTGTTGAGAATCTACCAAAGGAAGATCAAGTTGAACACTTAAATTAGTTCAGAGAAGTGACTGAATGGTGAAGAACGGTTGTGGTTATGTAAATGCAGGTAAGGAGATGGAATTGAGAAATGTTGGGGAGATAGAGTTAGGATAGAATAAGGAACTTACCTGCTTTGGACAGATTTAGGGGGAAAGATAATGACTTCATTTCACATTTGTTTACCATGGGTACGGTATATCCACATAAAGGTGGTGTCTAACAGGTATTTGGAGATAGAGGTTTGAAGCCCAGGAGAGATGATGCCTAAATTCAGATACTTGGACAGTCATTTGCAATAAAAATGATAGTCACAGGTACTCATGAGATCTCTAGAGAAGTGGAATATAAGGAGAACCACCCACATAACAATAGAATATTGATAAGTGATTTCACCAGCAAGTGAGATCAATAAGGGTTGGTCGATCCCTGAAAGGTAGTTACATGAAAAGTCCCAACAGAAGAGAGCATCCAAACAAGACTTTCTAACCTGGGATTCCCAAATTTGTTTTTTTTAGGAGGAGGGGTATGATTAGAAGCATCAGATGTTGCAGAAAGGTCAAGAAGAGTGAGGACTGAGAAAAAATGCCCATCAGATTTAGCAATAAAAAGGAGGGAGAAGAAGGAGCAGTATTAGAGGGAGTGGTGCAGTGGAAGCCAAATTATGGGGGTGAGTATAGAATGTGAGAAAGTGGAAGCAAGGAGTATAGTTAACTTTTTCTAGGATTATGACTGAACAAGAATTTTAGGATTTGGGATGGTAAAATTTATATTGTTTAAAAGCTGAAATTATACAAGCAAGGCATTCACATTGTCTTTAAAGCTAGAATTCCCAAATGGAATCTGACTTACTATGAGGTCTTCAACTTTTAATGGAAATAAAAGGAGAGACTATTACATTTTAAAAGTATTCTAAAACAAATATTCAGAATGCTTTTCTTGAAAAAACCAAGGTCACACTGTTAAATGTTTGAAACACATTTACAAATTCAAGTTCAGTATCAAAACTTGAAACCCTGTGGTTTGTAGGTAACACCTAAATGTTTAGTCTTTTTTGTTGTCGTTGTTTCTTAACTTAATGATATGCACTATATATGTAGTTCATTTTTATGCTCTGAACAAATGTAAAACTAGTGGTTTGCCTTATTTTCTAAGTATAAGAAGGGAATTTATTCATTTACTCTTTTTTTAAAAAGTCTTTCCTTTTGTATATTATGGTTTCACATCCTTGATTTGGGACTGGTGAATGTTAATGTAGAGATATTTCTGAATTTTTAAAATTATGTAATGGATTTAAGGAATAAAAGATCTATTTGTCTCTAATAATGAAGGTACAACAAAAATAAGTGCCATTCCTACTCATAGCAAATTAATAGATTATATTTTTGTTGCAACAAGATTGTACTGTTGCTGTAGCTTGGAACCCCGTTGGGCTCTGAGGCATCTGCTATTTTGATGAGATTATTGTATTAGTTGTGGGAATAATTGCTTTTTATATGGTGGTGATTTAGGAAGAATGTCTTGGAATGATTTGTAGTGTTTTTGTTTTTTTGGGGTTTTTTTTTTTGAGGCAATTGTAGTTAAGTGATTTGCCCAGGGTCATACAGCTAGGAAGTGTTAAGTATCTTGAGGTCAAATTTGAACTCAAGTCTGGTGCTCTATCTACTGTGCTGCCTAGCTGCCCCCTCATTTGTAGTTTTGAGATGGAATAATACCTAATATGTATTTTCTTGGGAAATATACTATAACAACAGAACCTGAATTTGAGCATGCTACAATTTATTTAGACATTACCAGAAACTGTAGTTTTGGGAGCTTGCATTCTATTGGAGGAACCTACTATACATATATTAATGAATCAGCAGGTATTTAATAAAAACTTTTTTTCCCACTATGCCAAGCACTTTACTAGGCCACTGGGATACAAAGAATGCAGGTACCAAGAATGAAGTATGACTATGAATCTCTTGGTAGAGAAAACATTTGATGTTCAGGAATTAGGAAAGATTTCCTGAAGGAAAAACTTGAGCAGCATCTAAAAGGAAGAGCTCATTCTGAGGCAAAGGACACAAATTCTGAGGAGGGTGGAGGCAGAGAGCAATAGGCCAGTGCATATTTCAGAAAGTGGGAACAAAAAGAATGGCTAGTGAGAAAGATAGGTTGGGTTTGAGTCATATAGGACTTTAAAAGCTAAACAGAGGAGTTTATATTTTATCTTAAAAAACTCCAAATGGGAGTCTCAAAGTGAGACATGGTCAAAATGACTCAAAAAAGAGGCAAAAGGAAGCCACTGGAGTTAAGTAGGGTGTGAGTCACATGGTCAGATCTGCATTTAAGGAAAATTATTTTGGCTGCTGTGGAGGATACACTGGAGCAGTGAGGTTTGTGTAGATGAGAAATGATAAGACCTGAACTAAGGTCATACTAATTATGTAAGTGGAGAGAAAAAGAGGTCAAACACAAGATACTTTGAAGGTAGACTAGGTTCCCCCATCTTGGGGGAACTGAGTAGATTAAGGGAAAGTAAAGAGTATGAGATCACTAACTTGAGAGACTGGAAGATGGTGCTATTCAACAGAAGTAGGGAAATTTGGAAAGGGAACTTGATAGGAGGAAAGATAATTAATTCGATTTTAAACACATTGTGTTTGAGGTCTCCAAAATATGGTTTAAAATCTCCATTAGACAGTTAGTAATAAATGACTGATGCTCATGAAAAGTAATAGGGCTGGATATATAGTATGGGACTCATTATGGGAGATATTCATAGATGATAGTTAAGCTCATGGGATTTGATGAGGTTACCAAGAAAGTGAGTATAAAGGACAACATAGAGGGCCTTGAATAGAATTTAAAACCATGGAGGTTTGACTACTCAGTGAGGGGACATATTATCTATAGATCAGCACTATCAAACATATGGCCCATCATACTTGATTGTAACCTGAATGAGATTGAAGTGTAATTGGGAAATGTTTTATTGCATTTATATTTATTTTGTAAACTATCAGTGATGTTACATTGTGAAACTCAGTCAATATGTGTCCCCAAGGATCTTTTATATACTTATTACTGGCCTCCTACAATTATAAATGCTGAGCTTATGAAGAAGACTGAGAGAGCAAATGGATAGAAGTAGGAGAGAATGGTGTTAAGTCTAGAGGGAAGGACTTGGCGATTAATGGGTCAAAAATGCAGCTCAAGCATAGCGGAGTTCAGATCCAGCCTTAGTACTGTTAGCCAAGTGACCCTGAGCAAATCATTCAACCTACCTCCTGTTTCCTCTTCTGTGAAATATAGTTAATAAAAGTGCTTAATTCCCAGGGTATTATGAGGAAAAAATATTTATAACCTATTTTGCAGTAAAGTCCTAGCTATTTATTAACAAGCATTATGACCAAGGAAAGACATCAGATTTGGTGATTAATATATCTTAGGTAACTTTGAGAGAACAAAGTCTTAAATGAGAAAGGAGATAAAATGGAGGCCATAATCAAGGAGTTGGATTAAGAGAGGAAGGAGTGATACTATCATCTCCTTAAAACAGTTGTCCTGTATCTAATGAAGGTTTAAGGATTGGAAAATAGGTATATTTGAAGACCAAGAGAGAATAAACCAGTTTATTATCTAAAGATGCAAGAGAGAGGCTAAGTGAAATGATTGAGGTAAATTTTTGGATAAGATTGGAGGGAGTAGGAGTAAGTACTTTTAAAGAAACTGGCTTTGGCACAAACAAAAGGAAACCATCTCTTTGTCAGAATGGGAGAAAAGAGTATGAGATGATGTCACAGGTTTTAAAAATGGAGGGAGAAGAGAAAAGAGATTGCATGTTGAATTATTTTTGGCAAAGTAAGAAGTAAGGTCTTCAGCAGAAAAGGTATTGGGTAGAGAAGGCTTGGCAATATAGCCTTTGAGGAGGGCATCAATGAGGGAAAAGTAAAGGGAGTATCTCGCCACCATGAACCTTGAGTTGAAGTTGGATTACTTGAATGTACAATGGATTATTAAATGTTCTTGAAAGACGGAGAGGAATTTTGTGATTATTCTTTTAGATAACTAGAAACCTTTTAATGTGGAACACAATATGATGTCAAGGGATTTAGGAAATTCAATTAGACTCATCACAACAAATAGAAAGGTTTTATATAAAGTCCTAATTGTGTTATTTTCCATGATTTCATTCTGCCTTCTTTGTACATTTGTACTTGCTATCTCCTGCCTGAAAATCAAATCTCCTCTCTATAAAAACCTTCTGGATTTACACATTATGTTTTCTATTTTCCTTACTGGATTAAACTTGTTTGCTTACTTATTAATAACTAAGAAGAGACCAGATTTATGTCCCTATTTGTGACTAGTTCTTATAGAATGGAAATTCAATTTTTCTTTTAAGCAATTATAATCATTTTATTGCATTTTCATTACATCAGTAAGTTTGTTATCTGGCACTGTGCTAAGTTCTCAAAATCAAAGGAAAGTCAGAAACTAGCTCATACTCTCTAGGAGCTTACTTTTTAATAAGAGAAACAACATGTCATTAACTAGATACATAGAAGATATTTATAAAGCACATGGAAGGTAAGCTAAGAAGTGAAAATACTAGCAAGCATCAAGGATGGATTGAGACCAGCCTTCAGAAAGTGACATTTTAATAGAATCTTGAGGAATGACAATATATTTAGCGCAAAAAAAAAAAAAAAGTCTTTTTTTTTTTTTTTTTTTAATTTTTTTCCCCCAGCATTGCCTTTTTGCCTTTCATGATATTGGTTCAGATATTAGGTTTTTTGTTGAGTCACAGCTTAAATATCATGGTGATTTGTTTTGTACTTTGAATTGACTGCTTTGTTAAATATTGAACAGATTGCATTCCTCTGATTTAGAAAGCATTTTGTTTTTTTTTTTTTTTTCAAGTAATGCTTTTGGAAAACCTGTGCATTTTGTTTTATTTTTTGTTTCCTTGACTTGTTTGATCAGATAAGATGGTATTTTGGGAAAGAGTGTGGATTTGAAGTCAGAAGCTTTGATGTGGTCTGTGTTGGCATTTTAATGCCTTTATTGAGATGTGAGGCCCAGTTCTGAGGCCATTTCTGCCTGGTATTCTGGTATTTTCCATCACTTAATAGATAACACATTTGGTAAGTTACTTACCCCTTTATCAGTCAATGATCAGCAAGCATTTATTAAGGATTTATCAAGCATAGTAATGCAAAGGAAAATGGGAAGTCATTGTCCTAAAAGATATGGGGAGAGATATACATATGTAAATATAGACAAGGTGATTTCTGCACAAAGTATTAAGGAGGGTAAGGACCAGAGTGGGAGAGAATGGAGGACTTCAAGGACAGGAAAAACATTTAGAGAATGTTGGCACTTAAACTGATTAAAGGAAATTTAAAATTGTGAGAATCCAGAGGCAAAAAGAAGTGCATTTCTGGTATAGGAAATAAACAGTGCAGAGAAGCAGAAGTGGGATACCATATATGAGGAACAGTAAGGTGACCAGTTTTGTTGGGGCACACATTGTACTTACAGGAAGGTTTTAGAAAGGGTGATGAGGACTGAAAAGGCTTTAAATGGCACCCCCTCCCCTAGATGGCAGGATGACCAATAGATGTTAAATACATTAAAATATAAATTAGATACACAATAAGTATACATGACCAAAATGTTATTTTGCTGTACAAAAAGAATCAGACTCTGAAATATTGTACAATTAGCTTGTGAAGGAAATCAAAAATTCAGGTGTGCATAAATATAGGGATTGGGAATTCAATGTAATGGTTTTTAGTCATCTCCCAGAGTTCTTTTTCTGGGTATAGCTAGTTCAGTTCATTACTGCTCCATTAGAAATGATTTGGTTGATCTCGTTGCTGAGGATGGCCTGGTCCATCAGAACTGGTCATCATATAGTATTGTTGTTGAAGTATATAATGATCTCCTGGTCCTGCTCATTTCACTCAGCATCAGTTCGTGTAAGTCTCTCCAGGCCTTTCTGAAATCATCCTGTTGGTCATTTCTTACAGAACAATAATATTCCATAATATTCATATACCACAATTTATTCAGCCATTCTCCAACTGATGGGCATCCACTCAGTTTCCACTTTCTAGCCACTACAAAAAGGGCTGCCACAAACATTTGTGCACATACAGGTCCCTTTCCCTTCTTTATAATCTCTTTGGGATATAAGCCCAGTAGTAACACTGCTGGATCAAAGGGTATGCACAGTTTGATAACTTTTTGAGCATAGTTCCAAACTACTCTCCAGAATGGTTGGATTCATTCACAGCTCCACCAACAATGCATCAATGTCCCAGTTTTCCCACATCCCCTCCAACAATCATTATTTTTTCCGACAAGAAAATTGAACTTAACTCGGAGAGGCATTTTGGAAATCAAATAAGACTATAGTTTGAAGATATTATAACCTAAAATATTAAGTTTATTTTTTATTGCTCAGAAGAGAAAATAGGTTATTTAGAATTTTTAATAAAGGAAATTGTCCAGAGATTAAATGTTAAATCCTTTATAGAGAGGACATTTTTTCTTTTTATTTATACTTTGAACAGTGATAAATATATGTTTGAACACATCTATAGTTGAATTTATTTACATTTACATGTCTACTACTTCACTTAAGTCCTACTGCATTGTAATGCTGGACTTTTTGGAAAAATTTGTAATTGTTAGGTGTGGTGGTTTTTCCATTTTTTTGTTTTTTGTTGTTTTGTTGAGAGGGTCTGGGAACAGAATTTTGGTCTGTTTTTTTAAAAAATCCAAATGAGTTTTATAGACTAGAAGTAAAGGATTTAGGAATAAATTTACATCAAGATGAAATGGTCAAATGACACTCAAGCTGGGTTTTGAAGGAAGGGAAAAGATTTTCTTAAACTAAAGGGGGGAGAGAAGGAAGAAGCATTTAAGAATGCCTTTGTTATTATTCCCCCACAGACCCAGAGGTGAGAATGGATCTAACCACCATGTTTGTATAGAGTGATTATTGTATATTTTTGATTATTGAGGTTTTTTGCACTGCTTACAAAGCTTAGATTTCCCATTAGATAATATACAACAGTTATTGGAGAACTTTGAGCATCAGTGTAATTAATGTATACAATTTGTTGCACTTTGAACAAGAAAGAAAATTAGGACAGGGATTTCTGGTTAGATTCTTTCCATTGGTAAGCATCTGATAACTGCAGGAATGAGAAGAAAGCAATAGATTTCAGTTATGGATATTTAAATCAATAATTTAATGTTCTACTAAAG
This sequence comes from Sarcophilus harrisii, assembly GCF_902635505.1. Taxonomy (NCBI): domain Eukaryota; kingdom Metazoa; phylum Chordata; class Mammalia; order Dasyuromorphia; family Dasyuridae; genus Sarcophilus; species Sarcophilus harrisii. The sequence goes on from NC_045430.1 coordinate 222,952,840, forward strand.
CTCTTATTTGATGCTCCATAGTGTGGCAAGTTCCAGCACTCCTGAAAACTGGTCAGAAAGAATGCACAGTGAACCAAAGTGGGAAGGTTAGAGTACAGACCTGGTGATTGACTTTAATTGGTTTGATCCACAGGTAACAAACATAAAATTGGAGAGGCTCATTATTTGATGTGATGCAACCTGTTGGCTGCAGGATCTCAAAAAAATTGGGGCTCAGCAGTAGAAAGAAATCAGAGAGCCTGGTAAATTGGGGCTCAGCAGTAGAAAGGAAATCATTGAGCCTGGTTTCAATTCTACCTCTTGACTCTTATTCCTCATATAACTGGGTAATTTTAAAAATCCGTCTGGATATGTTTTCTTTATAAAATGAGGGGGGTGGACTAGATGGCCTCTGAGGTTCCTAGATCTGTTGTGATGCTATGAAATCTGCCTACCCAATAAAATATGGGAAAAGTGTCCATCTTTGGAAGTTTTGAAGTAATGCTGATAACTGGGAATGGGACTGATACCCACCTTTAAATATTCTAACTATTTTATGTGGATTTTAATTTAAGTATTATTTCACATGCCCTAATTTAACTCATCCTTTAATTAAATTAACATAGATCTTGTTGGAGATAGGTTTAGTGGCATAGTAGAAGTCAGGAGACACGGGTATAAATCACTCACCAACATGTATGATGTGGACAACTGCCTCAGAGACTCAGTTTCCTCATTTATAAAATGAGAATGGTGATTGTACTGTCTACTACATAAGGCTGTAGTGAACAAAAAAATCTATCTAAACATAGATTTAATTTGATAGATTTTGATACTGAGTTCCTTTTAATTAAGCCTAAAATCACACAGGAACCAAATTGCAAGTAGCTACTTGAAACTATTGGTATGTAGTATGGCAGTTAATCATTTATGACATTATATATAAAGAACATCAAGGTAGTTGAAAATTCATGAAATAATTTTCACTGTTTTTACTTTTATTATGAGAAACTATCTTTTTCAGAGCTAGTACAATAAATCAGTAAAAGAAAAAATAATTCACCTTTATAAAAATTGAACTCTTTAACCCTAAAGTGTGTGTGTGTGTGTGTGTGTGTGTATGTATGTACAAAGTATGCATATATGGATAAATGGATAGCTAAGATTCCAGAATTCCTATTCATGTAACTGGTAAACAAACCAATACCTTGTTAATCTTTTTTTGTATTAATAGGATCAAAAATTAGAGCTGGAAGTTATCTAGTATGACCTCATTTTGCAGATGAGGAAACTGAGACCCAGGAAATTTAAGTACTTGGTTTTCCTTTGGTAGTAAGTTCATCTTCTCTTACATTTTCTTTCTTAGTATTTTCTCTCTCTCCTCTAATCCCCACCACCTTCAGTCTTCCTGGACTGTCTGTAGAATACCATCTGCATATTCCACAAGCATCTCAAAACTCTTGAGCCACACATAGCTGAACAATTCATTTCCTCAACCCTTCTAGTCTCCCTATTTTTTTTTTTTTATACTGCATTGTTCTACTAGTCACCCAGGTTTGTAATCAGAGTAAAAGATGATTTCAACTTTTCTCTCACTCTCAATCTAATAGGCTCTCTGTCCCAGTTAACATCATCTGTATTTGTGCCCTTCTCTTGGTTCACACTGTTAATGGCTTTGTTTTCAGACCTGTTTCCCCATCCCTGGTTTCTTGGCTGGCCTACCTTAAAGAGTCTCTTTGTCTGTCTCTGGCTGTATTCTCTCTCATCTACAATATATTCTCCACAAAGCTATCAAAATTGGCTTTCTGAGACCCAATTCTAACCATGTTAACCCAGCTCAGAAATCTTCATAGCTTCATTCCTTATTCTCTCTAGGTTGTAATACACAACTCCTTAGCTTGGTTTTTAAGTCTGACCAGAAGTTTACGGAACCTAACTCTGGCTTTATTTCACATTACTCCTCTAAACTCTGTTCCAGCTAAATTGAACTATTAGCTCTTCACTAAACTCCATATCTTTACTTTTTACATGTTTATACATATCTGCAATCTGGAATCCCCAGCCTTCTAGATCTTTCTCTTCGATTAAAGGAATAAGAGTAGGCAATGAGGAAACCAAATTATCACTCTTTGCTGATGATGTGATGGTATACTTAGAGAACCCTAGAGATTCTACTAAAAAGTTATTAGAAATAATCCACAACTTTAGCAAAGTTGCTGGTTATAAAATAAACCCACATAAGTCATCAGCATTCTTATATATCACTAACAAAATCCAACAGTCAGAGTTACATAGAGAAATTCCATTTAAAGTAACTACTGATAGTATAAATTATTTAGGAATCTATCTGCCAAGGGAAAATCAGAAACTTTATGAGCAAAACTAAAACACTTTCCACACAAATAAAGTCTGATCTAACCAACTGGAAAAATATTAAATGCTCTAGATCTTTCTCTTCAAAGTTCAGCTCACGTATCCATTTATCCTATGGTTTCCCTGTTCCTAAAAAGTATTATTTTATATCTTCCTATAGCATTTTCTTTAGATGACTAATTTGTCCTTCATCTCTCACTGTCTTGATTTTAATATATTTATCTTCTTCATATCTTCTCCCCAAGTAGTAAAACAAACAAACAAGCAAACAAAACTCTTTGGCAGCAAGGATAATCTTTTGGTCTTTATTATTCCTTTGACCCCAACAGTGCCTCTCATATATACAGTAGGTACTAAATGAAATTTATTGAATTAAATTAATTGAACTGAAACCATTGACAATTGTTTCTTTGTTAAGCATCTTCTGAAAAAAAGATCTTTTTATGGAAAAAGTGTATCTCACATCTGAGTATTTAAAGCAAGTCAGTATGTTTGGTAGCTTATTTTACTTCTTTTGAAACCAAGAATATATTGGAGAAATTCATATTAATGAAGGCATGACATTTTATGTGTGTTGAACATTTTATTACTATTGACTTATATTTACCATATAGTATTCTGTGGTATGATTTATTATCCATTAAAGCTGAAAACAAGCATGTTTTTTTTTACTTTTTTTTATTATAGCTTTTTATATACAAAACATGCATGGGTAATTTTTCAACATTGACCCTTGCAAAAAGTTCTGTTTCAGCTTCTCCCCTCCTTCCTTCCATCCCCTCCTCTCCATAGCAGGTAGTTCCCTACATGTTAAATATGTTAAAGTATATGTTAAATACAATATATGTAAACATATTTATACAGTTATCTTGCTGCACAAGAAAGATCAGATTTAGAAAGAAGGTAAAAATAACCTGAGAAGAAAAAAAAAGATCATATTTCTTAATATGATAGTGCTGCTTTTGGATTTTTTTGGTCCACAAATTTTGACCTAAAACTTGGAAAAAGTGTGTTTTCTGATTTAAACAAAGGAAAAGCCCAGTCTTATTCCTTGAGAGGGTTTCCATCAGAAGAGCAAATAGTGTCTATATGTCTGCAAGGACTTTTGCATACCTAGAGTTGAATAGGACTTCTGCTTTGCTAGGTCTATTCCTAACTCCACCCCTGTCCTCCATGGAATGACTTAATGATGATGGTAGATATTCTAGTGGAAATAAAGCATTATATGAAACTACCTCATTGGCTATCGATCAGGAGTTTTTTAATTTGGAAAACATTGAAATAGTACAATATGAAAAAACACAAATTAAAGATCAAGAAAGATCAAAATGTCTGTAATAGATTTTGATATTAACATTTTGCACATTAACAACTTAAATAATAATAATTAGTCTTCCTTTTCCCAGAGCAGTTTACAAAGTGGTTTATCAAGATGGGGTTGGAGTCATTTGAAACATATTTTCCAAACAAAATTAACTTTGCTAGATTGTTATGTAATACTTTTTTACTGTATGTAGTTGATACATTACTAGATATAACAACTTATACTGGTTGTCATCTTGCTATAAACTTGTTTGTCATATGTAAATATATATGTATGTATGTATAATAACCTGACAATATCCACAGTACTGTTAAGATTTATCTTCCTTAGGAAGAAAAAAGACAAATGAATAAAAATAGTATTTAGTTGCACTTACAGAGAGGAGTAAGACAGGCATTGCCCTTAAGAGAGTTGATATTATAGCAGAAGAAATAAAACAAAGTTGTAGATGATGGTAATGTAAGGCAGTAGGTACAAATCTTTGCTGAGCAGGTGACTAATTTTTAAAATAATCATACTTTAATCAATAGCTTCAGAATCTTGAAGGAATCATAGTTCCTTTCATGACTAGACATGTTTTCTTTCACAATATGACTAATATGGTGGAAGTATGTTATGCACATGTATAACCTATATCAAATTGCTTGCTTTCTTGATAGAGGGAAAAAAAAGAAAAAAAAATTCAGTTTTTAAAAAAATGTTAGAAATTGTTTTTACATTTATTTGGGGAGAAATAAAATATTAAATTTTTAAAAATTTAAACATGTGATTAGAGTAGCTAACAATATAATTTTCAATTTAAAACTTTAATGACTAATCAAATAATATACAAAATAAATAAGGTGTTTTTTTCCCCTTAGGATAAAGTTTAGAATATGGGCAAAAATTGTTTATTGGAACAATTTCAACTGTTTGGGTGCTTGCTAATTAACTTAACCTGAGACCCAAAAATAACACTAATGATAACTTCATACATACTTGCTTTCCATTTAAGTTTGTTAATACTTCTACTAATACGAATAGCTAGTATTCCTATAATTAAGGTTAGCAAAGCTATTTACATGTTAACTTGTTTAAAGCTTATCCTTTTGCCCTTAGCCCCTTGAAAAGCTTAGGCTGCTGCTATTGAAAAAAAGGACTGATACTTTTGCATTTTCATATTCCTGTCACTCTTGACTTTCAGAATTTTCATGACAGGCATAATTGTAGCATAAAACTTTAAATTCCACTAAATTATTTAAAGTTGACATGTGTCAATAGGGAACAAATTACTGTTTACATCCCGTCTAAATTAGCCCCTTTTATATGATCACTAATGTAATCTTCAACAGAAATTAATTTCATATAAAAGAAGATATGATAAATGAATATAAACTGAAAATACCAGTTCACTTAAATGGTATTTTAAAATGTTTACTCCTTTAATTTGTGAATTCAAACCTTTTCTCCTATTTGAAATGGTTTGAAAATTAAAGACTTGGATTGCAGTTAATATTTAATAATTCTTTTTTTTTGCTGAGGCAATTGCCCAGGGTTACACAGCTAGGAAGTATTAAGTGTCTGAGATCACATTTGAACTCAGGTCTTCCTTACTTCAGGGTTGGTGCTCTATTCGTTGTGCCACCTATCTGCCTTGGTATTTCATAGTCTTTATTAATTTATAGCAACTAGATTTTGCTACAAATTGCATTTTGACAGTGTAAGTGATAATTTTGTATCTCTAGTGGAATCACTTAAGGGAATTGCTGTCTTCTTTTTTATAGGAAAAATAGTGAAATCAGCCTGAACTTCATTCCATAGATGAAGAGAGACTAAAGACTAATTCTAATAATTCTAGGCTTATGGATTCTAAATTACTGGAGTTTATTATCTTTTCTCACATTAAAATAGATGACTAAATTCTAATTCCTTTTAGTTCTACTTATCTAAATATGCAACGAGTTGAAATCACCAAACTTAGCTGATCCCAGGGTAGTAAGAAAATAATATGCCTGTTGTATGTTTGGTTCAGTAAATGTTTGTTGCAGGAAGGGTAGTATGTATGACACATTCATTCCAGGTTCAACAAGCAGTTGGCAAGTGTTATGCTCAGAGCACAGTGTTAGACCCTGGAGATATATGAGCAAAAAACTTACCAGCTTTCTAGGAGCTGACAATAGAGATTGAAGATTATGGGCCTCCTTATTGGGAAAATAAATGAAACACACAATACAGCAAAATACTAATGTGCCTTTGTCAAATGAATAAAATTTCATTGGATTCATTTTTGGATTTCCCTTTGATGCACTGAATTGTTTTTATTACCAGATTGTAAAGTAGGTACTTTGTTAACTTATTCTTCCCATCTTAATAAACATCAAAATTCAAATTAAAGTGTTATTAGGCCCCAAAAGTTGCACTGCTGAAATGAAAGTAAAGCAAAAATAACTTTAATCGAGGACAGGGAGAAGCACAATTCAATTTTTTCTTATATCTCAACTTACAGCTATCAAGATACCGAGGGTTAATTTATGACATCTACCAGTATTCAAATTTTAAAGCCCATTCATTATATAGAGGGCAGATTAAGTGGTCAAAGATGATGAAAGTACTCCATTTGCCAAGAGTATTATCTACATCCCTTAGTAACTCTGGGGAATCAACTCTTTTTCCTATATCACACCTTTCTAGTAACCTGTGGGTCCAGAAGTGTGATTTCATCTGTGGTTTGATGCTATAAAAGGAACTTTTGTTTGTAGGAGAATGGGAGCAGTATGTTTAGACTAGTCTCAAATCTTCCTCCTTCCTCTGTTTGCCCATCTGCAGAATGAGAGAATTAGGTTAAGTATTTAAGATCTTTTTTTGCTTTAACACTTTGTTGAGGGGCTGTAGATAAATAAGAAATGGCTCATTTCCTCTAGGAATTTATAATCCTTTAGAGGAGATAAGATACCTGAGAAATTTTGTTGGCTGACACATAATAGATGCTTAATAAATATTTGTCAGCTGACAAAATTATTTCTAAGGGCATAAAGTGAAGTACTAGCAGCCTCTTTTAGGAACTGAGAAGAGGGGAAAGGTCAAAGTTACATGATGAAAAATAGGAGTAATTTGGTCATCTGAAACTTGTGGGCCCCCTTTTCAGTATAATGGTTTTAAACATAGTTTAAACTTAAGTACTAATATGGTAGCTCCATTCTATGCTACCTTTTTTTATTTTTCTTTTTTTTTTGATAAAGTAAAAAAAATCTGAAGAAGCTAAATGCATTTTAATTCCTTGTTCTTGCAGTTGTATGCATACCTTTAATTTGTAAAAATAAAACTAGTGCCTCTTTAAATTCTTGACATGGTTGTTTACAACCAGTGTTTTAATATAGAGACTTTTGGAACATCCTGTATACATTTTTTTGTTACAGGGAATTGAGAAAAAAAAAATATATATTTTTTGCATTTTGGTCAGCTTTATTAATGGCTTTGCTCTGTAAAGTACTCTGTAAGAGAAAACTCTAAACATATCTTTTAGCATGAGAAAATTATTTCTGTATTATATCTAAAATTCTGAAATTGTACCAGATGTAACATTTGGGCTTTGTAAAACCTTCCACCACCCTCTCTTCTCTACGTATGCATATTCGTATCCACACACATCCCTAGACTTAATTGAAAAGGTTATGATTTTTAAATTGCGTAGGAAAAAGCAATTTTGACAACTTAACTTTGCTAAAAACTTATTTCTCTAGGATTTTGTTTTTGTTTTTGGTGGGGTGGGTTGGTTGGTTGTTTTTGCAGAAGTGCTGTTGTCTGATTCTTTTTCCACAGAACAGTGATTAATCCTCTGGGTAACACAGTGGAGTAAGCATTGCCTGGATTTGTTATATAAAGTGATGATGATTATTGTTCTTAATTACTTCAGAAGTACTGCACTGCTGCTCTTTTGACTTTGACAATCAACTAACTGGAGTTATGCTGAGGAAGATTCTTTTATTAAGATTGATAGAAGGAAGGTATTCAAGGAAAAGATGTTATAGGAAAATGGAAGCTATTTTTTTGGGCTTAAGCTTATTCTTGTATTGATTTTTTATAAATTATACACAATAAAATTAATGCTATGCAGTAATATCTCTGTTAATGAAGAGAATGTATTCCAGCCACATTGTTACCAGAAACTTACTAGATTGTTCAGGATATCTGTAAGACATCAGATTGGGAGGTGGGAGAAATAAGTGAAAGGTACTAAAATATCATTTAATGCCAAATAAAATAATTTCAAATACTTTAGGTTATATTGAACTGTTGGTGTTTTTTTTGGGTTTTTTTTTTTTTAATGTTTAACATTTATCCTGACAAATATTCATCTAGGAAGGTAAAAATGATACAACTGTATTATAGCTAGCATAGTATCTTCACAGTATGTTCTTCATAAGTAATCAACTTGTTTTTGTAGTACTAGACTACAACTTTTGCTATAGTCTAACTCCTGTTTACAAGCAGAAGTTTTAGCTTTACTGAAAGCACATGAATTGACTAAGATAGTAAATTAAGCCACCTGCAGAAGGAATTGCTCTTCTGGTGACTTAAATATGAAGAAATCTTCACAGATCAGGCAGCATCTCTCCTGCTGTAAGTGAAAGTAAATGTTCTTCAGATGGACAACCAGGATTCAGTTAGATGTGGAGATGACCAGAGAAGAAAGAGGTTCACCTAGTCTCAGATTTCCTTAATGGTTTTACCACCACTTCAGTCTCAGGAAGATCCTATCCTAAAGGGCCTCGTTTTCAGAAGATTTGCCAGTTGAAATATTTGTATAGTTATGTTAGAAAATAATTTATAATAATTATTTAAAAATCACTTATAAACAACATTATATTATATTATTTTATATTTATATAAATTCATATGGAGGGAAAATTTTTCTATGACTTTTATTGATCATGTATTTTAGGGCTTTTGTTCATCAAAGAGGGCGGATTATCGATTTATTCCCATCAAGCTGTACATTTATTTATATTAACCATGTCAATTCAGGTATGAAGTTCAATAAATATTCATGGAATGAATGAAACTTGTGCCATATTTTTGTTTTTTCTAAGTTAAACTTTAAGTTTCTTTTTCAGCTTTCCTTCTTGGGTGACTCGTTGATTGTAGTTAATTTATGATACCCAATAGAGCAATGTTTGCAGCAAACTCTTTGAAGAGGTGCTATTGCTATTTCCTCACCATTTTGTCCTTTAACTTTTATGAGTGGTCATAATGGTCAAAATCCTGTGCAAAACTTCACACTAATTAGAAATACCTCATCTCCTGTGACATAGCTTTTAATTTCCCAGTCTCTGACTCTGATTCATGAGATCTTTTGTTCTTTTTCTCATTCTTTATCTGTGGTATCCATTACCCAAGACTCTCTTGTTGGTGATCTGCTCTTCCTGTCTTCCATTGCTTTCAGCTATCATCTCTACTTTAGTAGAGATCTATAAGGCTAACCTTTAGATCAAATTCCTTATTTCCAGGTGCTCACTTCAAAGTGTTTCAGAGTTTAATGCTTCAGATGAAAGCATATTTGTTAAATACCTGCCATTGTATTGTTCTAATAGCTGAGAATACAAAGGACAAAAAAATAAACAGTTCTTGCTCACAAGTAGCTTTATAGTCTACTGAGGGATATAACATTTAGGCAACTTAGTGTTATGAGAAGAATCTTGGCCCTGGGATCAAAACTCAGCTTTGCAGCTTACTATTTTTGTGACCTTGGGCAAGTTGCTTAAACTCTCAGTCTAAGTTTCCTCATCTGTACAAGGAGAAGATTGAACTATAGGGTTTCTGAAATCCCTTTAAACTCTGGAATGGTGATCCATTATAAACAGAAGTATATAAAAGATATACAGGTGAGCTAATAATTCCTGTCTTACCCCTCAAAAGATATTTATTGGCTCTACCTTTTTTGGATTTCTTTTTTATGAGAAGCTTCATTATTACCTTATGACTATGCTTTCTCATATCATTTGCAGATTTAATTTTTTAAAACAAGAGTTCCCTTATTTAACTCCAGTTAAGTCCAAATTCCTCAGGTTGGTATTTTATTTTGTCTACTGGTTTCCAGCTTGTCTGTCAGCCTCACCCTCACCTAACATAAAACCTCTTTTAAGTTATTTAGACCTAGTTCCTTGGTGTCTTCATGTATATCTTGCTCAACCCTTTTTCTATGGCTTGTCTGGGCTATACTTTGATTTATTAAAATGAACAGATATAAAGCATTTATAAGATAAATCCTTTCCTATCAATCCAAATCTGATATTTTCCTAAAAGAGCATCAAAACATAAATAACAAAAGAAAAAATGTTTCATGCCAAGAAGTGTTTTAGTGCTAGGGACACAAAGACAGATGAAACAGTCTCAAGTCCCCGGGAAAGCCCAGATTAAGAAATTCTCCATTTAAGAAGCCTTCCCTGATTAGATGAGCCCATAGTAGTCTTCATTGTTTCTGAAGTCCCACAGCATTTGAGAATTGCCACTAGACAAGCTGTTGATTTATATTCAGTCTTTCTATTCTAATCTTTGCAACTAGATCATTGGTTCACAAATTTAGGACTGGGAGATGCCTTAGTTTAATCCGCATATATAGTTTAACCTTGATTTTATAAATGGGGGGAAAAAAAACTTGAGAGATTAAGAGACTGTCCCAAAGTCACATAGCTTTATTGTTGATTGTATCCTACTCTTTGTGACTCCATTTGGGTTTTTTTTGGCATAGATAACTAACAAAACCAGAGTAACAAGCTCATTGAAAACAATATGTTTACCAGATTTTTTTTTTTCTATTTACTTCATAGGGTCTTGAACACACACACACACACACAACAAAGGTCCTTAATGTTTGATATTAAGCAGTTCAAAAGACCCAGATTTCTGATATGTGGAAGAGGAAGCTTAGTGAATTGGCTGTTTTACTGAGTTTAAAGGTCCATGTAACACATGGTCCATGTAACAGGCCTAAAAATAACTTGATCATAAAATAAATTGAATTCAATTAACGCATAATTGTTAAATCAATGATAGTATAGATCTTAGAGGTTTAGAATGTTTAAGCCATAATTATAATAAAGGAAGACTTTAATTCAGGGATTGACAACCTCTTCAGAGATGGTGTCAAGTCTTGTGTATATAAACCCTCCCATAACTCATACCATTACCCACCACCTCAAGAAACTGCTAGTGTAAGTTGACCTAAATATTTTCAGGAACAGTTAAGATCCCAGGCCACAAAGCACATAGATTGATGAGAAAAGAGTAAATAATAAAAGCTTTTTTTCCTCAGAAATATTAACCTATTTATCATCTTCCCTACACCTCTTGACTACTGTACCAAAGACTAGGCATCTTCTGTAAACCCTATTACCTGTCATTTTTGTCATGATGGCCTCAATTTTTTTTTTTATTTTAAAGGCTTTCTCTTCTGAGTATCTCTTTTCAAAATGCATGTTCTCTTGAAAATGCTTTTGTCACTTGGGAGTTAGGGACTTTTAAAGTCTTTTAAAATTAAAAAAAAGATATTGAACATAACAAAAACATCAATCAAACAAGCACTTTATAAACACAACAGAAGAGGAATTTTTCAAGTATTTAATAAATTTAACATGTTAATTTAACTTGCTCCTTCTTGCTTTCCTTCTACAAAATCTGTTTGTGATCTTTTCTTTTATCTTTTTGGCAACTCCATTCTCTGCCTGTCCCCACCTTGCTATTCCCTGTTCTCTCCCCTCTCCCCCACTCTTTCCTTCTTAGTTGAGAAAATAAAGGGAAAAAAAAATTCCTACATTGGCTGTTGCTAGAAAAATTTATGGCCATCATTCTCCATTCTCAGGATCTGGGTAGCATATTTAATCATAAGTCCTCTGGAATTAATGTTGAAAGATAGGTTTTCTACTCAGCTATCCAAATCTGTTCCTTTTCCTAATCATCCTAATCCTAATGACTTTGCTCTGTGATAGTTAGGTGCCTGTAGTTCAGTCCAGAGTGAACATGACTCAAACTATATTCTGCACATTTTACATTTAAGAAGATTCCAGTTTACCACTGTCATTAGGACTTTGGGACTGATTTTTTTTCCCCCCCACAGTATTTAATATTAGCCCTTGTTAGTCTCTAATAAGCACTATCATAATTCCTGTCATTTGGAGACATCATCTTGAAAACTCCTTTTCCAGTCTGCTTTCATACTCTCATCTATATCTACCTCAGCTATGTTTCTTCCTTTAATTTCTCCTTCTACTGAGCTCCCCCCAAAAACAGGGGGAGATAAGAGTCCTTCCTTTTCCCCATCTGTTGTTAACACATTTCCTTTTTATGCCTGTTAGTCATGACATTAATTGAAACCTGATCTTTACTACATCTCTTGCCCTCATCTCCAATACTGTCCACTACTTCTCATGATAGGCACAAAGGCCCTAGAGTGGCACTAACTGTGTTTCTAGCTCAACCCGCCCAGCTACCCCACCAGCTGCTACCCATAGAACCAGCAAGTCAGCCTGTCAGAAGGGCAGGAATTAGCATGTGTCATATACATCAGACACCAGGACCATGAATTGGGGACCAGCCATACTTCCAGCCTTACCCAATGTTTCAGTCAACCCCCAGGGAAGCAACTCCTGTGAAGATACAGCCTGGCAGCTGTTCCTGCCCATACTGTTCCTGCCCATACTGTGGCCCATAGCTGATGATGATCTAGAAAAGACAAGTTCTTGCCACCAAAAGCAATACCAGAAATTGGTTCATCTTTTCGGTGGTAATGAAGAAGCAGAAAAATCTGCCTTTCCACTGCAACCTATGGATCATGAGATTTACAACTGACATCTTCTGTAAATGCTATTTCCCCATTAGGCCATGAACTCCTTGAAAGGAGGAATGGTCTTTTCTATTGGTATCTTTAGCCCCTTTGCACAGGACATTTCATTTACTAAGTGCTTAATAACTGCTTTGTTCATTCATGCATGCACTACTCATAAGGCTCTAGAAAGGGTATTCATGTTTAGCCCATGAATAATTTTTGCTCAACTACCAGCCGTACTTTGAAATTTGTGCCACCTCTCTACATCTTATTTTGATCATCTACCAACCCTTAGGACAGTCTCCTATCTTACTCAATGTCTTCAGCACCTGTTGTATAGTCTTATTTCAATCCAAAACCCACATTGTTTTTGGAGACTTCAATATTTGTACAAAATCAGGGCTTAAACTTTTTCCACTTTTGACCCTTTTTTGCCTGAGAAATTTTATATGGTTTATATAAGTACATAAAATAAGTATATGAAAACATTTACTGATAAATCATAATTTCATAACTCCCACATGAGGTCATGACCCACAGTTTTAAATGGCCTGGCCTCTTCAAGTCTCATGACAGAGCTTTCTCTCTACTGCAGCCAACCTTAGAGAAGTCACCCTAGACCCTAGTATTGCTAGAAACTCCCACGACGCTGACCTCTTCCCCTCCAGCTTTCCTGAGCCTCTTTCTTATCTTTGTGGCTTCTGGTCGTGGTTCATCCTTCCTAATCAAAGTGACAACAATAGGGTGGTGGCTTGATTTGAAGGGAGTGGGGGGGGGGGGGGGGGCTGGATTTAAAGCAGACGGAGTCATCATCCTCATTCTCTCCAGAATCCCTGGAGTCATCAGAGGCAAGACTAAGGCAAGCCTGGCAATGGCCCCGGAGGCTCACTCAGGGGATACAGGCGAGGGAAGAGTAGCGGCCAAGCTGGCCCAGTTTGCTAGACCTTGGCTTAAAAAGGCCACAGGCTCCCCTGGCATCCAGGGCTCACTGCCAAGCGACTGTCCCGGACTCCACTACTGCAAGAGGGAGCGAGGCTGATGACTGCACAGCTGTGACTTGCCGAAATCCAGTATTCATGCCTGCTTGGTGTCATTTGGGTTGGTCACAACTTCCATATTCTTCCAGCTTATCCTTGTTTTGATTATACTTTTGTAGTTGTATAGCCATAACAATAATACTTTCTTCTCTAGTTTTAAGTTTCTTACTCCTCTGTTATTTATCCAGCCCTAATAATTCTCAGTCTGGATCACTTCCACCATCTATCTTTGACCAAGCACTACTAGAGTAATTCATGAAAACATGCTACCTGAGTCTCTAGAGATTCATGCTGTCTCTCTTATCTGGCTTCACCTGGGCCCTGATGGCTACACTCCATATTAAAATTTTATTTGTGATAGATTCCCAACATACCAAGTTTTAAGAAGGATATTGACAGGCTGGAGTGCATAGAAGATCATGAAGGAACTGTGAACTCATGCCATAGGAAATCAGCAGTAGGACATGGAGATGGTTAGCCTTGAGAAGAGATGACCCAACGTGTGATTTCTGTACCCAGATACTTGAAGAGTTATCAAGCAGAAGAGGAACAGACTGGTAAATTGATACACGTTGTCCCCAAAGGAAAGAAGAAATATTAAGAGTAAGAGGAAATTAAATTAGAACAGTTTCAGGTTTAATGAAAAAAAAAAAAAAAGCTTTCTCACAATTGGCACCAATTGTGGAAGACCAACACTGTCTTCCACAAAGTGGAATGGTGGAATGAATGTACTGTTGTGTGGGACATAATGTGCCTTGGAGATCTTCAAGCAAAGGCTGTGTTAGATGATCATTTGTTAGGGATATTGTAAAGGATTTTTCAGGAACGTGTTATGGCTTCACCTGGGTATAGCTCTTCTGAAGTTTTCTCCCTCACTGAGATTCTTGGAGCCCTACAACAGGTGATCCAGACCATTTTTTCCTTAAACCCCAAATTTTATCCTCACTTAACTTTCTTGACTTGTATTTGTTAACAATGTTGTCATCTGTCTTGAGCTGTCTGACTTCTCAATAATTCGAAATCTACCTATGCTCTCTTCCTTCATTCAGCCTCAGATTTAAATTTAGCTACTTCTGTTGATAGCAATACTATTGTATAGTCATCTAGGCCCCAAACTTCATTATCTTTCTTCATTCTTTCTCATTTCTCACCTAAAATCAATTGCCAAGACATGGCTAATTAATTTAACTTTAAGCCTTTGGTGTTGAACTTGGATAGAAACAGGGCCATTAAATTGTAGATTGACTTAGAAAACCACATATTAACATTGTTTTGTAGTATTTTTTGTTTATTTTGTTACACATTTCCCAATTCTGTTTTCATAGTAGGGGTGGGCCTTTCACCTATCTCCTGCTCCTTATTCACAACAGCTACCATTTTTGTTGAGGCACACTTCACTTCTCATCAGTGCTTCCTTACAGTCTTACTACTTCAGTCTCTCCTTTACACCTTTAGCTGCCTAAATAATACTTTGTGATGCTCAGATTTAAAAAGAGTGTTAATCTTTCTTGATTCTAAGGATTCCTAGGTTTTCTCATCTGAACTGCTGCCATATCCCTAAGACCTTCAGGCTTTTCCATCTAGCCTGTGGCAGAACTCTGTGTGTTTTGTCTTTTCCTATTGAAGTGTAGATTTTTTGAGATCGATCGATTGTCATTTTTTTCTCTGTGTCCCATTTAATATAGTATTTGATACAAAGTAATTGTTTTAATGAATGTATTTTCATTCATTTGTCCTTAATTGCCTTCCTTGTTGCCTACAAAATACTCCTTAGCCTGGTATTTAAAAGATCCACTGACTCCTTCTTAAATCTTTCAAGCCTTGTTTCACTCTAACTTCCCCTTTATGGACTTTTATATTCCATACAAAACAAATATTAGCTGTTTCCTGATTGCTTTTACTAAATTTCCTTATGTCTGCATTTTTACTCCTTTTAGTATCCGTTCTTTAATATCTAGTTCATGTACTATTTACTCTGAAGCCTTTCTTGAGTCTTTATTCCTGCCCCTCTCCTCCTGCCACTTGAAAGATATCTCCCCTTTTTCAAGTTTTTTTAGAGAATATTGGATTTCATCTACACCTTTAATAATATTCTACCTACATTGTACTCTTAATATGTACATATATATATATTCTTATATTAAATTATGAACCTTTAAAGAATAGGGACTATGCATACTCTTTTCTATCTTGGGCTGCACAGGGCTTAACACATGCATGATACATAAGGTTTGTTGAATTGAGAAGAAATGAGTGTCATATAGGTACATACAAAGGAAAAAATTGCATTTAAGGCAGTGATGAAATAAATAAAAACTAGATCGAAGGAAATTAAATGATGACTAGATGGAGAGGGTAGCAGAGGGTAGCTAAGGCATAAGGGTTTGGAAGAAAAGGAAATGTTTAGATGGAAGGGAAGAAATAGTAAAAATAAATGATAATAACTAGCATTGATGTAGCTAGAGTCTGAGGCTAGTTTTGAACTCAAGTCCTCCTGATTTGCCTCTGTACATAATGCCATCTGTTGTGTGATTTAAAGAGGAAGAGTGATCAATAGAAGGCTGGGCGGGGGAGGGGGGGCGGGGAGAAGGGGGAACATGAAGACAATAAGAAAAAATTGGTATCAAAGGGAGAGGGAGAGTGGAAAGGAAAGAAAAAAAGGCTATGTATAAAATATAGCAATAGAGTTTATTAGTGCATGGGATCTTTCAAAGTTAGACTTCTACAAGAAGTACAGCCTTTTCCTGTGCCTTTTATAATCCCTGCTAATATAACCCTGCTTGAAGAAATATTAATGTCCTATTTAGGCTGTATTTTATATAATTATGATTAATGTTAAAGTCCTTTTTTATTTTCAGCCTGGTAAATTGTGATTTATTTGAATTTCTTAGCTGGAATGTTAGGAAGTCATTTAAATTGTTTTATCTTTGTAATAAAGAAATTCCCTTTGTTGTTAACTTGCTATTAGAGATATGAATATACATTCCTTGATAAGGATACACTCCCTTTACCAGTGCAGGGAGGCACCTTCTCTACAATTTATAATCTTAGATAGTTGCCTAGAGTGAAGATGTGAAAACATAGGGCTCCCAAGAGGCCAAACCCCAGAGTAAACTATAACTGGGAAGTCTTTAATAAAATAAAAATACGTAGATAGTATTATGTTGTATCAATGTGAGCCTTATGTATTGTTTAGTGGGATTCTGTTTCCACTTTATTTTGACACCATTTACCAGGATTTCACAGCCAGTATTTAGCAGAGATGGAATTTTAGGTCAGTGGCACAGTTTATAGATACTCTATCTATCTACTGCCAGGCCTGGAGTCAGGAATGTCTTGGTTTCAGACACTTACTAGCTATGTGATCCTGAGCAAATTACTTGACCCTGGGCAAATTACTTAATCCTGTTTGTCTCAGTTTCCTCACCTGTAAAATGAGCCAGAGAAGGAAATGACAAACCACTCCAGGATCTCTGCCAAGAAAACCCAAAATGGGATCATGAAGAGTCAGACATAACTGAAAATGACTGAACAATTTGACTCTCTGTGCTAGCTCTTTCTCCAGAAGCCACAACATCCAACTGCATAAATGTTGCATATTATTAATTCTAATCATTGTAACCACATATTTTATGTAGTAATTAAGTTAAAATATTTTTAATTGCTAATTTAACAAAAGTTAGCTTCTTTAATTTTGAGATATATTTGCTGAAAATTAATCTTTATTTAAAATTGGATTCACACAAAATATTAATTATTATAGCAAATGAATGCTTATAGACAACTCCATCTTCCTCTTAATTAGAATTAAATTAAATAATTTGCAGTTAATATCTTATTAGTATGCC
The DNA here is from genome assembly GCF_902635505.1 of Sarcophilus harrisii. Taxonomy (NCBI): domain Eukaryota; kingdom Metazoa; phylum Chordata; class Mammalia; order Dasyuromorphia; family Dasyuridae; genus Sarcophilus; species Sarcophilus harrisii. The sequence continues at coordinate 222,970,201 of NC_045430.1, forward strand.
TAGTTTTTCCAAACTTCAATGATGATTTAGGTGGTTGTATGATCTTTCTTAGAATGAGTTAGATAGATTTTGAATGAAGCACACGGATGATCCAGCTACATGGTTGGAATCTGTACCTAATGAATAAATTTTCTCTCTTCCTATTTTTAAAAATAAAAATAGCTTTTTATTTCTCATATAGTTTTTAACATTCATCCTTGCAGAACCTTGTGTTCCAAAAAATTTTCCCTCCATTACTCTCATCCCCTCCCTAGACACAAATAATCCAATATAAGTTAAACAAGAGCAGTTCTTCTAAAGATATTTCCACATTTATTATGCTGTGCAAGAAAAATCAGATCAAAGGTGGGGGAAGGGAGGATGAAAATTCTCTTCCTATTCTTGAAGAATAGTCTTGTATTTATTTTGGTTTTGGAATTAAGTCTGGCTCACAGTTCAAAACAGAAGTCCCTCCTTATATAAAAACTGATACATGCATAACTGCTTCTCATCCGCTCTTATGCTGGTCTTATTTGCTGCTTTTTACCTCTTTATTGATAGAATGCAGTACTTATTTTCCCTCTACTTAGAATTCTTAGCTTTTTTCATTGCTCTCTAAGTGTCCACCTCCTTTCCTGTTCAGCTTTTTTTAAACATTATGTAGCATAAGGAAAGTAGTCTGATTCTTAAAGACTTCTCTGTTAAAGTAGGATGAAGAAGAAAGATAAGTAAAAATCCAGTGCCAAGTAATGTTAGCAACAGGAATCTACATAGGTAAAGAGAGTGTGGGCATCAAACCTTGACAAATTTTAGGTTTTTTTTCAAGTTTCATAAGTAAGTCATCTTCCCTGCATACTAATCCATGTAAATTGCAAAATGGATAATCCCAGTAGCTATTCAAAAGTTGACTGTTAGGTTTTAAGTCATTTTTCTGTGCTATAATATTTTGCTCTGACTGTAGCATTTTAACGCTATTTAAAACAACAAGCAGAATATCAGACTTCTGGTATGACCTGTTTAAATATAATTTGCTTTTCTGTTTTTTCACCTTTGTTTTTAGGAACATCATCTCCAGCGGGCTATTTCAGCACAGCAGGTATATGGCGAGAAGAGGGATAATATGGTTATTCCCGTCCCAGAGGCAGAGAGTAATATTGCTTACTATGAATCTATATATCCTGGGGAATTTAAGATGCCAAAGCAGCTAATTCACATACAGCGTAAGTTATTATTCTGTTATAATTTTTAAAAATTTTCTGCAAAACATTTTCATTTGTTGCTATTTTGTTTTTAATGCTTTGTTCATTTCTGATAGTGAACTAATAATTGAGGGGGAAATTTTGATTCTCATATTATTGGGGATTTTTTCCCTATGTAAAAGTGTTTTTGTTGATGATTATTTCTACAATTATGTTTAAAATATTTGAGTACCAAAATTAACACACAATTAGTTTTGAGTTTTCTAAAGCCATTTTCTCATATTGAAAAGGATACTTATTTAACAATGGTGACTTGCGTAGTTTTAATGAAAGAAATGTTAATTACAATGAATTTCTGGTTATAGTTAATAATCATGGGTTTAGGCTGCTTGGTAGTTAAAATCATAATCTGTTTTATGAATAATAAATCATGTTAATGGAATATAAAAAGCCATATTTTGTGATCTGAGTTTATACTAAAAAATCTTATGAAATCTAACCAAAAAAAAAAGATTTAGAGTAATAGTGATATTATACTTTTTTTTTTTTTAATAGTTCCTAGCATATGAAATAAATACTCTTTTAGGTATTTTCACATTTGATACTGAAAAACTTTCTGTGGTGATTTAAGTTGGAGTTATACTGTCTCTAGTTAGTCTGAACTTCAAAAACTTGGAAGCACCTAAATAACAATGTTGAAACAGTTTGGGGGCACCTTGCTTTTGGAAAGTTGTTTATATTAGGATGAAATGCTAATGAAACAGCTGAGGAATTCATATTATCTGGTAACTGTTCTAATTTTTTTTAAGTTGGAAAAATGTTTGCTACAAAAAAAAATTTCCTGTCATTTGTTACATTGGGTATTTATTTTATCGTAACACTTTAATATACTGTCAGATCTTTTTGTTCCACATTATGAAGAAAAACCTCAAGTAGATCAATCAAAAAAGTTCCCCTTTTCCCATTTTAGCTTGCTATAAGCTTTCAGATTGTTTCTTAGTTCTGGCTCCTCTTTCTACTCTCATATATAATCCCTTGCCTTTTCTTATATCTGTTAAGTTTCACAGAGCCATTTACTCCTTTTCATTTCAAGTTACACTACCCAAGCTTGAGTTATCTTAGTGTCTCATGTCTTACTACTATTGCAGTAGTCTTTTCAACCTTTAATCACTCTATACCCATGACCAGATAATTAAATGTTTCTATGGTACAGTTTTCAAACGAGTATATCCAACTTTTCAGTGGAAAAACAGTACAATGTAATGGGAAAAATAGTAGACTTAAGTGAGTAGAGAGAGAGCTGGATTTGAATTGTCTCTCAGACAGAAGCATTTGATTTTTTATTTTCCCAATAAGATAATAGTAGATTTTTTTTTCTACTGTATAAAGGTTTATAATAATATATATATATTATATATAATATTACTTGTTTTTACTACCTCACAGGACTGTTGGAAAGATCAAATGAGACAAGGTATATAAAACACTTTTTATGAAATCTTAAAAGGGATTAAGACTGAATCTTAGATTTCACTGATCAAGAGAATTCTATATTAGTCTATATCATCCCTTCTCTGAAACTTCGAGTCTTAGCTGCTTAGAACATAGATAGGGTGATCTTATAGTCCAGGATCTTAGTCATTATTGCAGATGCAATACTTGAACCCAGGTCTTCTGGCTATAAGGCCAGTGCTTTTATTCATTGTTCCACAAAACCTCTCTGTAAAACTTTAAACATTATATAAATATCACCTGGTCCTGATGTTATATGCAGTCTTCAGGTTAACATAATAAGACCATAAACATGTCCCTATTGAATCTACAATGATTTTCAGTTTTCTTAACAGAATAAAGTTCATACTTGTAGCTCAATATACCTCATATAGACCTTAGTCTTTAAGTATGGACCCAGCCTCTTTGCAGCCTTACCTCTCACTGCTTTACAATATCAACAATATATGCTCCACACAAATTGGGACTAGTAGCCATTTTCCAGATATCACAGTAACCTTCCTTTTTGCCCATGGTTGTTCATACTCCCTTTGCTTGGAATTTCCTCCCTAACAGTCTTTGCTTTTGTCTCCTATTCTTATTAAGGCCCACTTCTGATGTTTTCGCTCTGCTTGTACTTCTTGTATATCGCTTGTCAAATTATGCCTTACAGATCTTTGTGTACAGGTCTTGGAGATCTTACCTTCATTCGCAAGTGTCTCAGTTTCATTTTTATGAGCTCCAAAATTTCTTTTATTTGATCATAATCTTGTGTCATTCTGTCTTTTCCTCCTTTTTTCCTCTAACGTCTTTTTGTTGTTCAGTCATATCTAACTCTTCATGACCCCATTCAGGGTTTTCTTGAGAAAAATACTGGAAATGGTTTGCCATGTCCTTTGCCAGCTCATGTTACAGATGGGAAAATTAAGGCAAACAGGGTTAGGTGCTTGCCAGGATCACACAGTGTCTAAAGTCTGATTTGAACTCAGAAAGATGAGTCTTCCAAACTCCAGGCCCAGTACTTTAGCTACTGCATCCCCTAACTGCCCTTCATCTCTACTGTTACATCTAATCACCCCCTTCCTTTTATTCTTTCCTAAACCATTGTCCTTACATTAGCCACACTACTTTCCCTGTTTCCACCTTGTGGTGATATTTTCACCTTCATTAAGTTCAGTTTATCCTTTACTTGCTGGTTCTGTCACTAGTCATGTCTTTCCAAATTTCAGCTTTAGATTACTCCCACCTTGTTACTGCCTTCACCAACACTGATAATCTTAACAGATGTAGATTAAAAAGTATCAACTGGGCTCTCAAAAAAAGAGAATCCTTTTATGTCTTCCTAATCTCTTTGCATTCCACTCCCTACAGCTTTTTCTAAATCTCTGTGTGCTTTTTATTCTTCATTTAGGCTTCCTACACTACCCTTTGACTCTACCCATTCAGATAAGAACCTTATAACTCACTGGAAAAAAAGAAGCCATTGTTTGAGAATTTCTTTTCTTCTCCTTTTCTGGCCCCTTCAGATAACTCAGATAACCTCATTCTTTTCTTTATAGAACCTTATCTCATGAAAAGGTAAGGTGATCCTTTTTGTCTAGGCAAGCCCTTTTGTGCACACTCTTGATCTGTCTTCTCCAATAAATTGCTCCTGTTGGTATGCTACCAGGACTTCTCTTTTGCATTGCTAACCCTTTGTTGGTTTGTGTCCAGTTTGAACCTGATGGTTAAATCCAGAAAGGAATCTCTTCTGGCAGCCATAGTGCCTCTTTTTATCAAGAAGAAGTGAAGATTGTATTTAGGGAAAACATTCTTGTTGATTTTTTCCTCTGAGAAATGTATAGGGATGGTGCCCATGAAAGAAATATGCCAGTAAATGCTATTGAAGTTTTTTTTTTAATAATTATTACTCTAAATCATAAATAAAAATAAATAATTCAGTCTTTACTCCTGACTTTTTCCTCTCCCTTCCTTTTTTTCAATCTAGTCTGATTTCTGAGACCAACAAAATAATCTTGATTCAATACATCTGTTCTTTCACCTGTGCCCAGAGTTGGTCTTTAGTTCTGGCAATGACTTAAAATGGAAACCATGGGTTATTGGATTTGCAAAAAAAGTATCAGATCCAATAACAATTTTTAAAAAATTTAATGTATTTGAACCTACAAAGTTTTAGTAAGCTTAAATATGTTTATGAGACATTTTGCCTTAAAATAAATAGCCAAGGTGACAAGATGCATAAAAATAGTCATGTTTTCCCCCAAAATTAAATGAGATTTGATTGATGACCTTTATGGGTAATTATTTGAGAATGACTTTAGTTAGTTGTTGTTTTTTAAAGACTTCCCTTTTGAAATGGAATAGTATCACATGAAAATGTGGCCATTCACAAAGCATCAATCTCTGCTGTCAAGGAGCTTTCACATAAATGCAAGGAGACCTGTACTCATATAAATATACTTCAAATATAGATCTATATGTAAGAAATATAATTCCCAGGGAGAAGTAGATTATGAGAAAGATATAAAAGAATCTGTATGAGAATCAATTAGAGGATCAAGAAAAATCTTACGTTGAAGAATAATGCTTGATAGTGTTTGATGAACTTTTGAGAAAAATTACAGATTCTAATAAGCAAAAGTGAGAAAGGAGGACTTCCTAGGCCTTTTAAAGATTGTGTATATGTACAGATGTAGACAAAGTTTTATGTATGAGAAACAATAGGAAAGTCAATTTTGATCATAGAGTATGTCAAGAGGATTGATGTTTTAATAGATGGAAAGTAGATTGTGTGCGACTTTAAGACTAAAGAGAATAGTCTGTATTATTCCTAGCAATAATAGGGAACCAGTAGAGTTTGTACAAGGGAATTGTGATGTGATCCCACACTCTTTGGTAAATAGCATTTCACTTGAGGTGAGTGGAAGATGAATTGGAAGGAGAGGCAGAGTGATAGGTTGCATAGTTCAGGTAAGAGATAATGAGGGCCTGAATAAAAGTAGTAAAAAGAGAAAGGAATGGATGCAAAAGGTGTTGAAGGGGGGGAGGCGGAAGGCTTCAAAAGGATTGTCTTTTGATTAGATATGAGGGTTGAGAAATGGATACTCCAGAGTATCTAGACAAAAAAGGCTGACTTTATCTTTAACAGAAATTTTAGGAACTTTTGAAGAAGCATGAGGATTTTTTAAAATAGTATTTTATTTTTCCAAATAAATGCAAAGGTAGCTTTTAACATTCACTTTCACAAAACCTTGAATTCCAAATTTTCTCCCTCACTTTCCCCTTCTCCCCCTTTCCTGAGACAACTAGCTATCCGATATAGGTTAAACATGTTCATTTCTTCTAAATGTAATTTATATTTGTCATGCTGCACCAAAACAAAATCAGATCTAAAAGGAAATACCATGAGAAAGAAAAAAAAAACTAAACAAGTAAGCAACAACAAAAGATGAAAATACTGTGTTTTTATCTACATTTAGTTTCTATAGTCCTCTCTTTGGATGCGTGTGGCACTTTTATCATAAGTCTGTTGAAATTGTCTTGAATCACCTCATTGTTGAAAAGAGCCAAGTCTATCACAATTGATCATCACATAATCTTGTTAATGTGGACAATGTTCTCTTGGTTCTACTTAGTTCATTTATTATCTGTTCATGTAAGTCCCTCCAGGCTTCTCTGAAATCATCCTCAGCATTTCTTATAGAACAATAATCTTTTATTACCTTCATATACCATAACTTATCCAGCCATTCCCCAACTGATGATCATCCACTCAGTTTCCAGTTCCTTGCCACTACAAAAAGGGCTGTCACATATTTTTTTTTCCCCTCATGTGTGTCCTTTCCCCTTTTTAATGATCTCTGGGATACTGCTGGATCAAAGAGATACGCACAGTTTAATAGCCCTTTAAACACAGTTCCAAATTGCTCTCCAGAATGGTTGGGTCATTTCACAACTTTGCCAACAATGCATTAGCGTCCCAGTTTTCTCACATCCCCTCCAACATGAGGATTTTTTATGTGATAAAGATAATATTCTAGTTTAAACATCTGGAATTTGATGGGCCTTTGGGCTGTAGCCAAATTCAGATATCTAATAGGTAGTTGATAATGGAGGATGAGCTCAAGTCAGAGGCTAAACCAAAAAATCTATTTGTTTTTTAAATTAACAATATATAATAATATTGATGCATATGCTATGATTTATGCATTTTTTCAAAAGGAAATGCTTTAAATGAGAGATTTTCTAGAGGCTTTCAACAAACTAGAATATGAATTAGTAATAATTAATGATAAAAAGAGTTCTAACAGGAAATTGCCTTTCTAGATTTTTCAAGGTATCTTCCTCTCCTCCTCCCCCCCCCACCAGCTTCATGTATAAGATAGTAATGAGTGTGATCAGCATAGGTAAAATCCACTGTTGGGGGAAGTTCTAGAACTAAGATGGAGCCATAAAAAGGAAATTATCTTAATTTTCATTTATTCAGTTTACTAATTTACTAACACAAATATGTGATTGCTATATTTTTAAATCAAGGAGGTCATATAACCTCTCTAGGTCTTTTTTCTCTTAATCAGGTTGCACTAGCTTTCTAAAGTTTCTTCTTGCTTCCATGATCACAAGAATATAGACATTCTAATTTCTGACTCATTGGCATAAAGAGGAGCTTCCAGGGAAAAATTTTCTGTGGAGATTAGTGCCTGCTGTGCAGTTGACGGTTGTAAAGAGTGGCTTGTGGCACTGACATTAAATGATTACCCTAGATAACGCAGTTAGGACCTAGGTTTGGATGGCACTCTGTCCATTTTCCATACTGGCTTACATTTAAAAAAAAAAAAATTTTAATAGCTTTTTATTTGCAAGTTATATGCATGGGTAATTTTATAGCATTGACAATTGCCAACCTTTTGTTCCAATTTTTCCCCTCCTTCTCCCCCCCCCCCCCTTTCCTAAATGGCAGGATGACCAATACATGTTAAATATATTAAAGTATAAATTGAATACAAAATAAGTATACATGTCCAAACCATTATTTTGCTGTACAAAAGGAATCGGACTCTGAAATATTGTACAATTAGCACACTGGCTTACATTTAAGATTTTTATATTTATTGATCTTGTATTTGAACTAATTTCTTTTCAGCCCTGTTTTTTCTTCTTTGAGATAGTATAATCATCTATATAGAAATATCTAAATATTCTAAAACATGTATTTTTATAAGATTTTTAGCAGAAGTCCTTTTATTTAAACAAAGAAAATTTCTTAAAATAGACCCTTAATTTATTTACATGGGTCATGTATGTAGTGCATTAGATAGAAAGCTGGGCTTGGAATCAGGAAGAACTGAATTTGAATTTAACTTCAGACACTTACAGCTATTTGAGCCCGGGCAAGTTGCTTTACTCTGTTTGACTTAGTTTCCTCATCTATAAAATGAGATGGAGAAGGAAATGGTGAACTACTGTAGTATCTTGTATAAAAAACTCAAATGAGGTCTTGAAGAGCTGGACAGAACTGAAAAACATCTGAACAGTAAAAACAACATTTATTTGCTTTGTGAAACAAGTTTCTTTTATTGGTTTTCATAAATAAGGTCTTATCTGCAGGCTTTTTCTTTCATTAGTCTTACTTTTATTAAAAATGTAATATAAAACCAAGATAAGTAAGTAGCTATAATATATGGCTCCCAAAAGAGAATATAAATGAGATCCTAGTCTTGAGATTTCCATCCACAAACCTATGTAGTTTTATTGTTTTAAGGAGTAAATGAATGGTCATGTAAGATTTTCATTATGCTGTTAGCTTTTAGTTTGGATGCTGAGCAGCCTGATTATGATTTGGATTCTGAAGATGAAGCCTTTGTGAATAAGCTGAAGAAGAAAATGGACATCTCTCCTTTGCAGTTTGAAGAGATGATTGACCGGCTTGAAAAAGGCAGCGGCCAACAGGTACAGCTCTATTGCAGATTCAGTTTAAAATGTAAGTACAATCAGCATATGCACAGATGTATGCACATGTAAAAATGACACTGTGGATTTTACATTTAGCCAGTCAGTCTGCAGGAGGCCAAGCTGCTGCTGAAAGAAGATGATGAATTGATTAAAGAAGTATATGAATACTGGATTAGGAAGAGGAAAAACTGTCGAGGTCTATCTCTTATCCCAACAGTAAAACAAGAGAAGAGGGATGGCTCCAGCACAAATGATCCTTATGTGGCTTTCAGAAGACGTACTGAAAAAATGCAGACTCGAAAAGTAAGTCAATTTGACAGCATCTTTGTTAAGAGGAAAGGTAATCTGTTATTGCAAGTAGGAACTATGATGTTTGCTCTTATTTTGTGTTTTAATCTTTATTGTAGTTTACTTAGAAGTGACTTTATATGGAATTAAAGCAAAATATTGCTTTTTCTCTAGACTATGGATATATTTTTTCAATTTAATATACCTAACAGTTACATGTCAGATTGTTTTCCTGGTAATTAAGAGTTCCTTTTACATTTAACAAAAGTAAAGATTTATGCAGTTCCAATATGTATTCTTTAAAGTATACCAATAATAATTTGTTTGTTTTTCTGGAATAAAATCATTTACAGCTGAATAAAACTGACATATTTCATATTTACAGAATCGTAAAAATGATGAAGCCTCATATGAAAAAATGCTTAAATTGCGTAGAGATCTGAGTCGGGCTGTTACTATTCTAGAAATGATAAAAAGAAGAGAAAAAAGTAAGAGGGAACTATTACATTTAACACTGGAAATTATGGAGAAAAGGTAATGTATTGTTTTATGGTCTAAAATACTTAATGAGTTAATGTCCATAAATTTGACTATCATCTTAAATGTTAATTTGCACAATTACATATTTGTTAATCTATTCATGTATATTTCCAAAGTGGCCAATTCAAGAAAATTAAATACATTCTATTCCCTGTGATCTTATACTTAAGATATGATTGCATATAAAGATTCCACTGTGTTTAAATTCAGCTTTATATATATATCAGTTTTAATCTTCCCACCATATTTTCACTATGCTTGCAGGTTTAATTGATTGGAACTTCTGTTTCCCTCTCATTTCTATCCTTTTTTGAAGAATAGATATTTTAAAATTACAAAACAGCCAAATAAAAAGGAGGGGAAAAAAGGCAAAAGAACTGAATAAATTCACAGGCTAGGTAATTAACTAGCGAATAATCAAGAGTTGCTTTTAATCTTTAAGTGATTCTAATAACTTATTAACAATTTATTGGCTAACTCTTGCTTAGCTTTAAAATGACATCATGACAATATGGTGTGATAGGAAGCAGCACTGAACTTAGTATTTAATCGAATCTGTTTGTATATCTCCAAACAAGGATTCTGGTTGATTAGAACTGGAGAGAACTTCAGAAGTCTTATTTGTTGTCTGTGACATATAGCCCTTCCTTGGAATTATATCCCTAATCATATCTAAAGTGATATTTTTAAATTAATCTTCAGAAATATTTCTTCTCTGTGGCCATTTCAGGTATAATTTGGGCGACTACAATGGAGAGATCATGTCTGAGGTTATGGCACAAAGGCAGCCAATGAAACCTACTTATGCCATCCCCATCATTCCTATTGGTAATAGCAATCAATTTAAACATCAGGAAGCGATGGATGTTAAGGAATTTAAAGTTAATAAGGTAATTCTATGTATCTTTTATTTATTCTTACAAATTTATTTGTCTACATGCCTAAACGTCTACATTTATCCCTACTAGAATGTAAACTCCTTGAGGACAGAGACATTATTCAATTGATTTACTCAACAAATTCAGCAATTTATTAAGTACCTATTATAAGTAAGGCATTGAAGCAAGCACTGAGGATGTTAAGACAAAATCAAAATGCCTACCTTACCTTCTAAAATTTTATATTCTACTATCCTCTTTACCTAATAGGGCACGCTCTCTTATTTTTTAGTATACATTCAGATAGTCAGTTGAGTTTTAATATTCTAGCATTTAAAAAAATAAACTCATGTTCCTTTTATCTGTACTTTCCATGATTTTATAATTGTAATAGTATATCCTTGATCTTTATCTTTAAACTCTTATTGTTGTTAGATTGAAGGTTCTCACTATGCCCTACTCCGGAAATATGAACTCTGCATAGAAAATGCTCTGTTTCCAATTCTTCCTAATTTATCAAGATATTGTTAACAACATATAAAATTACATCTCAATTAATTAAAATTATGTACATAAGACTTCATAGAATAAGACCAAGCCTTTAAATTATACTTGGAAAACAAAGTGGTAGAATTAATAAGATATCAGCCCTCCCCTGCACACTTGTTCCTTTGCAGTCTCATTCAGGGTCACAGGCTCAAACTCCTTGCCATACTTGCCAAACTTGAATGCCATAGCAAGAGAGGGGCTCCTTGACCAACAAGAATCCAGAAAGATCTATCATCTGAATATTGGTCCCAAGTCCCAAAACTCTCTCAACTAAAAGCACTCATAGAATGCATCACAGATTCTTAAAAAAATAAATATTAGTTCCTAGTTCCATAGTCCCATATGGCTTTCAAAATACCTTCCTCAAGACAATCCCAGAAAAGATAATGCAAGTTTTATTTTCCCCATTTACATGAGGAAACAGGTGCAAAGAACTTTATCCAAAGTCACCCAGATGATTAATATAAGAACCAGACTCAAATACATTGACATTTCCATGTTCCTAGACTTATTCCCCAGAACATTCTGTCTCTCTGGATCTCTGTCTTTTTGACTTTGTCTGTGTCTCTTTCTCTATCACTCTCGTCTTTCGGTGTATCTCTCTCTTTTTTTCTCAGAAAACTGGGGTGCAAACTCCTTTCTCTAAAGCCCTGACCTCTCTCTTTCACCATTTCGAGGTGTGATCTCCAATTGCTTCTAATACCTCACCCTTAAGCTTAATATGTCTAACATCCACTTTATTAACTCTTCCTCCCTAAACTTAATCTTTTTGACTGTTTCTGCTAGTGTTGTGAATCAGATGTCTATGTATAAAATTTGGGTGTGATCTTTGATTCTTTTATCATAATCATCTCTCTAGACAGTTAGTTCCTACGCCTTATTAATTCTATTGTCATGTCTTTTGCATCCATACCTGTATCTTTCTCTTTTCCATCACCCTTGTGCAACAGAGCAGTGTCCTAGGTTTATTGCAATAGCCTCCTAATAGATTTTCCCAGCACTACTTTCCCTATCTGCACTATCTTTCAAGTTGCTTCCAAAAATTAACTTTCTTCAGATGTCTATCCATGTTGTTTCTCTGATACGTAAATGTTTTCCTATAGCTTACTAAATAAAGTTCACACTTTATTTTACCTAGCATTCAAAGCTTTTTACAAATTAATATTGGCAATCCCTTTAGCAGACTAACTCAGTATTTTTTATTAAATTATACTGTTCACAGAATACTTTTTTTTTGCAAATTCTTACCAGTCCTTTGAAATCTAACTCAAGGGCCATCTACTCCTGAAGTCTAACTCAAGGGCCATCTACTCCTGAAGTCTCTGATTTCCAGTAATTGGTTGTGACTTTTGTCTGTCCTTAGACTTCACATAGTACTTTTCTCATACTTCTCTAATGACTATTTTGTATTATCTGTGTTTGTCTCTTGCTAAACTACGAACTTTGAATGCAGAAACTGCTTACCCCAACTTTATATGTCCCTACCCCAACTTAATAGTCTACATACAATAAATGTTTTAGAACTTGTAGATTCTTTCCTTTTTTCTCTGATCACCTTGGAATAGTGGTATTGCTTGGGTCAAGGGGTATCCACAGTTTAATAACCGTTTGGTCTAATTCCAGATTACACTTCAAAATGGTTGGATTAGTTCACATTGACCAACAGTGTATTAGTCTCCTTTTTTCCCCCACGTCCCTTCCAACATGTCATTTTACCCTTGTATCAGTTTAGTCAATCTGATAAGTGTGAGCTTTTATCTCAAAGTTATTGTAATTTGCATTTCTCTAATCAGTAATGATTTAGAGCAGTTATAGTGTTTCTACATACAGTTTTGCTTTATTATTCATTGAAAATTTGCCGGTTCATATTCTTTGACCATTTCTCAATTAGGGAATGACTCATATTCTTACTTCTTTTCCAAAGTTTTATATAAAGTTGGGATATGAGACTTTTATCTGAAACAGTCTATAAAATCTTCCCTCCCCCAAAATTCTGTTTTGCATCTAATCTTGATTATATTTCATGATTATTTGTTGTATTATTGTCTATAGTCTATTATACTCTCTAGTCATAGAACTCTGTTTTATGTTTACATTATCATTCTCTTGGTATTCAATTCAACCAGCATTAATTGATATTTTCAAAATTCTGTTCAGAATTCTCATCCTGTAGAAATACTATTGAACAACTACACGACACTCTTTTAATACTCAAATTTTCACTTTAATTGCTTTGTAGCTGTTAAACCTGTTTTACCACTTTTCTTATTATGTAGATGACATTCTTTGAAAGTAAAGACCATTTCTGTTTCTTTCTTGTCCTCTCCTAATTTGTACTTAAATGTAATTGACTGTATACTGTAGTGATGCATTTTATCAGATGGAAAGCTCCATAACACTGAATGGAATAAAGAGTATTAAGGGTCTTGTGGATATGTAATTGATATGTGTGATGTACCGGCCCAGACCCTTGAAACTTATACATAATGCACTTTACATTCTGTGATGAAAAACCTCAAAATGCCTCCCTTTCCTTTTCCAGCAGACTTTTCAGGAAACTCTAACTCAATTAAATATAACTTTGAGGAGTTTACTTAATTTGTGGTTTTATTGTAGCAAGAAAAAACGGATCTTATAAGACCGAAAAGGAAATATGAGAAAAAGCCCAAAGTCTTAGCCTCGTCTGCCACTGCTGCTCCTCAACAGACGAGCCCTGCTGCACTGCCAGTCTTTAATGCTAAAGATTTAAATCAGTATGATTTTCCCAGCTCAGATGAAGACCCCCTCTCCCAGGTAAGTTTTAAAATCTTTGTGATCAGGAACGTGATGCTGTGGTTGTCATGCATGGTTTAACTCTCTCTATCTGGTGTATTCAAAGGTTTTGTCTGGTTCTTCTGAAGCTGAGGAAGAGAATGATCCTGATGGTCCTTTTGCTTTCCGTAGGAAAGCAGGCTGTCAGTACTATGCTGTAAGTGGAATACTTCTTTTTTTCACTTACTGATTTAAATTTGTTAATGCTAATATAAAATACTTAGTTTGTATTGATTGTCTTTTAGCCTCACTTAGACCAAACTGGCAATTGGCCATGGACTAGTCCTAAAGATGGAGGATTAGGAGATGTGCGCTATAGATACTGCTTAACTACCCTCACTATACCCCAGAGGTGTATTGGATTTGCAAGAAGACGGGTTGGGCGTGGTGGAAGGTAAGATGTTATTTAATTATTAATATATGTATAGGACCATTTTAGATTTTGTAACTTCTAATGCAATTTTCTATGGTTATGATGCTTCTGAGTATTATATTCAGCTTGATTGATGACTGGCTGAAGTTTTTGTTATTTACTACCTGGTTTTTGTCCCTTTGTGAGTCTGCAGTTTATATTGGAAGCAAATCTATCAAGACTTTAAAAATTTATTTATTTTAATGTATAACAACAGGAGTCAGACTTAAAAAATTTTTTTTTTTTAAATTTGTGGAGAAAGAGCCCATTCAGTAGGCAAATAATAAGGAAAGTAGTATCCTAAACACGACTGACATAAGCCCAAGATCCAAATGTGTTATTTCCTTTCTAGCTTTATTAGACTTTACTCTTATTCATACATTATGTGATTCCCCCAGATGTGCTTTGTATTGTTCATACATGACACTGTCTGCCATCTCTATGTCTTTTTCACAGCTCCTGCTTCCCACCTCTCCTCACCTCTACTTCTTAGTTTTCTTTAAAGCTTAATTTAAATGTTGGCTTCCACAGCTTGTTCCTTCAGCCACTAATGTCTCCCTCAACCATGCTGCCCCCACTTAATGCATATTTATACATTTTGCCTACGGGCAGCTAGGTGTCAGAGTAGATAGGCTGCTGGGCTGGAGTCAGAAAGATGTAAAATCAGATCTGGCTCCAGACATCCAGCAGCTGTGTGACTCTGGGCAAGTCACTCCTATTTGCCTCAAGTAACATCTATAAAAATGGGGGATGGTAATGATAGCATCTACTTTCCCAGTGTGGTTGTGAGGATCAAATGAGTTAGTAATTGTAAAGCATTAGCACAGGGTTTGGTACATAGTGGTTGCTATACAAATGTTAGATGTTATTATTTATGTGTATACAGTGTTTCCAGTGATAGAAATTTAAATTCATTGAGGATAAAGACATTTTTGTTTCTGTGTAGTGCCTGGCCCAGAGTAGGTATTTCATAAAGGTTTATTGATGGTTTGATGATATCCATAAGAGAAAAAATTCTCTTGATGTTTTGTTGTGGAAACCTTTTTAAAGTTTTGAAATCAATTACAGCATTGATAATTTGAGATGGATTCATATAGAAAGGAATTCTCTTGTCAGTGTAAAAGATATCTTTTTGGGACTAGGATACAAGGTCTCCCTCCCTCATTGTTCCTATTTGCCCCATTGTTCCATCCTAAGTCAAGTTTCCCTTTCCTTACCCCATCAAGAAGAATCTGGTGGGTTTCTTTCCTGGATAAACATGATGGTTACATTTTGAAATGTGCTTTTGCTTTTAAATGAAAATCAAAATGGCAGTGAAAATTTATATTTGTTTTAGGAAAGAAAACACCATGCATATTTTTAGATGACTTGCATTTTTGGAACAAACCTAGAGTAAATGTCTAAAAAACATTGTAATATAGAGGGAGAAAGTTTTCTCAGCTAGATAGACAAACATATGCACACATGTTGTGTATTTCACTAATTTTAATAAATACATGTATATTAGCATTAATTGGGGTTTGAATTTTCATAAGTGAAAAAGAAAATTTGCTTTTATACAAGATGTAGGGCCTGTTAAGGCATGTACTAGGCTACAGCAAAAGAGTACATATAAATTTTTCAAGCTAACTTCTAAATTATGGTTCCTTTTGATAGTTAATAAGAATAGAAAAAATTATTCCCCTTTGGCTGTTAAATAGGTAAGTAAATTTTTATGCTTTTATTTTAGGGTATTACTGGACAGAACTCATTCAGACTATGACAGTATGTTTCGTCATCTGGATTTGGAAATGCTTTCCTCCCCACAACACTCTCCAATCAATCAATTTGCCAATACCTCAGAAACAAATACCTCGGACAAATCTTTCTCTAAAGACCTCAGTCAGATACTAGTCAATATCAAATCATGTAGATGGCGGCATTTTAGGCCTCGGACACCATCCCTACATGACAGTGACAATGATGAGCTCTCCTGTAGGAAATTATACAGGAGTATAAATCGGACAGGCACAGCACAACCTGGGACCCAGACCTGCAGTACCTCCACACAAAGTAAAAGTAGCAGTGCTTCAGCACACTTTGGTATGTTTATTTTAATACACATTTCTGTTGAACTGTAAAGTTCAGTATAGACACTTTTTAAAATATGCTCAGCAATTTTATTTATTTTTTTGTGGTCTTTGTTCAAGGTAAATTTTAACTTTCTTTGAGTCGCTGAAAAATCATTTGAGATCTAGTTTTATTTGTCTTTTTTTTTTTTAATATTTGTATAGTTTATATACAAAGGCAATTTGTCGCTTTATTTTTTTTAAATGTGTAAAAAAAATTCTTCTCTAGAATGCACTTGATAAACTATAAGATAAATAAACTATTTCAATTTTATGTCAAAAGTCACCCTACTGTGGTCTCTAAGCTGTTCCTTTTTTATACTTGAGTAATTCTTCAGTTTTTCACCTTGTCTAATTGTAGTCAAAGATCAGTAATGATTTTCATGGCCTTCATTATTGAGGTAGACCATAATAAGACAGGAAAAAACAATACTTTGGAAAAGAGCAACTATATAATTTCTGAATGACGCAATACTTTTAAACAAAAAGTTATTTCCATACTTCTTTTCAGGTGACTTTTAACTTATAACTAATACATCTTAATAAAGAATGTCTGCAATAAATATTTTCCACCTTATAAACTGTCCATATAATCATAAATTTTGTCTAAAACCCTAAATTCACTGAAAAGGATTGTCACCACAGATGAATCCAGGTATAGAATGAAAGATGCTATAAAGTGAATCAACTCATCCCTCTCACAATTTCCAGGATTTACATTTAAATCTTCCCAGAAACATTAAAATCTATTGCATTTTTAAATAAATACCCCAAGAGAAATATATTTTACAAGGTCCCCCAATAATCTAGTCGAGTGTTTTTAATGACCTTTACTATGAAGAAATTTGAACTTCTAAGGAAAGTTTGCTACTGCCACGCACCATTAAGAACCTGTTTTAACAGTCAACTAGTAAGTAATAATTCAGATCAACATTTGAAGTCTTAAAAGAGAATTATTGCTAAAAAGGGAATATTTATATCATTTGTCTTGACCTAACAATTTCGTTTATAATTTGTTGGTAAATGTTTATAACATATGTAGTTTTATTAAATTTAACATTGATACTGCTATAGAACTAGTCATTTAAAAATTAAATCAGTATATCAGTTTTGCATGAGTTACTTTGTAGGGTAAATTACTCTTTTTTTTTTTTTTTTTTTTTTTTGGTTTTTCATAAGACAACATATTTCTAAAGTTTTTTAAGAAAGATTCCTCCTTCCCCCCTTTCCTCCCCATTATTCTACTGTTTTCATATTGAAAAAACAACATATACCATGGGAAAGAATATCTTTCTCACCAAGATAGAGGAATTGAAATTGGGGATGAGTGTGTCCCTGTAATATCTATTCAGTGTAAACGGGTTTTCATATGCTGCCAAAGTAGGCATTAGTTTTCTAAAATTAATCTGCTGAAGAATTCTATTGTGCTTTTCTGGTAAATATTAAAGGTTAGTATTCGGTTACTATTATCAAAAGAAGACTACCTGTAAAATCTTTAGTAGTTGGCCTTCAATAATGAAGCATAAAGTCTTCTTTTTTTGGTGTTTGCTTCATTTACTCATGTAATTTTAGTGGACTAGCAAGGTAAAACTCTTTTTCTTTTGTAGTTTAATTTGCACTATGTGACTCTGCTACATATTCTTTAACTGTTGCTTAGGGCTTCCAACATATTTAAGGCAACTGTATCATGGATATCAAATCTACAAAAATGCTCCATTGTTTTTATCTTTATCTAGGAATGAACTGTTCCTCAAAGTAAATATTCTAGATGTCTGGGGGGGTTATACCTTTCACATTGAAAACTTTTTAGCATTTCAAATATTGTAGACTCCCCCTCTTCCCCATCTTCTTAAATACACTGGACATGATTTAATTTTTCATGATCAGTCATCATTATAAACATATTACATTTATATAAAAACTGCTCAGGATTTTTGGCTATTTATCCCCATGTTAAAGAAACCCAAACTGCTTTTTGACATTTTTTTCTGTCCCTTGTTATGAAATGTCACTTCTGTTGTCTGTTTAGCTTATTTGCATGTATGCTGCCCCCCTCTTCACCCTACCCCATTTGTGTTATTTCTAATCTGTTTTGACAAGAAACTGGATGATTAACCTTGTTAGAACTATAGGTAAAATAAGATTATAAAAGAAGTGTCAGAATGTTGACCTGAAGGTCTCTCTTATGGCCAAGATGCATGAACTCTTAATGGAATAGACTTGCTAAAGTCTGTTTTGACTTCTAACTTTTTTTTTCCTGAGTAAATCCTGTTTTTGTGCATAGGTGAGATAGATAAGTGACCTGGATAATAAGCAAGGTATTACTATCTTTATTCCTCTGGATATATGATGCCATAATTTTAACTAATATTAAAGGAAATTGGAAACAGACTTTATTATTTACTCTATATCCCAAAATGGTGAAGACTAGTTGTTAGGTCCTCATAGATGAGTAATATTGTTAGTCTCTTAAGTTGAAAGTTTCATGTAGATTTCTTTCAGTAAATATTCAGTGGATTTTGTTAAATTAATTGTCCATATCAATGATCTAAAAGCACTGATTTAAAATAGTTTGTAATAACAGTGTGGTAAATAACTATACCTGTAAAATCATAGCTTGAATTTTTTAAAAAAGATAATCATTATTCAAAGTCTAGCCTACATTCAAAGTCTTCTTCCAGATTATAACATTTTTTAGCATCCATAAAACAACAAATATTAAACTTATTATAAGGGGAAAGAGGATATCACTATATTAATAATATTTACTTTTAATATCTTGCTTAATATTATTATGCACTTCCCTATTCTTCATTTTAGAGTACTGAACTTTTATTTCTTAGTTTTTGGTTTATTTCCACTTTTAGTAATATTTCTAACTAGCTTTCAAATAGAAACCTATATGAATAATAGTCTCGATTTCTGTTATGACTTAGGAATATAGTTGTGCTGTAGTCAAAATGGGAAGAACTTGGTAGGGCTATCTGATATTTTAAACAACTCAGCACAGTGATACCCAAATGATTAATTCATTGGTGTAAGAAAACAGTTTATACCCAATTTAATTTAAACTTTAAATGGTACCATTAATATAGAACTGAATAATCTAAGCAACTAAGAGCTTCTTAGCTGTAATGTGAGTCATGATCAAAATAGAGTTGTTGAGATTTTATGTGTGAATGAACATCAGGTAAAATTTCTGCTTTAGGATATCATATAGCATAAAACGTTAATTGGGGAAAATAATTTCAGAATAGCACTGACTTCTTCAGTTATCATATGTCCTCAAAGAAGAAATTTTGAAATCCATACTCCCTCTTAACAAAAAAAATCAAAACTTTAAAATAAATAGAAGCTAAAAACATTTTGGTAAATTATTTAACTTCCTCAAAGAAACCTCTTTTTTTTTCTTTTTAAAAAATTTACAAACTCTTCAAATAAAGCATTCTGGTTCAGAAGTACTTCTTGATGCCTGGGTTTTATATACTTGCCACAATGTAACAGCAGTCTGGTAACATTAACTAAAATCTTATTTAAAATAAACATTTAATGTAAGAACACCAATCAGGATCTAGTGCCTGCAGCCCAGGGTTATTTCTCTGACTGTGATAATATCTATTTGTGAGAGGAAAAAATTGTCCAACCTAATCTCAAACTTTAAAATATAAGAGATGTGTTCAGAGTCATCCTTCTTTATCTTCCTTTCTTTGTGGTTTATCATCTATGAATTTAGTAGCATCTATTTACATTTTCAGCTTTATACTGCCTCCTTGGGTAATGATACAATATAAATTAGTCCTTACCTGTATGTTTGAAGTGGCCTGTAATACCCTTATGGTCATCTTACCCATGTCTTTCATAATATTATGAGACACTGATGATTTTTTTTTTTTGGCTAAGTTTTATCATTACACATTGAATATCTACATTTTGGATACCTACTTAATACAGCAATTACTATTTCTTTATCTAGAATCTCTTCTTTATTTTAGTTACTCCTTTATAGGTCTACTTTGTCTTGAGATAGAGCATGCTGTCAGGACAGCATAGTGTTCCAGTTTCATCAAGCATACCATGGTTTTGGTCAAATAGGTAGAATCTTTGAATCTTGGAGTAGGGAAAAAAAAAAAAAAAAAGGATATCATATTATCTAACTTCTAAGCAGATTTAAATTTTTAAAAAAGACAATTTAGTTTTAGTAATATCCCTTGAAGATGAGGAGTCTGTGGATTAGCAGTTCATTTGTTGAAAAGTTGATCTAGAAACTTTATGTAATTCTTCCTATTAAGTCAAAATTTCCTTGAAACTTCCCACTAGTACTAGTTTTGACCATTTAGAGCAACAGAGGGTAGTCTGGTCTCTTTTCAAAGTTAATCCTTAAGATAGTTGAGAAAAGCTAACATGATTTTTCCTTTTCTTTCCATTTTTTTCATATGAAATACTATCATATTGATTATCCCTCCTTCTCTACTTGTGCAATATTTTTAATTTTTAATCCCAGAGTAGGACTTAATAGTTATTTTAAAATTAAGTCTAATTGGTTTGTTGCCATCATTGCAATTTATACAGATTACTCTGTATCTTGGTTCTTTGATTTATAAGATATACTTCTAATTTTGTGTAAAGCAGAAATTCAAACATACTCCCCAAATGTCCCAGACATGGTTTTTTAAATGAGTAGAAAGTAAAGATCTTTTGATAAATTATCTAAAAGGGTCTTTTACTTTTCTGGAAAAGATCTTTTTTTTCCTTTTTTTTTTTTTTTTTTAATGTGTAAACTTTTTCATAGAATCTTGGGATTAAAAGAGATCTTAGACAGTCATTCCAATTCCCTATTTGAAACACGAATCCCCTCAATAACATCCTCAAGTTTCCTCCAGTTTATACTTGAAGATTTCTAGTAATAAGGAATTTGCTACTTTTTTTAAGGCAACTCATTTTGCTTTTAAACAGGCCTAATGGTTAGAAATTTTGATTTATTTAGCTGAATTCTTCCTAGAAAGTTTGACTTATATTTAGCTGAATTCTTCCTCCTTGAAATTTCTATCCATTGATATATTCTGTCCTATAGAGCCAGGTAGAACATGACTAATTCCATTTCCCAATGATAATCTTGCTTTCTGAAGGGACTGAGAGAAGAATTATCTCCTCATCTTCCTACCTAAAAATATTTTCACTAGGTAAAGCATCCCCAATTCTTTCAGCTAATCCTGGTATTTTTTCAAGTCCTATAATAATAGCCCTTTATAAGCTATCAGTATCCCTCCTAAACTGTGGTTATCTACAGGTCATCTGACCTAGAGCAGAATATATTTGGACCTATTAAAACTGTTTTCAGAATTGGACTATCTTTCTAGATATCTTTGTTGGATTTGTTTTTTCATGTTCCCTCCTCCAACTTGACATCCACACATTTGATAAGTAATGTAACAGTTGGTCCCTTTAGACCAGCTTTCTTTGGTTCCTAGGTTCTTTTGGGGCATTAAAATTTGGATGGTCTATAATTAAAATACCTGAAAGCATTTTCTTATTTTTGTGTACAGTATGGCACACCTACTATTTCCAACTAAGTTAGACAGCTCTTGATAGTATTGTTGTCAGAGTTTCACTATGGAGGAAAAGCCATAAGATTTATAATTGCAAAGAAATCTCAGGATCCTTTAGTGTGGCCTCCACATTATAAAATGAGAAAATTGTGGTCCAGAGTAGAAGAAACAATTGGCTATAGATCACACAGGATAGGTAGAGCTGAGGTTCTGGAACTTTGATCCAAATTTTTTTTTGTGCTCATAAAACACTATAATTTTATAGAAGGGCTCTTAGAGATAATTTTATCCAGTGCCATCAAATAGTGAGTTCAAGGTATTTATTTGTCACAGGCAAACTCAGGGATTTTACTGTATACTCCCTCTTTTGGAATACTTATCTACATGTGGAGACCAAGGCAAGCATAGATCCTCAAGGGAGTTTTAGTGTTCATTAGAATGTCTTTATTTTCAATTTCTACTATAAACATATACATCTACCTAACTCAATCTAATGTCGAGTTTTTCCTCAGGCATTAGATTTTAAAACTTGTTAAATTCTTTAAAAATAAAAACAACATAGCTTCCTATATCCATATTACTTCTTACCTTTCTTCCTAAATGTATTTATGGATAATTTAGACATGAGATCTCCTAGAGAATTTGTGATTGTTTATGTTCTTTCCAGTAAAGTTTTTAATGAGCCTAGCCTGCCTTTTTTACTTACAGTTCCATGTAAGCTTCAAGGTTGTCTATGATGCTTCCTTGTTCTGTAACACTTCTTATGGAGATACACATTTGAAATTTAAAACTGGAATTTTGACATTTCCAGTATCAACTGAAAATAGGCATGGCTATCATAGTGATAGTCACATCAAAAATATATGGTGCTTTTATTTCTAAATCTACAACATTAGTAAAATATGGCTTTTTTAAACAGTTAAAACACACAAGACTCATAGAGGTATATGTTGCTAAATTAGGATTTTGAGATGAACCAGTGAATGGAAAAATAGATTTTTATTTCCCATATTTAATTTGGACAGAAGTGATATTGAAATTTACTTCCGTAATTTCAGCCTTCTTATTTATTACAGCTTGCATTTCCATTTCATTGAAAAATAGTATTATTATCACAATTTAAAAAATAAATCCTATATAATTATTACTGAACATAGTCTCATAATTTATTAGCTTTTATAGAAAAGTAATGGGGTGGTCTTCTTTAAAAGTTATAGTGTAAAATTATTCACCATGAGGTGGTCATTTATTAAGAAGAAAGATTTGTGTTATAATTAAGAAATTCAGGTATATCCCTTATTTCCTTTAAATGTTCCCTTAAGCAATTTAGAATACCTTATTCTAAGCATATGTACATGCTTTTAGTTGCAAACAGAAATAACCCTAAATCTTTACAATATCAGACTCTATACTGTTTGTCTTTCTATATACCCTACTGAGTCCTCACAACCTATTTCAGAAAGCTCTATAGCAGTAGTCATGTTGGGAGAACTATTTATTTGCTAATATTAAGGGATAAAACAACATCAAAAATGTTCCTTATAGAAAGTTCAAATAAAATGTTTAGGGAAGGAAAATCATTCAGATTTGCCACATAAGATATAGTCGGTAGAAACATCTAGTAACAGATCTTTTTTCCCTTAACCATACAGATGTAGTTCAGCTAAGTACAAAAATCACACACATATATGCCAAATGGCCAGAGATGTAACATACCTGTCTATTACTTTCTAACCCCATCAAAAAAATGAAAGAATTTATACCCAACTAAGAGTAACTTATTACTTTGTGCTAGATTGGAGCTGGGTCCTGGGAAAGAGAGATCCTTCATGAGTTACATTGAAGAACTTCAAATTTGACTGAATTATATCTGGCTAACTTTATCAAAATGCAGTTACACTATTTTTACTTTTTATTTTTATTTTTTTGTAAAAAGTATTTTGAAAACATAATAGCCTTTGGATTCAGGAAATCTGCACAAAATACAGATTCCCTGCAATCCCTAGATATAAATGCATGATAACTTTTTTGTTTTTAAACTCTTACCCGAACATTACAGACTTCTTAAAGAAGCCTTTAAGCCTGATGTATTGTGATTGTATGTGCTTTTTTTCCTTCCTTTTTTTTTAATTGGCAAGAAAGGTTTCCTTTAAAAATTGCACACACCCTTTTTGGGGGGTAATAAATGAAAATTTTTTTGTTTGTTTTTTTTAGAACTGAGCTCTCCATAGACAAACATAAGTAGCATAACACAGTGTCTTTCCTCAGACATCATTCTGTACAGTAAATCAACATAAACAACTCCGTTCTTATTGACTGGATTTTTTCCAGGTGGGTTAATTGGGTGGGGAAAATTGGGTAATTAACCTTTACTTTTGGAGCCTCCTTTCCTCAAGTTGTGTTTAGAGGATGAATTCTTTTAAAAAAAAAAAAAAAACACAGCAAAACCAACAACCTTGTATCCTTCATATAGAGGGAATTTGTGTGATAAGTAAAATTGGAAAGAATGTAAAATGATGAATATCTGTAACAGAACTGTCAGGGGTCATCCAGATGCATTGGAAATGTAATGCGGATGAAGTAGAAACTGGTTTTAATTAACAAATTTATTGCTGTTAAACTCTTGAAAATTTAAATCCAAACCTGTGGGTATAAAAGCTGGTGTGGGTATAAAACCTTTTACACTGTCTAGCAAAGTGTCACCGCTTTACAGAAATAATTGTGTGAAACCTGGGAAATGAGCATTTCACTTTCCTAGGGTTAGGTTAGGAAGTTATTTTGACTCGAGCCACTCTTGTAAAATGTGACAGGGTGCTTGCCAACTTTAGCAAACTGAGATAAATTTAGTTTGGAGGTGATCTTTATCAGGATTATGAACCTTTTAGGGACTCTGATCTTGATACACGAAGGCTTTTTTGTGTGTGATGTTGGAATCTTTTTTTGTTTTAGGATCTAAAAATTTTTATAACTTTTTTGATGGAATGTTTTCTCATTTTGTATTTTTGTTCAGCATTTACAGCCGAACAATACCAGCAACATCAGCAGCAGCTGGCACTCATGCAGAAACAGCAGCTTGCACAAATCCATCAGCAGCAAGCAAATAGTCATTCCTCTACCAACACTCCACAGGTGAGGGATTTGTCTGTCTTATGATTATCCCTCATTGTTTCCCGCCAGAGTTCATCTCTAATTGTCACCTGTTGTCATAGAACCTTGCATCTAACCAGCAGAAAAGTGGCTTTCGCCTGAATCTACATCATAGCCATTGTGTACAGGGTTTAGAAGGGACTCTGCAGGTGAGTGTGGCAGGTGTTGCCTCTGCTCCCTCCTTTAAAAAAAAACAAAACTTAAGAACATGGTCTTGTCTCCAAATTAGTGGACCTCTGGTCCACTGATTGTTTAAACATGTCATGAGTTTAATTTCCAAAAAGTTGAAACTTTTGGTTTTTCTTGCACTAAAAGTAGAGATAAGTGGGCCTATGAAAATCAGCATTTTGTAAGAACTTTCCTTTTTTTTTTTTTTTTTTTTTTGGGGTTTTTAGATGAATCCATTTTCTAATATCTGGGCTAATATTAGGAAGATTATTCCCATTCAGGAAAAGCATTTAGCATCTACCATGTGTAAAACACTTTGCTTAGGTGCTAGGGATTTCTCCAGGGGGGAAAAAAAGCCCTCTACAACAAGATACTTATCTCATTTTTAAATTCTTAAGGATCTCCAGTAGTACATTTGGGTAGAGAATAAGGAGAGCAGTTGGAGTAAAGAGGTTATTTTATTGGTCTTATGCCTAAAGTTGGAGAAGGGTTACTTAATCTTTTTTTTTTTTTTTTGGTGTGGTTTTGATGTTTGTGAGATATTTTAATAACTTTGCTAACTATTTTTCATATAGCCCTTTGAAGTGAGTTGATGCTGATTCCATTTACCGTTTGAGGATACTTGAGATTCATTGACTTGAAGAGATTATTCAGATAATAGAATAAAATTCATAGCACTTAAGTCCTCCCAAATAATATTGTATCTCATCAGATTTTTCTGAATGTCAGAAGGCATTAATTTTACTAGTTTACTAAATCTGTTTTTATTCTGCCCTAACTTTGACTTACCTATCCTGTGCATCTTTAAACATCGATTAAGCAGTGGCTAAGTGGTACAATAATTTGTGCTTTTTTTTTTTTTCAAAGGGTTTTGTTTCCAAGACATTGGATTCCGTTAGTGCTCAGTTTGCTGCTTCTGCTTTGGTGACATCAGAACAACTGATGGGATTCAAGATGAAGGATGACGTGGTGCTTGGAATTGGAATGAACGGCATCTTTCAAGCCTCAGGTAAAATGATATAGACATTTAAGTTGATCTTCCCATTTAAAAATGCATTTCAGTATTAGGTACAGCAGAGTTACATATTTTCTGAATTCTGATTTTGTTTCTTTCTAGGAGTATATAAGGGCTTACACCTCAGTAGTACTACACCAACAGCACTTGTACATACAAGTCCATCATCAACAGCAGGTTCGACCTTGTTACAGCCTTCTAATATAACACAGACTTCAAGTTCCCACAGTGCACTGAGTCATCAAGTGACTGCTGCCAATTCTGCAACAACTCAGGTTCTGATTGGGAACAACATTCGATTAACTGTGCCCTCTTCAGTTGCCACTGTAAACTCTATTACCACCTTAAATGCACGACATATACCTAGGACTATAAGTGCTGTTCCATCATCTGCCTTAAAGCTGTCTGCAGCAGCAAATTGTCAGGTGCCCAAGGTTCCGTCTTCATCCTCTGTAGATACAGTTCCAAGGTGAGTAGGAAATGCAGGCTCTCTGCCTTTTGTTTCATTTTCTTTTGGAATTGAGAATAATTAACTTAAAGGGTGCCAATTGTTGGTGCTCCAAAGGCACCCCTAATAGTGACAGCAATAACAATAGCCACCTCTATTGGTTTCTGTGTCTCTCTCTGTATATTTACATATAAATACACACACACACACACACACACAAAATACAGATTTAAATCAGTTCTTAGCTTGGCAGTTGAATTAGAAAATATTTGAATATTTTTAAATATACAAAATATTGTTTTAGATTTTGAAGCGATACTGTGGAGTTTCAAAATCTTTCTTGCATGCATGGTTTCCCTTGTTCCATCAAAATTTCATAACTTTGTTTAAATCCATATCATGACTCTGGGGTATTTCTGTCTTTTTTTTTTTTTTTTTTTTCTTATGGACAATAATAATCTTTAGGGCACATTTGTTGGATTTGTTCCATGTCTTTACATCATTTAACAAAGGTCAGTACAGGACTGACTTGCATATTGCTCAGGCTCACACAGCTAGTGTGACAAATCTGGGGCTAGACTTGAACTCAGGTCTTCCTAACTCTGGGCCCAGTGCTCTATCCACTATGTCACCTGACTGCCCAGAAAAACAAGAAACTGTTTACTGAAACACTGACTAAGCCTGTCTGGTTCTAATTGGAGGATCTGGGAAGGGAAGCAGCCAGAAACAAGGCTAAAGCAATAGGTTGACAGGGAAACATTTTTTAGGAGATGATTGTG
The DNA here is from genome assembly GCF_902635505.1 of Sarcophilus harrisii. Taxonomy (NCBI): domain Eukaryota; kingdom Metazoa; phylum Chordata; class Mammalia; order Dasyuromorphia; family Dasyuridae; genus Sarcophilus; species Sarcophilus harrisii. The sequence continues at coordinate 222,997,511 of NC_045430.1, forward strand.
ACATTTCAGGTGTGAGGTGAGAGGGATCTGAAACACAGTATAAGAAGAGGTCTGTATTTGGTATGTGAATGACAGTTCTGCTACTTAGTGTTTGTGACTTGGAATCCATCTTCCTGAGTACAAATCTGACCTCAAATGCTCAGTAGCTGTGTGACCCTGGGCAAGTCACTTAACCCTGTTTACCTCAGTTCCTCATCTGTAAAATAAGTTGGAAAAGGAAATGATAAGCTACTCTAGGATGCTGCCAAGAAAACTCCAGATGGAGTCGTGAAGAGTTGGACAACAATAATAACAAAATGATCTAGAATAAGTAAAGTAAGGGTATTAGCCTATATGATCTCTTGAGTTCCTTTCTAGCTCTAAGTACTGTGATCCTGGGTTGGTAGCAGTGGGAAAAGAAAGAGGGAGGATGGTGGGGTAAGTAACAAATTTCAAAAAACACTTATAGGCAGATGTGGCTCAAAGAGTAGATAGAAATTCAAAACAAGTTTTAGTTAAAAATTATTCTTTGATTTTTATTAATGTATCTTCAGAATATCATTCCAGCTCCCTGATTCCAGGCAAAGCTGCCCATATCTGTCCTTTATCAGGCTCTCGGATCCAGCCTTAGTGTACTTACTAACTGTGTTTTCCTCTGTTTACTTATCTGTAAGATTGGGATAATGATGGAACCTATCTAGCAGATTTGTTTTGTGAGGGTCAGGTGAGCTAATAATTATAAGCATTTATCATTGTGCCTGGCACATAGTAAACATTCTATAAATGTTAATTGTTATTGTCATCATTATTATTTCACATGTATTCTAGTCCTTACAATTAATTGTAACTTACATAATGTAAATTTCCTAATTTTCCTAAATTTTCAATTCTTCTTCTCTTCTATTTTGTCCATAATGGACCCTATAAGAAGAAGTGATTTGCATAATTCACATTTAGGAAAAAAAAGAGAGAGATTGGCGAACTGATTCTCAGGTTTGTGGAGATTCACAAAAGCAGAATATGTCTTACGGCATTACTGTCAAGAAGCAGCTGCTTATCTTTAAAATGACAAAAATAATGTGAATAGTAGTTGATTCTTTAATAGTTTTTTTCTGCTCCCATAAACCTTCAGATAGTAGTTTACTGTCCCCTCTAGGTGAGCCACCACCTTATTTTGTATCAATGTTACAGCACCTGAGAGGGCAGATTTAATTTTTCATGGCATCTTACCTAAAAATGCTGTGATTGTGGTTTTAATAGATTGTGGTTGTTTTAGAGCTGGAAAGGAGGTCGTCAAGTAGCTTTCTCCATTTTATAAATAAGGAAACTGATGGTCCCAGGGGCCAAGTAAGACACACATAACCAGCAGAGCCAGAACCAAGATCCAAGTGTCTGCAGTCCCACATCACTTCATTGTTTTCATAAAGCCTGTGACCTAGAAATTCTTGGAAAAAAAATAATCTGCCCGTTTTAGAAGAGAAAAGCTTTTTATCTCTAAATATAGCCATATGAGATATATTTGAAACAAGTATATGGTATAGTAGAAATAAGTTAACCAAATCTGTATACTCTCTCTGGTAAACTATAATAAAAATCTGAACCTCAGATGTAACTATTTAATATGTATTTCACACTTCCTTTCTTAAATGGTTTTGATTGCTCAGAGGCTCTATAGTGAATGTTTTCAAATTCCATTATTAAACAAAATTCTTAATTTTGAAGTTTAGCTTTAGAATGGGACTGTTCGAAATGTCTAATTATTTGCTTCCCTCTTCTCCAATTAATTTTGAGGCATTTTTTTTAACTCATTCATATTTCTTATTAGGATCAAAACAAGGAAAATTAAAGGTGCCATTTAGCATTATCTAAAGGTTTTGTAGAAGATAGAAACTATGAATTAAAACCAAATAATTGTCTTTTTAGTATAATTCTCATAAGTTATTCAAGTGTATAGGATTATCAGCAGCATTATTGACTAAATTTCATAGGAGATTAAAAACTGATTAATAAATATTTATATACTATTGTTAATAACTTAACCTGGGAAGGGTTAGTATTAGCGTAATTTTCTGAGATAAGCCAACCTTCCTTTCTTTTTTTAAAATAAAATGATTACAACTTTAGCAAACTTTGTGGTGAAAGTGTTATTATTGGTCCTTTGAATTTTTGTGTTATATGTTAAGTAAACAATGTATCTTTTTAACAGGGAAAACCATGAAGCAGAAAAGCCAGCACTGAACAACATAGCAGACAATACAGTCGCAATGGAGGTGACGTAGTTTCCACAGGAATGAACTGCAGCCTTGGGGACTTGATTAGGTGCTATGCATCAGTAGCATTTTGAATGCAAGGGATGATGGGATGCAACACATGCGTTTCCGTGGCAGCTGTGGGGACTAGACAGCAATGCACATCTCTCATGCTTTGATTTTCTTTTCTTACTGTTAATAGGAAAGAATCAACATCTGTAAATTAAGCATACAGCAATTATCTGTACAGTACTGCATATTTGTAATACCCTTGTATATATGTTACTTGAATACAGAAATGTTCATTTGTGATGCTTTGCACTTGGGGTGGGGGGAGGGAGGGAGGGAAACAAATTGCAACAAAGAGTGTGAGATGTGAGATTGTATAGAGATGAAGTGTCATCACATCATGTGCATGGTGCGGAACCTGCTGTTTTATCTATTTATTGTGCCGTGTTTACAGTTTTTTGTACACTGTACCTTCATTGGTTCCTGTGCTGTAGTAAATGTGTTAGGTAGCTGTGGACTCCTTGATATTTTGTAAATGGTATAACATAACTTGGTTCCCCTCTGGGTCCCTGAGTTTTCTGTGTATCATGTGAAAAAAAATGGTGACATACATACAGAATTAAACAAAAAAAGGCATCAGTTTAAAATGGGGAATGTACTATTAAATGGGGATCTTCCTGGTCTACTCTTATTAAGACAAGTAACGAGCTAAAGATTGAAGTCTCTTGAATCTTCCCATCCCCACCCGCCCACAAAGCTGTGGGTGGTCTCTGGTACTGAAAGCACTAAGGTTATGTTGCTGCTCCACAAACAGCCCAGTAGTCCCATTTCCTTCCACACCAAAAAGTGTTAAATCAAGTATGCAAATGGAGTCCTTACAACTGGAGTTTATGTTGTCTTGCCCTTTTTTTAGCACACAAAATTGTATTTTTTTTAATTGTCGAATTGTTTAAAAGACTTCATTCTTTACTTGTTCTTCAGAAAAAGGATATAAGGGAGAAGAATGCAGTAATTGCTGTACGTGTATCATCATTCCAGTTTCTAAAAACAGCCAGCCAGCTTTTTTCCTTTTAAGATTCTCCAGAAGGCTGCAAGGCCAGAACCACAACTTTCGGGTGCCTTCCTTTGGAAATATTGACCTCTCTTCTGTGAAGAGAATGGTACTTAACAAGACGACTACTAGACTAGTGCTTTGTCAGTACCGAAGTCTGAATGCCCAGGCCAACGGCATACATTATCCTTAAGGTTTTTAATCCCACCTGGAAAAATTGTGACAGAACTCTCACAAAATAAACCCAGGGCATTACATGTTGGCTAATGTGTGGTGGTGTTCAATTTTCTTTTAGATATAGATTCTGTTATATGATTAATTTAAAAGCTGTGACTAATAAAAGGGGGGAGGCTGGGGATGGAACACTTAACTCATCACTAAAATCATGGTACAAACCAGAGGTCACTATTGTGGGTAGTTGAGATTTCAGTTCTATGCCAATACTTTTGAGAAGTAACCAAGAGTGATAAATTTCCAAGGTAATCAATTCTAGGTCTCTCTCAGGGCCACCCTCTCACAACCCACCCCTTCACTCTTGAACTAATCCAAATCAAGCAGCAATTTCATAGTATCAATAGCCCCAGTCCCTTTAGAAATTCCATCTTGGCCTTTGCAGCAGTTGAGGTGGAAACCCTTTTCCTTTGCTTTAGACCTGCCTAATTTCTGAGAAAGCTAGAGCGATGTGTAAAATGGATTTACCCTAAGGCCCATAGCTGCTAATGACTGCTCACTCTCTGTGGCTTTAAGGAAAAGCTGCAGAAATAGATAGTACTTGTAGCTCTAGGTACTTAGCCCTCTCATTCAGCAGTAATCCCCTACTGAGGGGTAGCTGATAGGTAGTAGTAGATGGTTCTCAGTTGGCTGATGTCCATGACTATATAAACTTTTGCCCAGTTCTGTGCTTTAAGTGCTTGAGGCTACACATAAACCTACTACCTGCTCACTGACATCTGGACTACTAAACAGGAGTTGGGCTTCAGCTACTTCATGGACCCTTCTCAATAGAGCCTTGAGGTTACCCCTGCCTAGGAGAATGAAGTCAATCCCCACTGAATCGCAATGTTTGGGGAAAATAAAAATTCACCCTGGAGGAGGAGTGGAAGAAAAAAGAGGTGTGAAATTGGTTGTGGATTCTTGGATGCTCTCCTTTAAGGTCTCTCTGAAATCCTTGGCATTGACGATGCACTGGATTGTGGGTTAAGTGGCCATACAAAAACTCAAATTTAATATGGCTAGACCATGGGCTCTGTCCTTTAGGGCTACTAATACATACATTTTTTTTGTTGCTTTCTCTTGGATTGGGCTTAACGATAGGGCAGCTAGAAATGTGGAAAAAGGATTCCTTGAACCAACATTTCCAGTCTGGAAAGGGTTCCTTCATAAAGCAACGTGGGAGATCACTTGGTCTGAAAGTAGAAGAAAAGTGGAACCAGAGGTATCTGCTGAAAAAATGCATAAGCAAAAAAAAAATGAAAAAAATGTATAAGTGGGATGAAAACTTTTGACCCTCTATAAACTTACTAAATTGTAGGATTTTAGGTCAAAAGAACTGTCATGGACTTCAGGAATCATCTAATTCAGTCCTCTCATTATATACATGAGATTGAGAGCCAGAAAAACGTGTTTGTATTATATAGAGGCAGGATTTGAATCCTGGTCCTCTTGAGATCAAATCTGGTATCTTTTCCATCTAATCTTATCTAGAGGTAGATTAGATAAATAGGATTTTCCTGGACAGAAAAACTTGTTTTAAAAGATCCTTTGACTAGAAATGATTAGAAACCAAAAATCTTTGATAGGTATTACCTGACAGAACAGAAATGTCAAGTTACTTTGAAGATACATCTATGTATACACAAACATACACATACAAATTTATATATAATATTTACTATATAGTGTATATGTGTGTTATATATATATATGTGTGTATATATATATATATATATATATATATATATATAGTAACTTAAAACCAAAAAAAATGAGATATTTAGAAGATAATGTGTTCTGTCAAGTACAATTTATGAGAAGGAGCGTAGAAATCATTTTAAATTGTTCTCAGAAGATACTGTATAAACAAAACATCTTTCCCTTATGCGAAAGCCATAGTGATATATGAACATGTTTATATGCTAAATATAGTTTGGGATGGAGGTAGAGACTCATTTTTCACTTTTTTATTCAATTCTAATTACCAAATATTTATTAATAATATTAATATCTATTAAGCACCTATGTATTAAGTGTACTATGCTAAATCCTGAGGCTATAAAGACAAATATGTGAGTCACTCCCCTTAAGGAGTTTATATTCTGAGCAACAGAATAGATAGATATTTGATGTTTTTGTATCTTATTATTTCTGTCAGGGCATTAACAACTTTTATTCCCAGCCCAGCTTTAAAATCTGGGTTCTCAAATATTTATTGAAGGTCTGTAGCCAAAGATAATCAGATGAAAAAGAACTGCATTTGAATAGCCTCAAAAAAGGCTGACATTCTGAGGACTTTTCAAAGTTATATTGGGGGCAAAGGGATTGGTAATTAAAGGGGGTAGGATTACTCTTGGGATAGGGTAAAGAGAGGATAAGAGGACTACTTTTAGGGAGGGTGGAAGAGAGGCAGTATGGTATCATACTGGATTTTCAATCAAAAGGCTTGCCTGAGTTCAAATTCTCTCCCACTTATAACCAGTGTGACTGTACACAAATAATTTTCTGTGGCCTTGTTTCCTTGTGCAAAAGTAGGAGAGTTTATTAGATTTCTAAAATACCTTCCAATGCTAACATCTTATGATCTTAAGACCATAAAAAAGAGAACAAAATGATCAACAAGGAACTGAAACAAGAGTTGAGGGCATCTAGAATGAATTCTAGTCTGATTTAGGGGAATTCTAGCTACGATTCTAAAGTAGGATTGCAAACCATGGTCTGCTAATACTTGGGGGTTCCTGGAGAATAGACCAGCTGCCCCAGGCCTCTTGAAGACAGAGTTGGTTGAATTCTGAGGTTTCTTCTAACTCTTTTATCAAGACTTCATGCATCTAGATTTCTGTAAGAAAATTGGCTTGTTTCTCTTGAAAAACAAAAGTACCTTGCTTTTTCTTTGTAAAAATAATCCATATGCTTTTTCTCCTGGGGTTCAGTGGCTCATAGGAAAAAAAAAGAAAAGATTCTTCTTCCCCTCTGCTTTAGTCTAGAAAGTATCTGAAATACAAAGACTTCAAACTTATGTCCAAAGATGTGGAATCACAGGATTTATAATTGAAAGGTATCTTAGAGGACATCTAGTTCAATCTCTCATTGTACAGATAAGAAAACAGAAGCTCAGGTTAAATGGCTTGCGACACACACGCACACATGTATACAAATATATCACCTATATATGTGTGCATGTATAAAAATATATTTTTCACATCTATATAAGTATTACAATATATTTGCACATATGCATACATGTTCAGGTTAAGATTAAGTCTGTATTTTGTTATCCTCAAAAATCAGTTTTAAGAATTATTTAGGGTTAGGAAAATTTCTAGTAATTCGTTGTCTCTAGGATCCATGAATTTGGAATAAAATCTTGACAACACCCACAAGAGCTTGATGTAGATGATGAATCTGTGAAAGCAACTGAGGAAAAGTAATCATAAAAGTAGGAAGTGAACCAGGAGAGAACAGAACTACAAAATCCTGGAGAAAAGATAGTGATCCAGGAAGGGATGCTGAACAAGCCAGCTTCTTAAACTGTGGTTCTCGCCCTCATATGGGGATCTCGTAACAATGTGGGGCTTGTGAAATTATGATTTGTTATTAGTAAATGTTAGATTTGTATACTTTTTTATGTGCCTACATCTTTTGGGTCACGAGTAGGAAAAATTTAAAAATCCCTGGTCAACAATATTTAAATTAGCAGGTGGGATTAAGAAAGGAAAAAGACCATCACATCTGACAATTAAGAAATCAATGGTAATTTTTTAGACATCAGTTTCAGTTGTGATGAAGTCAGAAGCCAGATTGCCACAAGTGAAGTGTGAGGTAGAGTAGAAGTGTAGGCAGGTGTAGACAAGTTTTTGGGGTTCTTTTAAGGAGTTTTAGGGAAAGGGGAGAAGAGATATAGCAGATAAGGGATGGAAGGGTCTTAGGAAAATGTTTATATTTTTAAAGTAGGAAAAGCATATCTGGATAGGGAGCAATTGATGTGAGAAGTTTGGGGGAAATTGATGGAAAAAGCAATTTATTGGAGAAGATATGAGGGGATATGATAAGATGTACATATCGAGGGGTTGACAAAAAGGTTTGCAGATTGGGGTGAGGGGAATGGAGAATGAAAAATGATGACACAAGGTTTTGAGGTGAAGAGAATAAGAGGTAGATCACATTTAAACAGTCTGTTTTCTTAGGGATTGAAGTCTTCAACTGATAAAGGGTTAAGTGGAGATATGGGAGACTTGAAGAAGGAAGAGAATATTTGGAATAGTTTCTGTGGACGATAAGGTAGGGAATAAATTAGGAAAGAATAAAAGGACCACTCTGTTGCACTGAGAACCTAATTGAGTCAGTCTACATGACTGTGGAACTTGAATTTGGTAGCTCTTCAGGAGAAGTAGGAGTAGTAGGTAAGGGTTGCAGGGCTGAGGTTTGGCAAGAGATAGGTATCCATGACACACAGGGGCAAGAGATTGAAGAGCAAGAGGTGCTGTTGAGCTGAAATGGCTCTCTGGATCTGAGTTTGGAAGAAGTTGAATCATATTTAGGAAATGTGTGCGAGGGAGTAAAGAGATAGTATCTCTAGCTTTTTTCAGGAGTTAATAAATCTAATTAGAAAACAACTAGTGATGCAAAACAGGGGAAGCAGAGGAAATCAAAAGGAGAAATAAGAAGGCAGAGCTGTGACAGAAGAAAGAGACTGGGTCCCCACAGGTACCTCAGAAGAGAAAACTCAAGCTGAAGCTAAAAGTTGTACTTAACCTCTTCATGACTGAGAGTAGATCTGATCTTTCCCTATTACCCTTTCCATTGGCTCTTTAGTAACAGATATTATAAGATTGTGCTCATTTCTTTAATCTAAATGTTTCCTGTGCCCTGTGTCTCATACATGGAGAAGCTGGGGTTAGTTGGTGATAATAGGAAAATTTAAATTAGAGCAGAGCAATGTTAGGATTTTTCCTAACTGGGGGCTCTGAGCTATTATGGTGCCATTAACTTTTCATTTGATATCGGTTGATCAGTTATTGTCCTTTATTCTTAAAGAAGACCAAAATGTTATCACTATGTTGAGCCAAGTTAGTGTGTCTGACTGTGGCCAGTCGACCACCATGAACTTGGACTGCTCTGCCACAGGTTGGACACAAATAGTCCCTATAAAATTTGCGTGGATTCTCTAATTTTGTGCATCTCACTTTTTCTGAGTGAATTCAATTCTGCTTTGCTCAAAGAACCCAGCATCTTCTCTGAGAAGGGCACGCCATGCTGGGCAGTCCTGTGTCAGTATCTTCCATGTTGTCCAATCTATTCTAAAGTTCTTAAGAGAGACCTTGAGAGTGCCCTTGTATACTGCTTTTCTGACCACCTTGTAAGTGCTTGCCCTGTGTGAGTTCTCCATAATATAGTCTTTTTGGCAAATGCACATTTGGCATTAGAACAATGTAGCCACCCTGGGCATATAGATCTAAGAATCACATTGTCCCTAGGCTGAAAAGTAACTTGTAATTGTTGAGGATAGTTGATTAAATCCTTTCTCCCCCTTCTCCACTCCCAAGGATGACAGGAAATAGAGGTGGCTAAAACAAAAAAGATCACATCTGAACTACCTTCCCTCTCACTTTCTGCCCATATATATATCCAGGAAAGAGATAAACAAATCTATGAAGAGTCATTTCTGGGCCTGTACACTAGAGAGGAGAGGAGAGAGCAGAAATCAGATTTTTGCCAGGTCAATTCTACCATACATAAAAATATTCAACGATCAGACAAAAAGTAAATGAACAAAGCAGTGTGCCATTAAAATTTTTTTAAATGCCATAGAACAAATGAAATAAAGTATCAAAAGCAATGCAGACAGAAAAAAAAAATTTAAGGCATCTCAATAGATATGCTCAAATATGTAAATAATATATATTATTAATAATTAAAGACTTCAAGCAAGAATTACCTCCAGAAAGAAAATCAAAAGAGCAAGTAAAAGTAAGCCTTCTTTTGAAAATTTAAAATCAGTTTTAAAGATGCTAAAAATATTGAGAGGAATTGCTTAGGAGTTATCTTTTAAGACATAACAGAATATCTGAAAATTTCTCTAGTGATAGAAGCTACCAATACTGCTGTGATTAAAAATTGTAAACATCAAAAACAAGCTTAGAGGGAAAAAAATTGTTGGGATAACTGGAAAAAGCACAGATCTCCCACTATGTAGTTGGCATATGTTTCCTTCCCTTTCCCATATCTGGAGATTACAAAGAAATAGGAAGCATGGGACTAAATAGTTTTACATTATTGTAAAGGGATTTTTGAAAGATTGCACCAAATGTGCCTGAGGAACCTCTAAAAGGATGACGTAGTCCTTTGTACCTCCCTCGGAGTGCTGTGTTTGTTAGCACAACAGGTACTTTGAAGATAGTCCCTGAGCTTTGTGGACTGACCAGGAGAAGGAAACTGAACACTCCATGAGGGCTTCAAACAGGGCCTTTATTCAGAGCATGTTTGGGTCATGAAGGAGGCACTCTGCTGAAACAGCTTTTTTTTTTTTTTTTTAACCTGTGATCCCGGGACATGTTTACCTTTTGAGTATACCTGTGAAATCCAGGCTCAGAGATGAGGGAGCTAGACTGTCCACTCCCTCACTCTAACTTTTATTCTATTTATGCAATTTTTTAAAACCCAAATGCCAGAGAATAATGAGAACATTGAGAAAAGAAAAAATGATCTGAATGGGATGCAAACTAAAATGAAGCCAGTGAATTGTAAAAGAACATCCTGACCCTTAGATTTTAATCTGCTAATGAAAGCAGATTACTAAAAGGAAAAAACCTGGGAAGATTCCTGAATTACCTAAACACATACACAAAACCCCCAACTTGTGATTGGCAGCTTGTGACCAAGTCTTTCATGACCCCCTCCCTTAAATCCTAGTTCCCTTCCTTTCACACTGTCATATTTAACTACTTCACATCTATTTCTATTTATTTACTATATATTTATGCTACATTCACTTCCCCATTTGAATGTAAGATTGAATATAGGGATTGTTTTATTGTTTACTTTTGCATCACCTAGCCCAGTGACTGGTACATAGTTAAGAACTTAGTGAATGTTTATTGGTCAGTTATTTGATTTTCAGACTTTTCAGTAACAAGGGCTAGGAGCTGATATCACTGTTGTAGCATGCAGTCACTCCTGAGAGGCTGGGGTTTTTGATTAACTAATTCCTCTCCCATCCCATGGCTGTCAAATTCCCACGTCCTGCTCCCTTGCTGTCTGAGGTCAGTCACTGATTCCTAAAGCACGAAAAAAAATCCTTTTTACCTGCTACATCTCCCATTCTCACATTTATCTGTCTCAGTCCTACTTCAATCCTTTGCCCACCCATTCCTTGTACACTCTGGACCTCATTCTCTATTGTTAAGAACCTCCCCTCCATCCCATAGAATCTAGGGGTCCTCAAACTACGCCCCACGGGCCAGATGCAGCAGCTGAGGATGTTTATCCCCCTCATCTAGGACTATGAAGTTTCTTTATTTAAAGGCCCACAAAACAAAGTTTTTGTTTTTACTATAGTCCGGCCCTCCAACAGTCTGAGGGACAGTGAACTGGCCCCCTATTTACAAAGTTTGAGGACCCTTGCAATAGATCTTCATCTCTCATTCTTTCTGTCTTCTGATTCTCCTTTTCTCTCTCTGCAGACTCCCCATTAAATTTGTAGTAGAGTGGGACATTATTGGTATTCTGGCTAGTCTCTCCTTTGCTAAATTGGGTTCTTCTGGATCATGGCTGGAAGGGTCAGTCAGTCTGCTGTTGGGGTGAGTCCAGCACTGAACCACCAGATTCCCATCGGACTTAGCTGCTGCTGGGCTAAGCCACGCCCTTGCACATCCTGCAACTTCTCTAGACTTTGCATTTCCGACATCCATCTCAAGGTTGCTGCTTGCTTGTGGCTACTGTTAATCGGCTCCACTAGACTTGCTACCGACTCTTCCCTTCATGGGATCCCTAGATCTGGTCAACTCAGTGACAAGTCAAGACTCCTATCTCAAAAGGTTGACAAGACTTATCTCAGAATTCCTTAGGATAGATCTAAAATTTTTGCCCTACGGCTTGTTTACACTTCTATTTCCACCGCTTTTTTGAAAGCCATATAAAATTCAGCAGGAAGTCTGCTGGGGCCAGATGTTTTTCAGTTTTCAGTGATTAAATTGCTAATTCAGTCTCCAGCTGCAAAATGCTTGCCATGATTTTTTTTCCTTACCTCAGGCAGCCTCCACCTGAAGGAAAACTGTGAGATGCACCATGCACCATCGTGCTCCCGTTCATTTGTTATGAGCATAAAATTATTTTCCTAGCACGTTATTTGCCAAATGACTTTTATTTGATACTTTTAGAAGATCTTTTCAAAGACTAAAGCATGTATGTGAGGGATCAAAAAGGAAAGGTTTTGTTATATAGAATCAGGCTTTCAAGGGATCCATCTATTACTACCATTAATAATAATCATAACAGCTAGCATATATAAAGCCCTTAAAAACATGCAAAGCGCTTCCTTGAGTTGTTCAATTTTTTAATTTTTTCAGTATTTGTATCCCTGGTGCAAATACAACTATCACATAATAGACCCGTGAACTATGTGTAACAGCCTAATACCAGTTTTTTCCCATCATTTCAATTATATCCAATTACTCAATCCATACTACATATGGATTTTCTTGGCAAAGATGCTGGAGTGATTTGTCATTTCCTTCTCCAGTTCCACAGGGATAAGTGGCTTGTCCATGGTCACACAACTAGTTTCTGAGGTTGGATTTGAAGTCAGGTCTTCCTGACTCACTCCAGACCCACCACTCTGTCCATCATGCTTCCCCTTCATTCCATTTTACAGACAGAAAATGAAGCTCAGAGAAATTAAATGAGTTTTCCCTTGACCACACAGTTAATAAATCAAGATTCAAATCCAGATCTCTTGATTATACTATCAACTATATCAACTTTCCTGAGAACATCAGAGTATCATAAATTTACACTCAGAGGCCGAGTCCAGCTGTCTCCATTTAAAAATTAGGTAATTGAAACTAAGTATTGCCAACAATACCAACTGTGGACATGAACTGGATGGAACCAGTGTTAGATAGGAATTGAGCTAAATTATGACCCTAATTCCACTCCAGTCTCTCCCTGCTCTTAGCCTCCAACAAAGACCAAGATTTCATTATGCCCTCAAAGTGATGAAAGAAATATTGGCTGATTTGTATTACTGTATATTAAACTATTGTTAACTATTTTTGGGGTTCAACTATTCAACTAGTCCCAAATTTGCTCATCTTGTCATCTGATCCACATCCCTCCATCTTTTCCGTAATAATAATATGAAAGGCTCTCTCAAGTACTTGGCTAAGATCCACAGCACTTTTCTAGTATACTAGCTTAGTAACTATATCAAGGAAGGAAAAAAGATTAGTCTGGTCAAAATGTATTCTGAATAAAGCTATGCTAGTTCATGATGATCCCTGTTTCCTTTTTTTCTGAGTACTTGCCCCCACATTTGAAATTATACGTTCTATAATTTTTGCCAGGAATATTAATCAAACTCACTTAACCAATAGTTAGAAGATTCCATTCTCTTTTCTCTTTTGAAAATTGAGACATCATCTCCTCTAATGCAATATATTGTAATATTATAATGGTGGCTAATTGTGAAAGATTTTAGCTACACTGATTAATACAATGTTCCAAGACAGTTCTGAAGGATTTGTGATGAAAAAATGCTGTCTACCTTCAGAAAGAGAACTGATGGAATCTGAATGCATATTGAAGCATAATTTTTTCACTTTATTTTTCTTGGTTTTTGTTTGTTTTCTCTTGTTTTGAAATATGGCTAATATAGAATACACTTTACATGATTTCACCTCTATAACTGATATCGCATTACTTGCCTTAATGAATGGTTGAGGCATAGATAGGAGGGAGAAAATGCAGAACTCAAAAAAAAATTTTTTTTATTATAATAACTTTTTATTGACAGAACCCATGCCAGGGTAATTTTTTACAACATTATCCCTTGCACTCACTTCTGTTCCGATTTTTCCCCTCCCTCCCTCCACCCCCTCCCCCAGATGGCAAGCAGTTCTATACATGTTAAATATGTCGCAGTATATCCTAGATACAATATATGTGTGCAGAACCAAACAGTTCTCTTGTTGCACAGGGAGAATTGGATTCAGAAGGTAAAAATAACCCGGGAGGAAAAACAAAAATGCAAACAGTTTACATTCATTTCCCAGTGTTCTTTCTTTGGGTGTAGCTGCTTCTGTCCATCATTGATCAACTGAAACTGAGTTAGGTCTCTTTGTCAAAGAAATCCACTTCCAACAGAATACATCCTCATACAGTATCGGTTGTTGAAGTGTATAATGATCTCCTGGTTCTGCTCATTTCACTTAGTATCAGTTCGTGTAAGTCTCTCCAAGCGTCTCTGAAATCATCCTGCTGGTCATTTCTTACAGAACAATAATATTCCATAACATTCATATACCACAATTTACCCAACCATTCTCCAATTGATGGGCATCCATTTATTTTCCAGCTTCTGGCCACTACAAACAGGGCTGCCACAAACATTTTGGCACAGACAGGTCCTTTTCCCTTCTTTAGTATCTCTTTGGGATATAAGCCCAGGAGTAGCATTGCTGGATCAAAGGGTATGCACAGTTTGTTTGATAGCTTTTACTCAAAAAAAATTTTAAGAATGAATCTTACAAATTTTGAATTCTCTACAACCCATTGAAAAAAATTATCTTGAAATAAGTAAATGATAGGTTTATTTTTTTAAAATTTCAGGCATTTATCTTTTTGTAGACCTGTAAAATATTTAATATTCTGCATCATCTTTTGTATATCATATGCAGTGTCTCATCAAACATATGCACTAGTTCTTTCAGTATCATAGATATATTTTACCTGGATCAAGTCACTTGAATTCACCAGATGCTCTCTTACTTATTTTGAGTATCAACTCCAAACTAATTACCATTAATGGACTGTTCTGTCATTTCAAATGCAATGATCTTTCTTCTTTCAGAGGAAACAAGCAAAGTACAAATCAAGCAATTCAACCTTCTCTCTATCATCAATTTTCGCAATCCCATCCGCTCAGAGCAGAAGCCATGGCCCTTTTTTGATCTCCCCCACCCCATATGGTTAAAAGCCATCCTTTGTTGTTCCTCACTATGCTTGCTAACTTTAGTTGTTTCTAAGCTTTCATATTACTAGCATTATTCTTACAGAATCATGTCATGTTTTTAGAAATTCATCCTCTGTTACCTGCTTGCTTCCTTGTTCAGTACATATATTTTTGGAAAGTTAGAAGTATCTCTTTGTAACATTGTACAAGTTTGTTTCTCAAATATCTATTATCTTCTGCTTTTACAAAGTATCTCCTCCTATCTGTTTAAAGAACTTAATCATTTATTTTTCTCAGTCCACATGTTTCTTCCCCACTGCTTACAAGCAATACCCTTTGTCTTAAAAAGAAGAAAGGAAGAAAGGAAAGAAAGAGAAAGAAAGAAAAAGGAAGGAAGGAAGGAAGGAAAAAAGAAAAAGAAAGAAAGAAAGAAAGAAAGAAAGAAAGAAAGAAGGAATGAAAAAAGGAAGGAAGAAAAGAAAGAAAGAAAGAAAGAAAGAAAGAAAGAAAGAAAGAAAGAAAGAAAGAAAGAAAGAAAGAAAGAGAAAAGAAAGGAAGGAAGAAAGAGTGGGGGAGGGAGGGAGGAAGGAAGGAAGAGAAAGAGAAAGAAAAAGAAAGGAAGGAAGAAGGGAAAAGAAAGAGAGAAAGAAGGGAAGGGAAAAGAAAGGAAGGAAGGGAGGGAAGGAGAAAGGGTGGGAGAGGGAAGAAAAGAAAAAAATGCTTTACTTTTCCCTGTTTTTTCCTCAAATGAATTTCTTGTCCTTTTAACAAATTCCTAGAAAAAACTTAATATATTCATTGCCTCCATTTTATCACAAAACACTCACTTCCCAATTTCCATTCAATTGAAACTCGGCTATCCAAAGTTATTGAATTTTTTTTTATCACTCCACAGATCATAATTTTTGATTATTTGATTTTTCCACAATGTCTCACTACTCCTTAAATCTATTCTTCATCTTGACCTCTACCCCCATAATCCTTTTCTAAGCCTTTAAATCTCTGACCACACTCTGCTTCCTTCACAATCTTGGCCCTTTGATGAAACAGTTCACTTCTACTATACATTCTGGGACTGATCTAGTGTTCCATTACCTGCTCACACTTTCCAAACCCTAACTGTGGATTAAGCCCACTAACTGCCTCTATGGCTCTTACTCCTAGACTGTTGAATGGAGTTGGAGGAAAATGCAAAGCCAGTTGCAAATACTGGATCCACTAAAAATTTACATTATCTAATATCAACTGGGCTGAGATCACATGCCCAACAAGATGGCAGACTGGATTTGAGAAGTTGTGGTTTTCTCAGACTTTTCCAAAATAGAAAGCTTTTCAGCTATCTCTATGGTCTAGGACACCAAGAATCAAAACAAAGTAATAATTCAATGAATTAGCGACAAAGAAGGTTATTCAATAGCTCCTGAAACACTTGCTCAGCACTCTTCCCAGCATTATCCACTATGATCCCAGCAAAGGGGCTGCCCAAGCCAAACCCATGGGCTTACAGCACAACTCAACACTTCACAGTCCCTGTCCCTCCAAAAGGCAAACCTTGATGGAGCCAAAACCAAAGCTCAGCCAGAGATCTGAGAAAGAGAGAGAACCGGACAGGACATGTTTATGTGGAAGTTTATTAAACCTAAAGGAGAGAGACCAGAATCTAACTGGAGGCAGACAATAAAGTTGGTGAACTGTGACTGGTCCTCAGAGAAGTCATACTCAAAAGGGGAAGGAGTCAGAAAGTGAACATTAAAGGATTATAAGGGGGAAAAAATGAAAGCAGAAGTCAAATAGAAGTGATAGTGGAGAAATTGTCCTGAAACATTATTCACTAAATCTCACAACATCCTCCATAAATGTGAATTTTTTTTTTTTTTTGGTAGAACTAAATTATAGAAAGGGAGGGCTTAGAAGAGGAAATAAAGAAGATAGGGCATATGCGTTATACCCTGAAATGTCAAACACAAACAATGTAGTCTTTCAGGAAAAAGAGAGCCTACGGAAGAAGAGGTTAGGAGGCAATAATAGGTATAATACATAGGGATTTTGTTGCTCAAAGAGACTATTGCTCTGGCCTCAGGAGAAAGGTAATTAGAGCATTTAGGGACAATTATAATTACCAGGAAGAGTAGAAGGACTAAGACACAGGTAAAAGATTTCAAGGCAATTGGGGGGAGAAATGATCAAGGAAGGGGAAGATAAAAGTCAATAATGACATACAAATAGTGACATAGAAAAACTATTACCTACAAAAACTAGTATTTCTAAGAGGCACAGAAAGAGAGAGAGGGCTAAAAAGCAAAATCTATAAGGAGAAAATGGAAACTGCTTAGAACCCAAAATAGGTATTCTGTTAAGATTATGAGTTTTCAAAAAGGACTAAATAAATATGAGGACCTTGAATCAAAGAATAGAAGCCTAGAATAGAAAAAATATATATAGATAAATAATAAAGAAAATGAAGGTAAGAAATGCTTTTAAGGAAAAAGGTTTTGAAAATTAATTTTTAACAACAACATGTTATTTTACTTAACTGAGGGGGAAAGAGAAAGGATTAAATAGTTATTTAAATTAAGAATTAACTTATTAATTAATAAGTTAAATTCTTAAATTAGGGAAAGAAGTAACAAATTGAAGGGATGGGGGCTAGAGAATAAAAGGATAGGAATAGGGTTGTCCTAAAATAAATTAAAATAATTGACATGGTATAAACATTTACAAAGGAAAATGCAGAGATACTAATTTTGAAAAAAAAAATCTAGGAAAGAAAATAAAAGCAACTGCTAACTCTAAATATGAATACACTAAACAATCCAATAAAATGGTAGAGTTACAGATTGGATAGGAAAAGAAACTCCTACTGACCCACACAAAATTTACAAGAAATATTAAAAAAAAAAAAAAAAAAAAGCAAAGACAGACAGGATTAAAAATGGACTGGAAAAAAATTGCTATGCATCAAGCAAATCCAAAAAATCACAAATTGCAATCATGTTGTCATAAAAAGCAAAAATAAGCATTCAAAACATTAAAAGCAATAAAAAGATAACCATAGAACACAAATCAATATCCATATTAAACATGCTTCAAATGCCTTAGCATCTAAATTCATAAAGGAAAAATGTACTGAATTATAAGAAAATGTAGACAGAAATACAAATGACATTCAGTGTTATTATTTCAATTTTGAGTAAGTCCTGTATAAAGAAAAAGAAAGCACTTAACATGGAGAAAAATCTACAACTAACAAAGATTTCTGGGAGTAGTTAAGTGGTACAGTGGACAGAGTACTAGCCCTGAAGTCAGGAGGACCCGAGTTCAAATTTGACTTGTCACTTAACAATTTATAGTTGTGTGACCCTGGACAAGTCACTTAACCCCAATTGCCTTGGCAAAAACAAACAAAAAACTGTATTGTATAAAAAGTCTTTATGATGCAGTAACATAAAAAAGATTCCCGGCATCTCTTAAATGGAATTGCTAAAAAAAAAAAAAAAAAAAAAAAAAAAAAAAGTATTTCTCAGTACTATGTGGAATTTTTTTTTTTAAAGTTAACATATATTAGGGAACAGAGACATTGCTAATATGTAAAAAAGTACAAATAGTAAATATATCCTTTACAGATATAATTAAAATCATTATCAGTTTAGAAAGTACAAAAAAAAAAAAAAAAAGAACGAAGCAGAGACTTAACAATGAAATTCTAAATAATGGGTGTGTCAAAGAACAAATGTAGGAACAATAATCATGTAAAAGAAAATGATAGCAATGAAACAACATACCAACAATTCTGGGATGCAGTCAGATAAAAAAACAATATTTCTACAAAAATATGGTAACAAAATTGAACAGAAAAGAGTAATGTGATGCATTAATGTGATGAATAAGAATTTTCAAAATTAAAAAAACTACAAGAAGATAAAGGAGGAATTTATTTTTAAAAACAGGAGAAATCCTAAATAAAATTTAAAACATTCTAAAAAACACTAATAAAATTGATAAACTTAATTTAAAAGAAAACAAGTTGACAAAAAGAAAAGAAACAAGGTAAAATCACAATAGAACCAGAAGAAAGAGAATAATCAAAACTTTATGCACAGTTATATGATAACAAAACTGAGAAATAAAGAAAATAGAGGAATAACTTCAAAAATAGAAAATACTAATATTCACAGAAGACTAAATAGAGATTTTGAAGAACTCAATTTCAGAAAAAAGAAAGCAAAGAACTACTTGTAAAAGAAATACCAGTGGAAAAAAGGATCCTGTAGTTATGATGAATTCATATGATAATTCTATCAAACTTTTAAAGAAAAATTAGAACCAATACTAAACAAATTATTCTCAAAAATTGAGAAGGAAAGCACTTTCCCAAATTTCTTTTATGAGACAAATATAGTTCTAATACTTAAATTAGGGAGGAATAATTTTTTTTAAATTTTTATTATTATAGCTTTTTATTTACAAAACATATGCATGGGTTATTTTTCAATATTGACCCTTGAAAACAAAACCTATTTTCCAACTTTTCCCCTCTTCCCCACCCCCTCCCTTAGATAGCAGGTAGTCTAATACATGTTAAATATGTTAAAGTATATATTAAATCCAATATATGTATACTTGTTTGTACAGTTACCTTGATGCACAAGAAAAATCGGCTCTAAAAAAAAGAAAAAACCTGAAAAGGAAAACAAAAATGCAAACAAACAATAACAGAAAGAGTGGAAATGCTATGTTGTGGTCCACACTCATTTCCCATAGTTCTCTCTCTGGGTGTAGCTGATTCTCTTCATTACTGAACAAGTGGGACTGGTTTGAATCATCTCATTGTTGAGAAGAGCCACGTCCATCAGAATTGACCATCATATAATTTTGTTGTTGCCGTATATTGTGATCTCAGGGAGGGAAAAATTACAGAAGGAGAACTTTTTTCTTTTGTTTAATTAAAGCTTTTTATTTTTGAAACATATGCATAGTTTTCAACATTCACCCATGCAAAACCTTATGTTCCGCATTTTTTTCCTTCCTTCCCCTCACTCCCTCCCCTAGATAGCAAGTAGTACAGTATATGTTAAACATGTGCAATTCATCTATAGATATTTCCACATTTATCATATTGCACAAGAAAAATCAGATCAAAAAAGAAAAAAAAATGAGAAAGAAAACAAAATGCAAGCAAATAACAAAGAGAGAAAATTCTATGTTGTAATCCACACTCAGTCCCCACAGCCCTTTTTCAAGACCATTATTGATGAATATTAATTCAAAAAATTTTTAATTAAAACTTGTCTTTTGTCAAGAGCTCTCTCTTCTCTCGAACTCATATTTGATCACTGAAACATATTTCCCTCTATCTTCTCTTTCATGTTGTTTCCCATAAAAAAGATAAGTTTTCTAAACAAAGCAAATTTTTAATTGGGCTTGTGATCACATCCTTTTCCTTTGATGATAACCCTTCATCTTCTTTAATTGTCCCTGCTATCATCATTTTTCAAAACATATGCATGGACAATTCTTCAACATTAGTCCTTGCAAAACCTTGTGTTCCAATTTTTGCTCCTTTCCCCCATGCCCTACCCTAGATGGCAAGCAATCCAATATATGTTAAACAGGGTAGAAATATATGTTAAATCTCATATATGCATACATATTTATATAATTATTTTGCTGCACAAGAAAAATAAAATCAGACCAGTACAAAAAAAAGAAGCAAAATAAAATGCAAGCAACAACAACAACAAAAATAAAATACTATCTTGTGGTCCACACTCAGTTCCCATGGTCCTCTCTCTGGTTGCAGATGACTCTCATCATCATAAGACGATTGGAACTGGCTTGAATCATCTCATTGTTGAAAAAAGCCACATCCAACAGAATTGATCATCATATAATCTTGTTGTTGCAGTGTATAATAATCTCCTTGTTCTGCTCATTTCACTTAGCATCAGTTCATCTAAGTCTCTTCAAGCTACTCTAAAATTATCCTATTGATCATTTCTTATAGAACAATAATATTCCATACCATTCATATACCATAACTTATTCAGCCATTCTCCAATTGACGAGAATCTACTCAGTTTCTAGTTCCTTGCCACTACAAAAAAGAACTGCCACAAACATTTTTGCACATGTGGGTCCCTTTCCTTCCTTTAGGATCTCTTTGGGATACAGGTTCAGTGGAGACACAGCTGCATCAAAGGGTATGCACAGTTTGATAACTTTGAGTTCCAAATTGCTCTCCAGATGGCTGTATCCATTCACAACTCCACCAACAATGTATTAGTACCCCAGTTTTCTTATATCCCCTCCAACATCCATCATTATCTTTTCCTGTCATCTTAGCCAATCTGAGAGGTGTGTAGTGGTATCTCAAAGTTGTCTTAATTTGCATTTCTCTGATCAATAATGATTTAGAGCCCCTTTTCATATAGATTAGAAATGGTTTTAATTTCTTCATCTGAAAATTGTCTGTTCATATCCTTTGACCATTTATTAATTGGAGAATGGCTTGAATTCTTATAAATTTGAGTCAATTCTCTATATATTTTAGAAATGGGGTCTTTATCAGAATCCTTAAATGTAAAAATGTTTTCCCAATTTATTGCTTTTCTTCTAATTTTGTCTGCATTAGTTTTGTTTGTACAAAAACTTTTTTACTTAATATGATCAGAATCATCTATTTGGTGTTCAATTATGAGTTCTAGTTTTTCTTTGGACACAAATTCTTTCCTTTTCCACAGATCTGAGAGGTAAACTGTCCTATGTTCTCCTAATTTGCTTCTAATATCACTCTTTATATTTAATCACGTGCAGTATTTTACACTTTAGGATCATCCTTTTCTCTTTGACATTCTTCTCTCTAGATTTTCCTTGCATTACTCTATCCTGATTCTCCTCCTCCTTATCTGATTTTTGGATCTTCATCCAGGTCACACTCACTAGCAATGAGTTTCTTTCTTGGACCCTCTTTTCTATCTCACTCAATGATCAGCTTTCATGTTTACAGTTATCATCTTTATGCTGATGACTCTTACATCTATATGTTCATCTCTCCTGGAAGCAGTTTCATATTACCAACTACCTGTTAGATGTCACAAACTGGCTGTTCCATAGACATCTCAAAACTCAACATGTCCAAGACAGAACTCATTATCTTTCCTCTCCAAAACTTTTCCCTCATCTCAATTTTTCTATTGCTATTGAGAACACCTCCGTCTTCCCAGTCACATAGGCTCAAAATCTCCTTTTCATCCTCAATTCCTCTCTCAAACTTATCAACTCCAGGACATGCCCTCATTTCCTTACTCCTGGATCATTTCAGTTGCCTGCTTGTTAGCTTCTAGACATATCCCTTTTTATTCTATTCTATCCTTTTCTCAGCTGTCAAGTTGTTTTTTCAAAGTATCATTTGGACCATGTTTCTTCCCTACTCAAAAGACTCTGGTAATTCCGTATTACCTACAGGATCTAATATAAAATCCTTTCTTTGACATTTAAAGACCTTTAGAGAGTGACTATTTTAGCCTTCTTACAATTGATTATCTTCACATAATCTACAATCCAGGCTCACTAGACTATTTGATACTGTTCTCCCATGACACTCCATCTCTTGATTTTGTACTAGCAATTGCTCACACCTGAAATATCCTTCTTACTTTTATTCTCCTGATTTTACAAGATTCCTTTAAGACTCAGCTTTTCTTGGTTCTTCTCCTTCCTTTCTCCCAGTATCTGCCTTCTGAAGTTACTTTCCATTATACATACATACATATATATGTATAGAACTTGATGACCTTTCAAATCTCTTTCAACTCTAAATTTATTACAATCTCTTGCTGTTTTGGGTCAAATGTGAGTCTCATTCCTACTTTTTTCATGTTTTGTTGCAATATTACAACTATGATAGAACTTAATAGAGGACAAACCAGAAGTAACAATGAAAAAAGTAATCACTTTTTAAATAAAAGTTGCTGAGACATTAAATGATAACATGGAGAATTAGCTTGGATTCCTACCTCACACCGTACATTCTAATATATTACAGATTGGCCAAAGTGTTAAATAAACAATTTTTTAAAAAACAAAACAGAATAGCATATTTTCCACAGCTGCAGAGGGAAGAGAAACCCATGACTGTGGAAGAAATGGATAGTACCATTAACAATAAGATGCATGTGTTTGAATATACAAAATTAAAAACATTTGCATACTGAAAAAAATATCAAAAGAAAAGCAACAGGGTAGACCACATATGACAGAACTGAAAAACTTATTGTTCAAAATACATAAAACGATAGAATTGTATAAGGTGAATACCAGACTCTATTCAATAAGCTTTGGTCAGTTCCTGTTTGGAACATCCATTTCATTTTTTGTGATGACTTGCCATTTCTAGCATCTTCCATCTTTCTTCTTTAAGAAAGTATTCATATTGAACAGATGGGGACAATCCTTTGTTCTCTTTCATTCTGGATTCTGAATCTCATTTTCCCAGTATATATATATTTTTGCCATTCTTTCCTATGTTTTCCTCCACATTGAAGTCACTTATATGTTGACACACATTAGCGTCCAACCAGCTGGTGTTCTTACTATTTTTCATTCACAATAATCTATTTCCTCACCTTTTGTCTTTGCACTTAGATTAGTCTTGGAATATAATCCCTCCTTATCTCTACTCTTAGAATCCCATTTCTTTCAAACCACTGTTCAAGGATCACCTTCTACCCTGAAAACTTAATAAATATTTAATATTCTAAACTCCTAGTACCCCCAATTATCTTGTATGTGTTTTATATCTAATATTATTTATACTTTACATGTGATTTTAGGCACTTATTTGCATCAGCTTTCTCAACTGTTAAATGGGGATATTAGCATCTAAATCCCAAGGTTGTGTGGGGTGATGATCAAATAACATATTTCTAAAGTAATTTGCAAATCTTAAAATGCCCTATAAATTCTAGCTAATATTGTTGTTGTTATTATTACTATTATTATATACCTAGGTATGTAAATCTTGTCCCCTCTCATCAAGGGGAGGACTCATTGAGGGCAAGAACCTTTTCAGATTTGTCCTCCTATCCCCAAGTTCTAGCACAGGTCTGCTTTGTTAATTGATTGATTATCCTGGTTTGGAAAATCCTATCAATTTCTTCACAAAATTTTCCTACTTCCTCCTATTTATTTCCTACTTCAAGATGTTGGTATGTAAGCTGCAATTATTAAATATTTGATGATTGATAATGATCTTGCCTGGCACACAGTGAGCACTTAATAAATGTTTATTGATAATGATGATGATCCTTATCCTGTGCTCTGAAAATGAGATGATCAGCTGCCCCATTAAACTGATGTTTTTGTGCCCTTGGACACACAATGAAATCAATTCCCCCTTTTCTCTTCAAGAAGGTCTTGTGATCTTTTCTTCCATTTAAATGCAACTTCTTGATGTCTTCTGATTTTCTTTCCAACAGTGTCAATATGGATACAAGACTGGAAGATATTGGAATGTTTGGATTAAAATCCATTAGGGTTTTCTAAAGAATCCAACCAGTAAAACTGAAATAGTTCTAGCCCTTAAAGAGCTTACATTATGCTATATAATTTTGTCATTCAGTCATTTTTCAGTTGCATCTGAGTCTTTGTAACCTTATTTTAGGAATGTCTTGGCAGAGATAATGAAGTAGTTTGCCATTTCCTTCTCCAGCTCATTTTACAGTTGAGGAAATTGAGGCAAACAGGGTTACATGACAGGAAGTGTTTAAGGCAAGATTTAAACTCAGAAGATAAGCCTGGTGCTCCATGCATTATGGTGCCATCTAGCTGTCCTCAAGTTAATGATAGTCCCATTATATTTTGTACTTATCAGAATATATCCAAAATATTGTGACATAATATTTTGGGAGCCACAGTTTGGGAAGTTTTTAGAAGCTGGTGAGTTTCCAGACAAAGATGAGCAAGATGAGCAAAGGTATCAGTGTCATATCCTATTAGAAAGAGTTCAAGGAATTAGAGATAGTTGTCTTTAAGGAAGGAAGAGTGCGAAAGATTGCTGTGTTCAAGTATTTGAAGGACTTTCATGTGGAAAAGAGATTAAGGCTTGTTCTATTTGACTAATCCCCAAAAGCAGAACCAGGAAGAGTGGAAGAAATTGCAAAAAGGACAATTTAAGATTGCTATAAGGACAGATTTCCTAATAATGAGAGCTATTCACAAGAAGAATGGGCTATCTGAAGAGTTAATGGATACTTTCTAGCGGAACTTGGATGACCAATTTTCAAGTTTATTCTAACAGGATTCTTGGAACTGGACTGCATGGCCTTTCCAACTTTAAAATTCTTTCTTTTTCTTTTTCTCTTTTTTCTTTTTTTTTTTTTTTTTTTCCTGAGGCAACTGGGGTTAAGTGACTTGCTCAGGGTCACACAGCTAGGACGTGTTAAGTGTCTGAGACCAGCTTTGAACTCAGGTCCTCCTGACTTCAGGGCTGGTGCTCCATCCACTGCACCACCGAGCTGCCCCTCAACTTTAAAATTCTATCAACTTGAAGGTAAATTCAATAATCCACATTAGAAAGGGAAATTTGGAAAGCTGAATCAGAAATGTTTCCATTCCTTGACATACTGGAAGTGAGTCCTAGTTCACACTAGTGTGAACACCTAGACACCACTTCTTTAGATTTTGTTTTCTCCCAGCTATGGGAAAACAACCATTTCTCCTGTTGGTGTAGTAGAACTGTTATGCAAAATAACGCGACTCGTTTTGTTTCTAATTCAAGCAACTGTTGATTGCCTTGTCTTTTGAAATCAATATTCTATTCACAATACTGCAAATGCTCTCTAATGAATATGACTTGAGCAGCTGTTAAAATAATGTTTTGTGTAACTAGAGTTCTTGGTGAACAAGGTTAGTGTCTCTCTAATTACAATTATCCCACACACCACACACACACCTGGCATTCGTTTTTGCTAATTGCGACTGTTTGATTTCATTGCCATAAACATTCCTTATATGGTTAATGTAGCGTGAAATTATCCCACGTGAAGCAAAACATAATATACAATAAACACTGGCAAAACCAGGGGAGAAGAGAGTGCTGTTTTGCATATGTTAGCATAGGAAGCAGATTTTGCTTGGCATATGTTATGAATTATTCTTTTTTCTCTCTCTTCTCCCAAGCTGAATGGATCTCCAAATAAGTAATGTTTACTTCATGTCTGCAGAGAATTTAAAAATTCATTTATGAGGAAAACAAAAGTAATGAATAGCACGGCTGCTTTCCAGATTTCCTCTGGTGGCACATGAGTGGTAAGGTCTTCCCCCATCTTTGGAAGGTGGTTTTGGCACCTCATCTCAGCGTGTTCCTGGAAGTTCAAAGACTTTCAGAAGGTTGACTGTGCCTTATAACCAAAACCAACTGCAGTTGGATATAGAAAAATGAAGTCATTTAAATGAGAATTGTTGAATTTCCCGGCACAGAGGTTCCCACAAAACTCCCACATCTATCTCCTCTCAGGAGACCCAAAACATATTAAAATGTAATGAGAAAAAAAAATTGTTTCTGTATCCCAAAGAGATTTTTAAAAATTCAATAGTATTTTATTTCCCAAATACATGTGACAATAGTTTTCAATATTCATTTTTATAACACTTTGTATTCCAGATTTTTCTCCCTCTTTCCCCAAGATAGGAAGTAATCTGATATAGGTTAAATATATGCAATTCTTTTAAAAATATTTTCATATTTGTCATATTGTGCAAGAAAAATCAGACCAAAAGGGGGAAAAAACAAAAGAAAGATAAAAATAAAAAGCTAGAAAAAATTTTTTTAACAAAATAAAAATACAATATAACATAGATAATGTTAATTTGTAGTTTGCTAAGTCAATATGGGGCAAAAAGATGACAGTGGAAGACCTGAGTTCAAATCCAGACTTAAGACACATACTAACTGTGTGACCCTGGGCAAGTCACTTAACCCCAAGTGCTTTGGAGGTGGGGATCCAAAAGTATTACCTCATTTTGTCCTCACAGAACCTTGGGAGAGGTGGTATTATTTGTTGTTGTTCAATTATGTCTAATTCTTTGTGACTCTGAGGTTTTCTCGGCAAAGATACTGGAGTGTTTGTCATTTCCTTCTCCAGCTCATTTTACAGATGAGGAAACTGAGGTAAACTAGATACATATCTTGCCTAGGATCACACAGCTAGGAAATGGCAAGTGTCTGAGACCAGTTTTGAACTCAGGTCCTCCTGACTGCAGGGCTGATGCTCAATCTGCTGCCCCATCAGAGTCAGTATTTTTTCCACTGCATCTGCCCTAGAACTGTACTTCTGATAGTCCAATGAATGTTTCCTTGGGTGGCAAAGTGACACTGCCATGAAATTGCTCTGAGAACTCACTAATACAGCTACCGGTGACAAATGTTTGTTTTCCTTTATATAAATGATTAGGAAACATCTACTTAATAGTCTTACTAATTGTCACAAAATTTAACCAATGCAATGGTCTGTGTTTTGTGGAATCTATCATTTTGCTCCATTTTGAAAATCAAGGAGTTGGCTCATTTCAAGTATTATACCTTTCCTTGCTCCCATGATTAAAAAAAAAAAAAAAAAAAAAAACAACTATAGCAGCATTTTAGCAGACCGATCTACAAGGGTTTTTTTTGGTTTGGGTTTTGGTTTATTTTTTTAGTACCTTTAGATATTATTTATCTTTATCTGGACAGAAAAATCTTCAACTGGCTTAGAGAATCAATGTTTAGATCAGTAGGAGTCAAAAAAGAAAAACCACGAGAAAGAAAAAAATTTAAAAATTGAAGAAAGTATGCTTCAATCTGCACTCAGACTCTGTAGTTCTTTCTCTGAATTTGGATGTCATTTTCCATCCCTAGTCTTTTGGATTTGTCTTGGATCACTGTTTTGCTGAGAAGAATTAAATCTATCATAATTTATTATCACACAATACTGCTGTTACTGGGTAAAATGTTCTGGTTTTGCTCACTTCACTCAGCATTAGTACATGTAAGTCTTTCCAAGTTTTTCTGAATTTCACCCACTCATTTCTTATAGCACAATAGTATTCCATTACATTCATATACCACAACTTGTCTAGCCATTCCCCAATTGATCAGTAATCACCTCAATTTTCTTTTTTTTTTTTTATTAAAGCTTTTTTATTTGTAGAACATACGCATCGGTAATTTTTCAACATTGACACTTGCAAAACCTTGTGTTCCATATTTTCCCCTCCTTTCCTCCACCCCCTCCCCTAGATAGCAGGTAGTCCCATACATGTTAAATATGTTAAACTTTATTACAGGGGTCCTCAAACTACAGCCCGAGGGCCAGATGGAGCAGCTGAGGATGTTTATCCCCCTCACCTAGGGCTATGAAGTTTCTTTATTTAAAGGCCCACAAAACAAAATTTTTGTTTTTACTATAGTCCGGCCCTCCAACAGTCTGAGGGACAGTGAACTGGCCCCCTATTTAAAAAGTTTGAGGATCCCTGTAGTTAAAGTATATGTTAAATACAATATATGTATACATATTTATACAGTTATCTTGTTGCACAAGAAAAGTCAGATTTAGAAAGAAGGCAAAAAAAAAAAACAAAAAAAAAAAACCTGAGGAGGAAAACAAAAATGCAAGCAGACAATAACAGAAAGAGTCGAAATGCTATGTTGTATTCCACACTCTGTTCCCATGGTTCTCTCTCTGGGTGTAGCTGATTCTCTTCATTACTGAACAACTGGAACTGATTTGGTTCATTGTAATGTTCTCTCTAAAATGTAATGTTTTCTATTGAGATTTTCTTGGGGTCTCTGGAGGCAACCTTCATTTCAGTTCAGTAATCACAAATGCAGCCAAGTGTTAAAGTCCAAATCCTTTATTGTCTCTTTCAAAGTCTTATCTCCTTCACTTGGGGCTCGGCTAGTTTTCTGGGGGCCTTCTGGAGTCTTGGTTTCAGTGGAGAAGTGAAGGAGGAGAGCCTGACACCAAGGTGGTGTGAGATGGGATGAATCTGTCTTGAGTCCAAGGGTTTGTGCTCCAGCCTTCAGCCTCCAGCCTCCAGCCTCCAGCCTCCAGCCTCCAGCCTTCTGTCCACTTGTCTCTTAATCTCTGAATCTCCCTAGCTGAGGCTTCTAGTTTATAAACTCCACACTGAGTACAAACCAATCATTATATCACTAGGAAACCATTATTTGTTGTAGGATTAAATGAATGCTATACTAGATGTAACCATTGTCTTCTCAGTTCCACTTAGTACCTTGTTTCAAGTTCTGGCCCATAACATCTCCTTGTCGGATTAAATCAATCATACTGAACCATGC
Source organism: Sarcophilus harrisii (assembly GCF_902635505.1). Lineage (NCBI taxonomy): Eukaryota > Metazoa > Chordata > Mammalia > Dasyuromorphia > Dasyuridae > Sarcophilus > Sarcophilus harrisii. Next base: position 223,026,517 of record NC_045430.1, read on the forward strand.
TAAATTAGTTAATTATTGTCTCTATCAATTCCATTGACTTAGTACCTTGTAAGAGTCCTTTGTTTCAAGTTCAGAATTCTGGCCCATAATAGTTCATCTCATTGTTGAAGAGATTCATCAGAATTGATTATCATATATTATTGTTGTTGAAGTATATAATAATCTCCTGGTTCTGCTCATTTCACTTAGCATCAGTTCATCTAAGTCTCTCCAGGCCTTTCTGAAATCATCCTGTTGGTCATTTCATATAGAACAATAATATTCCATAACATTCATATACCACAATTTATTCAGCCATTTTCCAATTGATGGGCATCCATTCATTTTCCAGTTTCTAGTCACCTCAAAGAAGGATGCCACAAAAATTTTTGCACAAGTGGGTCCCTTTCCCTCATTAAAGATCTCTTTGGGATATAAGCCCAGTAGTAACACTGCTGGATCAAAGGGTATGCACAGTTTGATAACTTTTTGAGCATAGTTCCAAATTGGAATGGTTGGATTCATTCACAATCCCATCAGCAATGTATCAGTGTCCCAATTTTCCCACATCCCCTCCAACCTTCCGCATTATCTTTCCCTGTCATTCTAGCCAATCTGACAGGTGTGTAGTGGTATCTCAGAGTTGTCTTAATTTGGATTTCTCTGATTGACAATGATTTGGAGCATATTTTCATATGGCTAGAAATAGTTTCAATTTCTTCATCTGAGAATTGTCTGTTCATATCCTTTGACCATTTATCAATTGGAGAATGGCTTGATTTCTTATAAATTAGAGTCAGTTCTCTATATATTTTGGAAATTAGGCCTTTATCAGAACCTTTGACTATAAAAATGTTTTCCCAGTTTATTGGTTCCCTTCTAATCTTATCTGCATTAGTTTTGTTTTATACTATGTACATTTAAACTTAATCTGTACTGAGATTTTCTCTATCACTTTCTTATAGAAATCAATCAATAAAACAATAAATCAAGTCCTGGTTTGTAGCACTAACTTTTTTTTCAGACGTGTAAATGACCAAACTGAAATTTAACAAGCAAGCCAAGTAGAGCTGGTTCCAGCACTTCCCTACCCTCTCTGACCTGAAGAGATAGCTATTTTTCTTACCAAGAAATACTCTTCTAAATCCACTCTTGTTCCAATCTATCCTCTCTTACCTTCTCCAGCAGATTGTCTCCACTATTATTCCCATGCTGTCTCTTATGTAAGATTTTTGCCTGTCTACTGACTACCTGCCTGCTACCTACAAATGAACCCATCCTTAAAAAACCCTTACTTGATGCAACCATCTCTGCAGACTAATTTTTTTTCTCTTCAGACTGTTGTCTTCAATCTGACTTCCATCCACATAATTCAACTAAAACTTCTATCTCTAAAGTTACTGGTGATCTCTTAATGTCCAGATCTAATGGGCTTTTCTCAAATCTTATTCTATATGAACTCTCTGAAACTTTTGAAACTACTAATTAATAATTAATAATCACCACTAGATTTTGAGCTTCGGGATGATGGGGACTATGTTCTAGCTTTTCTTTTTCTCTCCAGGAGTGAGCACTGTGCCTGACACATAGTAAGCATTCAATAAAGGCTTTTTGACTGAAGGGTCTCAAATTCTAAGGCAGGCAGTGATAGAGTGAATGACAGGGGATTTTTAGGGTCTCTTAGTAGTCAAGGAAACAGTTTCACAGAGGTCTGGGGAGTATTGAACCAGAATAATAGGAACTGGTGGTCCTCCATCTTGTAGGAAGGATTAGGGCAGCTCAATCAAAGGGCCTGAGCAACCACATCTGTCATCTTCTCCTGCTGCCACATGGAGCCTTGGTATTTTAGTTTGTCCATTTTCAAAGAGGACTAATGACATCAGAGGGTGATGTCTTGACTTATGCATGAATTGGATTTAAGTGAGGCAGATTTGCACAAAGTCGTCAGCCTCACTCTTCCAGAGTTTGAAGTCCAGTGGCAAGGCAAAAGTTAAAATGACTGGTGATGGTCTGGGATGCAGCCAATGACCACAGCATCTTAAGTCTTAAAAGCTCTACCGGGGTCCTCAAACTACGGCCGTGAGCCAGATGCAGCAGCTGAGGATGTTTATTCCCCCTCACCCAGGGCTGTGAAGTTTCTTTATTTAAAGGCCCACAAAACAAAGTTTTTGTTTTTACTATAGTCCGGTCCTCCAACAGTCTGAGGTACAGTGAACTGGCCCCCTATTTGAAAAGTTTGAGGACCCCTGCAAGCAATCCATAGTGCCTGCTTCAGCCACCTTTCTATCTACCAGAACAAATTGTTCTCATCTACCCATTTTACTGGGGGTAATTCTCACATGCTTGCAGTAGACATATCTCTAATTCACCCATGGGTTTGAGACCTGTCAATTATCCATCTGCTAAGACAGTTTTACCAGATTTGACCACTGCTCATGCTACAGTTTCTTGGAGTCACATGTGAGAGTTTGTTGACAAGTGGACACCAAAAATGGGTGGGCAATCCTAAAAAAGACTTAAGAACCCCTCATTATACAGAACTAGCACCAACTTGCACACCTCATACATTCCTGGTACTCTTTGCTAGTCAAAGAGTCAGAGAGAGAGAAAAGGGAAGGCAAGGAAGAAGGATGCCCCTCATTTGGGGAGAGGGGACGGAGAAATTTCTCCATTCTGAGCCTAAGCTTTTCAAAGTGCTTTACATATTAAAGATTATGTCAAACAGTATTTGAAAATAAAATATTCCAGGATCTAAGTTTTTCAAAATCATTGTCATGAAAATCAATTTTATTGTTACTTCTGGCTATTCAAATTTTGGATGTTTGGGAGTTTTTGCTGTCAAATGCCTGGAGAGTAGTTCCATTACATCTGCTTCATTATGTGGGACATAATACTTACTCATAACAAGTACCATGCTATTTTTTTCCAGTAATAAAAGGCAAATTAAATTCAACTAGAATGTCATAAAATATGCAGTGAATTAAAGTATAAAGTGTTTTTCCAGTCCTGTATTTCCCACGCAATGGAATGGGGAAAATCCTGCTTTTTAGCACAAAGCATAAATGATATCCAGAAATTTGAGATGTATTACTCAAAAGAAAAGTAAGAATGATATAACTTTCTTATTCTACTGTAATAAGGAGAATTTCATGTTTTAACATTCATTTCCTCATATGCTTTTATTCTTTTAAAAAAACAAACAAGGCAAAAACCTAGTTGTTACTCAACCACATTCCCATTTCAAAATTTTTCCTCTACATATCTGATTCTTTCATGAAAGGAATCCTCTGATTTCACTGATATAGGATCATAGATTTATAGCTAAAAGATACTTTAGAGGTCATCCAGCCAATACTGTTCTTTTATGCAACTGATCCAAACAGGCAACTGACTTGACCACGTGTAACTGATATAGCAAATGGCAGGGCTGGGATTGAACCTATTAATTCCTAATTAATTAATTGATAAAGAGCCACGGCTCTTTCCACATAATTGGGTTTGCGTCAATGAAATCCTGAATATTTTCTGGAAATCTACATTTCATAATACAAAAATAGTTCATTCTGCTGATATAAACTTTCAGAAGCAAAAGTCACTTTCATGCCATAGTGAAGCATCCAATGAATTTCTATGCATACCATTCTTTTTATAAACTCATTAGAGCTCCTTGAGTGATTCCTTTTATGTTTCATTGGGGAAAAGAAAACACAAGAACATTAAGGTACCATCATATACCTATTAAACTAGCGGGGGTGAGGGGTGGGAGGAAAAAGAACAAACTCTACTACTGACAGGAATGTGGGAAGCCAGACACACATTAATTTATTCAAATGTTTCTTTGTTGAAAATTTGTCCAATCTTTCTAGAGAGCAATCTGGTAACATGTTATAAGTATTTCAAATCTGTCTATGTTCTTTGACTAAATGATACAAAATATATTATATTTTTTTGAGCATATCTTAAGGACATAATCCTAAAGGAAAAAAGAAATAACTAGATTATAGCAATATAAAATTACTCTTATTATGACCAAAAAACAACTGGGATAAAGACAAATGTCCAGCAACATGGCAATATTTAAATTACTATAAAAATAGATAAATGATATTTTATATTAACATGATGGAATGCATGTTATGAAAAGTATAAATCATGTGAGTATTTGGGCATACTTGTATAAAATAAATGAAAAAATCAGAATGTAAGATAGTACAATCCTACTTATGAATTATATAAAAAAGCAAAATGGTATGATAATAATAATAACAATAGCTAGCATTTTTATATCACTTTAAAGTTTGCAAAGCTCTTTGTATATGTTATCTCACTTGATGCTCAAAATAACTCTGTGAGGTAGGTGATATTATTACACGCATTTTACAGATGAAGAAACTGAACCTGAGCGTAAATAAGTGATTAGTGTAAGGTGACTCAGATAGTGTCTGAGGCAGGATCTGAACTCAGGCTTTCCTGACTCCCAGTGCAATACTCAATCACCTATACCATCTATGAAATAGTCAGTTTCAGTACATTTTCCTCAGTAATACTGAGCAATACACTGAAAACCTCTAAGCTGTAGAACCTAGCTTCTTAAACTGTGGTTTTTAACTCCATGAGGTCTCATAACAAAATGTGGGGGTCATGAAATTATGATTTATTATCAGTAAATGTTTGATTTATACATCTATTTTATATATGCATATGACTGGGCTCATATAAAAAATTCTCAGAGAAAAGAAGTCGTGGATGGAAAAAGTTCAAGAGGCCTTGATTTAGATCGTTCTCTAAAACTGTTTCAAAAAAAAACAAAGGTGCTGACCTATATTGATGGAGGGAGGTTCATCCCTACTCCTATAGATATAACATCAACAAAAATCATTAGTTAGCTTAATTTGTTTTAAAATTTGCTTGTTTTTCCATAAAACACACATTTCTAATACAAATTAATAAGTGAATCAATATATAAACTGAATTCCTTTTCAGCCACAAGGGAGACCTTGCCTCCCAGGTAAAGTAAGGAAAGGTAAGGTAAGATGCAGGACCAAATTAGGTGTCCAAATTCCATCAGCCCATCACTAGAGGGCAATCTAAACACGTTCTCTTGACAATCCCTTCCAGAGAATTGAGTTTATAATCATTCATTGTCCATGTGGAGAAAGAAAGGGACTTCAGAAAAAACTCAGTTCAAGCCTCTCTTTTGCTCATTTTTCCTTTCTTTCTTCTTTAATATGTAAGGAAGCTGAGATACTCAGAGTAGTTGTGACTTGCTCAATGCCAAACAGATAGTAAATGGCTTAGCTAGGATTTGAATTTAGGCTCTTTGGCACCTCTAGACTGACCCCCATTATCTCAAAGCACTTTCTCCTCACATTATCTCATTTGATTCTCATATAGACAAAAAAAGCCCCAACATCCCATTTTCCCAAATGAGGATCATAGATTTAAATTTAGATGGAAACAGACCCTAGAGGTTACTTAATCCAGCTTCCATCCCACTTCTCCTTCCTTCTCACCATCACACTATCATTAAGAATGGTTTTTTAAATCTTTAGAGGTATGGCAATTTTTACATCAATGTATCCATCCCCTGTTCCTTTCTCTCCTGGCTCAGTCTAGATGGTCTCTGCACTAAGATTTTGAGAACATGCAGTATATAAGTAATAATGTTTACAAAAAATATATGGTGCTTATTATATATAATATACAAACAAATATGCATACAAACATATTACTGCAAACAAGCATACTACTACTACTACTACTACTACTACAATTCATTTAGCACTTATTGTGTGCCAGGTACTTTCCTAAATGCTTTACAATCATTATTTTGTTGATCCTTACAATAATTCTGGAAGTTGGATTATTATTATTATTATTATACACATTTTACAGATGAGGAAGTATGGCAGATAGAGGTTCTGTGATTTGCTTAAATTCACACATCTAGTAAGTGTCTTAGAACAGATTTGAACTCAGTACATTCTAACTCCAGTTCCTGGGCTCTACCTACTGTGCTACCTAACTGCCTCATAGGTCTGTGTGTATGTGTGTGTGTAGGTGAGTGTGTGTCCTTGAAAAATGAATACATATTAACCAGATTTAGGGAAAATATGCCCTTTCAATTATAACAGTATTTGGAGAAGAGTGAGCACATAGCAAGAGAGCATCATGAAAGGGGGAAGGGAAAGATTTGAGCATTTTTGACCCAATCAATTCGGCAACGCCAACTGGCTGCCATTGTTAGTGGGTGTCCCTGAAAGACAGTTACTTATCCAGTAACAGTTACTTAAATGCTTCTTGGGTTTTTTTTTTTTTTGAGGGAGAGTGAGAAAAAATGTTGAATTTGGAGTCAAAAAGCCTGCATTCAATTCCCAAGATTGATGTTTACTGATAGAGTGGCCAGAGAAAAGACATTTAATCCCTTTCAGCCTCAGATTTCCTATCTATAAAATGGGTATAACTTCAATCCCTACCTTATGTGGTTTTTTAAAAAGGAGATCGTATATAGAAAACCTTAGAGTATGTTCAGGCTTGAAGGACTATAGAAATGGGTGTCATGTTTACTTTTTTGGATGGACCAAAAGGAGAAGAAAAATAGAAGAAAAACATTTTACAAACCATTTTCCTTTATAGGTTCAAAAATCTGAGTGCATTTTTCCTCTTGAAATTTGTAATCAGAGCCATTGAAATCCAGTCTACCCAGGGAAGTGGAGAGCAGGTGAAACCTGATGGCAAGGAGGGAGAGGGAAAAAAGAGGGGGAGAAATCCCTCCCATGGTTTGTCCAAGACTAGCTGGTCCAGTTTCCTTAACTGGGCCGGATTAGCAGGGATGGGGAGGCTTGGGTGAGTCACTCTGCAGGGGTGGCTTCTCCCTAGGAGGGCCGGGCGGGCCTGGCACCCGCTGGGGTTTTGCAATAATAGGGACCTGCTTGGCCCATTTAATGCCTTTTGTGCTGTTGAGAACTGGGCCACCCACCACCCTCTTTCCCAGGGATCTCACAGCTCTCTGGAGACAGGGCCTTCAGGTCACTTTCAGCTTTGGTCAGATTAGAGAATAGAGAAAACCTGCTGGTTTGTGTAAAAGCAGGTTCCTGATGCTGGCAATCAGAACTCTGGCTTGAATCCCAAAGTTAAACAGGCCATCTGTATTCCAGAGCCTTCAATACAGGGCCGGCACATTCCTGTAATGCAGATGAGATCCCAAGTGGCCTTTAAGCAGGCCTTTGTCATCTGCCAGTCATTTTTGTGTTCTCCCTTTAAAAAAATGCCTTGCTTATTCTCAAAGGGTGGCCAGATCCCATTATTACTTGTTCTGCCATGCTGATGGGAAATCCATAGGATCAGAGAAGCAAATAAATCCCTGTTTGAGCTATCTAGAAGGTTTAATGCTGAGGGCAGGAAAGCTTAGGATACAGAAATACAAGAACATAGTTTCTGAACTGGAAGCTAATCCAACTCTTTCATTTTGCAAGTAAAGAAATTGAGGATCAACCTTCCTATGTTACCCAAGTTCATAAAAGTCTCAAGGACTTGGACACAGGACCTTTGACTTTGGAGTCAATGTTCTTTCTGCTTCTGCCATCTGGTCATGATAAGAACAAAAGAATTAAGGACAAAAGAATGAGTCATACAGAGGAGGATTCCTGGCTTACGTTAGTCTAGAAATAGGTTCTGAAGGCAGAACAGCATGAACAAAGTACAAAATTAGAATCACAGAGTATGAAAAAAATCAATATAGTAGAGATGCTTTATTGAGTATGGAAATGTATGAAGAAGAAAAATTTCAAAGATCTAGCTTTGATACTATGAGCAATAATGATATGAAGAAAAGATTGATAAAGATTATCAGAGTAATAGTCTAAAGCAGTATTTCCCCATTATAGGTATTAACTCTAAAACTTCTCAAAAGTGCTGCTAATATAAAAAGTGATCTTCACAAAATAATCAGAGCTCCCTAAGGTCCTGTCTAGGCTTGTATAAAAATAGAATAATCACATTAGCTTGGGGGGTGGGGAGCAAGGACTGATTACACTTAGTATACAGTAAGTGCTTCATAAACCCTTTACTTAAACAATGAAACCTCTGTCCAGAAGATGATGCCCTGAATTTGTATAAGGAGTGTAACTCTTGAGAGGCTGAGAAAATGCTGAAATCACTATGCTGTTAGACAGGAAAAAGAACTTAAATTCAGTATAAGAGAACCCAGCCCTCATTGTAACCCTTGAACTCCAGAATCTACAGACTACAAAGACCAAACTCCCTTTGGTGAGCTCACTCTCTCCTAGTTTCAGTTGAGTTCTTATCTTACTCCCAGCAGATGAGCTCATTTACTCTTTGGCATATTCCAAACTGCATAACTTCTGATTTTTGTTTTTGTTTTTTTTTCTTCGTTTTGTTTGTTGTTTTTCTTTGATAAAGAGATTTAGAGATGAGGAGGTAGGTCCAAGCTGGTGGAATGAAGGCAGGGACTCATAATGACTCTAAACAAATTCTTAAGTGACAGAACCTACAAAAAGATAGAATGAAACAATTTTCTAGCCTGAGACAACTTAGAAGGTTAGCAAGAAAGGCTTATTGCATCAAGGTGAGAGTGGAACACAGTCCAGAGCAGTCCATATCAGCATGAGCCAGGTCCTAACAAACCAGGAGCAGGTCTCAGGATGACTTAATCAGTGGTAGCGGTGGTGGTTTCCAGACCTCTCAGACCACAGGCATCAAGGAAAAGTTAGAAGGTCAGAAAGAAAGGTGTGTCGCACCAGGATAAGAATGGGGCACAGTCTAGCCCCAGCAAACCAGTATCAGGCCTTGAGCACCACTGAATCAGCAGTAGCAGCATCTGCTTCCAGAGCTCTCAACCCACAGAGGTAAGGTGGTTGAACAACTGGTCACAAGGGGATTTTATGGGGCTCTTTTTTGGCATTGGGACCAAAATAGGAAAAAAAAAAAAATGAGCAATGCAAGAAAATCATGAAAAACAAGTCAATGGCTTGGTAAAGAAGACGCACAAAAATTATTGAAGAAAATAACACCTTAAAAAACAATAGGCCAAATGATAAAGAGATACAAAAATCTAATGAAGGGAAGAATGTCTTAAAAAGCAGAATTGGTTTAATGGAAAGAGAGGCACACAAAAAAAATCACTAAAGGAAAAAAATCTCTTTAAAAAGTAGAATTGGTCAAATGGAAAAGGAGGTACAAAAGCTCACTTAAGAAAATGATTCCTTAAAAATAGAATTGAGGAAATGGAAGCTTATGACTTCATGAGAAATCAAGAATCAGTCAAACAAAACAAAAGAATAAAAAAGTAGAAGACAATGTGAACTATTTCATTGGAAAATAGATCCAGGAGAGATAATGTAAAAATTATTGGACTATCTGAAAGTCATGATCAAAAAAATAGCCTAGACATTCTCTTTCAAGAAATTATCAAGGAAAAGTTCCCTGATAATCTAGAACCAAAGAGTAAAATAGAAATTGAAAGAATTCACTGATGACCTACTGAAATAGATCCCCAAATGAAAACTCCCAGGAATATTATACCCAAATTTCAGAGCTCCCAAGTTAAGGAGAAAATATTGCAAGCAGCCAGAAAAAAAAACAATTCAAGCATCATGGAGCCACAATCAAGATAACACAAGATTTAGCAGATTCTACATTTTTTTATTACAGTTTTTTATACACAAAACATATGTATGGGTAATTTTTCAACATTGACTCTTGCAAAAACTTCTGTTTCAACTTTTCCCCTCCTTTCCTCCACCCCCTCCCCTAGATGGCAGGTAGTCCCATATATGTTAAATATGTTAAAGCATATGTTAAACATAATATATGTATATATGTTTATACAGTTATCTTGTTGCACAAGAAAGATCAGATTTAGAAAGAAGGGTAAAATAGCCTGAGAAGAAAAAAACAAAAATACAAGTAAACAATAACAGAAAGAGTGGAAATGCTTTGTTGTGGTCCATACTCATTTCCCAGTGTTCTTTCTCTGGGTGTGGCTGGTTCTGTTCGTTACAGATCAATTGGAGCTGATTTGGGTGCTCTCATTGTTGAAGAGAGCCATGTCCATCAGAATTGGTCGTCATATAGTATTGTTGTTGAAGTGTATAATGATCTCCTGGTTCTCACTCATAATCAGTTCATGTAAGTCTCTCCAAGCCTCTCTGTATTCATCCTGCTAGTCATTTCTTACAGAACAATAATATTCCATAACATTCTGTTACGATACCTCTGTTATCAGAGTTATTCAGTAACTCTGAACTTGAAACAAAAGATCCTTACAAGGTATTAATTAAGGGAGTAGAATTGATAGAGACAACAGTTATCTAATTTAGCTTGGTTCAGTATGATTGATTTAATCCTACAAGGAGATGTTATGGGCCAGAACTTGAAACAAGGTACTAAGTGGAATTGAGGAGACAATGGTTAAATCTAGTTTAGCACTGATTTAATTCTACAACAAATAATGGTTTTCTAGTGATGTAATGATTGGCGTATACTCAGGGTGGGGCATATAAGGGAGAAGCTCTCAGGGCCAGGAAGGACAAGTGCACTAGAAGCTCTCAGAGGCTGAGACAGATTCATTCCATCGTCCACCTTTCTGGTGGCTGCAGGCTGAAGCACAAACCTTTGGAGTTGGGGAGATTCAGAGGGTAGAAAAAGCAGGCGAGAACTCAAGCTCTGGGAACCTAGGAGAGAGATAAGCCTCCAGAAAAATTAGCTGAGCCCAAAATGAAAGGAAACAAGACTTTGAAGGAAACAATAAAGAATTTAGACTTTACCTCCTGGCTATATTTGTGTGGTGATTATTCTGAACTGAAATGAAGGCTGCCTCCAGAGACCCCAAGAAAACCTCAACAGAGAACATTACATTTTAGAGAGAATATTACAACATTCATATACAATAATTTATTCAGCCAATCTCCAATTGATGCGGGCTGCCACAAACATTTTTGCACCTGCGGGTCCCTTTCCCTTCTTTAATATGTCTTTGGGATATAAGCCCAGTAGTAACACTAGCAACTTCTACATTAAATAATACTTAGTATTTAGTACTATTTAAGTATTAAATAAATATTGCTAATAAAAATAATAAAAAAGGATAGCAATTATCAATAAATTGGGTCAATGTCCTCTTTCAATGACCAAAGACCTTGAGTGAGGCCCTTTAGGGTCATTGATAACAATTAGCAAGTTGACCAATAAACCTCAAACAATGAGTATATCTTATCAGAACTGAGATTATGTCATTTAGCCCCCTCCCCCCTTTCTGAAAACCCCTTAACCATAGCCAAGACATGTTATTAGAATCACAAGACTAAAGTTCTCAGGCCATGGAATTAATATGCAAGTGATTGTAGTTGCTCTAATAGTTTTGAGATTTGATTGATGAGATCTAACTTTCTGGGTTAAGCAAGTTTCTCTGAAAAGTGAGTGATGGGTACTGTTACAAAGATAGAGGTGATTGTAAGACAAAAGTTATGTCTTTGAGTAAGTTTATCCAGGATTTGGGTTGTAGGTGAAGTTTATGAGGGGAAGGAATGAAAGAGAATGTTAAATCTAGGTTGATTAAGTCTTAGGTAAATAGAATTAAAATTAATTTTCAATTTTACAATTCTCCCTTGATTCTTAGGAGGCCATGCCTCCTTTGCCTGATAAAATTTATTAATTATGGTACCATAAAAATCATGAATGCCTATCTCCCCATAATGTTTAGTAAACTTGAAGCAATGATTACAGAAGCAAAAACTCTGTGAAAAAGGAGATAATATTTCTGTTTGTTCTAATTCTATGATCTTAATATGTGAGAATAGGGACTAAAGAAATTTTATCCCAAATATTCTAATATAATAGGACTCATTTGAGAAATCATCAAGCTTAACCTTATAGCCATTCACCTCTTGGTGAATGAGACTACCTATGACCAACTCAATGATGGACTCCATTGGGAGAGGTCCCCTAGGATAAGTGGGCCTGACAGAAATAGTAACTCATGGGAAAGGAATGAAGGATGAACATTCAGTCTCTCTTTTAATAACCCATTTCCAATATCTATCTCATTAACACATCATATCTTAGGGCTCAGTTGTCTGGTTTCTGAAAACACTTATTGGGCATTCTGGAATGGACCTGTTCTCAGAGAATCTCAGAAGGGAATGGCTTCTCCTAAACCTGTTTCTCTCCCTCAGGTTACTTGAAGCGGTTCTTAGATATTTGTGCTACAATCTTTTGTAAAAAAAAAAAAAAAAAAAAAGACCTCGATACAATTTAGTACACCCTCCTAAATTTGGTTTTCCAATAACCAGTTCAAGCATCAGGAACTCCTAATTGATCCCAAACTTGAGAGAATTTAAGTTTTTACATTCTCCTACCTGTTTCTATTTTTATCTAAACCCCGAACCTATTATAGATGCTGCCAACAAGCTGAAAGAAAAATCTTAAAAGGAATCATGAGGATATGACCAAATGCTGCTTATTCAAAAGAACATTGTAATAGATAATTGCCTTAGTTCCTCTCTGCCGAGAGAAATCAGATGCCATTATTTTTCTCTTTTTCCCTCATGACCACTCTTGGACCCTCCCTCACTTCACAGCATGTTTGGATTCACATCATCTTTCCGTAGAGGATGAATTTCCAAATTCTTTGGCAAGAACCTTAAATCTGTTTGTTTTGGTTTTTGCCTTTGGGCAGCTACTGACTACACTCATTTCTTACTGGCTACAATCATTCTGGATTTCTGGGGTTTCTTTAACATTTCTCTACACCATTTACGCTCTCCAACTTTTTAGCTTTCTTCTTTATGTTGTTTTCCCCAATAGACTGCAAGCCCTTTGAAGGCAAGGACTGTCTTTCTTTTTCATATTTGTATCCCTATCATTTAGCACAGTGCCTGGCACATAAATGTTTCCTTACTATTGACTACTCTTAGCTTCAAGTGTTCAGTAACCTTTTTTCCTCTGAGTGATGAAAATTACTCCAACTTCCTGACTTAGGTCAAGATTCCTCTCTGCCTCTGCAGATCCTTTTTTTCTTTAGTTCTGTATGCAAGTCTTTCTTTGTGTCTGTGCGTGTCTCTGTGTGTATGTAGGCATGCCTCTATGTGTCTCTGTTAGAAATTCATCATTCTCCCTGATAACTGGAAAGTAGAGAGGTGTAAGCTATGTTCCTTTATTTTTTCTTTAAGCCCTTATATGGAAAGAATAAGGAAAATTAATGTATTTTGTTGAGAGAAACTTTGTAGTCACTTTATATTAGCTCATACTCTGAGCATAGAATCTAAGGAGTTCCTTTTTCCATCAAGCAGAAAGTTTAAATAACAACACCTAAGTTTCAGATTAGAGCAACTAGGTGGCAAAGTGGAGAGCCAAAACTAGAGGTAGAAAGGCCTGAGTTCAAATTCAACTTCAGACACTTATTAGCTGTGTGACCTTGGGCAAGTCACTTCATCCTGTTTGCCTCAATTTCCTTATCTGTAAAATGAGCTGAAGAAAGAAATGGATAACTGCTCCAGTATCTTTGCCAAGAAAACCCAAAATTGGGCCATGAAGAATCAGACACAGGTGAAACAAATGAAAAAGATTTGAATTAGATAAAAGGAAGAAGTACCTGATCATAAAGACCAGCGAGTGGAGTAGCTAAAATCATACAAACACACATACACACACAAACACACATAACACACCTCTTTGTAACTTAGAAATAAACAGATCTCTAAGAGATAATACTCTTAGGTAGTAATTTCATTTGAGTTGAAAGAAAAGGGGCCATTTGGATGAATCTTCCCTGTGCTGAATCCAGATTTCTCTCCATTGTCTTTTGTGCTTTCCTCTTGCAGATTATAGCAGAGTTAATTACAGCTAAACCTGACTTTGAAGGCAGCTCTAACCATTGCATGTTCTTAGGAGGTTTACTTTAATCTAACAGAATAAAAAATATAATGACCCTTAGTTTTTCTGCATATACTCATAAGGGTAGGAAATGGTGATGTCAGAAATAGGGTGTTCAGAAATTTGCCTATCCTAAAAGAACCCAATTTACCAATGGCTAGGACTTTTTATGCCTTTAGGTTACTAATCAATCAAAAAATAAAATATAAAAAATAAACTTTTTTTTTTTTAAGTATCTACTATGTGCTCTGGCACTATGCTGAGCACTGGGGATACAAAAGCCAGTCCTTGCTCTCAACAAGCTTACAATCTGCAAATAAATATATATAAACAAACTATATATAGCATAAATAAGAAATAATAAACAGAGGAAAGGCATGGGAATTAAAAGGTGTTCAGGAAACTTTCCTATAACAGGTGGGATTTTATTGAGGGTTTAAAGGAAGCCAGGAGGTGAGTAGTTAGAGTAGAAGAGGGAGAATGTTCCAGAGATAAGGGACAGCCAGAGAAAATGACTGGAGCTGAACCATGGAGCATTTGGGCTGTGGAACAGCCAGGAAGCCAGTGTTGCTGGATCAGAGTGTTTGTTTAAAGAGTAAGGTTTAAGAACAATTAGATGGTAAGAGCTGGCTTGGTTATGAAGGGCTTTAAACACCAAATGGAGCATTTTGTATTTTCCCTGTAGGCAATAATTTACTGAGGGAATGACAGTCTGACACCTTCAGGAAGCCAGGGTCAATTGGTCCTAGGGCAGCTTTGGTCCTTTCAGGGAAAGTGAATCCCTAAGGATTAAAGGCAGAAGTAGAGTATGGGCCTCCTCATATTGTGGGTGGGAGTTAAGATAAGCTGCATCACAGAAACAATGGTTAATATTAATCCTATCACACCTGATTTTCAAACAAGGAAGGCAACTAGAAGGCTCAGTGATTAGAGCAATGGGTCTAATCTTTTAACCCTGGTCCTTATTTGAAAACTTATCTGGAGAAGAAAATGGCAAACCCCTCCAGCATCTTTGCCAAGAAGACCCAATAAGAGTTGGGCATGATTGAAATGACTAAGAATAAGAATTCAGGGGTTGCTGTTTCTGTTTCATAGAACTCTTTACCAGCCTCATGAAGCTCATGGATCCCTGTTCAGAATAAAATAAAATACAGAGGAGCACAAAGAAAATCAATCACACTGAAATACTGTTGTCATTTTTTTTTCTAAAAAACAATTTTCCAGAACATAGATTAAGAACCTCTGTTTTAGATGACATGTATTATTGAATGTAAACAAAGTATTTTGTGGCACTTTGGATAACTCTAAATAAATTGGCCTTGATGAATTAGCAAAATCTTCAAAAAGTTATGGATTTTGAACTATCATTTTTGGGCTAAAGTAGAATTTTTTTTTCCAAACAGCATCTGATTCTGTGATAGTTCTGCCTTACCTTTATTATTAGCTACTGAAAATAGTTGTGAGTTATTCTCTAGAAATTTTTTAAAATGGGAGGAAGAAGAAGAGAATGAGATTTAGATCTGATCTTAGAACCAGGGGAAGTAGGGAGATGTTCTCTTAAGTCATCTTGCAGTCTTCACAGAAGCACAAACTCTTTTTCAGAATTATAGATAAGAGTGATGGCCCTTAAAAAGCAGGAGAAATTAAACTAAATTGCTTTGAAAGCCTGAAGCAAAGCCATTTACAGGGCACCTAGACCTGAAAAAAGGGCAGAATACAGAAAGCCAATTTTCAAGGGCTTTTGAGGAAAAAAAAATCCTAACATACCTCTTTTGTGATTATTAATCTTACAAAGAAATTTTTGTGGTGGGTCTGTAAGAAAACCTCAGTATGACCGGTAGGCAAATAGCTACTTATCTGTAAATTTTGTAAACTCTTATAAGCTTTCAATGCATGGTTATGCATACCTATATTCCTGCTTCTTGGCTAAAATTGGTGGATTCTTGGATCTCAGGTGTTCTGGGATGTCTGTGGCTTAAATCCATTAAACCTACACCAAGTTTGTGGCCTCCAGGATATTTAAGGAGAGGCAACCAAGCCAAGCAGAAACTGTCACTTCATTCTGAGTAAGATGGGGGGGGGGGGGGAAACCTAATTTACACCCTTCAAAAAATTATTTTAAGCCCTTAGCAAACTCCTGATGGGCAATATGTCAAAGGAGACCAAAAACAATGAAAGAGCAATTGATGGAATTGGAGATGTTCATCCCAAAGAAAAGAATCATGGAAGGGAATTTCATAGCTGACTTCGAGAATCTGAAAAGCTAAGATTTTAAGAAAGAGATTATATTTGTTGTGATTGGCCCCAGAAGGAAATTGAGTGAAAGTTACAAAGAGGCAGGTTAGACTTTGAAAGAGAAATCTCCCTAATTATTTGAATTGTCCAAAAGTGGTAATGAACTGCCATGGTAGAGGCTAAAGTCGCCCTTCCTACAGGTCATCAAAGAAAAACTAGATTACTTTGGGGATATGTTTTGGGGTGGGAAGAGAAGAACTCTTGTTCAGGTGTGGCCTCTGAGGGTACTTCTAACTCCTAACACTTGAGTTTCTGAAGGGAAAAAACTAGAATTCTCTAAAGAAGCAACTCTACTGCTCCCTGCCCCCATATAACTATTTGAAAGAATAAATTGCTCAGGACTTTAATGCACTGTAAATATGGAATGGCATGCTAATGTACTTCTTAAAAGGAGATTTAAGAAGCATGGCCTGTAAGTACCTCGTGTTCTTCCAGAATAAATAGAAAAGTAGTCCTTAATGCAGTTATTCTAGTAACTGCCATAGCAATAAACACTTCTTAAGCATCAGTGATGTGCTAAGTGCTGCCTGGCCCTAGCTTCTCTCCCACTTCAACCCATTTTAGTTCTGAGGCTGCCAAATATCTAAATTTGCCGTTTTTACTTAGGACCACTACAAATTAATTTCCGTTCTTTTGTTCCGAGGAACATTAAAAACCATCAGTGAATCCACATGCAAATCCCAAAATACTTTAAAACACAGAGTAAAAGGTTGCCATCTTGTGGTCCTGATGGTCAATGCACTCAACCCATAAATAAAGGTAACTCAATTGACAGGTATATGGGCTGCTCCCCTTAAACCTTCTTTCTCAATTACCTGGGGCTGCAGTGTGTATCCACCCATGCAGAAATAGAAGTACAAGGAACAAAGACAAGTAGTTTGTTGCTATCATGTAGCTATCATGTTGCTATCAAGTTTAATATGCTCTTTAAAAAACAACAATGTAACAAAAGTTGACAGTTTCTTACACAATCCTCTTTTCTGTTCTCTTTTCTATCTTCAAATAATACTGTACAGTTCATAATAATAAAAAAGGAGAAAACTAAAGAGAGCATGAACATGGAGAAAAAAGAGAACTTTCCCCCAATCTTCTATGAGATATAGTGAAAGGAAGTAAAAAAAAAATGGGGGGATACAAAATTTTGGTGAACAAGGGCACAGGTCCCTCAAGCCTATGGAAAGATTCATTAGGAGATTGTAAGCTCTGTGTAAGATGCAGTGTCAGACTACAGCATCCTTAACTTTTTTCTCCATAACATGATCCCCCTAGCAGAACTCTGGATGTAGAGTTGGAATAATCTCATTTCAAATGCTTTCCCAGACACATAGATGTGATATGATCCCAGGCAAGTCAGCCACTATCTACCTCAGTTTTCTCAATTGTAAAATGAATATAATCATAGTGATATGAACTGCCAAATTCTGTTCATATAGACTAATGTGAAGTCAAAGTCTATTGTTAATACATCCATCCTGTCTCCAATTCAGTTAGCATCTTTGAAGATATTCCCAACAACCTCTGAGACAACCTTGCTGGAACTTAGCTTTCCCAGACTGTCTTATCACCATAAGTTAAGACATTGAAAACTCTAACAACCTTAATTGCATACTAAAAGGAAGTTAGCTTTCCCAGACTATCTCAATTGGCATGTCTTTAGACAGGTCTGGGACCCAGTTTGCCAGGTATAGCTCACCTTTGCACCCAAGAAATGCCCAAAGCTAATTTTTCCTTATAAAAGATTTGCTTATGATGAAGATCTTTGCTAAATTCTCTTCAGGACTAAGCCCACTATGAGGTATTCTCTCTCCCTCATAATGCCTTCCCTTTAATGGCACCTCTTTCCCTTACCTAGCTAGCTCTGGTTAGTCTAATCTGCCAGTCAACAGCTTTATCCCATTTTATGGAGCTTCCTTTTTCCTGGTTAATTGTGAGTTCCCTAGGGAAATTTGTCTTTTTCCTTGCAAACCATAAGCTCTCCCAACTCTATTTAGTGTTTGCCATTCCTGGTGTGCCTATTTTATCTCTTATTTTTCTTATTTATTTAAACTTTTTTCTAAATAAACCTTCCTTTTGGCAAAGAGAAAGGCCATTGTGAATTTGTCACATGTTTATTTGGAATTAGGTATTGTTACCTAACCTTCATCAATAGCACCTACCTCATAGCATTGTTGTGGGGATTAAATGAGGTAATATTTGTTCTTAAACTGATATTTAAATGCTACCTATTAGGTACCTCTTCCCCTTTTATTGCATAGGTAGCACGTATGCCCAGACTCTCATTATCAGAATTTCAATGTATTTCAAGCTCTAAGTATTTCAGTTTATGAAGACATCTTCTCCTGGAACTTTGAAGAAAAGTTTTAAATTAGGCAGAAATGTCTCTTGGTTACCAAGAGAGAAAAAACAGAACTGGGAGCATGCATAAACAATTCTCTGCCCCATTCAGGTTCCAGCTCCTCCAAAAAGTCTTCTTGGATGACTCCAACTCACTCTTCCTGCAAATTTCTGCAGCCCTTAATGTCTGTGCTGCTCTTGATCCTTCTTTATTCCCATTTCTACCTTATAATGTCGGGGTGAACAAAGCCCTATTTACAACACTCTGTCAAAGTGAAGGAAGAGGTCCCTCCTACTTTTGAGATCTGCACCATTGTGAGATAGGATCCTCTGAGTGAGGAAAAAATGGCAACCATAGACGCATAAGTGTCTCTAGTTCTGCTTTAATGTAGCTACCTACAGAGATACCTGTGCAGAAAGACAGTCCTAGGCTCTTGAGAAGCTGTGTGTTTGCTCAGGTTCCCCAGAAAATATGCCTCCTAGGCCTGTGAAGTCACACACTGATGCTTAGCACAGGGCCTAGCACATAGTAAAACTTTTAATAAATCCTTGTTAAACTGATTGCCTCAAGGGATTGCTGTATCCCTTTCCTTTCTTCCCTGTACTTTTGATCATTGCCAAAGAGCATCTTGGAGGATCAGGGGTCTACAGAGGAATAGTATTAGATGCCATATAGTCCAAGCCCCTTATTTGAAGGATGAAAAAAAAAACCAAAAACTGAAGCCCAGATTTGCACAATGTCACAAAGGCAGGATTTGAATCCAAGATCCTAGGGTTCAACCTCTCTGACCAGTGTTTTTTCCACTGTACCTCAGTGCTTCAAGGTTTCTCAATTGGCTACAATAAGGTAGGTTTGTTTATGATTCCTTTGTTGTTGTAATTTTTTAAAAAGAATTTATCATATATACTTTATACTTTATAGGACCCCTATATTGCACATACATGTAATTCCACAGGATGGACTTTCAAGCAGCAGGACTCCTTAGAGAGTTTGTACAAAAGCAGGTGAATATAGGATCTCTTAGTAAACAAAGATTTCAGAGCATTTTTCTGTTTTCTTTTCTTTTCTTTTTTTTTTTTTTTTTTTTTTGCTGAGGCAATTGGGGTTAAGTGACTTGCCCAGGGTCACACGTCTAGGAAATGTTAAGTATCTGAGACCATATTTGAACTCAGGTCTTCCTGATTTCAGGGCTGGTGCACCTGCACTGGCTGGTCCACTGCACCACCTAACTGCCCCTCAGAGAATTTTTCATCCAGTGAAGTAAAAACATTTCTTTCTACAAGGGGGATTGATTTCTCAAATGGGAATTTGAATTTTAGATTACATCAAATGGTTTTCCATTGATTTGAGTCTGATCTGACAGTTGCTATACAGAGCTTTAATTTGGCCACTTTGATTTTCATACTTAATTTAACTTAATTTTTTTTCCCAATGAATAAATTCAAAAATATATTTTCTTTCCCTCCTACTTACTCTCATGAAAAAAGGAAAAGGAAACCCATAAAACAAATATGAATAATCAAGCAAAACAAATCCCTACATTGGCCATGTCCAAAAATATATCTCGTTCTGCCAAAAGGAAAGTATGCTTTTTTATCAGATACTGTGGACTGTGGTTGGTCATTGCATTGGTCAGAGTTCTTAAGTCTTTCAAAGTTGTTTGTCTTTTAACTAGTTTCTACTATATAATACACTACTGTATGCACTGTTTTCCTGGTTCTGTTCACTTCACTCTGCAACAGTTCATATCTGAAACCATCCCTTTGTAGTTTCAGGTGTTCTGTACTATTCTCCTCTCTTACATTGTAAGCTCCTGGAGGATAGGGACTGTCTTTTGCCTCCCTTTGTATCTCCAGGGTTTCATAGGCGCCTCGTACTTAATGTTGCTGTTGTTCAGTTATTTTTGCCTCTTTGAGGCAAAAAATCCTGTTTGGATTTTTCTTGGCAAAGCTACTGAGATGGTTTGTCTTCTCTTCCAGTTCATTTTATGAGAATGAGGAAGTAGAGCAAACTGAGTGAAGTACTAGCTCAGGGTGACACAGCCAGTAAGTGTCAGGTCATCCTGGCTTCAGGCCCAGCATTTTATCTATCCGTTTGGCCACCTACCTGTCTCCTGACACTTGGTAGGTACCTAATAAATGTTTATTGCTTGATCGATGGCACAATAGTAAGTTAAGTATGGAGCAAGAACAAAAGTTAGATGGAATGGCCAGAGACCACAGTTTCCTTTATTATGCATCTCTCCAGGCAATAAAGCTCTCTGGTGCTTTTAGAAGTATTCCAGCTAGTCTAAACCCCACTGATTTCCTGAATAACCTCAACTACTGAGGATGAAGCCTAAAATTTCATTTCTATTATGACTCTGAGAATAAAGATGTTTGTTCCTTCAGTATATATATAGTTTGAATCCAAGATCCTAGGGTTCAACCTCTCTGACCACTGTTCTTTCCATTGTACCTTAGTGCTTCAAGGTTTCTCAATTGGCTACAATAAGGTAGGTTTGTTTATGATTCCTTTGTTGTGATGGTAATTTAAAAAAAATGAATTTGTCATATATAGTACATACCTTATACTTTATAGGACCCTATATTGCACATGCATGTAATTCCACAGGATGGATCCTCAAGAAGCTGGACTCTTTATAGAATTTGTAGAAAAGCAGGTGAATATAGGATCTCTTAGTAAACAAAAAATGCTTTTTTTCAGAGCATTTTTCTTTTTTTTTTTTTTTGCTGAGGCAATTGAGGTTAAGTGACTTGCCCAGGGTCACACAGCTAGGAAGTGTTAAGTGTCACAGGCACTCACTGATGTAGTAAAAATCCTAAATCAGAAAGGGCTTTGCAAAAAGTCCTTTAGGGCAATTCATGTGTGAGATGTTTAGGAGAGGTCTGTGTCCTAAATCTACCCCTCACCTCAGCCACATTCCTTGGCCTCTTTGAACCTTGCTTTCCCCAAATCAATAATAAGCTAACATCTATGTACTGAGTTAAGATAGGCAAGGACTTTATATATGTTATTTCATCCTCACAAATGTTACTATTCTCTACAAAAGGTTAAGCAACTCACCCAGCATTAACTAGTAAATGCTAGTCTTACATAACTAGTCGGAGTAAGAATTTGTACTAAGGGAATAAGCATAAAGATAGCACCTGCTGTATGCTCAGTACTCTACAAAAGGTTAAGCAACTCACCTAGCATTACATAAGTAGTAAATGCTAGTCTTTTGTTTTTTCCTAGTCAAGGGGCAAAGTTTATTGAAAATAATATAATGCTATTATAAAGTGGACTGAATTGTAAGAGAATTCAGTAAAGAAACTGAAACAAGGAGATATACTTATATAAGTTTCAATCATAGATATGTTAATTCTACGGCCAGAGGGTAAGGCTAGGGAGTAATCTCCAGATAAATTAAAGGTGGTCTCCGAAATTTGATTATCACTGACCAGATCATCAGTCAGCAATGAACTAAGAAATAATTTTATTCACTATATTCTCAGGAGTTTGATCTATGGGAGTTTCCAGGGACCAGAAGCTATCTGACTAAGGAGTAATCAGAATTAGATAGATGGAAGTTTCCTGAGGTAGATTCCCAAACCAAAAGTTTTAGGGTTTCATATTACATAATTTTTCCCCAAGCAGCCATCCCCAAATTCATTTGGGACAAAAGGATGGAGGTCTCATCTTCTAGAGCTGCTTTAAGCTGACAAGGGGCATAGAGCTGACTTTGCCCAATGGGAGTTCAGACTGAGGAGAGGAGGCAAGATGGCGGCAGCAGCATTCAGTGTGATGCTGAGTGTCAGAATCAGTTAGCCAATGGTATTCAGGGTGAATAGTTGGAAATTCATAGCTTGGAGCCTGGAGGAAACAAATCTCACAAGTAGGTTAAAAATGAAGGGGACAGATATGAGCAAAAGAGATAATTAAAAGTGGAGTTAGTAGGGACAACAGCCAGAAACTCCACCAGAGGAAGGCTGGGGGGGAGGTGAGGCTATCATATTTATGATCTCATCCAAACACTTTTCCTAGGATAAATACCAAGGAATGTTTTCCTCCAAATCCCACTTTTGTCTCCTTGAAGGGGTGAGGACAGTGTCTGGAGCACTCAGATGACCTAGGGTGCAAGCACCATGTTTTAAAAGGTTTTAAGCACTGGGCATTGCTGATCCCTCATTTTACAGTTGAGACAAACAGGGGTAAAGTAACTGGCTCAGAGTCACACAGTAAGTGTCAGACGCTGGATTTAAAGGCTGATCTTCCTATCTCCAAGCTCAGCATTCTATTCCCTGTGCCGTACAATCACCTATTTAAAGAATGAGAATGTGTTATCTACATGGAAATTTTTTTTTCTATTTGTTTAAAATAAATCTTTTTTTTTTTAAAATGGGAATAGTAGCACTTACTTTTATAGAGTTATTATGAGAATGAAATGATAAAAAATATAAATATACATATACAAATGTAAATATGTATAAATAGATATACATTTATAATGTATACAAGTACTTCATAAACCCTAAAGCTGTGTATGAATTCCAGCTATTTCTGCTACATTGAACTCCCAGAAGTTGGGAGGTTTTTTTTGACATACATTCTTGCCTTCGGGGCTAGCTCTAGAGTTGGGCTTGGGGATTGTAACTTTGCCCATCAGTACATGCAAAGTGAAAATATGTCTCCTGCCTCTTTGTCTGGGTCTTGCCTTTTTGCCTCTATCCAACTGTATTTATGTAGATAAGCACAAATTTATTCGCATTCCAGATGAAAACTAGCCAAAACTAACCTGACCAGAAGAAATTCAACCAGAAGGAAAATCCAAACTCAAGGAAAATCTAAACAGGAAAGAGAAACAAATGCAGGAAGGCCGATGAAAGCCTCAAAGCAATGAGATGTTGAAGGAATATGGGGGAGGGGTTTGGTAAGCAGCCTAGCAGGGAACCTCTTGTCCCCGTTCCTGTTAGAACAAGGGAAGGATGAATATACCCAGAAAGTTCTTGTGTCTGTCACCTCCTCTTGCCAGGCTGTTTCTCCCATTGTGGATGTAAACATCCTAGAATTTCCCCATGCCTGGAATACACTCTCTCCTTAGTCCCTGCTAAAAGAGCCCCTCTCTTCCTTTGAGAAGCAACTCAAACATCATCTTTCCTGAGTCCCTCGACTGCTAATGCCCTCCCTCAAACTCCTTTTTAAACTATTTGTACATCGTCATTTTATATTATATATGTACCTATAGCTCCACCCTAGAATGTGAAAGTAAGCAAGGATTGTTTCATCCTTTGTCCTTACATCTTCAGGGTCTAGCACACTGCCTGGTTTTAAAATTTCATTTATTTAATATTTTTTCCTAGTTACATTCAAAGCAATTTTTAAAATATTAGTCTTTAAATTTTTTTGAATTCTCAGTTCTCTCCCTTATCCTCACCCACAATTAAGGAAACCATTTGTGAAGTTAGGCAAAACATTTTCATAAAAGTCAAGTTGTGAAAAAGAACCATAGACTAATGAACCATCATCCTAATGAAAATAAAAATGCTCAAGAAAAATTAAGTTAAAAGAGAGAAGGAAAGAGACAGACAGACACAGAGAGAAACAGAGGCACACAGAGACAGAGACAGAGAGGGGGAGAGAAGAAAAGAAAGGAAGAAGGGAAAGAGAGAGAGATGGAGGGAGGGAAGGAAGGAGGGAGGGGAAAAGAAGGAAGGAGGGAGAAAGAGAGGGAAAAAGGAAGGGAGGAAGAGTAAGAGGGAAAAAGAAAAGAGGCAGGAAGAGAGAGGGGAGAGAGGGAATGAGGGAAGGAGAAAGGGAGGGAAAGAGAAGGAGGGAGGGAAAGAGAGAAACAGAGACAGAGAGGGAGAGAATGCTTCAATCTGTATTCAGACACAATCAATTCCTTCTCTGGGTATGGATAGGACCCCTTATCCTAAGTCCTTCAGAGCAGTGGTGGATGACTGTACTACTGAGAATAGCAAAGTCGTTTCCAGCTGGTCATCCCAGAACATTGTTAGCACCCAGCCTGGAACTGGAAATGTTTGGTTATTGGTCAGTCTATTGATCAGCATGGAAGCCTGAGGAGTACAAGCTCTTGCTCAGAGCCCTTCTCTCACTGATCCGACCTGTCTCCCATGGAAGATCTTCTAAGAACTGGCCTCGGGTCTGGCGGAGACCCAAAAAGGCAACTTTTTAAGCAAGAACTGGTCAGTGGAAATAATAGATGCATTTGACAAAACCCTTTCAAAAGATAAAAGGGAAACAATGGCAGCCCAAGATGTTGATTGAGTTATTGTTAAGAGAAATGCTGCTTACTTTTCTGCCTCCACTTTAGAGTTTTACTAAAGGGCAGGAAGTCTTTTTTTGGTCCTTGTTGCTTTTTGAACCACATTCCTGTCCCATCTCCACCCAATTTCTTGCACGTTGCACTGACTTTCAGATCTGCATTCATTGTAGACACATTCCCCTGTGGCGCCTTTCTTGAGCCTTACTGATAAAGCCACATATTCTGTAAAAACTAAAAAAGACAAGAGACCTATTGTTTGAAGCTCAAGGCAGAGTCTAGTGACTTCATCTACTCCTTCTTGATTTGAGTTGGCTCTTGGGGCTTCAGTTTGGGATAGAGTTCTGGACTTTAAAGTCAGAAAAAACTGTGTTTGAATCTTGCCTCTGATACTTCCTAGCTGTGTGATCCTGGGCATGTGACTTAATTTTTTTCACCCTCAGTTTCCTCATCTGTAAAATAGAAATAAAAGTACCTAACTCACAGAATTATTGTGAGGATCAGTTAAAATGGGATAATACATTTATTAGTTGTATGACCCTGCTCACCTCTGTTTCGTCATCTGAAAAATGAGCTGGGGAAGAAAATGGTAAACTATTCCAGCATCTTTTCCAGGAAAACTCCAAATGGGATCACAAAGAGTTGGACTCAACTGAAAATGACAGAACAACCACAATATGTGGAAAGTACTTGGCTAATTTTAAAGTACTATATAAGCTATTAAAGACAGCAAGGTCTGTCAGTAAGTCTAAGACTAAGACTAAGACAATAAGTCAATAAGACTAGGGATTTAAGGAGGCATCTAGGTGGCACAGAGGTTAGAGAACCAGGCTTGGAATCAGGAAGACCTGAGTTTAAATCTAGCCCCCAACACTTCCTAGCTGTATGACCTTAGGCAAGCCACTTAACCCTGTTTCCCTCAGTTTCCTCTTCTGTAACATGAGCTGGAGAAGGAAATGGCAAGCCACTCCAGTATCTTTGCCAAGAAAACCCCAAATGGAATCATAAAGAGTTGGACATGATGGAAAATAACAACAGCAAGAATGAGGTTTTAAGATCTTTATTAAGCAGAGAATAACAATTCTCTGAGAATTGGTATGAAAAATGGAATCTCTACATGTAATATGGCATAGACATATTGGCATAGAAAGGCATAGACAGGAGAGTGATAAATAATGGATAGAGTCACTCATTCTGTAAATATCCTCACCCACAGGTCAGCTGATATAAGGGAAGCTAAGAATCACAGAGCAGCCACATGTATACTAGCAAAGGAGTCCAAAGCTATAGGTGTATGCTACTCATGGGAACCTTTCCCATTCTCCCCCTTCATACCAGCTGGTTTATATTTATGTAAAGGGGCTTATCTTCTTGGTTCCTAGGGAATGACTGAGTCACTTCAGGTTATCAATTTCTCTGATTATACTCACTTCATGTTGACTAATGAATATTATTGCAGAGTGACCAAAATGCTTGTGATACCTGGGGATGAGGGGTGAGGGTGGAGATATCATTAGTCTGCCACCTCCATTCATACCTTTTGTGGGAGGCTGGATATGTCTCCCAGTTTCCAGAAGGACAAGTTTCCTTCTTCTCTATTCACAATCCCAGCATTGAAAGCATAACAAAGCTCAGTGCCTGGTAATTTCCTTTATATAAAGGGAAGTACAATACAATACAATAATGGGGGCAAGAGAGCAAAAGGACAAAGAGGTTCATTGGTTATACAGTGTCCAGAACTAGATGCTTCTGACTAGAACAGCAGGAAATGTCTTTTCTGGTTAAATGCCTCCCCATTTGTGAGAAGAAGAAAGAGAAAGAGACAGAACTTGGAGAAGCTGCTTAGTTAGTGGGGGAATGTTTTTTTCTGACTTGGATGCAAGAGAGAAAAAGATTTTCCTGGGAGAGACTCATTTTTGGATATGGACAACATGAGATTGTTTTGCTTGATGTTGCATCTCAAATATTCCCATATCTCTTTGTCTTTGCATAGACTATCCTTATCCATTTTGTATCTAACAGTAGCCATTTCTGGGGAAGGGGAAGGGAAGATTGATTGGGGGGAAGAAAGAAAAAAAGTAGAAAAGGAAAGTTACATGATAACTTTACTGTACATTTAAATAATATTAAACTTTTTAAAGCAAGTTGGAATGTACTCTTGCCTTATTTTCCTTGAAAGGTCAATTCAGGTATCTATCTTCTACAGGGAACTTGTTTTAAGTCACCTGGTTGCTAGAGCTGTCTCTCCCTAAAATGATTTTGTAGTTCTATGTATACCTTTTGGCCTAATTTATTTGTCTATTTATGTATTTAGCTTCTTGCATGTTGTTTCCCATTCCTTCCCCTTGTAGATAAGTATCCTAACAATCTAGCAAAGTGTTTATTAAAGTAAGTGCTTAATAAATATTTATTGAATGAATGAATGAATCAGAAAACTATAGTGAGCTTTAATTCCAGGCAAAATTGTGGGCTATATTTTTTAAAGGATGGTAAAGTAAATAACTGGAAAAGAATGTAGTCAATACAAGGAACCAAAGTGATTTCATCAAGAATGAGTTTAGACAGGGTTACTGGAATAATGAGGCACCGAGGTGGTGCAGTGGATAGAGAGACAGGAGATAGAGAGGAGGATAGGAGGAGGATAGGAGGAGGACTTAGGTAAGTTGGAGAATACTCAAAGGAGTACTAAGAAGGTCTTAAATTCATGTTACATAAGGACAAGTCAAAGGAACTGGGAATGTTTCACCTCAATAAGAGAAGATATTATGGTCATCTTCAAATATCTGGGGGATTTTCCTGTCAGAAAAGAGACTGGATTTGCCTGCTGGACATCGGAAGAGATAGGATCAATAGACAGAAGTTCCAAAGTTTAGCTTTGATATCAGGGGAAACTTTCTAATAATGAGATCTATCTAAAAGTGGTTCAGACTGCCTTAGGAGAGAATACATTCTCTTTCAAAGGTTTTCAAGCAAGATTGGATAACTATTTGTTAGGTATGTCAGGTACCGTTCAGGAATGGGTAGGGTTAAGTGACATCTGACAGGTGTTCCAATTCTGATGCTCTATGATCTGTATTTGATTTAGTGAGTCCAGATATCCGAGGTACACAAAAGTTTTAATTCAGTTGATTTTTTAAAATGTACCTGTTTGACTTGTACATAATCCTATGTAAGGATTTTGCACTAAGGGAGTGCTAAATAGTTAAGAGACATAAAAATTATAAGTAGTTGAGGATGTCTGTAAATAGACTCTCAGCTAGTGTCTAGGCAGTCCCAAATGGGCAGTGTTCCCAAATGGATAAGAAGTAGCAAGAGGAAAGGATTTTTGCTTTGGAGAATCGTAACTCAGCGTAATAGTGATAAGGGAGCAGGAGGTGAGAGTCTGCCTGATGTGGGGTGGTAGAAGAACCAGCTGATTTTCCAAGATCTTGTAATGACTGAGCATGGCAAAGATGTGGGTGTGTTGGAATAACTTTCCTTAGCTCGACGCTCCAAACAATGAGCTCTTTTCAGTGTCTGCTGGATCACTCTCATGTCACCTCCTAGGTGTGGGTGGATTAACCCTAGGGCCCTGTCCTAGACTCTCTTCAGTTCTCTTACTTTCTTCTCTCTTGGTGATGTCATCAGCTTTCATGGACTCAATTATCATTTCTAAGCAGATGACTCAAGAACCTATGTATAATGTAGATGCTCTGGTCCAAATCTCTCAGGTCCATGTCTGCTAAAATGTCCCTTAGAATTTCAGGGTACCCTGGACGTGGACCAGATGATAGTATAGTTAGGTGGCTTCAGATCTGGTTGAATGACTAAATCCAAAGAGTAGTTATTAATGGTTCAGTGTCATTGAGGGGTTCTAGGTATCTCTTTTCTCTGCTATTGGATTGAGCCCCCATCAGCTATGTTCTCTCTAATTTTAGAGGTCCAGTAACTAATGCTTTAAGTTCCATTTTACAGTTGAAAATTCACTGGCTTTATAGTATTTTCACCTTTTTTGCCGTTTGCTTGCTTGCTTTTTCCCCCCTTTCTTGTGTTTTTTTTATCTTTTGATCTAATTTTTTTATGCAACATGATGAATATAGAAATATGTTTAGAAGAATTACTTATGTTTAACCTATGTTAGATTACTTGCTATCCTGGGGAGGGAGGGAAAAAGGGAGAAAAATTTGGAACAAAAAGTTTTGCAAAGGTGAATGTTGAAAACTATCTTTATATGTATTTGGAAAATTTTAATACTATATAAAAATTTTTTAAATTGTTTGGCTTTTACAAAGAGAAATTTACTTTAAAGGTAAAGCAAGAACCAATATATCAAAAAAAAATTTTCCCCAATATCTAAGGGGAAAAAAATCTCCCATGCTAGCTCAGTCTCTGAAAAAGGCTTAAAATTTAGCTCAGTTCCCATATAACATAGCATTGGTCCCATTAAGTTCACATCCAAAAATGCTTAGGGATGAGTCTTTTTAATGGGGTCTTGTGGATCACTGGTTTCTTGCTTCTGTGGTGTCAATGCTATGAAGGGAACAAAAACCAGTCTGAAGTTTTAGATTTCCATGGCTCTCACTGCCAACCAAAGTTGGAGACTCCCTTACTTTTACCTAGAATATAAACGAACAAACAGAAGGGATAAGGAGGCCTCATTTAGGGATCAGGATATCTTCTACTCATAGTATTTAACCTAATTCAGACCCCAATCCATTTTTTGCCAGGATTCTGGCACTAGTTTTCAATTTAGTCTTTCAATTATTTGCCCCAGTTCATTCTTCACTTAGCTGCTCCATTATTATCCCTAAAACACAGATCTGTTTTGCTTCTCTACTCAGAAATCATCAATAACTCCTATCGCCCCTAGAATAAAATATATATTCTTCAATGTGCCATTTAAAGCCTTCTACAATCTGTCTACTACCTACGTTCCAGGCATTTCCTGTGACTTCCTTTAATATGTTCTCCCTTTCATCCATACTAAGTTATTAGGTCTCCTTAGAAGTTGACAAGCTTTCCTCTTTATCCATGTCTTCATGCAAGCTAACTGCTATGCTCAGAATATATGAGGACAGCTAAATGGTGCAAAGGATAGAGTTCTGGGAAGATTGTTCTTCCTGAATTCAAAT
Source organism: Sarcophilus harrisii (assembly GCF_902635505.1). Taxonomy (NCBI): domain Eukaryota; kingdom Metazoa; phylum Chordata; class Mammalia; order Dasyuromorphia; family Dasyuridae; genus Sarcophilus; species Sarcophilus harrisii. Next base: position 223,056,395 of record NC_045430.1, read on the forward strand.
CTGGCCTCAGACACTTACTAGTTGTGTGACCCTGGGTAAATCACTTAACCCTTTTTGTCTCAATGTCCTCATTTGCAAAAATGAGCTGGAGAAGTAAATGGAAAACCACTCCAGCATCTGTATGAAGAAAATCCCAAAATCGATCATGAAGAGTCAGAAATGACCAAACAACAACAAAAGCCTCTTAGGATTTCTAACTTCCTTCACAACTCGGCTCAAGGGCTACCTCCTATAGAAAGTTTTGCCCAGCTCCCTGTCCTCCTATTCTGGGTCTCGTCCATGCTCTCTCCATCATGAAATTATTTTACATTTACCTCTCTGGTTTAAGTCCTTCAATAGAACATACATTCCTTGAGGGCATGGACTGATTTTCTTTTGTCCTTATGTGTCTAATGCCTGACAAAATGTCTTTCACAAATGTATGTTTTTCAGAACTTGAGAGGTAAGTCAATGGTATCACTGAAACAGGTGGTAGAGGAGAAAGCACCTGGAGTCAGGAAGACCTGGTTTCTTATCCTGCTTCAGACAATTAGTCGCCATGTGCAATCTTAGTTGTAAAATGAGGATTATAATAACATCTACCTGGTAGGGTTGTTTTGAAGATAAAATGAGATATTTGTAAAGCACATTGTGAACCTTTATTATATAAATGTTAGCTATTGTCATGCTTTCAGGAATATGAACCCTTATACTTATGTTTTTTTTTAATTGCTGAGGCAATTGGGGTTAAGTGACTTATCCAGGGTCACACAGCTAGGAAGTGTTAAGTGTCTGAGATCAGATTTGAAATCAAGTCCTCCTGACTTCAGGGCTGGTGCTCTATCCACTGAGCCACTTAGCTGCCCCAAATACTTTTAAGAGAAGAATTGTTTTCATTTTGATGTTTTTTTAAATGTTTGTACTAAATTAAAATTTCTTCCCCCAAATTAATGTGCTTCTTAGACACTCATATCTCTCTCCCTGTTTATTTTCTTATTTCTTTTTCCCTCTTCCTTTTCTTTTCTCTCTCCCCTTCTCCATTTTCTTTCCCCTTTTTCTTCTTTCCTTTTTTCTTCATCTCCTTCTTCTTCTTCTGTTCTTTTCCCATTATTTCTTTCTCTTTCCCCCTTCCCTTACTCTCTCCATTTCTCTGCTTCTTCTACTTTTTTCTTTCACTTTCTTTCTTTCCCTTTTCTCCCCATCCCCTTCCATTTTTCCTTCCCTCCTCCTAGTTATTTGCTGGGTTACAGCTGATCAAGCATCTTATTTTCCACTGCTGGAAAGAATCCTTAAGTGTATAGAGTATTGACCTTTAAAGAAAAGCAAGTTGTTCTGTAACTTCTGGCAAAGGATAATGGCAGTGTTTCACTGAAATCCATGCTCTATAAGCACTGGAAAGTGCTTATCATAGTGGGAAGGGAGTGGGGGAGATGAAGATTGGAATGGGGGGTATATATGTATGGGGGAATATAAGGATGTGGGCAAGTTGCATGCAAGAGAGGGCCATGTAAGAGAGAACCAACAGGATCATTAAGTGACGGTCTTAACGGTAACATCATACAACTAGAGCCAGGAAGCCTCCATTGAAATTCCAATTTTTTGAATTGAACAAGTCATTTAACTTCCTTGAGCCTCCATTTCTTCTTTAAATTAGCAGCAATGATTCTTGTCTCACAATATGGTTATACTACTTGATATTTCACAACATGGTTACGAGAGAAGAGCTTTGGAAAACTCTAAAGTACTATGTGAATATTAGTCATTATTATTAAAATGCCTCTGGGCAGGGTGCCAGCTGCACCTTAAAGGATATAATCCAGAGTAGCTTTAATCTTTGTACTTTTGTAAAAGCTCCTATTTTTGATCACATCAGTCAAGAACCTGCAATGACTCCCAATTGACTGTAATGTTTTGTCAAAGAATGGTAAAGCCGGAATAATTCTTAGACATCAGACTTCAAATTTTGAGCTTTCATGACCTTCCATCATCTTATCCCAATATACCCTATCTAACTTTATTTACTGTTACTCTCCTGCACGTATCCTTAAATCAAGCTAATCTCCACACCATTGTGGAAATACATTCTCTTCAGGCTGTTCACTTACTTGTAAAATGAAGGTAACAGGCTAAACGATCTCTCCCTGGTTTAAAAGTCTGTGACTATGTCATCAATCATAGCTCCATTTAACTTTGATCCTCCTAAATTTTTCATTTAGGCTCCAATTCTCCAAAAAGACCTGAGCTGCCTCCTGCCTCTTGTAACTTTTTTCATGTTCATTAGCTGACAGCCTCAGCGGGATAGCATATGTACCACTCTCACTAACTAACCAATATCTTCCCTAAGGGAGAACTACCTTGATGATCAAATGAAAGACCTTCTCTAGTTTTTCATCCACATCTAGAATTATTCCATAATTTCTTTTCAGAGAAAAGATTAGAAAAGTCCATGCTGTAAAACATTACTCTCCCTTTACACAGCAGTCCAAAAGTTCAGTCATGTTTTGGAGGAGGGGGGAGTTTCTTAAGATTTTGCAAAGGATTTAGAGCTCCTTGAGTCTGATCCATCATTGTAAATAAGAGGAAGCTAAGGTCTGGAGAGGTTAGATAACTTTGCCCAAGAAAACACATCCAGTTCCTAATAGAGTTGAAACTAGAACTCAATATTCTTTTTTATTATTATAATAACTTTTTATTGACAGAACCCATGCCAGGGTAATTTTTTTTTACAACATTATCCCTTGCACTCACTTCTGTTCCAATTTTTCCCTCCCACCCTCTACCCCCTCCCCTAGATGGCAAGCAGTCCTATATATGTTGAATATTAAAACTCAATATTCTTGATTCCATAAGAGATGAAGTACTTTTAACACTGTGAACTACCAGCCTGATCTTTAGCAGGAAAAAATTTTTCAGCATCAGCGTTTTTTCTCCAAGTAATGGAGCAATTTTTAATTACAAAACATCTCTCAATAACTAAACATCACTGAGCTCCAACTGGGTTTCTTACTATAGGGCTTTGTCTTTCCCTCTCTCTGCACTTTTAAATATATTAGAAGATAGCAGCCATTTTTCCATAGACATATAGAGAGAGGTTCTTCCCAGGAGAAAATGGGACCCCACCCAGTGGGGTGCTAAGGAATCCCCTGGACAGGACTAAGCATTGTGACTGCAGAAAAGGAATTCCTGGACAAGGCAGGTTTTCTCCATCAAACCTCCTAGAAGGAAGAGAAAAAACTCCTGCACATGCTGGAACCAAACAGACTCTATAAGAAGGGAGCAACAAGGGACAGAGCTATGATGTGCACACATCAAACCAAATCAAACATTTATTAAGCACCTGCTGTGTCCTGACAGTTTAAATCCTTTAGTCTTACGTGGACTAAAGAGAGGAGACTAGACTCTCTAGTAACTCCCAAGTGCTTTTGCTTTTTTGCAAAGGTCCCAATCACATATCTGGAGAACTCATATAAGTCTAATCACTAAATTAAACATATCCTTTGATCTAGTAATACCACTATTAGGCATCCACCCCAAGGAAGTGAAAGATAGAAGGAAGAAGCATAGTATACTGGAGATATCTCCTACTAGCTCAAGAAAACGAGTTGTTAAATTTTCAGTTTGAATATTTACACTTCAAAAATGAGGAAACATCAAAGATCAGGGCTTGATTTATTTTTCTGTTAATTGTATAAATTTAAGAAAGTTATTTAAAATGTTAATAATGCAGATTAAACTTAAAAGAGTTTGTTGTTTACATTTTTTCAGAATCATTTGTTAAATATTATCAGCACAACTCTGGAAAGGACCATATATATAAAAATGTTTATAATAGCACTTTTATAGTAAAAATTATAGCAAAAAATTGGGAGGGGGAGTGTAAATGTCTATCACCTGGGGAATGGTTAAACAGTTACAGTTTGGGAATATAATGAAAAACTGCATTGGGTTGAATCCAATAAGATGAAATTCAATAGAGATAAATAAATCTTGTTCTTATCTACAAAAATCAGTTTCATAAGGGTAAGATGGTGGAGCATAGTTAGACAGAAGCTATTCTGAAAAAATTAAGGAGTTTTAGTGGCCAGCAAGCTCCCTCTGAATCAGCCCTGGGATAAGAAAGTCACAAAAGCTAATGTGATCTTGGTTTTCATTAAGAGGGAGAATGACTTTTAGGAATAGAGAGATAAAGACTGCAGAAAATCATCTCCAGGATAATACACTATGATCAAGTAGGATTTATACCAGGAATGCAGGGCTGGTTCAATATTAGGAAAACTATCAATATAATTGGCCATGTTAATAACCAAATTCAAAAACCATATGATCATCTCAATAGATGCAGAAAAAGCATTTGATAAAATCCAACATCCATTCCTATTAAAAACACTTGAGAGTATAGGAATAAATGGACTTTTCCTTAAAATAATCAGCAGCATCTATTTAAAACCATCAGTAAGCATCATATGTAATGAAGACAAACTGCAACCATTCCCAATAAGATCTGGAGTGAAACAAGGTTGCCCACTATCACCGTTACTATTTAATATTGTATTAGAAACGCTAGCTATAGCAATAAGAGCTGAGAAAGAGATTAAAGGAATAAGAATAGGCAATGAGGAAGCCAAATTATCACTCTTTGCCGATGACATGATGGTATACTTAGAGAACCCCAGAGATTCTGCTAAAAAGTTATTAGAAATAATCCACAACTTTAGCAAAGTTGCTGGTTATAAAATAAACCCACATAAGTCATCAGCATTCTTATATATCACTAACAAAATCCAACAGTCAGAGTTACAAAGAGAAATTCCATTTAAAGTAACTACTGATAATATAAAATATTTAGGAATCTATCTGCCAAGGGAAAATCAGAAACTTTATGAGCAAAATTACAGACCACTTTTCACACAAATTAAGTCTGATCTAACCAATTGGAAAAATATTAAATGCTCTTGGATAGGGCGAGCAAATATAATAAAGATGACAATATTACCTAAACTAATCTATTTATTTAGCGCTATACCAATCAGACTCCCAAAAAACTATTTTAATGACCTAGAAAAAATAACAACAAAGTTCATATGGAAAAACAAAAGGTCAAGAATTTCAAGGGAATTAATGAAAAAAAAATCAAATGATGGTGGCTTAGCTGTACCAGATCTAAAATTATATTATAGAGCAGCAGTTACCAAAACTATTTGGTATTGGCTAAGGAATAGATTAGTTGATCAGTGGAATAGATTAGGTTCAAGGGATAAAACAGTCAACAAATATAGCAACCTAGTCTTTGACAAACCCAAAGATCCCAGCTTTTGGGATAAGAACTTACTGTTTGATAAAAATTGCTGGGAAAATTGGAAACTAATATGGCAGAAACTAGGCATTGATCCATACTTAACGCCGTACACCAAGATAAGGTCAAAATGGGTTCATGACCTAGGCATAAAGAATGAAATTATTAATAAATTAGAGGAACACAGGATAGTTTACCTCTCAGACCTGTGGAAGGGGAAGGTCTTTATGACCAAAGCAGAACTAGAGATCATTACTGATCACAAAATAGAAAATTTCGATTATACCAAACTGAAAAGTTTTTGTACAAACAAAACTAATGCAGACAAGATTAGAAGGGAAGCAATAAACTGGGAAAATATTTTTACAGTCAAAGGTTCTGATAAAGGCCTCATTTCCAAAATATATAGAGAATTAACTCTAATTTATAAAAAATCAAGCCATTCTCCAATTGAAAAATGGTCAAAGGATATGAACAGACAATTCTCAGATGAAGAAATTGAAACTATTTCTAGTCATATGAAAAGATGCTCCAAGTCATTATTAATCAGAGAAATGCAAATTAAGACAACTCTAAGATACCACTACACACCTGTCAGATTGGCTAAGATGACAGGAAAAAATAATGATGATTGTTGGAGGGGATGCGGGAAAACTGGGACATTGATGCATTGTTGGTGGAGTTGTGAACGAATCCAACCATTTTGGAGAGTAGTTTGGAACTATGCTCAAAAAGTTATCAAACTGTGCATACCCTTTGATCCAGCAGTGTTACTACTGGGATTATATCCCAAAGAGATTATAAAGAAGGGAAAGGGACCTGTATGTGCACGAATGTTTGTGGCAGCCCTTTTTGTAGTGGCTAGAAACTGGAAACTGAATGGATGTCCATCAGTTGGAGAATGGCTGAATAAATTGTGGTATATGAATATTATGGAATATTACTGTTCTGTAAGAAATGACCAACAGGATGATTTCAGAAAGGCCTGGAGAGACTTACACGAACTGATGCTGAGTGAAATGAGCAGGACCAGGAGATCATTATATACTTCAACAACAATACTATATGATGACCAGTTCTGATGGACCAGGCCATCCTCAGCAACGAGATCAACCAAATCATTTCTAATGGAGCAGTAATGAACTGAACTAGCTATGCCCAGAAAAAGAACTCTGGGAGATGACTAAAAACCATTACATTGAATTTCCAATCCCTATATTTATGCACACCTGCATTTTTGATTTCCTTCACAAGCTAATTGTACAATATTTCAGAGTGTGATTCTTTTTGTACAGCAAAATAACGTTTTGGTCATGTATACTTATTGTGTATCTAATTTATATTTTAATGTACTTAACATCTACTGGTCATCCTGCCATCTGGGGGAGGGGGGGGTAAGAAGTGAAAAATTGGAACAAGAGGTTTGGCAATTGTTAATGCTGTAAAGTTACCCATGCATATATCCTGTAATAAAAGGCTATTAAATTAAAAAAAAAAAAAAAAAGGAATAGAGAGATAACAGTCCTTATCAGACCTCATGTGGAGAACTGTGTTCAGTCTTGGTCATCTTGGCTTAAGAAGGACATTGATAAGATAAAGTCTTCGAGGGGTAACCAGGATGCTAGAGGGTCCTGAGCCCAAGTCAGAAAAGGGTCATCAGAAGGGAGTATGTAGGTTTGTGGCAGCCCTTTTAGTAGTGGCCAGAAACTGTAAACTGAATGGATGCTCATCGGTTGGGGAATGGCTGAATGAATTGTGGTATATGAATGTTATGGAATATTATTGTTCTGTAAGAAACGATCAGCAGTAGGATTTCAGAGAAACGTAGAGAGACTTAAAAGAACTGGTGCTGAGTGAAGAGAGCAGAACCAGGAGATCATTATAGATGGCAACAACAAAATTATACAATAACCAATTCTGATGTACATGGCCCTCTTCAACAATGAGATGATTCAAACCAGTTCCAATTATTCAGTGATGAAGAGAGCCATCTACACCCAGAGAGAGGCCTGTGGGAAATGAATGTGGATTACAACATTCTTATTCCTTTTGTTATTGTTTGCTTGATTTTTGCTTTCTTTCTATTTTTTTTCCATTTTGATCTGATTTTTCTTGTGCAGCAAGATAATTGTATAAATATGTATGGATATATTGGATTTAACATTTTTAACATATATTGGATTACTTACCATTTAGGGAGGAGGTGGGGGGAAGAGGGGGGAAATTTGGAACACAAGGTTTTGCAAGGGTGAATGCTGAATAATTATCCATGCATATGTTTTGAAAATAAAAAGCTTTACTAAAAAAAATTAAAAAGAAGGGAGTACACAGGTTTAGCCCAGGTTAGGCCCTAGAAAACAGAACCAGAACAATAGGTAGGATATACAAGGAGCCAATTTGGGCTCACCATAAGGAAAAATTTCCTGATAATTAGAATTGACTAGAAGGAGAATGGACAACCCTGAGAGGCAGTAGGCTTCCCTTCCTTGGAGGTCTTCGAATAGAAAAAACTGGACAATAATACATTGAATATGTTATAGTGGGGATTGCTTTCAAGTATGGATTGATCTAGATGAGGGCTTCTTAAACTTTTTCCACTCGTGATGTATTTTTGTCTTAGAAATTTTTATGCAGCCCCAGGTACATAGGTATATAGCTATGTATATAAAATAGGTATACAAATCAAACATTTACTGATAATTAATCATAATTTTGTAACCTCCACATTCAGTTATAAGATCCCATGGGGGTTGTGAACCACAGTGGGCTCTAGATGAAGGCTGAAGTACCTTCCACCTTAAAAATTCTGTGAATCTTTGATTTTTTTTGGGGGGGTTGCCTACTGAAATATTTTTTGTATTTGTTCATGATTATTATGTTCATATTAAAAAAAGAAAAACATATCTATGGGAAAGATAGAGCACACCCAAAAGGGACAGGCATGGGTTCAATTGTTTAGCATTTTTCATTTTCTGTTGGATGAAATAAAACTGTCTCATATACAATACTGAAACCATATATTCTTGTGTGGGAAATGAAGATTTTTTCTGCTTTTATAGAGATTGACCCACAATGATATTCTCTGAAGAAATCCTGAATCCTTAAGAGCACAAAGCTAAAAAGTATGAATAAAAGTCTCCAACACAGGTTTCTATTGAGAATTTTAGGAATCAGTATTTTGGCCGTTTTTTAAAAAGTTAAATCCATGTAAACTAGAGCTTCATTTCTGGGTGATAGAGTAAATAGATATAGCAAAGTTCTTTTTTGTTGTTGCAATTTTTTTTCTTAGATTTTGAATTTAACATCAATATTTTTTTATATCTGTGGTAAGATAGAAAGAGAAAATTGTCCTATAATGTTAGGCTTTTATTATGCACAGATTGCTTTCCTTTTTAAGTTTAAAATAAGATAAACCTATGGCTTTCAAAGCTGTCCTGTATACCTAGACTTGGGGCAGTGGTGAACGCTGACCAACTAGAGAGGGCCTATTGTTAAATATTTAGTATGAGCATTCACACCCTGGATATTAACAAATTTACCAATTAAGATTTGATTTATCATTTTATTGATTGTCTAGATTTAAGAAAGTGATAGAGGAAAATGTTGCAAATTAATATTGCAAATTAAACTTAAATGTGTTTCTTGTATATATTCCGTGCTCCCCCCTCCCCATTAAGCTGGTTGTTAAACATTTACTCCTGAAGAGGAGTATTTTCTAGCTCCAAATGAGAATAATAACGATATCTTAGTGATTTGTTAATGAATTTGAATTTATTAGAGAGAGAGAGATTGTGTTCATGCAGAGTTTTAATGGTTCTGACAAAAAAGTGATGTGAGCTAATACCATCAACTTACTCAAGTAAAATTTTGGAGAACAAATAAAGTGATTTGAGGACAAATGAAGGGAAGAATGAAAGTCTTGGAAAATTAATGAGAATTAATTTAACATAAATAACAATAAATAATCAGACAACTAATTTGTGATCATTTTGAAGACAACACCTTGGGTGGGAATAGATAGCATATGGATTCACAAACAATAAATCATCCTAAATTAACCTGATTTCTTCCACCCCGAACCCCACTCCCACCCCGAACTGTTGAACAAATTGGATTGTGGAATGGGAATGTGTTAGACATTGTACTACCGGGCCAAGCAGATCTAATGAAAAACAAATCCAATTCACAAGGAAGGATTAAGTATCCTTATCTGGATTTCAGCAAGATGCTTGGGCTCAGCTCCACACAGAGATCTTTCAGAAAAGAGAGCGGAATGTTTTTAATAAGGATCCTTAAGACAGAACAAAGAGGTCCCTGTGCTAAATAGCAGGTAGTTCGCTTTTCTGTGAGGAAGCAATAGATCCTTTGCATCTGACTTTTTGCAAAGGACCATCTCCATCTTCCCCGCTGGAACATCCCCAGGAACACCATGACCGTGAGTCCCGAGGCCCTCCGGGGGCTGCTTGGGCAACATCTTTGCTTGGGAGTGAGATTTCCAGTTGGGCTCTTTCTAATATGACAGCGCCGGGAAGTTTGGAGGTTTGGAAAGGTCCGTGGAGGTCCACAATGGACCCGAATCGCCCTGCATTAGGACAGGTCTTTATTGAGTTGATCCAGCAGAGGGCAATATCTGTATAGTTAGCTATCATGGCAGAGCTCGAGCTGGCTGTGGGAGGTAAGATCCTAGAGCAGCCGGCTCCCCTTTTTGTTTAGGCTCAGAAACGAAGGCGAACCCCGAAGGCCCCTCGCCCCTGTCTCTCAACCGCACACAAGCCGTCTATCTTTCCCCTTTATAGTTGTCTCCGATTTGGGGGCTCACCCATCAACACCAGAACTTCTGAGACTCTAAAACAAACCTGCCCCAGGGCAACAAGGATCACATCTGACCTTCTGTCCCTGGGTCTTCCTTTATTCGATGTTTTCTCCGCCATCTTCAGAATTAACCTTGATGCAAAGTTAGATGATCTTAACTTGGTAGACCAAGTCATTTCCCATGATGTCCCAGCAGTGGCCACCAGACATGTTTGTGTGGACAGGTCCGATCACTGCTGATTCATCTTCCCTAACAGAAAGCCGTGTGTGTGTATTGGTATAAACTTTATGTATACGTATATGGGCCTGTGTAGCTCTCCCTCTCCCTCTCCCTTTCCTTCTCCCTCTCCCTCTCCTTCCCCTCCCTTCAACCCTCCCTCCCTCTCTCTCTCTCTCTCTCTCTCTCTCTCTCTCTCTCTCTCTCTCTCTCTCTCTCTCTCTTCCTCCCCCTCCCCTCTCTTATTTTCTGTCTGTGTGTCTTTCCCTTTCTCTCCTTCCCTCCTTCTCCCTCTCTCCCTCCCTCTCTCCACACAAATTCCAAAGTTGTCTCTCTTCAAAACTCAGCATACAACCTACTCCTCTTCCTCCCAGCAGCTATCTTTAACTCCTCCTTCCTGAGAAGATTGAAGCCATTTAGCGCAAGAATCTCCAGTTTCTCTCCTCTCCACCCCATCTATTTTGTTTCTTTTATCAGAGTAAGACATGTCTTTATGCTTTTGGAGATAAATTCTTCACCTATGTCCTTGACTCTTCCCTTTGTCTCCCTTTTGCTTCTTCTATCTCTTCCTCTCTGAATTGACTGTTTCTCTTCCCTTCACACTTGCTCAAGTCTTCTCTTCTTTCCACCAGGCTGCCCCCTGGACTTATCATCCTCCTTTTGCTGACATATTTCTTAGAAAACTCATTTACACTGGATCCTTCCACTTTCTTACCATCTCAACTCCTTGCAATTGGCTTACACTCCCACTGTTCTTCTGAAACTTCTTCAAATGGTCACCAACAATCTCCTGATTGCTGAATTCAGTGGTCTTTTCCCATTCCTCAATCTCCCTCACCTCTCAGTAACATTTTTAACCTCTGATCACACGTTCCTTCTTTGAATTTTGTGCTAATTTAGTTTCTGTAACACTGGGATGATATATGTGTGTATATAGATATATACATATAGATATAAATATATGCCTCCCTATATATATAGTGTTTTATATATATATATATATATATACCACTCTGTACATATATCTATGTCTCTCTCTGTGTATATATATATATATATATATATACACACACACATATATACATACATATCCTTCTCTATACATATAGAAATACATATATCTATACCTCGCTGTATCTATAAACATATATCTAAATATACACATATATATGTGTGAATACATACATGTATTCTCCCTGTTCCCATTCTATCTTTTTGATGACTCTTCTCTCTCCTTCACTGACTGACTCCTTTTCCTTCTCTCATTATTCAAAGAGGTGATAGTTCCAAGGTCTGTGAATAACTCATTGGCACAGTACTTTGTAAAGTACATGTCTTATTATCCTCACTTAGAGATGAAGAAATTATAAGAAGTGTGTATTGGTATAAACTTTATGTATACGTATATGGGCCTGTGTAGCTCTCCCTCTCCCTCTTCCTTTCCCTCTCCCTCTCATGGTGATACAGCTTCAAGTGTCTAAGGCAAGATTTTAATTCAGATCCCTAACTCCAAATTCATTGCTCTCCCTATTGTACTATCCTGCCCTCCATGCTGAAAAATACTGGGGGGAGTGATTCCATTTTAAGAAGGAAGCTTAGCTTAGAGCCAATACAGATTCAACTTGAAAGTATGTTGTAGGTATACTCCCTCTCCCCACCCCCTATACCCAGAAGTTATAGACCTGGACCCTGGACACTGGAAAGGAAGGAAGGAAGGAAGGAAGGAAGGAAGGAAGGAAGGAAGGAAGGAAGGAAGGAAGGAAGGAAGGAAGAAAGGAAGGAAGGAAAGAAGGAAGAAAGAGAATCTTGGACAAGAGATTATAATCAGCCTGAATGCTGCCCATCCACCCATGTCTGGAATAGACTCTCTCCTTTCTCCTGCAGCAAAATCTTTTCCTTCCTTCCTTCCTTCCTGGCACATAGTAGGAACATAATAAAACCTTGTTAACTGATTAAATTTTTTTGGTGAAATAATTGGGATTAAGTGACTTGCCCAGGGTTATACAGTTAATAAGTGTGAAGTGCCTGAGGCTGGACTTGAACTTAGGTTCTCTTGACATTAGGGCTGGTAGACTATGCTATAAAGCTTCCCCTGATTGATTAATTTTAAGAAAAGGAGAATTTGTGGAGATAGTTCCATTAAAATAGGGAGGCAAGTGGGAGGAGGATAGAAACCTAAGAGATAAGCTAGATGATACAACACCAAGGATGGATATTACACTGACCTTTTCATACAGGAAAACCAGAAGGCCAATACCTATAGAAGTATGCTTACCTAAGATTCCATGGGAATAAAGAATGAGATGTCATGGAAAGTCTCAAGGGACTCAACAAGTAACGGAACATAATTTTTATATTATACCTCAGTAAATATAAACACAGCCTACCAAATATGGCATTGATCATTTTGTTATTCAGTTATAAATTGCATTCTATCAATGATACTAAGGTCTTAGGTTTTAACTGGATAATGTAAATTGCATTTGGGGTCTAATCTTAATGAGGGAGGATTTTTTGGTTTGTTGTTGAGAAATTTTAAAATGTTACTGATTGATCTATTCCACCAAAATATTAGTACCTCTGGAGAAAAATAAGTTATTAAGAAAAAAATATGCTTTCTCTTTTCTCAAATAACCATGTGAAATGTAAAGTCCCTAAAGGACTAAAGTCATCTTGTTTTTGTCTTTTTATGCTTAACACCTAGCACAGCGACTGACGGTACACATATAAATACCCAAAGGATCTGTGATTACATCATTGTTGGGAAACTCCCAGTGTGGGAACTGACTGGAGTGACACAGACTGCATCTCCTCTGTGATTTAATAAATAAATCCTCCATAATTGCTTGAGTGAGCAACCTACACTCACATGGTGTTCAATCAGAATCCATATCTTCCTGACTCCAAGCTCAACAATCTATTATTTAGACCAATTAAAAATTTGTTGAATTATTTGATGATTTATGACTGTGACTGGGCCCAATGAATGATGATTTATATAGCAATGTCAACTTGAAGCAGAAGGTTCTGATCTACTCAGTAATCTTATTAATGACCTCCTTGAAAGTACAGTTAGAGGATTTTTGTTTCCAATTTGCAGATAACATAAAGCTGGAAGGAACTGCTAATATCTTGGATGAGGATGAAGATCTCAAAATCCAGATAGATTGGAATAGTATAAAAGAAACTAACAAAATAAAAACACACACACAAGAAGAAAGAGGAAGAGGAAGATGAGGAGGAGGAGGAGGAGGTAACAAATAAAATACGCTTTCTTTTTAAGGCTCTAGGTGGCATTAAGACTGGAGTAAAGAAAATCTGAGTTCAAATCCAGCTCAGATAAGTCATTTAAAACTACTTTTAAAAATCCTCATCTGGAAAAATGAGCTGGAGAAGGAAATGGCAAATTTCTCCAGTATCTTTGCCAAGAAAACTCCAAATAAGGTCATGAAGAACTGGACATGACTGAACAACAACAATATAAGATATACATGCTAAAAGAAATGTCCAATTGCCCCTGGGATAATTTTGCCTCCTCGTTATCTTTAAAAAAAAATTTTTTTTTTTTTTGCAAGACAATTAGGGTTAAGTGACTTTCCCAGGGTCGCCCAGTTAGTAAGTGTTAAATGTCTGAGGCCATATTTGAACTCAGGTTCTCCTGACTCTACAGCCGGTGCTCTATCTTCTACATTATCTAGCTGCCCTATCATTATCTTTTAAATGCATATTAAAAACACCCTTCAAAACACCCCACAATCTGATCTTTTCTTAAACTCTTTATGTGACCCCAAAGTCCGAAATGGATCCATTTCCAAGTTATCTAGTTTCTGATGGCTCTGGTTCATTTCCACTGTCACTGTGCCGTGTTCACACACACACACACCCCTGTTTCCATCTCTCCCTCATTCCCTCAGCTCCCATGACACAGTAATTGTCTCTGACAAGGAGGAGCCTAAAGGTGTGGCTAGGCAACTACTCACCCCCCAGTACGCACCTAGGTGTGGCAGAGGACACTCTGGGACTTTACTCTGTGGTTGGCTCAGGATGCTGAGACTGAGATGCCCTTGCATGTCTCTGTCCCCTGGCTTCCTCCCCGCCTCCGCCCCTTGCCTCCCCATCCAAACTTGCTCCTGATAAGGACCACTTTGTCTCATAGTCTCCTATTATGTCCCCAACCCAACTGGAACCTCCCCTCCCAGTTCTTCTGTTGTGGCAATACCTTTAAAGCCAGATAACTAATGCCTTTCAATCCCTAATTAAAGGTCAGGCTTAAAACTGTAAACACCCTTAGGAGAAGCCCACAAGATCTTAAATTCATAGGAAGGCATAAAATGACTGCAACTATGTAAATATTATCCAGTCCTCCCATCTCCCAGAAGAATGCAATCTACTTTTTTGCCTTAAGGGCAAAGACTTTGTTTTTGCCTTTGAATCCTTCACATGTGCCTTCACATAGTTGGTACTTAGGAAGGGCTTGTTAAATTGAATCAAATAACTGCTTGTGAACAGACCCTACAAACTGTACATGCAAACAGATCATTTTAATGTTGCAAAAGAGTCTAACTAATCCCTAGTCAAAACATGATTATCCTTTTTATTTTATATTATATATATTTATATGAATGTGTTATATAATTGTATAGTATATATTGTGTATATATCTAACATATATACATAATATATATATATATTATATTTTATATTATGTCATGTCATTTAAAATATTATTTCGATTTGTATATTGTGTACATGTGTGTGTACATGTGTGTGTGTTTAGTCTGACCAGTAGCCATTCAGCCTCTACTGAACATTTCCCAGTAAGCATTAGTTGATTGGCTGACTGATTGACTGATGGGTAACTCATTGAATTTTTAGGCAATGAAATGGTAAAGTAAGTAAAGCACCCCGCTTCCATGTCTGTGCTCTCCCCTCCCCTTTCACGTCCCAGTTCTGTCCTCGGACACCCAGGGCTCTCGTGCTGGGTTTTTCGGTTAAAACAGTAAATAGCTCACTCCCATTGCTTCATCTTAGTAATGTTAGGATGTTCTTCCGGACAACATTCTGACCTTCAATGGATCTTCAGGTCATTTTTTTTTATTCCTCTACCTGAGGAGTCAGAGTAGCATCCATCAAACTATTCATGGAAGCCTTCTCTCCCCCTTGTTTGGTGTTCTCTTAAGTCCCTTCTTCTCCCATCTTGCTCATTAGAGTCTAATGTTGGTTCAAGGAGACAGCACCATCTTAGTATAATGTAAGGGAATTTCAAAGGAACAAAAAATAGTCATGGAGGACTGGTCAGAGAAGACCCAGGCCTGGCAGTGGGCAACCACCAGAGCATGCTCCCAAAACTACCTCTTTCTTCCCATTAAGAAGCTTAAAGCACCAGGAAAAAGACAACTCAATTTAGCCCACATTTATATATTGCTTTAAGCATTAGAAAGCAGGTTTACATATGTAACTTCATTTGATCCTCATAAAATCCCTAGGAGGCAAGTGCTATTTTTATTTCCATTTTACAGATGAGGAAACTGAGGCAGATAGAGGTGAAGTGACTTGTCCATAGTCACACATCAAGTCAATGTCTCAGACAGGATTTGAATTCAAGGCTTCCAGCACCTCTATCCAAGCACTGAGGTCCCACTGCTAAAATGCTCCCTATGTGGGGTCTGGACCACATTAAAATGTAACTGGGAAATGTTTAACAAAATAAAAATAAAATAAAACTTTTTTTTCAAGGACAGCTAGATGATACAGTGAACAGTAACAGCACTGGAGTCAGGAAGGCTCCTCTTCCTGAATTCAAATCTGGCTTCAGATATTTATTAGCTGTGTGACTCTGTCGCTTGACCCTGTTTGCCTCAGTTTCCTCATATGTAAAATGAGCTGGAGAAAGTAATGGCAAACCAGTCCAGTATCTTTGCTAAGAAAGCCCCAAAGGAGTCACATTGAATAAAGAATAAAACATAGATAATGTAAATTTGTGTTTTTCTAAATCAGTTTGTGCTGTAAAAATCCTTATGAGGGCTTAAGAATGCCATTTGTATTTGAGTTTGATACCACCGTGTTATATCACTTTTTGCCTCAATAGAAAGTCACAGAATATCTGTATTGGTCCAAAAAGACAAGAAGAGTGTCTCTATTCCACCATTCCACACTTCTAGGACTCACCATGTGGTCTGGCAGCAGGCAGCTCTTGCCTGCGATTCTATCCCAGGAGTGGGCTCTTGCTGGCCAGGGCTCTACCCTTACCCTTAACACTACCGAGAGCTGAAGTCTCTCATGAGAACAACTAAGGGCTTGATGTATTCTTCCCTGTTATTACTCCTCTTTAGTCCCCATGTTCCTCCACTATGTGCTTTCATAGGGTCAAAATCCTCTGTATCTCTTCCCCTCCACCATAATCAAGTGTTGGATACAGCCATAACCTTTAGCTCCTTTTTTCTTTCTGGCACAGGTTCCAGGTACACACCTATTTGATTTCTGATCAAAATCACAAGACCTTGGCACCAACCCAGCTGTGTTCCTTTTGGTTTTTCTTAGGAAGTTCCACATATTTTCTTGAACTTTTCACATAAAATTTATCAAAAAAAAATATACCATCAAAAATCAGAATTGGACCCTCACCTGATCAAGAATTCTTTCTAACTTATAGTTAATATGGAACCATTCAAACTTACTTTGAAAGCCAACATTTGGGTAACTGTTTACTCTTTCCAATTGTACTTGCTGCTGAGGACATCGATACCTGGAACATATTATATAGTAGGTGCTCAATAAATGCTAGTTGACTGACTGACTGACTGAAATTACCCTAGAATACCATGATTGCTTCCTATCATTAGGATTCTACTATGGTTTCCCATGTTTGGATGCGATGATGGGTTCCTATCATAAACATATTCAGACGAAAGCAGATGATATAGGGGGATAACAGCAGGAGAAGGAGAAAATCCATTCTTCTCCTTAGCCTTCTAGCAGTACTCATCAGTATCCCAGAGAATTAGGAAAAATATTTTTAATATGCAAGTCAACTTAATACTTTGGGTTTAGCGTTAGTGCCTGATGAGGACACCATTCACCAACTGGTGACTTCCAAGTGTTTCATTATCATTAATCATGTATCTGAAAGCAATGGAGCCAGAATATTTACACTGAAAAAAGAACAATAGAATCCTAGTAACTTTTTAAAATTTCATTTTTTCCAATTACATGCAAACACAATTTTTAACCTTTGAGAGTTTTTTGTTTTTGTTTTTTTACAACTTTTAGTTTCAAATTCTCTCCTACTCTTTCTCTCCCCTCTCCTTAGATGACAAGGCAAACAATTCAATAAAGGTTATACATGTTTAGTCATGTAAAACATAATTTCCATATTAGTCATGTTATAGAATAAAACATAAATCAAAAAACAAGAAAAACAAAATAAAAGATCTGCTTTCATATCAATTCTTTTTCTTGAGGTGGATAGGACTTTTCATCACAGATCCCTGTTGTGGATGTTTGTATTGCTGAGAGTAGCTAAGTCAGTCATAGTTGATTATTATATGATATTACTATTATGCTGTACAGTGTTCTCCTGGTTCTGCTCATTTCACTTTGCATCAGTTCATATAAGCATCCCCAGGTTTTTCTGAAACTATCCTGCTTGTCAGTTCTTATAGCACAATCATATTCCATCACAATCATATATCTCAACTTGTTCAGTCATTCCCCAATTGATGGGAGTTCCTCCTCAGTTTCCTGTTCTTTGCCACCACAAAAAGAGATAGAGATGGAGGACAGGTGCCTCGGTGGATGTGGAATGGTAGACATTGGAAGTTTAGTGGAGGCAAAGTAACATAGAGAGGGTGAAAGAGAATGAGTTAACTGAATATGGAGAGAGGGTTTGGCTAATAGAGGATGGGCAGGGAAGAAATGGTGAGACAACAAGCAGTCAGTGCCTGGAATGGACTCAGAGAAAATTTTACCTATCAGATCTATGGATAAGGAAAAAAGCTAATAGGTAAGAAAATAAACAAACCAAACAAAATAGTCAGAACAGACACAGGAAGGTTAAGTGTTGAGGACACAGTTGTATGAGGGGCTCCTGCTCCTGGTACTCACTTTACTCATGTAAATTCATTCTTAAAATGTAATATATAATAAATATATATATATATACAATATAATAATAAAATATAAATATCCCACAAAATACAAGCTCTTAAAGTTAAACACATTCACAGGTCTACCTCTTCTATACCATAGCAAGTGGAAAGTCCTTTCAGTTAACTTCAGCCTTTTTATTTTCTATCTCTCCCTTCTATATGTCTACCTTTATGAAACTCAGTTTTATGCCCTTTGGGTTTAAAAAAAAACAAATCTACTCAGTTATACCCATTTGAAATTGACATATCTGTTCCAAAAAAGATTACAGGTTGATTTCCCCAAATTCCGAATAATTTGAGAGGATCTAAAGGATTTCACAGGATTTGTATTGGATTTCCAACATTCAAACTAGTTGGAACTTCCAACAGCTAAAAGACTGAAAAGAGAAGGGATGCAAAACTGCTTAATTCAAGATAGAAATTCACTAAAAGTGAACAGCTAGAATTATATCTTAGAAATAAAAGGGTTTTAATTTTTGTTTTAATCTGGAAATAGTTAACAACCCTAATCTCTTTCTAAACTACACTGCTAACTCAACTCCACAGAATTTTGTCTACTGTACTCTTATCTGGGTATGTTCCTTCTACCGTCTCCCCTTTGCCTATTACTTTTGTCTTCCCAAATTAAAATGTAAGCATCTTGAGAGCAGGAATTATTCTTTCTAATTGTATTTGTGGCCCCAGCTCTTAACACAGTGCTAAGCACAAAGTAAGTGCTTAATTAATGCTTCTTGACTGGCTGAAAAGGGCAAACAGTATAAGAAAGAGATTCAATTTTTACTTAGGCTCATGACAGACAAAGTTTCTCTTTATACAGAAGTAGAAGAAATATCATTGAGCATTCATAGTCAATCCTCTATGTGTTTCAGTAATACATATTTAATATTCTATGCTATCTAAATAAGTTTTAAAGCATTAAGGTATTATTGTTTTCAGAAGAGCTGAATTATTTACTCTGAGCTTTGGATTTCCCATCATATTTAAGTTTCTCTGTCATAAATGACATATACCAGAGCAATGGTGGGTTGGAACCTTCCCAGAATGCAAGCATTATTAGTAAATCTGGCTTCCATAGCATGGGATAGAAAGCTAGAGGTCGCTATCACTTCCTTATCCAACAAAAAGAAGATTTCATTAGCTACTTTTGCTTTCCTTCATTCCAAAAGCTTTTGAAATACAGTCTTAGGAAGGACTTTCAAATGTTGTATTTTATTTCTGTGCTGTAGAATATCTTACATGAAGATAGTTTATTATTTTAAGATCTACAATTGAGAGGCAAACATGTAGAAATCAAACAAAGTAAATTGAGTATTTGAAATGTGGAGCCTGGAAGCTTAATTACTTCATTTAAAAGTCTTAAGGACTTTGATGCTATTTCTGTAAATACTTAAAAATTTAGTAAAACAAAATCTTTGTGAATCAGGATAGCTTTCAACTGACACTGCCATTCAATATTTTTAGATGATAGAAACGAAGATATTAAGCCAAAAGCCAGCATCATTTACAAAAACAACAATTTTACAACTGCCTCAATGCTGAAATCTTTTAAAGAAAGGCTTTTTTTTTTTTTTGGCTCACCTGCTCACATACTGTTGCTTAGATTTGCAGTTTCTGATTCAATGGTAGCTTCTATAATAAAGCAAAGAAAATTGGCTGTACATCGTAGACAGCCCAGAAAATTCCCAATGTGAAGTTCCTCAAGCTTAATGTGTGTGAAAATGGACCTTCCTCTGCTTATTTGTTTGAATGCTGTACTCTGGACTTATATTAGATTTATGTCCTTATGCTATTCATAGTAACTATTTCATTGTTGTAGAATTGATTTGCTAGATTTGGAAATTGCAAGACCCAAGTTCAAATGCAGCCTCAGACTATTCCTAGTTCTGTGATCCAGGGCAAGTCCCTTAATCTCTCTGTGCCTCAATCAATCAATCAACCAATAATTAGGCTTTTAGTATTGTCTGTTATGTGCCATGGGGCAGCTAGGTGGAGAGTGGTTAGAATGCCAAGCCTGGAGTCAGGAAGATTTGATTCAAATCTGGCCTGAGACACTAACTGTGTGACCCTGGGTAAGTCATGTAACACTGTTTGCCTCAGTCTTCTCATCTGTAAAGTGAATTAGAAAAGGAAATGGCAAATCATTCCACTGTCTCTGCCAAGAAAACCTCTAATAGGGTTACAAAGAGTCAGGCACAACTGAATAACAGCAAAAACTATGTGCTAGGAACTAAGTTTAGCACTGGGAATTCAAGGAAAGGCAAAAGTTGGTCCCTACTTTTAAAGAGCTCACAGAGTAACAGGAGAAAAATGGGAGAGACAATGTTCAAACAGCTACGTCCCAACAAGACGCATACAAGATAAACTGGAGATTTCACAAAGAAGGCACTGGCATTAAGGGGAATCAGGAAAGACTTTCTATAGAAAGTGACATTTTATGTTTGTGGATCACAACATAGAGTTTTCACTCTTTTTGTTGTTGTTTGCTTGCATTTTGTTTTCTTTCTCATTTCTTTTATCTGATTTTTCTTTGCAACATAATTGCCTATATATATATATATATATATATATATATATATATATTAGATTTAACATATATTTTCAACATGTTTAACATATATTGGACTACTTGCCATCTAGGAGAGGAGGGGAGTGGAAGGAGAGGAAAATTTGGAATACAAGGTTTTGCAAGGATCAATGTTGAAAAATTATCCATGCATGTTTTGAAAATAAAAAGCTTTAATTAAAAAAAGAAGTTAAATGAAGAAACAAAAAGGTGACATTTTAACTGAGATTTAAAAGAAGCTAGGAAGATTAGGTGCTAGATATAAGAAGGAGGAGCATTCCAGGCAAGAAGTGGGATTTAGGGAAGTATAAAAGGATTGCCTTGATGCAATGAGGACTCCATTGAGATTATGCAATAAATTTCTCGTCTGTAAAATGGGAATAATTAATAATACCTATCTCAGAAAGTTGTGCAGATCAAATGAAGTAACATGTATAAGCCACTGTGCAAACCTTAGAGCTGTGTACCAGTTGTAATTATTATTGTTAAATTAATAATAATGTATATGTAACCAAGAATCCATGTAGTGTTTGATATCATATTTCTTCCCTTTGTGAGTAGGAGTGGTAATGAATGTGTTATTCTGAGTCAGTGCTTCTCAAAATGTGTGACCAGAGACCCTTGAGGTCCCCCAAATGCTTTCAAAGAGTCTATAAAGCCAAAACTAATAATATAATATATAATAATATATATATAATATAATAATAACATAATAATGCATTTTAATTTCAAATCTGGTAAATATTAACAGATATAACCCATCTAAACAAAAACTCTTTGTGGGAGGACTCCTCAATAGTTTTTCAGAACATAAAAAGTCCTGAGGCAAGAAAATTTTGAGAATTGCTGGTCTAGGTCATGCCTTGTAGTGCAACTGAGCTCACATACAACTATGGAGTATGAAACCGGGAAGCTGTGAAATCAGAACCAGTCTAACATTGATTTTATGTGAATGGTATCAAAGGATGCTTTTCCCATTTCCAATCCCTAAAGAAAAGTCCTGGAAGCAGTAATGGACTTAAGCAGCACCTAGCAGCTTTCTCTGTACACGATTCATTGTCTGCTCCAAGGAAGAATTGCAATTAAAAGAATGAGCATCACATTTAGAGGTGGCCTTGTGAGTAGGCAGGGTAGGTGCTTGCTTGCCCACATGAAGGAATCTCAGGGATGAGAACAGCAGACTTACCCATCATGAAGCATTTCAAAGTGGAGACAAAAAATAGAGGTCAATGCTTTATTACAGACAAGATGCTCAAAGGACAAATTTCTTGCTCTAAGTCATGCAACTTGGAAATTTCAGAATGGAGAATGCAACACAGGTTACCTGTTTTTAAGACTGAAACTTTCTCTGCTTTACTATGCTCTTCACTCAATTCTATGTTCTTTATCATTCCTCTGATGGAGAAATCACATTTCCAGGTTCCCCACTTAAAATGCAAATTTTCCTGGTGAGGCAATAAAAACTCAACTAAATACAAGATCATTTTCAAAAGCAAGAGATCAGGCAGCAAAGGAATGGGAAATAGGAGAGGTAAGCTTTGATGAGATAGAAAGTGACAGCTTATCTATGGATATATGCAAGGTAATGAAAGAGAGACAAATACAGATAGAAAGAGAGACACACACAGAGGGAGAAAGAGAAAGGGAGAGAGAGAGAGAGGGAAAGAGGGAGTGAGAAGGGAGTGAGAAAAGGAAGTAGATTGAAGGGAAGGAAGGAAGAAAAGAAAGAAGAAAAGAGAAAGAAAGAAAGAAAGAGAAAGAAAGAAAGAAAAAGAAAGGAAGGAAGGAAGGAAAGAAGGAAGAAAGGAAAGAAGGAAGAAAGAAAGAAAGAAAGCACAAGCTCATGTTCATAAGGGACCCTTCATGTGGGACCATGGAAATACAACACAAATCAAGAGAGGTAACCGAAGTGTTACCTCTGTGTTTGACCAACAGTGAGAGAGAAAAGAAGTCCAGAAAAAAAAAGAGAAGAGTTGAGAGAAATATGTTGTGCCTCAGGCTGCCTGGTATTTTAGTACTGCTAATTATTTCATTTATTTTCTCTTTGCTTAATATTTATTTGTAATGTAACTGGTTCAGCAATTCAGCAAACACTCAATCTGCTACATGCAAGGCACTGTGTCTGATGTTCATGATATAAAGATAAACATGAAATAGTTCTTGACATTGAGAAGCTTACATTTTATAGTGGGAATGTTATCTGTATAAGGAAACATAGGGTTTTTTGAGGAGGAAGCAGGTGCTAAAAAGCTGGGGAAGCCAAGGAAGAGGTGATACCTGGGCTGAACTTTAAAGAGAAATAAGATTATGAGGTTATTGGTCATCCTTGGGAAAGCAGTTTCAGTAGAATAGTAGGATCAGATGCCAGATTGTAAGAGCTGAGATGTGAAGAGATGGTGAGGGAGTAGAGGCAGTGAGTAGAGAAGACTCTAGTACTTTAGCAGTGAAAGGGAGGAGAGATAGGACAAAAACTTGAGAGGAAAGCAAATTATTTCGTAGATTTTTAAAGATCTGAGAGCATAATTTACACTTTGCTCCAAGGAAGAGTAGCAATAAGAATAAGCATCGTATTTTGATGGGGGAAAACTGAGCATGTTCCCCAGCAGGGAAGAAGAAAAATGGATCAAGAGACATTGAAGATATGAGAGAGAAAGACAGAAAGATACACACACAAAGGAAGAGAGAAACAATGAAATTGTGAGAAAGACAAAAAGAAAGAGACACACAGAGAGACAGAGACAGAAGAAAGGAGAGAGAGAGAGAGAGGAGAGAGAGAGAGAGAGAGAAAGAGAGAGAGAGAGAGAGAAGAGAGAGAGAGAGAGAGAGAGAGAGAGAGAGAGAGAGAGAGAGGAGAGAGAGAGAGAGAGAGAGAGAGAGAGAGAGAGAGAGAGAGAGAGAGAGAGAGAGAGATTCCAAGTTTGGTCAAATGAAAAATTTATTTAAATAATTATTCCTGACTTCTTCCACTTGACCCCTACTCTTATTCTTGTCTTTCAATTGTTTTAGTCACATCTGAGTCTGTGACCTCATTTGCAGTTTTTTGGTAGGGATAATGGAGTGGTTTGACATTTCCTTCTCCAACTCATTGTAAAGATGAAGAAACTGAGGCAAACAGGGTTAAGGAACTTGCCAAGGGTCACACAGTTAATAAGTTTCTGAAGTCAGATTTGAATGCAGAAATGAGTCTTCCTGAGTCTAGGACCAGTATTCTATCCACTGAGTCACCTACCTCCTTCCCAAAGAGGAAGTCGGGTGTGTTTGTTTCTGGCCAAATAGCTTGGTAGAAGACTTCTAGGAGCCAACCCCATATTCCCCTTGTTTATAGGGTTTTGAATTTAATGGAGATTCATGTGAAGCATCACACCTGGAAGAAACAACCAGCAGATTCAATGAATTCCATGTCCATATGGAATACATAGAGAAATATCCATAAAACTTTGGAATGCTAAGGAATCCTATTTATTCCCCAAATGACAATATATCTGTGGTATAAGGATATGCTGCATTGTACAGAACCAGCATTTCTTTAGTTTATCCCATGATTTTTGACTAAAAAGGCATTTTTCATAATGCTGGTGATTTTCTCCGGGGAACTTCCATTTGAGGAAGCACCCATACCAGCAAGGCTTACTTCAAATATGATTACCCCCTATTCCTTCTGGACCTTGCCCCAGCAAGGTACCTCTCTACCTCCCTCTTCAGCTTTTTTTTAATCCATTGTTTTTCTCATTCAAATGTAAACTCCTTGAGGATGGACCCATCCTGCTTTTTTATTTGAAGTTATATTCCCAGCACTCAGCACAGTGCCCAGGTAAAGACTTAATAAATATTTCATTTATGTATTTATCCATATTTCTATCTATTATCTATTTGTATCTTTCTTCATCATCACCTATTTAATGATCTATCTTTCTTAGGGTATTTTCACATCAAATGTCAGCAGTTCTAATATCTAAATATCAGCTGAAGTCCTGGTTGTCAAAACAAAGAATAATAGACTTAGTCACAGAGTGATTTCTTTCTAAATTTGGCAATGGTGTCTGTTAAGGCATTTCAATATATTCTACAGCTGCCAGATGATCCCAAATGATATCATCCATTAGATGAAGCCATTTAACCGTGGTAGGGCAGAGAGCCCTGGGTCAGACTTAGGGGCTCACCTAAGCTCAGGTCAACAGAAAGTCAGTGATCTTTTAGTAGTTTCTTGGTCAGCACTTCCTAGGCAAAAAGCAGCCTGATCAAATCTCAGCTTCCAAGAAGGACTGCCAATTTTTTATTCCTGGATTCAGGACCAAAAAAAGAGCAGTTCTCCAGAGCCACACTGGAGCCTTTCTTCCCCCACCCTCCATCAGCACCAGTGTTTTAAATGGAAACTTGACTCACTGCTCATCAAGAAATCCAGGGCCTGCTATATCAAAACTGGCTAAAGAGGCTCTCTCTACCTCCAGGCTCCTGTTTCAGTCACTGATGCCTAACATGTTGATAAGAGAGCTTCACACAAGTAAGAAAAACAACTTCTCCACTGTCTAATTATGCATTACAAAGACCCAAGGGAAATGTCTTCCCAATTCCCCTTGAACTGATGATTCCCTGAAGAATCAGGTCTGCAACTTATCAATCCTTTAAATTCATCTTCTTTTTTTCATAGGGCTTCCATATTAAGTCTGACTGAGATTAAATTTCATAATATATTACATCGTTCCTTCCAGTCAGGCTAATAAAAATTATGGTCTGCCATAGGCCTATGTTTCCTTAAAATTTTTATCTTGTCTCATTTTCTTCTCTCCCCCTCTCCCCTTACCTCCTTACAAACTATTTTTTTAAAAACAATTTTTTCTGTCATAGTTTTACATCATCTAAATTTTCCCCTGCATCCCTTCTTCTCTTCTTCTCAGAGAGTCATTCTACATAGTAAATATTTTTTTAAAAAAGGAAAAAGATGGAGAAAGATAAAACATCAGTAAGGCAAATCAATACATCAAAGTAATATGACAATATATTAGTGTTCCCTGCACAAACTTTCCCAGCTCTGCAGCAGACTGGGGGAGATGTTTTCCAATATTTTATCTTTGGAGACATGCTTGTTCTTTGCAATTTTCTAGCATCCATTTAAAAAATTATTTTGTAATTGATTTTCTTTTCTTTATCATTGTTGCAGTCATTGTGTAGATTATTTTTCTTGGCTCTGCTTAATTCACTTTATATCTGTTCACAAAAATCTTTTCACACTTCTCTATATTTTTCACATTCATCATTTCTTATAGCAGAAACATTTTTCATTACATTCATGTGACACAATTTGCTTAATCAGTGCTCAAATAGTGCAGTGAACCAACTTTTTTATTTAACACAATGGGCTGCCATTGGAAGCATGTTCAGTCATTTTTCAGTTGTGTCTGACCCTTCTTGACCTCATTTCATTTTTCTTAACAAAGACATTGGAGTGGTTTGTCATTTCCTTCTCCAGCTCCTTTTGCAGATGGCAAAAGGGAGGCAAACTAGATTAAATGACTTGACCGGGATCATACAGCTAGTGTAGGACCAGACTTAACAACAGATTACTTAATAAATAGAATTTCAGAGATAATGGACAGGGTCCCCAAGAAGTTTCTGCCCTGCCTGCTCAATGGCTTTTGAAATTCTTCTAAGAGAAATAAAAATGTTAATGATAAATTATAATAATAGATAGTATATAGGATTTCAAGGGTTGCAAAACTTTACATGTTTTCTTATTTGATTATAATAGAAACCCTGTGAGGTAGGTGCTATTATCATTCTTGTTTTACAAATGAGAAAACTGAGTCTGAGAGAAATTAATTAACTTGAATAGAGTCATGTGACTAGAAAGTATCTGAGGCAGAATTTGGTTTCAGACCTTCTTACCTCTCAGTTCAGCACTCTTAAAATAATTTAAATACTATTATTTAATTGTATTAATAATAGTATTAATTAATAAAGGGCTTAAAATAATTTAAATACTATTGGAAGAAATCGATATCATCTAGATTCATCCTGAATCGTAAATGATGGATATAGGATCTTTTACTGAGAACCATTTTCAAATGGAGGGGAAGTGGAGGACTGAACAAATTGGGAAAGGGATATAGAAATAGAAAGTTGCTCATCCACAGCTTTGCTCAGTGCCAGCTCTCCTTTGGAATATTCCATATTCTGAAATCGTCTTACATTCATTGTCTGAATTCTGTGTTTCAGTCAAGTTATCTGGTGCATAAAGCTTATATGGAGGTGGTTGTGACTAAGAATCCAGCAGCAGAGAAGGGGGCCCTTACTAATCTCTGTTTCAATGAAGCTACTTGCTATAAAAGATTTATACCATATATATCTTTTTTAAGGTGTATATAAATTGATTGAAGAAGGTGACACGATAATTCGTCATATGAGACAATTATAATTATCTTCATATAATGTGATTGTCATGTTTCTGTGGAAAACCTTTCTTTTACTGCTTTCTAATTCCTGTTTTATTTTTTGCTGCAACCAATTAGAAGAAACACCATTAAAGTTGTAAAATTTTGAAGAGTTCCTTTAGGGAAATTTCACAGGCATCCTTGAAGATGTTTTTTGGCGTTTTTGGAGAAACAGTGGTTTGAAGATCTTAAAAAAATTAATCCAGGAAAACTGGTTTTATTGCCTTTCTCTTCTAACTCAGAAATAGAAAAAGTTATTCAGCCTTCTTGTGCAATCATCTTATCTGCTCAACCTTGAACTTTAATGTTATTATTCATGGTATACCTGCCTTTGAACAAAACTTAATTTGCTTTACAGCAAGCCTTCATAGTGGGAGCTTTGGTCTACCCCAAGGGGTGTGTGATCAGTAAGGCAGGTGGAAAGATGGAGTCACCTCCCATTTTCACCAACTGCAACCAATTACAGGACTTGTCAAGACACCCATATATATCCTTATCTGCTAATATCCTCCCCACTCTAATCCTGTTCCCCTCTGCAAACTCTCAATCGCTTCCCTTTGTTGCACAGGCTGAATTCCTGCAGAGTTTTAGTCGACTTTTCCAAAGCAGACACTAACTTGTTCAAATGTAAGGCATGATTGGGGACAGTAGGTGATAAAGTGGATAGAGCTCTGTGCTTGGACTCAAGAAGACTCATCTTCCTGAGTTCAAATCTGACTTAATAGGTATGTGATCCTGGGTAAATTACTTAACTCTGTTTGCCTCAATTTTCTCTTCTGTAAAATGAGCTAGAGAAGGAAATAGCAAATTACTAAAGTACCTTTGTCAAGAAAACCCACAAATGGGGTCTTTCATGAAGAGTCAGAAAGGAAAAACAACAATAGGAAAAAGTCTTATTAGAGTCATTTATGCCAAAAAATACAGGCGACCACCCTCCCCATCATTCTGCAATCCCTACCAGGAACTTTTTAAAAAGCTACACCCAGGTTGGCTAAGCATGTAGTACAACCTATAGCAGTTACTCATGTCTTGTTAATGCCATAGATCACAGTGTAAGCAGCTTTCTGGATGAAGGTTTCCCTCAAGGCTGCATTTTCTCAATATGCTCATTTTGGAATCCTGATGACTCCAAACACAAAATGAGCCACCCAAGCAAATGCCATGAGCTTTGCCATTAAGGAATCAGGAAACTATTGTATTTCAACTCCTATAATTGCTGGTCCTTGCTGCTTTCCAATTTCCTTATTCACAATACTCCTTGCCTGTTAAAATCTTTCTCTTCATTCAAGGCCTAGATCAGGTCCACTTCCTCCATGAAGCCTTCATGCCCCTCTGCCCATTATTCCTATAGCTCCAATTGAAGGTAATCTCTTCCTCCTCCAGTTTCCTTAGAGGCATTTTCTCTGGGTCTCTCCTGTGCCCCATCACATTCTTCCTGGTCACATAGTTATTTTTGTTGGTGTCACTTGGTACAATGTTAAGGGTTGGTTCAGAGTCAGAAGGCTCTGAAATTCTATCTTGTGCTACTTCCTATCCTTACCATTTGGGCAAGTCACTTAACATCTAGGAGGTGTTTCCCCATCTGCAAAATGAGAGTTGGATTAGATCCAAGGAAATGGGAGAGATAAGCTCTTGATTTATGGGAAGAAAATACTGTTATTTGTGCTTTTTCTTTAAGAGGACCAATGACATTACAGGGTAATGCCTTGACTCATGCATGAATTTAAGTCAGACAGAGCTGCACAGTCGTCAACCTCACTCTTTCTTCCAAGGTCATCAAAGTCCAGTGGCAAGGCAAAAGTCAGGATGACCAGTGATGGTCTGGGATGCACCTCGGTGTCTTCAATGTCTGACCAAGATCTAAATACTCCACAGCACCTGTTTCAGTCTCCTTCCTGGTCTTGGAACAAATTGGGGCATATGTGATGTTCAAGGAGGACCAGCCCTTTTGGTGTGGTGCCTTGCCAAGCCCTTTGCAGGACTGCTGATCCATTTTTAGCTTCTACTTGGTACCCAACTCTAATCTGTGACTCCAAGAAGCTGTAGCATGTGCAGTAGCCCACACCTCAGTAAAACTATTTCAGCAGGAGAGCTAAACCAGTTTAAGTCACAAACCCATTGGTGAGTCAGGTGAATATTTACTCCAAATGTGAAAATTTCTCCCGGTGGAATGAGTGGGATGAAAAGAAAGTATTGGAACATTGATTTCTAATAACTTTTAATCTAAAAAATAGGAATAGGCTCTGTACTTGTGATTTCATTGGTATATGGAATGTCCTCTATCAATACAGGTTAGCCCCTTTGCAACCTAAAGTCTTAGAGAGCTGCCAAGAATACTGGGAGTTTAAGTAGCTAACTAGTCTGTGTCAGAGACAGAACTCAAATCCAAATCTTCCTTGCTTCAAAATTAGTTTTTTTAACCACTATTCCAACTAATATTTAATATGGACACTGGGACCATCCCTTCATAGTAACACAGGTTATGTGAAGCATCCTGATAGGAAAATGGGGCTCTACAAAACAGCTGGTGTTGATAGTAATAATCCTGTACAATCTGACATTGCATTTTATATACATCTGGCTGAATGGATTTGTGGTTTATATTAGAGTGTTTCAACTAGTCTCATATTATCAAACAGACAATTGCCATAAAAAGATTTATGCAAAGAAATCACAGAGCAAAGATAATAGTAATGATACAAGCAAATAGAAAAAGAAGGTAAAAGAGAAGACAACTACTCAGTATAAACTGTCAGCTGTGTCATAAAGTGAAAAGACTATCGCATCAAGTCTAAGGAGATTGTTCAAAAAAGATCAAAATTATAAAAAAGATTATTCGAAATATGTCTTTACATCCAATATTTTAAACAACGAGCATCATCCTAAGTATTTATTGTAGCTTTGGAGCTAAATTAAGAAGTATCTCTAATAGCAAGACAGTGGAAATTAAGTTTTTGTTGCCAGTTGCCTACCAAAAAAACCTTCCATGCTTACAAGAACAACTGATTTATATCAGGAGAGAGATTTACTAGCTGAATTTCAACCAAAAAAAATTAGCCTTATTGATGAACTGTGTGTATATGTATATATACATATATGTGTGTGTACTCATGTATAAATACAACATGTAGGACAAATTGGAGCTAGTATCAAGGAGAAAGGGTTAATATTAAGGAGGACTGAGAAGACTTCTTGTAGAAGTGATTTGAAGGAAGCCAGAGAATTCAGAAGGCAGAGATGAGGAGCAAGAGAATTCCAGGCATGGGGGACAGTCATTGCAAATGCATAATCAAAAAAAGTTTGGAGATTATTAATTGGATAGCCTCAAACTCTCACTCTTGCCTAAAATCTATACTCTTGTGATACTCCTATTAAATTATAAATTCTTTGAGGAAGTTTTTTCTCTTCAAATCTCCATCCCCCATCACAGTACCTGACACCCAGCATATGAGAACTATTCTATTTGATTCAATTTAACAAATATTTATTAATTGGGTACTATGTTATATATTATGCTTGTTTCTGGAGACAGAGATAAAGAACAAAATAGTCCCTGCCCTCACGAGGAAAAAAAAGGTATGTGTTTATTAAGTACCCAAAAAGTGCCTGGCATTAGGCTGAACAGGATACAAAGTATGTTTAAAATAATTTCAAGGAGAGTTCACAAAAGGCAACCTCTAAAGGGGGTGGTACTTGAGCTGTACTTTGAAGAAAGCTATGGATTTTCCTAGATAAAATGTGAGGAAGAATACATTCTAGCATGAATAGTGTATCTACCCAAAGGAGAGGGGGCAGGAGAATGGATATCACATATGAAGAATAACTATCAGGCTAGTTTGACTAGGACAGAGATTATATAAAGGAGAATAATATGGATTGAGATTGTAAAGGTAGGTGGGAGCCAGTCTGTGAAGATTTTTAAATGCCAGTCTGAACAGTTTGTTTTATCTTAGTAGTAGTAGCCATTGAATATTTTTTGAGCAAAGGAGCAGCCATGGTCAGATGTGTATTTTAGGAATAACAATTTGATTGTTTCATGGGGAATGGATTAGACAAGGTTGAGGTTAAAAGCAGGGAAATTCCATCCCATAGTTTTGTTTGTTTCTTTATTCACTATTTCTAAAATATTCTATGACCACGAATGAAAATTCTGAAGCCATATATGTTCTCTGGAAACCATTCTAATGCTGTAAAATGGGCAACAGATTTGGACTCAGACAATGAGGATTTAAATCACAGATATGCTACTAAAAAGCTTTGTGACTTCAAGCAAATCACTTGACTTCTCAGCCTCAGTTACCTCATGAACAACATTGTAAAAAAAAGCACTACATTATTAGTCAGATGATCATCTGTAATTGAGACAGAAGTTAGAATTGAATCAACTGGCTCAAGATTATATTATCTTTCATTCTCTTTGAACTCTGTGAAGCAGGTGTGAGCATCATTCCCCTTTTTTCTCCTTCCATTTAAGTGATAAGGGAGGGAAGGGGTTGTTCTTATCTGAAGATTTATGTGGCAATGGATGAGATTTATAATTGGTAGAAACTAAAAGAGAAAAAACTACAAGGGCCAGAGGAAGAAGCACTCCCTGGTTGGCTCTCCAGAGGGAAACTAGTTCTCTCCTCAGGATTCTAAGGATAGCCATGAACCATAAGATTTCTAATCCTGTTTTGCATGAGCCCCATCTGATGTGTTCCCCCAACATTAATCATCAACAGACAATTTGTTAAGAATGTATAGCAGAACAACAATCACAAACAATTTCCTCATAGGGTGTCAAGGGACAGGTCAATTCTCCAAGAGCCTCCACAGCTGTGGATCACAGCATCTGAAAGAATTGCAAGGCAGCCTTTGCTGACACAGGTGTTGTGAACTGGGAATGAGATAAATTGGAGGCAGAGGGAAGAGGAGAGAGGTCAGACAACACAATGGCCTCTTAGAGAGGTCAGAAAACAGCAACTTCCTCTCAGTCTCCTTACATCATCCTCTCACAAAAGGAGATCTATTCTGGGTTAGATCTCCAGCAGCCACTGTCAAGTGGCTCCCGTGTATTCTAACAATAGGGAAGGGGAGGAAGAGAAGGAGGCATACTATCCCCTTTTTTACATGATTAAGGTCCCTGGTGAGAGTGAGTCCAAACTTAAAGTGCCACCCTAAGTTATAAAACATTCCCTTGAAATATTATTTTAAGAATGACTTTGAGGGACAACTAGATGGCATAGTGGATAGGGTACCGGCCCTGAAGTCAGGTTCAAATCTGATCTCAGAAATGTAATACTTACTAGCTGTGTGTGACTCTGAGCAAATCACTTAACCCCAATTGCCTCACAGACAAAAAAGAAAAAAAGAATAGCTGAACAATTAAATTATTTTATCTATTATAAATATCCAAATTAATAAGCAGAAAAAACAATTAATTAAAATAAATAAATGCCCAAATTAATTACAAAAGGTATATGAAGAAAGATGCAATCAGCAAGAACTGATATAGATATAGATATAGATATATAGATATATACTTATTTCAGTCTAATGGTAGCCATGGGGGGTGAGAGAAGAAAAAACTAAAATTCCCATGATAATTTTGTTGTATATTTGAAAAAATAGCAAGTTATGCATAGGAGATTTGCAGTTTCAGGCACAATCACGTTTTTAAATTATACTATGTTAGGAAAATGCTTGTTTTATTTCATAAATTTTAAAAAAACCTCCCCAAACTAGAACAATACTTTTCCCATTGAGAGAGCTGACTCAAACTTAACGTACATAAAAAGTAGCCAGGTGAAAATATAGACAACCAGTGGGACAACTCCTGGCCTGAGGCAGCTTTTTCTTCATCCCTGAGTCCCCACTCAGCACACCTATATTTGCTTCTGGATACAATTTCCCTGATAGACAAATCTCTCCATTGTTCAATTGGGTCAGCTCTTTACAGTATTTGATATCTCATCTGACAGGTCAATCCACTATTAGGCTGGATCAAGAAGATCACACCTCACGGCTGGCTCTCCACCAGACCCAGCAACTATTGCTATTGGTCCCACTGGTTTCTGCTGGTGAGAGAATGTCCACTCCAATCTTTTGCATGCACATTCAATTCCGTTTCAGCAGTCAATCAGAAGGGTACCACGGTACCGGCCCCTCCAGTCACTGATGTCTGGAAGTAGATTCCCCAGTCCTCTGAGTGTTACATTAGAACCAGGCCAGGAATATAGGATGGACCCTCAATGACTGGACCTCCATTATATTAGTTAAAATCAATGAAGTGTCAAGTTCTTTTGAAGAAGGAACACATTCATCCTGAGTTGCTCTCATTCATTATTAATAGTATTAACAATAATATTGACAAAGCCACATATAATACAATATCAGGAAAACACAACTGAAAGGTTCTACCATGTAACAACCTTGATAGGATGATTTGTGGGTTGGTACAGTGCCTCATAAAGAAAAAGAGGCATTTAGAATACTGTGCATATGCTTTCCCATAAGTGGAAATATCCTTGCACCTTTTTAGGCATCTTGGATGAGAAGTTAAAACTAGATGAGATGAGAGTCTGACTTCTCCTAAATCAAAGCTGCTTCCATATCAGGATTGGGGTGCAGTGATAATGTGGGGAGCAGGAACTGGCCTCAGATTTACTCTCTTTCCAAATACGCTGGAGGAGGGAAGGTTTGAAGGGTCTTTTGGAGGGGGGTGAGAAGGACACTTTTTATTTTTTTTTTTAAATTTTATTTTTTTTTCTGTGATGACAAATCTCTCTCTCTTTTTTTTTTTTAATAGCTTTTTATTTACAGGATATATGCATGGGTAACTTTACAGCATTAACAATTGCCAAACCTCTTGTTCCAATTTTTCACCTCTTACCCCCCCACCCCCTCCCCTAGATGGCAGGATGACCAGTAGATGTTAAATATATTAAAATATAAATTAGATACACAATAAGTATACATGACCAAAACGTTATTTTGCTGTACAAAAAGAATCAGACTCTGAAATATTGTACAATTAGCTTGTGAAGGAAATCAAAAATGTAAGTGGGCATAAATATAGGGATTGGGGATTCAATGTAATGGTTTTTAGTCATCTCCCAGAGTTCTTTTTCTGGGCATAGCTCAGTTCATTACTGCTCCTTTGGAAATGATTTGGTTGATCTCGTTGCTGAGGATGGCCTGGTCCATCAGAACTGGTCATCATCTAGTATTGTTGTTGAAGTATATAATGATCTCCTGGTCCTGCTCATTTCACTCAGCATCAGTTCGTGTAAGTCTCTCCAGGCCTTTCTGAAATTATCCTGTTGGTCATTTCTTACAGAACAGTAATATTCCATAATTTTCATATACCACAATTTATTCAGCCATTCTCCAACTGATGGACATCCATTCAGTTTCCAGTTTCTAGCCACTACAAAAAGGGCTGCCACAAACATTCGTGCACATACAGGTCCCTTTCCCTTCTTTATAATCTCTTTGGGATATAATCCCAGTAGTAACACTGCTGGATCAAAGGGTATGCACAGTTTGATAACTTTTTGAGCATAGTTCCAAACTACTCTCCAAAATGGTTGGATTCGTTCACAACTCCACCAACAATGCATCAATGTCCCAGTTTTCCCACATCCCCTCCAACAATCATCATTATTTTTTCCTGTCATCTTAGCCAATCTGACAGGTGTGTAGTGGTATCTTAGAGTTGTCTTAATTTGCATTTCTCTGATTAATAATGACTTGGAGCATCTTTTCATATGACTAGAAATAGTTTCAATTTCTTCATCTGAGAATTGTCTGTTCATATCCTTTGACCATTTTTCAATTGGAGAATGGCTTGATTTTTTATAAATTAGAGTTAATTCTCTATATATTTTGGAAATGAGGCCTTTATCAGAACCTTTGACTGTAAAAATATTTTCCCAGTTTATTGCTTCCCTTCTAATCTTGTCTGCATTAGTTTTGTTTGTACAAAAACTTTTCAGTTTGGTATAATTGAAATTTTCTATTTTGTGATCAGTAATGATCTCTAGTTCTGCTTTGGTCATAAAGACCTTCCCCTTCCACAGGTCTGAGAGGTAAACTATCCTGTGTTCTTCTAATTTATTAATAATTTCATTCTTTATGCTAGGTCATGAACCCATTTTGACCTTATCTTGGTGTACGGCGTTAAGTATGGATCAATGCCTAGTTTCTGCCATATTAGTTTCCAATTTTCCCAGCAATTTTTATCAAACAGTAAGTTCTTATACCAAAAGCTGGGATCTTTGGGTTTGTCAAAGACTAGGTTGCTATATTTGTTGACTGTTTTATCCCTTGAACCTAATCAATTCCACTGATCAACTAATCTATTCCTTAGCCAATACCAAATAGTTTTGGTAACTGCTGCTCTATAATATAATTTTAGATCTGGTACAGCTAAGCCACCTTCATTTGCTTTTTTTTTTTCATTAATTCGAGAAGGACACTTTTTAAAGGATTACTAGCTTCTGGGTGGCTATTTTTAATCCTTGAGAGTCCAAAGGGAAAATGAAATATTTGGCTCTCCAGCAATGATAGGCATTCACTGCAGCACCTTCTTGAGGGAATGAAGGGACTGCTCCTGGCAGGAACTGGGAAAGCGATGACTCACATTGGGCAGGAAACAGTTGTCTCTCCTGCTGCTGCTGGGTGGTGCCTTGCTGTCCCTTGGCAAACAGGTTGCTGTCAACACTGGGACTGTACAAAGACAGAGTTTATCTGCAATACTTCTTGGGGACAGTCAAGAAAGAAGCCAAGCTAACAAATGGCTCAAATAAGCAAACGGGGAAGGCGATACTCAGTACAGAGGCCCTGGGCAGGCAAGGGCAAGCTACATCCTTGGAGCAGACCAGGCAAAGGATGACTAGGTAGAAGTGAGAATAACTCAGATTCACCAAACTTTTCAGAATACGAGGGGTTTCCCTCACAATAACTTCACGAGCTGGATAGTGCTGCAGTCTCTGATTTGCAGGGAAAGGAACCGAGGTTGGGATGTTAAGGGACATTCACAATAAGGAGTGAATCTCAGGCTGGAACCCAGGTCTCTCACCTGATTCCAAGTATTCTTTTCATTATGACATGATGCATTTAATTGAAGCCATTCAATGTGAACTTTCTTTTTCCTCCTCTTTATCTCAGGATTCTTAAACATTATCTCCTCCTTTGTCCCAGCCTCTGATAAAGAGACCTAGTACTAAGGCAATCCCTCTATTTAAGCATCTCTTTCCATCTCTTGTGTTCTTTAGCAAACGACATCCTAAATGATCCCTATCTCCCTCTCAAATCTTTAACCTTCGACCATCAACTATTCCCTTCCCTGTTGCCTTTCCAAGTCTCTTTCACCCATAAAACCCCATAATCCTTTATTAGATCCTATCATCTCCTGGAGCCATCTTCCTATATCTCTCCTCCCTTTTGCATCCAAATTCCTTGAAAAAATTTTCTACATTTGGTGCTTTCACTTCCTTTCACTCACTCCTCAGTCTTTTGCTGTCTGACTTCCAATCATCTTTACTCAAGTGAAACGGCCAAAGTTATCAATGATCTCCCAATTTCTGCATGTGATGGTCTTTTCTTAATATGCACACTATAGTCCATCTTCCATTTCCATGGCTTTGCATTTATTCTTCTCCTTTCCCTTGAAAGGCATTCCTTCCCTGCCTCCTCAGAGTCTTTCTCTTTCTTCTCTCTTGAATGCAGAGTCTTTCCTGATCCTTCCAACTCCTAGCCCCCGCTTCCAAATTACAGTACCTTGCATTTATTTTGTATCTATATTTATTAGCTATATATATATATACATTTTATATGTATATATTTTATGTATAATACTTATACATTTTATATTCATGTGTCTCCCCATCAGAATGTAAACTCATTGTGAGAAGAGATTGTTGTATTCTATGTACTTGAATCTTCATCACTTAAGCACAACACTTGATACATAATAGATGCTTAATAAATACTTGCTGATGATTATTAACTGATTGATTAGAGTTTCCCAGGAAGGAACATGAGAATGAAGAGATGAAAGAAAAGACTTCCTTGAGATGGAATAATCTTATTCCACCCTGAAAGGTTTTTATTTGCTTCAAAGAAAATCAATTCACTTCTAGATCAGAGGATCTGAGTGAATTGTTCTGAGTGTTGAAAGCTCTTAAAACTTACCACTGTAGAATCTTAGAACTGAAAATCATTATAGAGGTCATCTAAGTCTAACTTCTCTTCTGATACCATGTGAGAGAAATACTTGATTAATTCCACTAAGGGAAATTACATTGATGAGATTGTTAATGAGACAAAAGAAGAGCAATGGATTTTACTTAGATAAATAGCAGTAATGACATAATGAACAAACTGTTGAAATATAGTTGGCATATTTGAGCCCTGATTTCATATTTCCTGAGATTGTCACGTCCTTTCCATACAAAGCCAGACCAGTCAGTCAATAAACTTTTTAAGCAATTACTATATTTTAGGCATTGTGCTGGATGCTATAGGATACAAAAAGAGGCAAAGGACATCCCTGCCCTCAGAGAACTAACAATCTTATGGGGAAGAGAACAAGCCTACAACTATATATGCTATGTGCAGGAAAAATAGGAATTAATTAAGAGAGAAAGCATTAGAATTAAGAAGGGTTGAGAGAAGTTTCCTATAAAAAATGGCATTCCTCTTCTCAGTTGTTTGAATGATCCAAAGTTTCTCAGTGGTTCAGTGATCCAAGGCAGTCCCGACAATGTTTGAATAGAAAAGGCCATCTGCATCCAGAAAAAAGAACTATGGAGAGTGAATGTAAATCAGCACATGCTATGTTAATGTTTTTTTCTGTTTTTTTTTTTCTTTTCCCATAGTTTTTCCCCTTTGCTCTAATTTTTCTCTCCCAACATGATTCATAAAGCAATGTGTATTAAAAAATAAATAAAAGTTTTTAAAAAGAAAATGGCATTCCCTTTAGGGGATAGCCAGAAAAACCAGAAGGGTGAGTATTCCATTCATGAGGGACAGCCAGAAAAAATGCTCCAAGCCAAGAAATGGAGTTTTTGTTCATAGAACAGCCAGGAAGCTGATGTCATTGGATCCAGGAGTATGTTTCAGGGAGTAAGGTATAAGAAGCCTAGGAGGAGAGGAGGAAGTTAAGTTATGAAAGACCTTGAATGCCAAACAAAGCATTTTGTGTTGATCCCAGAAGCAATAGGAGTCACTGGAATTTATTGATTGGGGGATGACATGTTGAGACCCACGCTTTAGGAAATCATTTTAGTGGCTGAATAGAGAATGGACTTATGGGGAAAAGAGAAGGCAGGAAGACCCAACCATACTACAGATGTTGCATGTAATAATCCATGCAACAGATGGTGATGGCCTATACCAGAGTGGGGACAGTCTCAGAGGAAAGAATGGAAAGAATGGTGTGCATTCTAGAGATGACACAAAGGTAAAATTTACAGGTCTTGGCAATAGCTTAGATACAGCAGTGAGGAAGGGGTTGTTAGAGAGAATGAGGAATCCAAGACTTCTAGACTGAAAACCTAAAGGATTAGGAGGATAGTTTGACCTTTACAGTCATTGGGAAAGTGAAGGAGAGGACTTAGTGGAGAAGATAATGAATTCAGTTTTGGTCATGTTGAGTTTAACATATTTATTAGACATCTAGTTTGAGATGTCTGAAAGGCAGTGAGAGATGTAAGATTGGAGGGGCAGAAAAGGTAGATTTGAGAATCATCAGCATAGGGATCTTAATTAAATCCTTGGGAGCCAATGAGATCACCAAGTGAAGCAGTATAGAGGGAGAAGAGAAAAGAACCCTATGTTGGACAACTCCAGTTAGAGGGCATGATTTAGATGAGAAAGAGATTGAAAAGGCTCATTCAGGTAGGAAGAGAACCAGGAGAAAAGAGAGGATCATGGAGGAGAGAGAATGACGAAAATTGCCAAAGGCTGGAAGAGAGATAGAGGGGAATGAGTTTGAGGAGAATATTGTCCAATTTTTCTTCCATTCAACTTACTACCTATGTAATTACAGAAAAGTCATATCATGTATCTGAACCGCAGTTTCTTCAATTATAAAGTGGGGTTAATAATACTTGTACTACATGACTCACTGGGCTGTAAAAATCAAATACAATCACTCAATCAATGTGTTTTTATCAAGTGCCTACTATGTGCCAGATACCATTGGAATGTAAATCCTTTGAAAACAGGCATTATTGAGGGTAGCTAGGTGGCCCAGTGGATAAAGCACCAGCCCTGAAGTCACGAGGACCTGAGTTAAAATCTGATCTCAGACACTTAACACTTCCTTGCTGTGTGACCCTGGGCAAGTCACTTAACCCTAATTGCCTCAGTAAAAAAAAAAAAAAAAAGAAAAGAAAGAAAAAGAAAATAGGCAATATTTCGTTGTTTGCATACCCAAAATACATAATAAATATTGTTGAATTTAATTGAATAACTGACATTTTAATCTGTTTTTCCCCAAAGTATTTTATATACTTGATCTCATTTGACTTTCAACAACCTTTCATGAGACAAAGCATAGAAAGTGCTTTGTAAACAATAAAGTGATAGGTAAATGTCAGGTAAGATATTAATATTAACTATAATTATGATGATGAAGTATCTTTTTGGGTTCACTCCGATAGCTAATGCTTAGAAGACCTTGGTCCATGGTTTGAACTCTAGTTAGGCTCACACAAAGGAAAAATTTGGTTTACCTGAATACCCTAACCCCAACTAGTTGTTTTGTAAATTCAGATCCACAGTGGAGACTAAATAAAAAAGAGAGGAAGTTTCCATACAGATCCATCACTGCTATTGTCAAAAGAAATTGAACATAGGCCTGCTTTGGGTTTATTGGCAATGCAGCCATCCTGTTCATAAGGCAGCATGTTCTCCAGATAAAGGGCTGGCTGTGTTCCTTCCCTCTTCCCCTTCTTGGCTTGAGACTAAAACCACAATCTCTCAAGGACATGTTGTGAGTGTGGATGGTGTTGATAGTGGGATTTATACAGAATGTTAATTCATTAACACCTTCAGCTCCACTATTTTATGTCCAGCTGTTTTCCTTTTAGTTACTTCAGGAGGAGTTTGTACTAGTTCTAGACTTCATCACCACCTCTGGGAAATTTCTAATTAGCCATTTCTTCTGCTGGTCCATTGGTGATTGCTACAGGTTAAATTCATAGAGGGCTTATCTTCAAAAGACTTACCGCAAAGTAATTTTTTTTTTCTTTTGGCCACAGCAGCTCATTGAAACCTTTTCCAGGCATTAAAGGAGTCCAAACTTCAAAAATGGAGGAAATATCAATAATAAAATTGTGAATTTTTAAAAGTATTTAGGTACTTTACAGTACCACTAAAGCAAATCCATATTTCTTGAAGGCCAGATGCTGGATAATCTATACTTCAGCTAAACTGGATGACTCATAATTCCTTGATCTAGCACTTAACACGGTGCTTGGCGTGTAGTGAGCATTGATTTATGTCTGTTGCTGATAATGATGATAATGATCTCATTCTGTTCTTGCATATTTTATGTATTTTCATATATGTTTATACATATGTATATATATTGCATATGTTTATATTTTATTTTATTTTAATATTTATAAAATTGAACTGAAGAAGGGAGTCTTGACTTTGTCAAGTCTTGACTTTGTCCAGACAAGGAATCAAATAATTATATTATATGGTCCTGGCTCACAATGAGCTGAGGATATATAAAATAATCAGAGGACAAAGAAATATAAATATTAGAGGAAGAGTCTACAGACATCTACAAAGAATCTTCCTAGTGGTGACTGCAGAAATGGTAAACAGAAATAGTAGACCACAATAGTTCCCAAACTAGAAGCCACAGGCCACTAAGGATCCAAGAAATTCTTTTGAGAGGTCCAGAAATTCATAAACTACCAAGAAATGTCATTCTTATTTGTATTTCAATCAAACAAAATATGAAGCGTGATTAATAAAGTAAATATACTTTCTGAAGACAGGATAAAGAGAGGGAGGGAAAGACAAAGACATTCATTAAGTGGTTACTGTTTCTCATGAGCAAATAATCCATTGGTTTAAAAAAAATTAAATATAAGAGTTGAAATAACAAGAAACAAACTACAGCCTTAAAAATCAAGTTATTCTCCTTAAATTCTCCAAGGGTGAGATCCCAAAAATCATGGACTTCTATCTAAATAATAATAAGCAATCAATGAAAACCTTAAGTTTCAGTTCAAATCTGTTCTCAGACAATATATGTATCAGTTTGGTCAAGTTACTTTACCTTGATCTGTCTCGGTTTACCCAAATATAATACAGGGATCAAAACTCCCTAACTCCAAGGATTAATGTGAAAATCAAATGAAACAATATTTGTAAAGCTCAAAGCACAGTGCCTGACACATAGTAGGCACTTAATAAATGCTTATTCCTTTTCCTTCACTGCCATTATCAAATGCAAGTAAGACAGTGCCTACCCTCAAGGGGCTTATATTTTTATGACAAAGGCAAACATAAAAGGAACTGGGAAAGGAGTCTTGGATGTAGGCAAAAATAAGACAAAGCTCACTTATCAGAGCCTAGGATGATTTCAGAGGAAAGATCCAAGTTTCTAGTAGAGAGGAAGTAGAGGAAATAGCTGGAGAACAGGTTTAAAGATGACTAGGAAGAGATACGGAAGTCCTCCAATACTCTTAAGGCCCCTTGATTTCCTCCTATAAGATTCTATGCTGTTCTTTGCTAGATGAAATGTCTTGAACAGACACATTACTTTGCCAGGTCCATTGGGTCTGCTCCTGAATGGTCACATTGCTCAGTGGGTCCAGTGGGCTTTGCTCTCTGGATACATTATTGTGCCATTGATTGCTACCTCCAACTTTCACATAGCCAGAATTCCTTGGCAAAGACACTCTAAGTTCTTTCTGAAAAAGGCAGAAAAATCCTTACACTAGCACTATTGAAAAGCCTCTCCATTTCTGCTCTCTCAGAGTCTTGGTTCCTAAAGACTGTCATCTGCCAAGTAGCAAGATTCAAAATATATGCAAAGATAGTTTTCAACATTCATCTTTAAAAAACTTTGTGTTCCAAATTTTTTTCTCCCTCCCTTCCCCTGCACCCTCCCCTAGACAAAAGTAATCCAATGTATCCAATGCATGTTAAGTATATGCAATTCTTATATATATTTGGAATTATCATGCTGCAGAAGAAAAATGAGATCAAAAAGGGAAAAAAATAAGAAAGAAAAGAAAAAACAAAAAACAACAAAAGAGTGAAAATACTATGTTGTGATCCACACTCGGTTCCCACAGTGCTCTCTGGGTGTACCTGACTCTCTTCATCACAAGATCATTGGAACTGGCCTGAATCACTTTGTTGTTGAAAGAGCCACATCCATATAATCATTGTTGCCATGTATACAATGATCTCCTGGTTCTGCTCATTTCACTCAGCATCAGTTCACGTCAGTCCCTCCAGGCCTTTCTGAAATAACATTCATATACCGTAACTTATTCAGCCATTCCCCAGCTGATGGGCATCCACTCAATTTCCAGTTCCTTGCCACTACAAAAAGAACTGCCACAAACATTTTTGAAGGTGTGGGTCCTTTTCTCTTAAAAAAATTAATTTAAATAAAGTTAGAAAAGAGATTTTTCTCCAGCGCTCCAGGGTTGGGACATAATAAGCCAGAGAGTACAAGAAGAGCCTAATTCTCCTCTTTGGAGTCAAATTCCCTCAGAATTGAACTCAATCCATATAAGCCCTTAGCTAATCCTATCAAAAAAGACACACCAGATACATAACCGGTTATTGTGCTAAACAACTATAGCTATAATCCTTATTTTCTCAAGGTTTGTGCCTAAAGCAGGATCACAATGTAAGAACAATAATTTTATCTCATTGTATAGCAGCTTGAATACTGAGTTAGAAGAATAAAATTAGAAGAGAAATGGCCTCTTTGTGGGAGGAGTATCCCATTATCCTGGGTTATCGAAAAAGTTGAGAATCACTGCTCTATAAAGATTTCCTTCCTTCCTTCCTTCCTTCCTTCTTTCCTTCCTTCCTTCCTTCCTTCCTTCCTTCCTTCCTTCCTTCCTTCCTTCCTTCCTTCCTTCCTTCCTTCCTTCCTTCTTTCCTTCCTTCTTCCTATTGAAGCCCAATTTCAGACAATATATATAGAACTCTGTGACTGGGGAAACGACAGAACACAAACCAACCTGATTAATGATAATCTGCTAATGCAAAGATGTCATAGAGAAATTTGTTCGTTGACTTGAAGATTGGACATAATGGTTTCTGTGGACCCTTCCAACTCTAGGATCTTATGATTTTCTGAGAGACCATATTTAGTAAAGTCAGTCCGAATAGGTCAGCCACAGAAAGGACAGCCTCTGTCAAAAGCAGTCCCAGCTGCTTGACATAGGATGGATTACCTATTAATGAGAAGGGAAAGACAGCTGCTTATGTCTCAGTCTATTCAACAATACTTCTGTGTGCAAATATACGGCACTCCCTTCAGACAGAAAGAAAATTTTTAAAAAATGTGTGACACAGACTCAGCAGGTAAGCGCAAATGCAGAGGTAAATGATATCAACATGGTGATTACAACTGGATTCAACAAAGGGCACCTAGATATATTTTCACTTAATTGATTATATTTCAGGGATAGGAAGATCCTAGCTTTGAAAGGGAACTTGGAGATCAATAAAATCCTTTTGTCACACAGGTAAGAAGGATCAGTTGTGGGATTTGCCCAGTCCTTGAGCATAGTATACTGGAAGCCAGGAAAATTCTGGTTCAAATGCC
This sequence comes from Sarcophilus harrisii, assembly GCF_902635505.1. NCBI lineage: Eukaryota > Metazoa > Chordata > Mammalia > Dasyuromorphia > Dasyuridae > Sarcophilus > Sarcophilus harrisii. Next base: position 223,100,641 of record NC_045430.1, read on the forward strand.
ATTTATTAGCCATTTGACCCTGAGCAAAGCACCTAACCTTTTGATGACTGAGTTTCTTAATCTAGAAAAGGAGGGGGTTAGATTCAGTGACCTATTCTTCCAATTCTATTCTTCTACTCTAGTACTCAAGCTGCTATACAATGAAATATAATTATAGTTCTTACATTAGGATCATGCTTGGATTGCAAACCTTGAGAAAATAAAGACTAAAGTCGTAGTTGTTTAATACAATACCTGGTTATGTGTCTTTTTTTTTTTTTTTTTTTTGAGGATTATAAAGAGAACTCACTAAAGTTCATGTATAGTGTAGCAGGAAATAAAACAAATGAAAATCTCAGGTAGGAGGCAAAATAAATACTAAGCAATCAAGGGCCAAAAGGCTTTGATAAATAATGAAACCTCAGAGGAAAAGCAAAGGAAACGATAGTGTTCTCAGGAGACAAATCACACCATCACAAATTAGCATGATCAAATCATTTGCAGCTCAGAATTTTGGAGATGAAATAGCCAAGAAACAAAACACAGCCTTAAAAATCATGTTATTCTCCTGAAATCCTCCAAGTGGAAAATCCCAGAAATCATGGACTTGTGACTCTACATCAATATGCAACCAGATGAAACCATAAGTATTCATCTGGGCAATTTTTCTCCACATAGACATTCACATTGCTGACTTCTGAACTGAAGTGCTGCTTGACTTTTGTTTTGAATTTTATAGATGTAGAGTCCTACAAAAAGGCAAGTTATGTAATTCAGCTGAGTGTTATTTGGTAAGGTTTAGGGTAGCATCAGAAATGCACTTTTGATACACATCAAAAATATACCTTTGCCAGCCCCACAAGTAGTTTTAAGAGAATTCCTTTTGCCTTTTGTGAATTCTACAATAAATAGTTCTCCACTTTAGGGGTAATTTCTGGATTTCCATACTGTCTGGTACATGCTTGTTGACATGTCTCATGATTGCAGTCATAGTGTTATGGAACCTGAGTGGATGATTTTGAATACTGTAGTATTTAAAAATGTTTTTTAAAAGTATAAAAATTAAAAAAAAAACTTAGGTTTTTTTGGTTAAGTTTTTTTTTTAAATAAATCACCATTCTTCAACTGTCTTTAAATTACAAGATAAACTTTATGGCAAAAGAAAAACTAAATCGGTGAAATTTGAGTTAATTATTCAAATTACAATCTTGCTGCTTCTGTAACCAGAAACTCAAAGCTTCCTTGAATGAAAAAAAAAAAGTCATAAGACTTTCCTTATGAGTAGAGATTGATTAACTCAATCCTCCACACCTGAGTAAAGGGCAGAGTTAATGAAAATTTGAGAGAGAAGAAATTTTGGTTTCTGGCTTCCAGCTTCAAGAAAGAATATATATAGTTCCAGATTCAGTCTCTGATGGGAGAGACTCTGGGAATAAGCCCTCATGTAGAGGAATTGACATTTTACTCATGTCCCCATCTCCAGCTTGCTGTACTAGAAGCTTTGGAGAATTTCACTTTGGGTAAGATCCTGGACTCTCTCCCTTGGTTGAGCTGAGATACTTCCAAATGGGAGATATCATTCACCCTGTACTGTCTGAATTATTTTCACCTGAATAACTTCTGATTTCTATTTGCCATTGAATTAGATAAATGAGTTTGTTATACCTTGTGTGTGGTCTTTGTATAACTGGCATTTAATGGGGAGAGTTTCAAGTCTTGGAGAATGGGGCATTCCTTCGCCATTAGGGGAGAGTGATCAGTAGTGCAAATTATTTTCAGCAGACAAACAAGATTTAGTGAGGGGGGTGGCTAGTTAGATAGATATAATTCTAGTCTAGTACTTTTTCTCTGAGAAGAATAGAGCCTGTGGTATCATTGTCTTGTATCTCCTTCTGGCAGCACTCAAAATCTCCCTTATAGAAATGTAGGCAGAGAAAATACTAGAGATACCTTTTCAGGACTCCTTGAAAATCACATCTAAGGAGGGCCATGTGGCCGCACATAAATGCAACACACACACTTCATTTAATACCTATTTAACATGATACAAATTATTTCTCCTATCTTGATTTCAGTGACCTTGTCTATAAAATTAAGGGATTGTAATAAAAGATCCTTAAGATCTCTTCTAATTCTAAAATCCAATATTCCTGACATTACTTTTCCAAATTCTGATATGGAGAAAGAAGAGAAAAATATGCTGGGATATGTCTTTAGGGAGAAGCTGGACAAAGGTCATTGGCTATGATGAGATTTAAGAACTGCCATCACAGGCTGCCTGTAAGGCAACCAGTTCCAGAAGGGCTGTTAGCTTAAATTGAGTTTCTAAACATAAGTTAAGTGACGGTATTAAAAGTCTCAGGGAAGACAGTGGAAGTCAGTTCTGTTCAAATCACTTTAGAGAATAATTCTCTTAAAAGAAATTCAGAAAAGAATATAACAAAGTATAAGCAATTAACAGGAGGGTTTTTTTTCCCCCAAATATATTCCTCCCCTATCCTACCTAGGGAGTCATCACCTGTAACAAAGAATAAAAAAGTAATGGAGAAAAAATAAAAGTAGGTCAGCAAAACTGACCCACACATCATCTGAGTCTGATGGGGTAGTCAATGTTTTGCTCCCATAGCTCCCACATCAGCAAAGTAGGAAGCCTGTATTTTCTTAACCCTTCTTTAGATATTATGGATATAGGCTCAGCTAGAGGAGGTCCCTTCCAAATCTGAAATTCTGTGATTCTAAGAAGATGTCAAAGGTCAGACCTTATCTCAGTCCAGACTCTTTACCTCGTTCAGCCTGATCAAAAGCAAAAACATCTGAGACACTGACTGAGCTATCCAAGGAAGTCATAGAGCACTTCATATCTGTTCATTGAGCCGGCTTAGGGAGCTAAAGAAATCTTCATATCTATTGGCTAAGCCTACTAATTAAGGAGAGCTATAGTCTTATCTGCAGAGGAGGTACTTATTAACCACACTGTGTACACACACCCCTCCCACATCCAGTGGAAAGTGGAGGTGGCTAAAAGAATTGGTGAAAGATCTCTGCCCACAACTTCCTTACTGTATATCACACAAGGTATTAAGCATCCCTAAAAATAGCCAGAGTTGGTGACCAACTGGAGCCTTCTGTCAGCAAAGCAATGGAAGTAATGTCTGGCCAGGAGCAGCATATTCTGAGCCATCAGCAGAGAAGACACTGGCACCCTTGAAGCAGCAGTAGCGTGAATCGCCTTTCCACAGAGGTACCCTGTTCTCCTGAAGGGTGCACATTCTTCCCCACAGATACCCAAACCACGAGTATTTTGCATGAGTGTATATCCCACACTTAATTCTTTTTAAGGTCGACTTATCCCAACAAGTACGTATGTATTCGTGAAAAAATAAATTCAAGATCTATGGAAAGGAATGTTATTCTTTGTGCTGTATTATTGAGTAATTTTTATTACTTTATTTGCATAATTGTCAGGGACAAAGTGACATATTGGATGGAAAGATGGCTATCAAACCAGGAAGAGCTGCATCCTAGTCCTCCTTCTGAAACATTTAGTATGGACAAATCCAGACCCTCTCTAAAGTTTCTAGACAGCTCTCTAAGATTATGTTGCCAACCTGTGTTAATAGTTTCCTCAGCTAGGTCCAGAACTTGTCATTATTTATTTGTATTGCTAGCTCATTAAAATGCCTTTATTATAACTAAGTATGTTCTATGCCTAATTAGTAAAAGTAAACCAGATTGGTAAGGGCTCGTGAGCTATGGTGTAGATGAAATTCTGATCCTTAAAATACCTACAACTTGGAACTGTATGGGAGACTCAGAGTAAGGGTGTTCCCCTTAAGCAACACTGAAATGGGGCTAACTATAAAACAGCCTAGAATCTGTGCACAGTAACCATCTGGAACAGTAAATAAATAATATCATTATACTACTCTCTAATTCTGAAAACTTGGAATTTTATGCATGAGCAATTAGTGGCAAAACATCCCAATCACTTTGTAAGTTGGAACTAATTTTTTTTTTTCATTTTCCCAAAGTCTTGAGATCACAGAGAAGGTAAAGTGCATCACTGGATCTGGGAATGCTAAGAGTAAATTCCTTCAACCAAACTGGACATGGGGTAATCTTGTCAGCTCCATGACTCTTTCTCAAAGGAGGGAATGGGTATCAGTAGCAACAAGCTCACTTGGCTATTTACCCTTTGAGATCTTTTTGGTTTATTTCTATCTACTGGTTGAGAAAAACTATGAAATCATTTGCATTTGGGGCCTTTGTGCTCAATGCTTGGGATATTTCAGACAAATTATTGCAACATGAACATTTTTTACAAAATGTTAAACAATAATTTTGAGTGTCTACAACCTAGAACTCTCAAAATTATTTTAGATCACACTTGAGAGATACCTATCACAATACATGTTCTTACCAATTATAACAGAGCAATAAGGAAGACTGAAAAACATTTCTATTAAAATCTATAAACCAAATATTGTCTTTAGAGTTCTAATTCAAGTCCCACTGCATTTAAGACTGAATGAAAGATGTAGAACTTAATTCTAAGTTATCAGAAAACAACCTCCTTTTTGCTTTTCTCCAAAGAGCAGGAGTTAGGAAAAGACATTTTTCTGCAAACTATTTTTCTTTGAAATCCTTTTTAATGTGTTGTTCAAGCTTTTTAATGAGACACAACATGGAAAAAATGAGACAATAATTCATTTCTATCTTCAATCTTCTCATCTCACTCTGCTAAAAATATCTCCCATCTCTTCTAGTTGTTCCTTTCTTCCATGCTGGTTTTCATGCAATCTTTCTCGTGTCCTTACCCATGAAAGGTCTCAAATATTTGCTTTTTTAAAAATGGCTTAATTTTCTTAAGAAGATAGCACAATGGAAAGATGAATGCATTTAGAATTAGAGGGACTGGATTAGATTTGGACTCTACTACTCACTACCTACAGAATCTTAGGCAAATTATTTCCCCTCCTGGAATCTCCATCTTCTAAAAAAAAAAAGTGAGGAGAAAGTTAGGCCAGATTGTTTGTGACATCTCTCCAAGCACTCAATCCATACATTCTCCCCACGCTAGATGTTTCTCTAGTGATGGCTGTTTTGGGTGGGGTTGTTCGTTTCCAGCAATAGCCACTGTTTGCAGAACTACTCCATGCTATAAAGTCATCTGGAAGAGTAGGTGTTTTGTTTTTTTCCCTGATTGCTGTGCCCCAGGATGAGAGGTCTCCTGTGGTTTTGTAGCTTGTTGTGACAATGAAAGCCTCATTACTTGGGCCTTTGTTTCAGCAACTGGCTCAGACTTTGACTCCTGAATCTCACCAAACTTTGCCCTGAGCCAATGGTTTTATGTTTTCTTTCTATCTAATGATCTGTAAGTGAAATGACTGTTATATTCAACAGCACCTGCCATATTGTTGACATTCATGTAGACAGTTAAACAAGGGCAAATAAAGCTTTGTGAAAGAAAAACTGACAAAGGTTGCCCCCCACCCCCTCCTTTTGTTCAATGACTCTGCATTTAAGGAAGAAGTAACTTCATGGGGAAGATGTAGACTAAACCCTGCCTCCCACCCCCAGCCTTCTTAGTCAACTACAGACTTTTGACTCCTAAAGTCTATGATCCATTTTTCTTATTTGGTTTGGCTCTGTGATTTCACCAGGATAAAGAAGCTTCTATATGAAACTGCCTCCAAAGAAGAAGGTCCCAAATTTGTAGTCAATTTATAGACAATGAGAGATGCCTTGGCAAGGGGGGGATAGAGAAGAGTGGGTAGAGAGGAGGGGAAGGGCACTAAGAAGGTTAAATGGCTGGTTCATTAGCATCAAGCAATTCTATCTGCTTTCCAGATTCACAGCTCTGACTGCTGGCCCAATCCTCCTTTCCAACAAATTTTCCCTAGACCAATCTAGCAAAAAAAAAAGTATTTAATGAAAAAGAATGCAAGGTGAATAGCAAGGGAATAGTGAAAATATTGTGTTTCTGGCCCCCATCTCAGGCAACTGGTGACCCCAGTCTGGAATTTGGATCCAAATTCCATTTTAGTTTCAGGCACTTACTGTGTTCCTCTAGGTAAATTGCTTAATCCCAGTTGCCTCAGTTTTCCCATCTGTAAAATGAAAATAATAGCATCTGCCTCCCAGGGGAATCAAATAAGATAATATTGGTGGTTTAAAAAAACTTACTTAGCACATAGTAGGTGTTATATAAATAATTATTTCTTTTCCCTTTCCCTGTTCTGGAGCTCCAGTCTCAGTTCCTAATTCTTCTTGAGTCAAGAAAATGTTAAACAACTTATCAACACAAAGCTGAAGGAACTGGGGTTAGGGGACAAGTGCAGAACAATCTTTCATTCATTCAACAAACATTTATGAAGTGTTTACCCTGTGCCAGAAATTGGAGATATAAAAGCAAAAAAAAATCCCTGCCTATATTCTATTAGGGGACAACAACACAGACACAGATAAGTAAATATAAGATAAATAAATATAAGATTTATGAAGTGTTTACCCCATGCCAGATATTGCAGATATAAAAAGAAAAACAGTCCCTGCCTATATTCTATTAGGGAAAAACAACACAGACACAGATAAGTAAATATAAGATGTGCGTGTGTATTTGTATGTGTGCTAGATAAATGCAAATAAATATCAGGAGAATAAGGATACTAACAATTAGAGAAAGCAGAATGAGCCTCACATAGGAATTGCCATTTAAGCTGAAATTTAAAGCAAGCCAGAGGTGGAGATAAGAAGGGGAGGACTTTGCAGGCATGGGATGCAGCGATATCTGGAAGTATCACCCTAAAATATTTCAGGAACATGATATTTCAGACTGTTCTCCTATCTATAGGTGTCTTGACATATCCAACCACAACTGATTCCCTTGTGTTTTTTTAGATTGGTAAAAAAAAAAAAAAAAAAAATAGCCCAAGGAAGTTTAATTTTTTGTTATTGTTGTATCTGTTTTTGTTTTGTCTAGAAAATGAGAATGATTTTTCCCCTTTCAGGATGTGAATTAAGAAGCCATTATTAGTTTGGCGTCTTTCCTACCATTAATGGAAAAGGAATTTGTCTGCTGCATGACCTTAATTTATGCAGGAGGTGAAATGTATTGAAACTTTTGTTTTACAAAGAGAGGGCTAAGGAGAAAAAATCCAGCACACTATTCCAGGATACTCTATTCTAATAAGTTCTTTTTTTATATAAAGAAGGAATTCTAAGTTTTTTCTCTATTTTTCTCCTCCAGCTTGAAGGATAAGACATTGACTCAGGCATGGCATTATTATAAGCTTCTTATATGATCCAGTCTTTCAAAAAGAAAAGCTTTCTAGGGAACCAGTTCAACAAGAAAGAGAGCTCCTCAGGCACTAAAGTCCTTCAACTCTCCGACATCACTTTGACAGAGAGCTCCACCAAAACAGCCTTTAATAATTCATACAGAAATATGATTCAAAGAGAATAAAAGGCACCTGAAGAGGAACATTATTTTTTGTCAGTGCCTCCAAATTAGAGCCGTAGACATATGAGAAACTGACAGCTGCCTATATCGGTTGATTTTAGGAATAATACCAGGTTCTACAGGGCCAAGAAATTTCTCCCACCTGCTATTTTTTTCAACTAGATCGATGACATCAGGATATGAATGGTATCTTCATTTGCAAGTGGATTGGATTTAAGTGAGGCAAAATTGTGCAAAATGTCAGCTTCTTCTCTCTTGCAGAGAGTCATCGAAGTTCAATGGCAAACCCTCATTCAGGGGTACTTGAACAAATTATTATTGTCCCTTATTCTTCCAGGAGAAGTCTTCATGTGCTTGGGGCAAGCATCCTCTACCTGAATGGGTTTGAAGTCTGTAACTATCTGCTATAGAGAATGGTGAATGTTCACATCTGGAATAATTTCTTTTAATAAATACATTATCTCCAGAATGGAACCAGGACAGGAAAGCAATGTTACAAAGAAAGTAATATTAGCTTGTGTTTTCACCTATGTAATTTTTTTGTATGTAGTATCATCCGCCACATAGGACCCCTACCATAGCGTCCTATCCAATGTCATCAGGATCCCAGGTTTCAGATCTCCCTAACTAGTCCCTACTCTGCTTGATTGCCTCAATTTATCGCTTGTATTCCCTATTCCCTTAGGAAACTAGTCTAAAATCTATATTGAAATATTCATTTATTCAATAAACATTATTCAATCCAATTATTCTATGTGCAGGACACTGAGCTAAGAAATAGGAATATACCCAATGTCCTCACGTAACAAATGAAGAAACTGACCAGTGGGGTCAAGTGACTTCTCTGAAGTCACATAAGTATTAAGTGACAAAGTAGGATTTGAATTCAAGTCTGCTGCTCTAAAACCAATCTTTGTCTCCCAACTGAGATTTGATCAATTCCTCCTTCTAGTTCTATTGTTATCCAGTCCTTATAGCTAAAATAGTAATTTTAAGTCCTCTTAAAAAAGAAGAAAATCAGGAACAACAAGAAAAGAAATGGACCAATGAGAATAAATAATTGTTTATACTCATATTATCCTTCCCAGGGCGATATTTGCATATTAACAGATTCAAAAGAATTAACTTAATTCAAAAGAATTTTAGGTTACCTCCTAAGAGAGGTATTTTGGAATAGGAGAGTCTTTCCCTTTCGAATCATCACATTTAATCAGCCACTAAATCCACCTGCTTTTAGGATCAACTCCATCCATGTGAATATGAAATCAGGCGATTTCCAATCTTAAGAGAAATCTCTTTGTCTGTAATTTCTTTCCTTTTCTTTTTTGAGGCAATTGGGGTTAAAATATGACATGCTTTAACTTTACAAGTGATTACTTAATTGTGGGTGGGAATAAGGGAAAAATCTAGAACTCAAAAATTTTAGAAATACATGTAAAAATTTTTGTTTTGAATATGACTGGGGAAAAATATAAAATAGGTAAAAAATAAATAAAACATGACATTCTCAGGGCCACACAACCAGAAAGTGTCTGAAGCGCAATTTGAACTCAGTTCTCCTGATACCAGGGCTGGTGATCTATCCACTGCACCACCCTGACCTGCAATTTCTATGGTTTGGGGAACTCCCAGGTAAGGAAACATCCTCTACCAATACAAGTTGACATCATTTCTTCAACTTAGTCTTGGAGAGCTAGCTCAGAACAAAAAAGGTTTAAAGTAACATGCCCATGGAAGCTGACTTAATGGAATAGTCTTTATTCTCTGTGTTTTTCTTTGTTTTGTTTTCTTTGTATGGGGTTTTTTGTTTGTATTTTTTTCAGTTTTATCACTTGCTGAGAAAAAATAAAATATGTATTTTCCCTAATTACATATAAAATAAATATCCTTTAAAAAAAAAATAAAGTAGCATGCCCAGCATCACATAGCCAAGCTATTTTAAAAGCAGAACTTGAATCCAGGTCTTTTGGTTTCAAAACCAATTGTCTATACCGTGTTAGAGCTAAAAAGGAAACAACATCATACCCATTGAATAGTCATATATTTGGAAGTCCTGGGTTCAAATTCTGATTCCTGCCAATTGCCACTGTATGACCATGGGCAAATTATTTAATCTGTATAGGTCTCTTAATAAGGGAGCTGGATGAAATGATCTCTGAGATCTCTTCCAGTTCTAAATCTATGATTCTGTGTTGGGGATTGGAAGGTCATCTCATCTAACAAAGGAGGAATGAGTCTTCCAGGAACTTTAACCCTACAGAAATCAAGTGATTGAGTCATATAAATCACATGGTTCTCATTTTAGGCTCTAGACTGATAAGTAGCTAGCTAGCCAGATAGGATAGATAAATATTCAGATTTCTGTAGTGCTTTAAGATTTGCAACACCAAATACTTAGCACTTCCTAATTCAATACTTAACTAACATTCCTGAGGACTAACTTTGCCCATGATGTTTGCCAGGCTGAAAAACCAAAAAGGTTAATATATTACTAGAGAAGATTAAAGCAAAAGGAATCAGCTTCACAATAGCAGATATAGATAAATAGATAAATAACTGGATAAACACAAATATAGACATATGCAAATATATATAAATATTCACATATATACAGTAAATATACAACTTTTGTGGGGGTAACATTCCTAGAAAATAGCACAAAAGTAAAAAATGTATATGTTGATACATTGAACATATAGGAAATAGATTAGATTACCACAACCACCAAAAATTATAATCTTTTGTTAAAGATTGCTGAAAATACACTTTTAGATATATACAGCTCTTTATAACAAAATATTAATTCAATTAATATGCACTTTTCCTAACACAGTAATCATGAAAAAACCCATAAAATGCAAAAACTGGTAACATGCAAAATATTTCTTCTTGCTAGTAATTCCCTAAAATTCTTTGACCTTTTGTGCTAATATCACAATTAAAAAATATTTCAGAGAATATTCAGTTTTTGTAACAATCATCATTTGGTTAACACCACATTGGTAGTTATTACTGCAGATATTCCTATGTGAAATTTATCAAACACTTTTATTTTCTTACAAAGCCACACTACTGATTTTGCATGCTTGGGCTTAAAAGGGCTTGAATTATGCTTTGGGGGCATAACTGCAATATGAAATGTGAGTTTTAAAAGCAAAATAAATGCATGGAGAGCTCTTTGCCAGATAAGATGAACAAGCCCAAAGAAGTGCTTAGTAGGATACCAGCCAGTCAATGTACTTGAACACATTGGGTCTCTCATTTATTTCTCTACTACATATACTTAAAATGTGTGGTTGTCAAAATAAAAATATGAAATAAAAATCATGAAAATTTTTCATCATGAAAATTAAACACAGAGAAGTTGAAGATTGAATATATATGTATATATGTAGACATATACTTTTTCTGTGCTATAATCTAAATCTACTAGCTATCATTTTTTAAAATATCTGTACAAATCATGGGAAAGAACAAAGGAACTAAGTTATCCAGATAAATAGTACATAATGAAAATACAATCCTAGTCATATTTAACTAAATGAATAAAATAAACTAAGAACACCATCAAAAATCAAGTTATTGCAAGGATGTAAAAACTGAACAAGTGTGGGCAGAGACACAGGCGATAGAATTGTGAGCCGGTTGTAAGCTATGAAGCAGCTCCTCTGGAATGCTGGAGAAGCAAGAATGTCAGTAATCAGTCCAAGAGGACCTAGAGGCAGGTGCTGTGGCAGACAGACCCCACCTATCTTAGCCACAGCACACAGCTTTAAAACAAAACAGTCTCCACTTGGTCAAATGATATTTAACTCATACAAGCTAATGAAAAAATTCTTTAAGACAATATACTATCAAAGATGATTCTCCAAAATTATGAAATTGTGAGATTTTTCCTATTGGAAAGATGCTGAAAAAAGCCCTCATTTAGGCAGAAATCAAATCAATGTTAAATGTTACTCAGATATAGTGTCAGCCACCATCTTTAAATAATTGGTTCTTAGGAGAGTATTGCCATACATTCTACAGACATTCAGCAAAGATGCATCGATGGTGAGAATGAAAATTCAACTTAATTCAAATCAACAAATGCCTACATTTGTACTACATGTAGTACATACAAACAAATGTATGTACTACATACAAAGACAAAAATAAAACAGTACCTGCACTCATGGAGCTTACATTCTACCAGATGAAAAAGAAAAAGATAAAAATATACAGGATTCCCCTTCTGCTCTCATTCTTCCAATCCCCACTCACATTGCCTGGAGGGTAACTAACTACTTCTTACCTTTCCCTCCATAACAGTCTATCATTAAGTAGCCTTGAAGTGCGTGAGTTTCTATTTTTGTATCATGTTTGGTGAACTTCCCAGTATCTATCAACCAAATAATACCAGTGAACTCTAACAAAGAATTATTCTGAGATGTATAACAAGGACATAAGTTTTTAAAAATCACCTAAACCAGGGATGCTGTTCCAGCTGCACCCTGGAAGAATGGGCTCAAACTTAAAAGTGCCAATGATACATGGAAAAAATACCTGGGATCCAGGAGTGCTTTATAATTCCTGACCCTAGGAAATATTTTCTCTCTTTTTGGAGTTTATACCAGTTTCAGTAAGAGACGAATTGCTCCCTTACTCATCTAGACTGGCTCCTTACTAGATAGGTTCAATCTACTGGGTTGAGTCAAGTGAGCCTTTCAGCTTCTATAATCATGTTTCATTGGACTTGACTCCTGCTACCTACCTGGCTGATGGAAAACTCCTCAAATGATTTTGATGAACTTCTAGGTCTCATCCATCATCCTCAAAATGATCAAATGAGGTAATATTTGTAAAGCAATTAGCACAGTGGCTGACACAAAGGAGTTGCGATTGCTTTGAATGCTAGTCATTCATAGCATTAATAATATCATTAATAATATTATTGTTGCTGTTATTAAAATGTATTCTTATCTTTCCTTTTAGGATATAAGAAACACACAGGATTGTTGTTTTTGATACCAAATAATAGAAATGGATGCTTTAAAATAACTGTATGGATATGTTGTATTTAACATATACTTTAACATATTTAACATGTATTGGTCTCCTGCCATCTGGGGGAGGGGATGGGGGAAGAAGGGGAAAAAATAGAATAAAAGGTTTTGCAGTTGTCAATGCTGAAAAATTACCCATGCATATAACTTGTAAATAAAAAGCTATAATAATAAAAAAAGAAATAGGTGCTTTACATCATATATATTTGGGGCTTGTACTGAATATATGTGTAAATATGTACATATCTGTATACATATAATATATGTGCATATATAAAAATGTATATATGGATATATTATATCTTCGCATTCTCCACATCACACACTAAGTACTTAAAATGTATTTGCTGAATGAATGAATAAGCAAAAGTGTCACAACCTGGAGTCTGCACTAGGTATAGGATTAAATGCTAAAGATGTCATTTATGTTCACAAAACATAAATTATAGTCAAAGCACAACATAATGGTTCTCCTAGCTCTTACCTAAAGACTTCAAACATTCTACAAAAATAATCTCCTGGAAATACTTATGTATTAGAATAAAAATAATGATAATAGCTAGAATTTATAAAGCTCTTTAAAGTATGCAAAGTACTTTACATTTACTATCTCATTTGATTAGATGCTATAAATGAATCTTTAAAGATAAAAGCAAACATGGTATGGAATATTGAATGATGAAGAAATTCTAAATGCCATTACATTTCTTGGTGTCTGGCTCCTTATGTACCCATTTATGGTGTTCTGGGTTTGGTGTAAGGGATTTTGGGAAAGTCTGGCCAGACTCATGATCATCTGCAGTCTGAAAAATCCAAGGGAAAACTGGGCTAGCCAAATTAAGAATTCAGATTCTTCAAGAAAGGCCCCAGATTCCAGCCTACTCTGTGACTCCCATCTCACCTAGAATCATATATCCTAGACCCAATCCAGGCTAGCTGACGTCTTTGGAACAGGCTTGATTTTATTGAAGTATTTTATAGGAATGATTTGAGACTAGTTGTAGGAAGGTGCAGGGATAGGCTCTACTATTCAGGGTATAAACTATGCCATTGTGACTTTAGTAGAGTTGTTAAATTTTTCCTGATTATATTTTAATCTGATTTTGGCTGTTGCCTACTATTTGTGGCTTAACGATGTATGTCTGACAACAGCAGGGATTTCTGAGCATTTGTGTGATTTAGTGGTTCCCATTCTATTTCGGTTTGATCCCATTGGTCTAGAGGATCCAAATTTAGGGATTGATTTGGGCAAAGGGAATGTGGCTACTGGTTTCTTATCTCAGTGCAATCTATCATTGTGCTAGGTACCCCTCTCAATCAATACTTTTTGACGGATTAACTAGAAAGAAGTTCTACCCTGCTCAACTTAAATGGTATCTATTGTCAAAGTTCCAAGTGTAAGGAATGTTCCCTAAAAGTATGACAAGTTCATTTGTTCCTCCAGTAGAAACAAAATATTTGGAGTATGCCCAGAAAATTGCAATCACAGTCAGCTATTCACTCTAAAAATGGAAGTGTTCCGTTCTGAATAAGTTATGAAAGAAACTAAGAGAACAGCTTAAGGCACTCAACATCTGATGTCATCAAAAAATATAAAACTATTATGATGCTGGACCTTTGAATGAGAATTGAAAATTTATTGCAAATCTATTAGAACATTAAATTTTTCATTGTTTATGCTCCTAGGGTCTTTTGTTAACTGAGTGAAAATAAAGAAAACATGGTCATCAGCATCTGTAACCAGTTTCATTTGGGATTTGGGAGAGAAAGACCCTAAAAAGTTTGTGTTCAACTTGGTATACTGAGGATGGGTCAATTATGATTTGATTTAAATTCTATTTAAGGAGATTCTTTGAAAAGACAACATTTGCCCTTGGGGTAATGTTACTGAAGCATTTTTAATAGTTAAGAATCAGATTTTTTTTATGGAGCCCAAAAAATAATGGAAGGAGAATCTGGTGTTCAAGGGACATTTTTTCAGTAAAGTTTTCTTTGAAATTTCTTTCTTTACACTTTCTATTAGTGCCCATTCCTTCATTTTCATTATCTATTTTGTGGCAAGAGTAGCTTCAGGACTTGGAGGCAAGAAATATTTAGAAGTATCTCTCCATTTTGGGGGGGGGTCCCATTTTTCGATGAACTAAAACCACCTCAAAGGAGAATCCTTTTCTAACAGCTGTTCTGCTCAAGATATGTAAGAGGAAGCACCAAAGGACCAAGAGTCATGAATGAAGGGAAAGGGATACAGTCGTCATCATCTCATCTTTACTTTCTTTCCACCTTACTCTCCCAATGTCTCTTATGAATTGGTTTATTTTAGATTGGAGGGAAAAGAGCATGGCACATTCTGATTGGGCAAGGAGGAGATCTGCCAGCATACAGGAGTCATGGACAGTTTGCCAGATACTTTCTGATTTACTAAGTCATGTTGCCTCATATGACCATTGTCTTTAAAGTGGGTGCCTTCCTGGGTCCTAACCCAACACTAAGATGCATTAGCTGAGCTGAGAAGGAGACTAAGTTCTAAAAAATCTTCATGGCTGCTATATTTTCATCCTTCTTTGTCGCTTACCTGAAGTACAACAGCCAGATACCAACTGGAGCTGGGGATGTCCAGGAGAAGGATACAGTAAAATAGTTCTTTTCCATCCTTATACTGGGAAGTGTGAGGAAATTTATAATGCCTCTCAGCCTTCCATGACTATTGATCCAAGACCTAAAGGGGAACTAATGTTGCTTATTAAAGAGTGTGGAAAAAATTAACCTTCCATGGTTAACAAACTCACTCCTAACTTCTCTCTCCAAATCCCTATATTTAAAAGTCACAGGCTCTGCCTTATCCTAGTGCCAGTCTGATACTCTCATCTCCATCCACCAAAGCCCCACTCCCCAACTTGCTTTGCTTTCTCCCTTCAAATTAGCCTTCTGGAAATATAGTTCATTAAGAAAACTTTTAAAATTTAAGATTATTGCTTATTTTTGACATTAATTCTTTTATTTAAATTCCAAATTTTCCCTCATTATCCCTCTGCTACCTATTGGGAAGACAAGAAACGTGATGTTAGTTATATATGTGAAATCATGCAAAACATATTTCCATAAAATCCATAGTACAACTCAATTTTAAACAAACTTCTCCTAGCCTTAGTCTTTTTCTCCCATTCAGGTTTTACTTCCTTAGAGATCTTTCCTGATAGCCCCAAGTCACTACTAATCTATGCCTTTTGAAACTAATGTATATTTACTTTGTATTTTTACTTCTCCTATATACTGTCTCCTTTGCATAATATATGTAAAATACTTTGTAATTTTTAAAAATGCTATCTAAAAGCCAATTCCTAGTGAAAAGAACTGACTTATTTTTTCTTTGTACCCTTATCCTCAAGCAAAGTGACTGGCATACAGCAGGTGTTTAATAAGTGCCTGTTAAATAAATGAATTCTATCTCAAGCCCCAAGAACTCCTTCTTCACTATCCTCATAGATATGATTTTTAAATCAATTACATCAAGTTGATGAGTCATAAGACCAGTGATTAAACCGATAGACAAAAAGTCTGAATGATACCTTACAAATAGGTTCCCTTAAATGTCTCTCTTTTACTTTGGTCCTTATTGTATGGTTCAGAAGAATTACAATGATGGTTGATGCCGTGCCAACTTTCAGTCCCCAGGTTGAACATCTGATGGTGTTCCTTGTATATAGGCACCCCTTTCTGTTTTCCAGTTATTGAAAGTCTGTTCATTTAATGTTAAATAGTATAGAGAGCAGAGGGAAGCCTTGGATATTCTCAAATGTATCCTATAAGGAAGTTAGTTTTTAAAACCCAGTCACCTCCTATTTATAATTATGCTTTCCTTTTATATACTGGCCATGCTTGTTGATAATTTTCCAACATGATTCAATATCAGCTTTTATTTTTAAAAGACATATTAAATTTACCCTGTTATTCCTGATAAATAGGACCTATTTTCAAAATCCTCCTTTTTATTGTTACAACAAGGTATGTATAGACCTGATATCTTACTTAATTTCGGCTCTTCTTCATTAATATCCTTCCTATTTCTAAGGTTTTTTTGTTATTAGAACTTACTAAAAAAAATCTAAATAAGAAAGACTTATTAAGAAAGAATCTCAAATTCCCTTATTATTATTATTGTAGAATTATCCCCAAATTAATGGCTAGATTTCAGTTTGATTGTGGCAAAAATATAACCCAGTTAAAACTAAATAACTTTGGTATAAGTAATTTTATTTTAAAGCTAGAATTTTTAAAAGATGTAAATCATTTTAACAAAAGACAAGGGATACACCACACATCTTACTTAAAATTTAACTTAATTTACTTTGCTTAAAACTTATACTTAATATCTCACAGCATTTTCTAGGCAACCAAACTTTGAAAAAGCTATAAATGCAGGGATAATATTGCATTTGTAAGTTTTTGGCTTTTGTTCAACCTTTAGAAATGAGTCTAATATCATATGGGAAAAAAATCATTAGTCGTGGGAACAATGTTCTATTGTACTAAGTTAACAGGACACAGTACCAGCACTGGTTGTTATTACATAAAATTCCAGAGGCAACTTCCATCTTGGGGGGAAAAAAACCCTACCCCAAACAAAAAACAAACAACAAATCTTAAATTCAAAGAAACCAATCGATAATCCCTAAGTGCAGTACAAGGCATTAAAGGCACAAGAGGAGAGAAATATTCAAATCATGATTTAGTAATGTCCAGGGTTTTGTTATCCAGCACTTTGCAGTGATCTACAATGATCATTAAGCTAGCGAAACATCAATTGTAGAACCTTTGTAGCCAATTGAATTTTATCTCTATCAAAGGGCAAAACAATTTTATTTTAGCTTGTCATCACTACTTTTTCATACAAATTCTTGGATTCTGCCAATGAAATGCAGCTATGTTTTAAGAGTTCTTAATTTTTTGTGTCATGGATCCTCCTTTGGAGGTCTGATGAAACCTATGGTTCCTTTTTCAGAATAATATTTTATTATGTATGAAATATATAGCACTACACAAATTAGTGAAAATAAAGATGTATTTTTTTTTCCCAAGCAAAGATTACAGACTCCTTGAAATCTATCTATAAATGATTTGCGGGAATGAGGGGTCCTTGGACTCTGAACTAAGAACATCTGTTCTACTGAAGATCATAGAGGTTGACTAGACTCACATCTTTAACAAAAAGTTCAGTTTCAGTAATAGGAAGAAATAGAAAAAAAACTCATTGTAGCAATCATTTTGAGAGTGGAAGTAGCTATGAGTTTAGGAGAACAAAAATGTGCATCTTAATGCTGACTCACACTTGTTAAATAGAGGCTGAATGAACATTTGATATTCAACCTATCAGAATCAGCCATCTTATTGGGACTAAATCCAGAATCATTCTTCCTGAAACTTCTTTATCATCTTTCCAATTAATGAATTCAACAACTGTTAGCTGAGAATGAAAAGAATTCCAGGAATATGGGTTTGAAAACATGAACATGGACAATATGTACAGTTATATACTCAAGTATACTCTAATAGCTTCAAAAATTATTTTGGCATATTGCATTTTAACTGCATATTTTAAAAGTAAATCTGGTTACTTTTAGTTAATTAAAATTAAGTTTACTTAAACATTAGTTGATTTAGTTTTATTTGATAAGTTAAAAATAAGGTCATTTATATTTTAGTATTCAATAAATATTCATCTTAAAAGATATATAATTCTTTGAGAGCATATCCTGATATATTATGCTACTCAGAACATTTAATGGAAAGTTATCTCAGAACTTAGTTTTCTTCTCTTTGGCTGATTCTTTGGCAATATATTAACTTACAGATTTCACAGAATTTGTGATCTTATTGACTTAGGTATTCTGTTTAATGATGCAGGTAATTCCTAGTTCATGCCCCCTTCATCATCTATGCATGAGTTTTGGCAAATCCTCCAGAGGAGACCCACTTTAACTTTATGGGGGTCTTTCTCTAGTTCTCTTGTCATTGTATGAATATCAGTGGAACACACAGACCGTCCATCTATCCTTTGCTCTTAATTTATGCCACAAAACTCTCTGATATCATTTATACAGTTTCTTCTAATTAATTCTTCATTGTTATTATGTTATAATTCATTTGCATCCATTTTGTGTTCCAGACAGGGACACTTTGTATTCTGGACTTAGATGAGAATGGAAGGGGATACTGAAGCACAACAATCAGAAGGACAAGAAGTTGAAATTCCATATTTCAACAATCCATAGGAGAAGGGGAAAAATGATTCAGAAATTTTAAAATTAAAGGGATCCAAGGTTTTCATTAAAAAAAAATCTGACTAGAATAATGGGCCAAATCAAACAAGAAGAAATTTAATAGGGACAAATATAAGGGTCTAAGTTGTTTTTGTTTTACAATCATTTTCAGTGGTGTCGTGGCTTTGAATTTTAATTACAACATAGAAAGATAACCACCCAGTCATGACCTAGATCTTAGAATATGTTCGTTTTCTTGTTTCTGCATGAAATAGAACTTTACCATGAGGGAAAAATAACATAGCTCGTATAGACTTGCTCTTGTAATAATATTGTATCATCCATTAATTAAACTAACAAAACAAACTGGTTTCCAGGTAGAGTGTCTCTGAATGCAAAGTGTTTTCCTGTTAGAGATTTCCTGGTATTTTATTGTATATTTTGTACCTTAGATCTATCTCCTTGAATATGGAAATACCAGTTTTTGGAAGATCTTATTTCCTCTTGGATAAAATATAAACTTCTCATCCTGGCATTTCAGGCCCTCTACAATCTGACTTCCACCTACCTTTCCTGACTTATTTTGTACAACTCTACTTTGCAAGCTATGTGTTCCAGCCACACTAGAGTACCAGCTGTTTCCTGAATATGATACTCCGTTTCCTACTTCTTCACATTTTCACAGGTTATCCTGGTGATAACTTGTAATACAAGTCACCTTGGTCCTCACCACTTAAAAGGCAGGGTTACCCTACCCACCATAGTACCCCAGAGAAGATGGATGAAAGTTTAAGCTTTTGATTCATGTCCAGGGTCTTCCCACAATAATGGTGATGTAGCAAATAGAAGAACACGAAAAATAGATCCCAATTCCTCTCACTGTCCAGCTTCTACTCCTATCCCTAAACCCAATGTAGATGTAGTATGTGTGAGTAGATAAGCTTCTTAATGGAAGGGGAGCAGGTTAAACCCCAGGATTTATTATTATTAAATATAAATGAGGAAACTGAGACCTTGAAAGTTTAAGGTCACACAGAATAGTCTCAGAACTGGATTTCAAACCCAGATCCTCTGTCTCTATTTACACAACTTTTTCTACCATAGTTCCCACTTTTGTTTATGGAGCCATCTTTCTGTAAGTCACATAATCTCAAAATGTTTGAGTAATCTTCAAAACTCTTCCTCTTGTTTCTATCTTTATATGATGTCATTGTCATATTATTCTTCCTAACATACTTTTCAATTCTTTGCTTATATTCATTCTTTTCTTTTCATTTCCTAATACAACCCCAATTTCCCACTATTCAATATGGACCTATCTGGATGGTCACAAGAGCTATCTAATTACTTCCCTGCCTCAAGTGTCTCCCCTCTTTAATCTATCCTTGGCAGAGCTGTCAAAATGATTTCCTAAAGCATAGATATGATCTGAAGTGCATGTCATTTCCCTACTAACTCAAACTTTATGTGCTTTGATTTTTAGAGTCCTTCACCACCCAATCCCAACTTTATTAAATATTATCCTCCTTTTCAGATGCTATAGTGCAGTCAAATTATCCCTCTTGTTTTTCCTCCAATACAACATCACCCATCAATTTTATACCTTTGCAGTGTCTTGTCTGTCTCAGGATTGTCTCACCATCTTCATTTCTACCTCTTAGAATCTCTTGTTTGATTCAAAACACTATTCATGCAACACCTTCAACATAAAGAATTTTCTGATTCCTTCAGTTTCTAGTTCCCTCTAATCCTACAATTTTCCTTATATTTATTTTATTTATACTTATTAATGTACCTATTATCTCCATTGGTAAAATGTAAGCCCCATGAAGACAATAACTATTTTTCTTTTGTCTTTGTAACTTTGTACCTACCACAATATCTGGCACAAAGCAGATGATTAAGAATTAGTTGTTAACTGATTTTTTCATCCCACTTACAGAGGAGGAAATGTGCCTAGAGAAGGAATGAGGCTTGCTCATGGGCAGGAAACTAGCAAATTATATGTCCATAGTTTGAAATTTTCTTTCCTTTCAAAAAGCTATCCATCTAATAGTTGGAGACATGGTAGATAAACTAATATTCATTTAAGTATGAGCAAGTAAGTATAATAATTATCCAAGCATATTAGTGGGAAACAGTAGGTCAAAGAGTGTGTTTGTGGTTTGAGAGATGGGTGGGGTTAATTAGATAAAATTTCTTAGATAATATAGACCTTGAAATATGGAAAGGAAGAATTTAGTTTGGAGGAATGGAATTCCATTGAAATATTTCAAAGGAATGGTATGTCCAAAGCCACAGGCACTAAAAAGGAAGGCACTGGAACCCAATATTTCATTACACTACTATGCATTGCCTCCATGATAATGCTATAAATATCAACCTAATAATGTGCTATAATTATACTTAATAATATCCTATAATATAATATAATTATACTATAATAAAATAGTAAAAACTTAATATCAAGAAGACAAGTATCTAACTATTACAATGCTAGCTATCAGTCAAAATCAAGCCTTTACCTTGCTATTAAAAACAAATGCATAGATATACATATTTATATATAAAGATAAATCTCTATATCATATTTTTAAGCACTGATATTCTCTAACAAAATATCTAGGACAAGAGTTCTTAAAGAGAGAGGCTGGAAGAACAGAGAAGGC
This sequence comes from Sarcophilus harrisii, assembly GCF_902635505.1. NCBI lineage: Eukaryota > Metazoa > Chordata > Mammalia > Dasyuromorphia > Dasyuridae > Sarcophilus > Sarcophilus harrisii. Next base: position 223,122,053 of record NC_045430.1, read on the forward strand.
TAGATTGCTCTGGAGAAATTGCAAAATTTCCAATCTTTCCATCACAGGAAAGGTTCATCTTTCCAAGACAAACTTTTTATCAGTGTTATTGTACAGTAATGACACTTGGAGCACCTTTTTCTCTTAAGATCTAAAGATGAGCATAACACAGAAGGCAATGGAAAGGCACCTGATAAATGTGATCAGGCTGCAACAAATAGCCAATAAAAAACATAAGTAATGGATGTCATTAAAGAATTGTAAGACAGAAACAGTATCTGGGAAGGTCATGTAGTGAGAGCAAGGGATGACAGTTGGGCAACAAGAGTTCTAATGGGAAGCAAACTCTCAAAGTTGGGAGAAAACAAGAAAGTTCTCCACCACATTGGGTGGATCCCCATGGGAAAAGGGGAGAAAAGTAGCACAAGGTGGGCAAAAATGACTGTTGCAATCAGCATCTTTCAAGGCAACTCCTGAATCTATGAGATTATACATCTGGTTGGATATTTTAGAGTATTTTTTGGAAATGTTTCATCACAAAATTGGACTCAAGTAAATTATTTTTTTCTGCCACAGCAATTTTCTAATTATTAATATCATAAAGAGGATGTTTTCTACATCTGTGAAAGTAGTATCCACATCAAAAAAATCATAGGTACCTGAAGTAATGAATTAAGTACTCTCTTCTGGCAATGTTCCACAAAATAGGAAGAACACAATGTCAGAACAATCAAAATTATTGATAAATCAAAAAAGGCAACAGAAATATGTAGAGAGGAGATAGATTGATTATATATATATTATATATATATAATGCCACATTTTATCAACAGTGACTTGTGCTTAAGTTATATAACAATATCATCAAGAATACAAATAGCTAGAATGCTAACTTCTTGTGTACAAGGATTGTTTCATTTATCATATTTGTATGCCTAGCACCTAGTGCAGTACTTGGCACATAGTAGATGCTTGTTAATTGATTACTGGAAAGATGGACTGGATCTTAATGTGTAACGAGTAAAGGATAAAAGATGGAAGTGACAAATGTTACAAAAAAAATAGAACCAAAAAGAACCTCTTATTCTTAATCATAAACATCAGCATTAGCTAGAGTAATCTGTCTCTTTACTTAGAGCTTAGAATTGTTACGCCCTTGACACTAAGGCTCCCAAAGAGGAACTTCTTTCAGTGAATGTCAAAGATTATTACTAGAAGTGACAATTCAGGTTACAAAGGAAGACTTTCCATTCCCTTTTGAGCTAACTCTGATATTAGGAAACACTTGAGCTTCACAAAGTAATCTCTAACTCAACCATGTGAACTTCCCTGTCAGTGTCTAAGGCCAAAGATGTACAGCAAGGGGCATATATTGGAACTCTTGTTATTGGAACAATTTTTGCCTGTTGCATCCAAAAATCTAAAAGACTGCATAAAAGATCTTCACTCAGAGAAGAAAGGGATTTTTTGACTGTCCTAAAGGCTTTGGAGAGAGAAACTGATTAACCAGAACATAAGGTCCCAGCGCAGTGCTCTTGGAAAAGATGGATGGCATCCATGAGGACAGCTGTCACAAGTATCCATCTTAAGAAGACCTAATTGAAATGGAAAACTTATGTTGATAGACATAAGTAAACATATAGGGCAGGAATCCTATTAATGTAATGAAAATGAAAATGGCTTCATTTAGCACGTACATTTCATTGGAGAGCCCAGGCTGGAGTGAAATACTATAAATATAATGAATGTGGGAAAGATTTCCCTATGATCAGACTCATTCTACATCAGAAAGTCCAGTTGGGAGAGAAATTCTATGAATGTAATGAATTCGTGATAGCACTTTGAATTCATTCATTGTGAATTCAACCATTATCAATATCAAAGAATCCATATGAACTTGTTCTATGGATGAGATCCATAAAAACTTTCATTAGGCACTCAGACCTCACTAAACATCATAGGACCAAATATATAGAGGAATTTTTTGAGCATCCTATGGGAAGAAAGCATTAGCTCCATTGAAATCATATCTGGCATCAGAGAAGCCACCTGAACAAAACATATTTGTTTTAATGAATCAGATTATTTATACATGGGTAAATTGTATTTTTAAAGCCTAACTTGTCTTTAAATGTTTTAGAGCAAGTTATTTAGCAATAGGCCCTTATACTTCACAATATTTTGAATAGCTTTGGAGACTACTGCTCTTTCTACCTTTAATCTTCTCTTCCAAATTCTATTTATTCTTGACATCAAGCATGAAGTCAGTGTATAACATTGGCTAAATCACTAACTTAGCTTCCCTGACTTCCTTCAGATTTCAACTAAAATTCCTCTTTTCTGCTAGAAGCCTTCCTCCTTAGTGCTTGTGCAGTCATGTGAGTATTTCCAATTTATTTTGGATGATTTTTCTTTATTCATAATTGTTTTCATGTTGACTCACCCATTAGATTGTGAGTTTCCTTAGATACAGACTGTTTTTACCTTGGTTTCTATCACCCCACTTAATACTATATGTGGCACACAGAACACACTTGTTGAATGACTCTCACCTAAGTTTTCCCTTCTGTTAAATGTGGAAAATAATCCTAACACAACATATTTCAAAGTTATATTTCAGGAATAAATTGAAACTACCAATGGGGAAAGAAATAAGAAGGGATGGACAAGGAAGTGCTAAAGTGATGTTTATAAAATATCAAAAGAACCAAAGAAAAAATTCCTGTATATTGGATGGATCTATGGAAATTCTTGACCCAGGACTATGTAGGAAAAGAAAGTATGCAAAACCTGTAAGATCCACTAGCACAGGAGCACATGAAATTATAAGGTCATAGGTACCTGAGAAAATAGTTGATGAAAGGTCAACATTATGAATAGATAATGTGGTCCTGGTATCAGAGCTGCAACACTCTATCCAATTAATCCTTTTTCATTTACACTTTAATGAGAATGAATTTTAGCTTCTTCCAGAGAGTAAATTTGAAAAGGAGAGATCTAGAAGATCGTGAGATCTAGCATGTGAGAGCGGAAGAAAAGAATATTTACCAGACTAATTTAGTTTTGCTGAAGAATGGCTCTCCATAATTCTCCATCTCTCCATCCTGTAGAAATCTGTGCACAATCTGTTTAAAGGGATTGCACATATTTACTCTGTATCATATTGCTTGCTATCTTGGGGGGGGAGGTAAAGGAAGGAGGGAGAAAAATTTAGACCACAAAGTTTTACAAAAATGAACACTGAAAACTATCCTCACATATATTTGAAAAAAAATACTATTTAAAAAATAATACTTATTAAAAAATAAATAATAATATTTAAAGAAGCATCAGCAATTGTTTCAGCTGCTTTCATGAATTTTCATTCTTGACTCAGTCTTCTCCTGTGCTAAATCAGCTTAGAGAAAGTGTTTTCTGACCAACTGTATAACCTGACACAGTTTTCAGTGGGATGATTCAATGAACAATATGAATAGGCACCTTTGCTAAAAGTTTTGAAAAGTTATAGAAACACTCTTTGTCCATTCCAACCTGATCAAAATTTCTGTTGGTAATAGAAAAGCATGATACAGTGGGGATGGTGTGGAAAGCTCAAATACCTACTTGTATACTCTTTACTATAATATGAAAAAAAAAGATCATATTTTTAAAAATCTCATGCTTGCTGACTGGTCTAGCTTTTTAGTTAACGAGAGGGTTTTTTCAGTACATATACATATTCATTTATGGGGAATCGTTGAGAACCATAATTTACCAATCACATAATTCTTTGTAGCAAAAATGTTGGCAAAAATAGATAATTATGTCAAACTACCTACACATGTTGTTTTTTAAAAAGTATAATAAATTGGGGAATGGCTGAACAAGTTGTAGTATATGAAAGGAATGGAATTGTGCTATAAGAAATGATAAGGAGGCAGATTTCAGAAAAACTTGGGAAAACTTATATGAACTAATGCAAAATGAAGTGAATAGAACCAGAAGCACATTGTACACAGTAACAGCAATATTATGCAATGATGAACTTAACTTTTTTCAGCAACATAATGATCCAAGACAATTCCAAAGGATCCATGATGGAAAATGCTCTCCTCATGCAGAGAAAGAACTGATATAGTTTGAATGTGGATATTGTTTTTACTTTTTAAAATCTTTTTCATTTTTTTCTTTTTGGTCTGTTTCTTCCTTTAGAACATGACTAATATGGAAATATGTTTTACAAGATTGTACATACATAACCTATTTAAAATTCTCACTTTTGGGGGGGAAGAAGGAATGAAGGAAGAAAATATAGAACACATAAAATATTAAAGGAACATTAAAAATTATCTTTAGAAGTAATTAGAAAAATACTACCAAAAATAAAAATAATATTGATCAATATAAAATCTAGTGTTTAACAAGAAAATCAGTCCTACCCAGATAAACTTCTATCATCATATTGTTTCATTTCAGTATAGTTTTCCTTGTTTTATGAGTAATGCCTTTTACTTATTTTAACTTTAAAAAAAGAATTTCAAATCAAAGTCTAGCACAAGTATAATGCAGTGGAAAGAGGACTGAATTTGGATTCTGAAAACTTGGATTCAAATCTGACTATACCATTTGCTTCAAGTTATCTTTTTTGTTCTAGAGGGAAATTTCTAGAGGGAGGGAGGTGAAACCTGATGACCTCTAAGGTCTCTTCTCACTCTAACAATTTGATTCCCCATCACCACCCCAGAAAAAAAAAAACAAAACAAGCAAGCATTTTAAGGTCATTGGTTCTTGCCACTTTGCATAATTTTATTTTGATTATGCTGTGTGGACCTGGAGTGATACTTCAGGGGCTAAAAGCAAGTCACTTAACCTCTGTTTGCCTCAGGTTCTTCATCCATAAAATGGGGATAATAATAGTAACTACCTCCCAGAATTATTGTGAGGAATAAATGAAATAATTATAATAAAGTGTTTAGCACATAGTTGGCACTAAATAAATGCTTTCATTATCATTGCTTTGTTTTTATAATAGGCACACAGCTTTTTAGCTAGCAGGAAAACTTTGCTCTATTTGTCTTTCAGAAGCAAAGTTTCAACATTACCTCATAACTTTACCAAGAAGGAGGGAATACACTTGATGTTTACTTTGAAATCCATTCTCTGTATTCTTAAAAATCAAGTTTCCAATATTTAAAAAGCTCTGAAAGAATTCTTCAGTAAAAAGGTAGCTCTCTTACAGATTTCCTGGGAGCCTAATAATTCACCTTCTTTGGAGTTTGTTCATTGTTAATATTTTAAGGGCTGGAAGTCTTGGGCCTTTAAAGCAACTTCCCTCTTCACTCACCCACTCAATGCATTATCACACACCCAACTCAAACTCAAATGTGTACAAAGCATTTTCTTCTCCATTACCCTGTGGAGTCAATAATTCAGACAAGTATTATTTCGCAAGTGTATAGATGAACCTCACCAAAGTCATATATTCCCCCCTGCTTCAGGCTGACTTTAGCTTCAATCTAGGAAGAATGAAATCAAGATGAAGTAAATATGAGCTTCAACTATGTCACTGATTGTTCAGTAGAAAACTTACCTTTTCTAATTATTTGGAGACAAAGATGAGGTCATGAGATCAACCATTTTTAAAAAATCCAACAAAAAAGAAGTGGATGCTAAAAGAAAGAATTAAATTGTGGGTTGTAAGTTGCTTCTTGGTTCTCACTGGCTGAACAGTGGTATAGTATTTTTAAAAGTCATCTCCATACCGCATATGCTACACTAGCATATTCTAGTGTCAATTCCAGTTGTCTGTGAGATGGACAATGATTCTGTTAGAAATCATTTGGATGCTATAAAAAACCTTTCAGTTCTATATTAATATGATTCATCCAATATTTATTAAGCACCTACTAAGTGCTTAGGTATTGTGCTAGGGACTGGGGAAGACTCCCTTCAAAGACCTTACACTCTAAGTAAAGGTGATAAGACATGTGTAAAAAATAATAATACAAGTTAATCTATTAAAAGTGCATAAATCAAATACAGAGTGCCATGAATACAGAAGTCCCAGCAGAGTTTTAATAGTTAAAAAGAACTGATAATACCTTTACAAGGTAATTGTTAGGTAGGAATATATGTTTATGCTTTGAGGTGGGGTAACGAAACTCTTTGAAATCTGGATTTTTATTCACCATACTTTATCTAGCAGTGGGGCCCTGAAGTGTTTACCGTACTAGACCTACTTCCTAGAAATCTGGAAAATCTGATGTGAAACATAAAGTCAAAATAATTCTGTTCCAACTTAAAACTGAGGTTAACCTATAGTGAGCCATAGCCACAAGAGTCTGTGCTGAGAACAACATAAAAAAATTGAACTGAGAAACATGGAATTAGAGTGGCCTAGCAAATAGATTGTCAGCTCTTGGATCAGAAGCACTTGGAGTCAAATCCTGACTGATTTATGTCATAAGGAGATAACAATTTTCTGTACCTCAATTTCCTTATTGTGAAATAGATATAAAAATAACATTTATGTAGTGCTGTATAATTTGCAAAGGACTTCACATTTTATCTTATCTATGACACATACTTCACATGTTCTTGATAATCAAGATGACTGGAGATGGCCCGAATGAAATGGGAGACCTTGGTCTTTTTAAGCTAAGGTCTTCAACAGGTCCATCTCCAATTTTCTTGATCTATATCTTGTCACTGGACCCAGATGGCTCTGGCAGGAAAGTGAGGCAGGTGATTTTGCACAGCCCTCCCTTACTTAAATCCAATCCACTTATATGTTATGGAATCTCCTCTTTGAGAACAAAGGACAAACAACAATATATGATAATTGAAAAATAGGATTTAAACTGACCTTTAAAGTTTGCAAAGTGCTATATAAATATAACCTCATTTTATCCACACGTTGACCCTGGGGAGAGTAAGTACTATTATTTTTCCCATTTTACAGAGGAGAAAACTAAGAAGTACAGATGTGATGTGTCTATTCTGTCTCCCAACTACAGAGGATTTAAATTCTACTAAGGCTGAATTTAAATTCAGGTCTTCCTAATTCCCAGACAAACATTCCATTCAATATGTATAAAGTATTTTGCAAAGTGTTTGTTGGGTATGAGGTAAAAGTCAGTTATTATCCCCATTTCTTGTTGATATTTGAAAAGACCCTCCACAAGTATTCTGTTCTGATACCTCATTGTTGCAGACCCTGAACTTTGGTAGATTCCACAAAATTGAAAAATTTTATCTTTAAAGAGATAGTGGGAGTAATTGAGTCAAGAAAGATCACTAAGTTTTAAATCAGAAGACCTGTATTTGAATCTTGAGATCTTTGGCATATGTATTTGAAATTTAATAAGACAATGTTTTAAAAATGTTTATTGGTATAATCCACATTATACTTAGCTCTGGATTTATAAGATCCAGTGAATTCAACATGAGGTATTTTGGATGACAAATGTATCCCACTTGACTCAGGCTCCCGGCAACCTTTAAAATCATCTGAATTTAGTTTATCCCAGGCTAACAGAATAGACAAAGCATTTAAATCAGTGAAACAATTGGGACTGCTACAATTAGCAGAGGAAGAAGGAATATAATCTACAGGTACACATTCTGAGGATTAGGGTCTCGTTCCAAATGCAGAGAGTGTGGGAAATAATGTACGTTTTTGAGACTAGTTCTCTGGGGAGGGAAGGGCTTGTAAATATCTCTTGCATGATTGGATGAAAGGGTGGGGGAGAAGATTCACTTATGCAATGTCTGAATCCCTTGCACTCATGCATGGCATCTGCCACATTCTGTCTTTTGCCCAATCACAGCAGACTTCTCTCTTTTTCTATGTCCTCTCCAGTTTGTTCTGGACAGCTGACAAGCAAGTTGCATTGCTGTTGTCCATCCTATGCCCAGTCCACAATGATTATTTCTCCTCTGAGGTTTCTATTGCCTTTCTGTTGGAATTGTTCTGTGTCTGAATCCCTGCACTCATGCATGGCATCTGCCACATTCTGTATTTTTCACCAAATATCAAGATCTTCCTAATTATAAACACCTGAATAATCAGGTAAATCCAGAATTTACAAGAGGTTCTAAGCATTTTCTTTGGAAGGAAGGAAGGAAGGAAGGAAAGAAGGAAGGAAGGAAGGAAGGAAGGAAGGAAGGAAGGAAGGAAGGAAGGAAGGAAGGAAGGGAGGGAGGGAGGGAGGGAGGGAGGGAGGGAAGGAGGGAGGGAGGGAGGGAAGGAAGGAGGAGGATTAGAAAGGAATGTAGTTCAGATCAAGTCAAACTTGGCAAGTCATTCTTTAATCTACATCTGCATATTGATTTGTAGATTCTGAAGTCTTGACACACACCGTACTTTGATTCTAGTAAATCTTATGCTTATTCTTAACACATCAGCAATAAAATGTATGCATATAGGGAGAATGAACTTACCTCAGTTTGAATTATAGATACTGTATGTGCAATTTCCATTTTAAAAGTTCCATTTCATCACTTACTATTCTACTTAAATAGCATAGTCTAGTTATTTTTTTTAATTGTCCAAAGTTTAGATTGCTAAATATATAATACAGAGAAATTCTATAGAAGGTTAAATTTTCCTAAGCAGTTGGTTTGGGATGGAACAAAAGGACAATTGACAATCTTTCATTTGGTTTACTCTATATAATGTGTTGTATTACATCTACCACCCTTTCCAAATTAAAATCTGGAACCTAATTTATCAACTCTTCTCACACTGATAAATAAATTGGAATTCTTTTCGCCTTGTAAGTAAATCAGGAAGATGAGTCAACAGGAGTCACTTTTGCATTTAATAGTTTTGTTTCTGTTGTTGACATGAATGAATAAAAAGGTTTTCAATCTAATAATGCCCAGACATAAAGCTACAACTCTTAATTGCATGAGTTTTATACCCTCCTATTGACAATGTCCCATAAATGAAGACAATCTTCAGAAATATAGGCCATCCATTTCTATGGTTATGAATGAAGTTTTTGGTGCCCAATACCAATATATGAGATGGTTTTTACATTGTTTTAAGATCAACATTATTCAAGTACAACATTTAAGTAATATATTTATAGTTCAAGGATTTTGAAAAGTATCATAGTTCCATTTACAGAGTGTACCCACATCTTTGACACAGTAAATAATAATTATTCATGTGTTTGTATAGCTGAAACTCAGAGGTGAGGCTGCAGTTGCCCTGATTAAGGCAGTAGCCTTCTGCAAAAGGTTTTAGATTGGGCTTGTTAAAACATGACTATGATTAGGATGACAGTAACTGTGCCTCCCTGATGCCAGAAACAATCTCCTCTTTTAAATCTTTTCATCCGAAAGACAAGATAATGAAAGGCAAGACTTTACAGAAACAAATCAGCTTTTGACAAATATCATACTGCTAAGTCTCCCAAGGAAGAAGAAAGGTTTTAATGCTATCTTTCTAAATAATCTTCTGTTTTACTTCTAATCTTTTAGTGCCACGGCAATGAGCAGAACTGAATAGGAAATGGGCAATAATGACACAATAAGGTCCTGCCCAAAGGTTCGTCATCATTAAGGTACGTATTGAGGAGAAGCCTAGACTAACTACCAGTTAGAAAAGCTAGAAGTACCTGTACTTTGAGAACGTGTCCCTAGAAAATGAAAATTCAAGATATTGTTTCCTTTGCTTCCTAACCAATCCAGCAGTGAAGTTTTTAAACTTAAATAAAAATCTATTGCATTGTTAGATTTGGGGTTGAGAGTGAAAGGTAATAGCCTTCATATTAACAGTCATTAGAGATACAGTCTAGATGGAGACCTATATGGACAATGTATCAGAAATATTCACTTTAGGGAGGGCCACCTTAATGTCCAATCTGTACTGCTGCTTTAGCAGGTGAGTTACTTAATGAAATGGCCACTAGAAACATTTCTGAACAGGTTTGCAGTGGAAGATATGGGTATGCGAACACGTCAACACAAAACAAAGTGAAACTGTGAAATTAAAATTAGTCACACTCTTTGTGTTACTTTTTAAACAGAATGACCCAATGAAGCTGACCAAGTCTGTCAAATCATACTAAATATATGAATGTTAGACAGAAGACTCTTCTCCTCACTTTCTCATTTATATACATGTGTGTGTATGTATGTCTCCTTGCTTATTATAAAGGACATTGTTGGTAATAAGTGCTTCATAAGCAAAAAGGGAGGTTTCAACATGATGATTGACATAAAACATTCAGAACTTTGATCTGTACAGTTTAGTTTTTAATCTGAGAAGCACACATTTTGTAGAGAACATCGTCATCCTATGACCAACTTGGAAGGTTAAGGAAGAGTCCCCAGAATTTCCTTCCTTAAAGTAATAAATATTTCTTAAAGTTTTTGTTATATGTCCAGCACTGGTAGGGGTAATAAAGTTGATTTAAAACATCGTTCCTTTCGTGATCAAAGAACTGGAGATCATTATTGATCACAAAATAGAAAATTTTGATTATATCAAGTTAAAAAGCTTTTGTACAAACAAAACTAATGCAAACAAGATTAGAAGGGAAGCAACAAATTGGGAAAACATTTTTAGTTAAAGGTTCTAATAAAGGCCTTATTTTCAAAATATATAGAGAATTTACTCTAATTTATAAGAAATCAAGCCATTCTCCAACTGATAAATGGTCAAAGGATATGAACAGACAATTCTCAGATGAAGAAATTGAAACTATTTCGAGCCATATGAAAAGATACTCCAAGTCATTATTAATCAGAGAAATGCAAATTAAGACAACTCTGAGATACCACTACACACCTGTCAGATTGGCTAAGATGACAGGGAAAGATGACCAATGTTGGAGGGGAAACTGGGACATTGATGTTGGTGGAGTTGTGAATGGATCCAACTATTCTGGAGAACAATTTGGAACTATGCTCAAAAAGTTATCAAACTGTGCATACCCTTTGAAGCAGTGCTACTACCAGACTTGTATCCTAAAGAGATCTTAAAGAAGGGAAAGGGACCTGTACATGCCAAAATGTTTGTGGCAGCCCTGTTTGTAGTGGCTAGAAATTGAAAATTAAATAGATGCCCATCAATTGGAGAATGGTTGAGTAAATTGTGATATATGAATGTTATGGAATATTATTGTTCTGTAAGAAATGACCAGCAGGATGAATACAGAGAGACTTGGAGAGACTTACATGAACTGATGCTAAGTGAAATGAGCAAAAACAGGAGATTATATACTTCAACAACAATACTATATGAGGATATATTCTGATGAAAGTGGATATCTTCGACAGATCCAATTCACTTCCAATTGATCAAAGATGGACAGAATCAGCTACACCCAGAGAAAGAACACTAGGAATTGAATGTGGACTACTTGCATTTTATTTTTCTTCCCAGGTTATTTTTACCTTTTGAATCTGATTTTTCTTGTGCAACAAGAGAACTGTATGGATCTGTATACATATATTGTATTTAAGATATAATTTAACATGTTTAACATGTATGAAACTGCCTGCCATCTAGGGGAAGGGGTGGAGGGAGGGAAGGAAAAAGTGGGAACAGTAGTGAGTGCAAGGGACAATGTTGAAAAATCACCCATGCATATGTTCTGTCAATAAAAAGCTTTAATAAAAAAATTGTTCCTGCCCTCCAGATTATAATCTAGTTCAAGCAGAATTATCACTTGTGAAATAGTGAGGAATTAAGTGAAATCATTATGATTATAAGTTTAATAGATATTAACAAAGAGATCAGAAAAGATTTAAGAAAGGAGCTGGGTCTAGAGCTGAGAAACTGTAGGATTTGTATTTGTTCAGTCATTTTTCAGTCATGCCAAACTCTTCCTGACCCCATTAGTAGTTTTCTTGGCAAAGATACTGGAATAGTTTACCATTTACTGCTCCAGCTCATTTTACAGATCAGGAAACTGAGATACCCAAAGTTTAGGGACTTGCCCAAAATCACACACTTAGTATCTGAGGCCAGATTTGAATTCAAGAAGATGTCTTTCTATTTCAGGTCTGGAACTCTATGCACCTAGTCACCTAGCTGCTCGAGACTTTGGATAGGTAGAAGAAAAGATGGAGAATATCTATGGGGGGTAACCTAAGGACATAGACTCTTGTAGGGGGCTAAGGAGGATCCTGGTATGGCTAATGCTTAAACTGAACTAACTACCTTTCTACTCCAATTCTCCATCCCCTTCCAAATTTCCCTTTTACTGCATCAAGTCTACTGCAATAGCCAATTTAGGTGGCTTAGTGGAAAGAATTCCAGGTGTAGGAGACTTGAGGAGAAACCAGTTTAGAGGCATGAAATGGGGGGAACAACAAGTGGGGTACTGGAAAGTGCCCCAGATTTGGATTGAGAAGGGCTTTTTGATTTTGGACAAGTCTCTTAATTTCACCTATAAAAATGGGGATAATTGGATAATATACTATATTGTCAACAATAAAACATTCTACAAATGTCATTATTTGCGCAGTAAGAAGTGAATTGGAGAGGAAGGTGTGAATTCCAGAGAAAAGTCAAAGGAAGGAAGAATGGGTGGTTAAGATATAGATTGTCATTAATTTGTGAATGGTATTCTAAAAGTTGGCCTATAAATTAATTGTTTGGAACTCAAAAGACATTTTCCCATAGGAATATTTTTCCCATAGGATATTGTAAATGGTGGTTGTGTTCTCAGGCCAGCTTACCAAAATCGTGTTTAATTCCGTACTATGCCTGAAGCATTATACTATTTAAATTATACTTAGCTATCCTTTGTAATATTGCTTCTTTGTAAAAATGGATTCTGAGTTGTAACTAATTACTTCAAAGATAGAGGGAAGGAGACAGGAAAGGAAGGGATGGTTCATATTCTCCAGGATACCAATAACTACTTTTTACACCAGCCTAAGAAAACATAATTCAGAGGATAAAACCTGCCTTGGAAAGCAAAAACCTCAGATAAAGATGTACCCTAAGCTTTGTTACATTTCATTCTCAAGTTGGGTATTAAAAATTAGGGATCAGGGAAGAAGGAAGAATTAAAGACCACCCCAAAGTATTTAATGTAAGAGCCTGAAGAAATAGTATTATCTATTGGTTGGATGGTTGGTTTCTGTCTTCATTCTCAAAGAGGACCATAATAATATCACTGTTAGAATAAATTACAGTGCATCTAACTGTGGCTGATCAAACCAATATAAGCTCTGAATGCTCTGCCACAGGTCAGACACAGATAGTCCCTATGAACATTTGGGGTGGCTTGTCTAATTTTGTGCACCTTGCATTTCTTTTGGGCTAATTCAATTCTGCTTTGTCCACAAAGCACAGAATCTTCTGTGCTTTTCTGACCACCTTGTGAGCACTTGCCCTTGTGTGAATTCTCCATAAAAAAATTTTTTTGGCAAGCATACATTTGGCATCCAAACAATGTAACCAGCCCAATGGAGTTATGCTCTCTGCAGTAGAGTTATTTCTAATAAAAACTGAGTAATTCTGTAGGGAATCATGGGGAGGAGGTACAAGGAAAATGGGTAATCTTAAACTTCTTCCACTAGCAACCCCTTTTCACCTGATAATTTTTATATAACCCCAGGTATACAGGTATATAAAATAAGTATATAAATCAAACATTTACAGATAATTAATCATAATTTTCTGTCCCTCACATTCAGTTATGAGATTCATATGAGGTTGTAACCCAGTTTTTAAAAAAAAACTTTGCTTAAAGGCATAGTCTTTAAAGCATTTTTCTCGCCATAACATGAGGTTTTCAATTTTTATTATATTTTTTATCATTTTTAATCATTTTTATTTTAAAAAGAGGAAACAGGCTATAAGAGGGTAAGTGAATTGCCCAGCTACTATTTATCTGAGGTGGATTTAAATCCAGTTCCCTTTCTTTCAAATCAACACATAATCTCAGTTCACAGAATCTCAGTGAATGAACAAATGTAGAGTGGCTAAACAAACATGGCACATAAATATTAGAGAATGTGACTACACTGTAATTAACCTGGAATATGAAGGCTATAGAGAAGCATGAAAAGATTTATATGAAAGAGGGCAGCAGAACCAGGAAAACAATATACACAATGACTATAAGGATGCAAATGACAAGGACAAAAACCAAAACTAAACATTATGATTACAATGACTAAACCTGGCCTGGAAAAGAAGGGACCAGAAAAGACGCCTCTCTCTTCTACAGACCTAAAAGACTATGGATGTGGAATAATGCTTCTGTTGTCAGACTCAGAGGATGTGTTAGTTTTGCTGTACTGTTTTTCTCTTAAAAAAAAAAAAAAAAAAAAAACTTTGTAAATAGGGATGGCTCTCTGATCGGGGGAGGGAAAAGGATATATTTAGAAGGTGATTTAAAAAAAATGTTTTTGATGGTGAGTAGTTTCCTTAGGAAACCATTAGGAATCTTTTTTTTCTTTTTAATTCCACCTTTGATGTGATTTCATTGGTGTATTGAGCTCATAGTGAGTAACATCCTCTATCAGTGCAGATCAGGGCCTTCTGGGTAATTTGAGTCTCAGAATGTTGCTTAGGGCACTGACAGGTGAGATGACTTTGCATAGATATATAGTCAGATGTATCAGAGGCAGGATTTCAACCAAGGTTTTCCTGACCTAAAGCTCAGCTCTCCACTATACCACCTTGTCACAGGCATGCTTTATTAGTTTAGTGGAAAACTTTTTTTTTTTCAACAGATTTTACTTTATGCCATTAGCCTACTTGTAGAAGTATTCTATGATTTATTCTTTCCCAGAGTGGCCTAGACAACATCAATAAAAGCTAGATTTAAATCTTGGCTCTGATTTTTTTTTTTAAACTAGCTATGCAAGGATAAATTACTGGGGCGAGGGGGAAGAAGTTGGGAGGGGAAACAACTTTACTTCTTTTTTGTCTTTTTTCGTCCATAACCTGGGACTTTTCTGACACTTTCTTTTCTTTGCTTTAGAAATCCCAACCTATTAATTACTATTAATTAAAATTAATAACAATTATAATAACTCAATATTTATGTAGTGCTTTAAGATTTGCCCTGGATCACTCCTACCATTATACATGCTGCCAAATAAAGATGGAGAAAAGCACACAACTGTTCTGTGTCCACTACAAATCTGCTACACATCCTCAATTGGGCCCTTACTGCTGCCAGGCAATCCTATTATACTCCCTTACCAACTCACTCTCACAACAACTCTTCCAAATTCTTTTTCTCCTCAAACCCCTGAGTTCTCCCTCCACTTCTCCCCCTCCTTGCCTCACAATTTATAGAAAAAATTGAGGCCATTTCCCCTGAGTTCCCATTTCTCCCCTCTTCCTCATCTTCTATCATGTCTTCTTCCATCATTTTCTCCATCACTTCTGCCTCACATGAAGTGGCCTTTCTTCTTAAGGCTAGAGCCATCTTCTTCCATCCCCTCTCTGACACTTATTTTCAATCTCTCCCTATCTACTGGCTCATTCCCTACTGACTACAACTAAAAAAATTCTCAGTTATCCTTTTCATCCCTGCCATCAGCCTATACATTTTCTGCTCTTAAGGGCTAAACTTGAAAAGGCCAGCTACAATCTGTGCCTCCACTTTCCTGGCTCTTTTCTCCTCACAATCTGGATTCTCACCTTATCATTGAGCCACTGAAACTACTCTCTCCAAAATCACCAATCCTCTCTTAGTGGCCAAATCTTAGCGGCCTTTTCTCTATCTACTTGCAGGCTACTGAAAGGCTGTTGGAGATGAAATTTTGGAGGTCAGCAGGGAAATTGGAACAGGATAGGTAGATCTGAGAGTCATCACCTCAGAAGTGGCAGGCAATTGAATCCATGGAAGCTGATGAGATCACCAACTATAGTTGTATAAAGGAAGAAAAAGACCCAGGACAGACCCCTGAGGGACACTTAGAGGTAGAAAGCATGATCTGGAGGAGCATCCACTAAAGGAAATGAAGAATGAAGTCAGAGAAGGAGGGAGGAGAACCGGGAGAGAGTGGTGCTTCAAAAAACCTAGAGACAAGTGAGAGTATCAAAGTATCTGATATCTTTTACAAGCCACAGAGGCAAAGAGAATGAGGATCGACAAATTATCTCTTGCCTTTCCCATTAGACTTCCAGCTTCTTAAGGGCAGATTGTCTTTTCCCTTTCCCCTCCCCCCCATTCCTAGGTTTAGCATAGATCCTTATACATAGTAGGTGCTTCATGAATGTTTATTGATTGATATTTGTTTTCATTTGATTCGATCTTCATAAGAACTGTGAGCGGAAGGGGCTATTATGTTCCCAAATCTACAGATAAGTCAACTGAGGCTTGAAAGAAGTTAAGTGACTTGTCCAGGATCATAGTTAACAAGTGTCAAATTGAGAATTTGAACTCAAGTCTTCTTGAGTACAAGTTTATTCACTGCCTCACCTATTTTACATATTCTTGAATAAAAAGTATTATTGTTAAAAGAAAAATCAAATTTAAAAAGTTCGGTTGTCGTAAAAAGGCATCATTATTAAAAAAAACCCACAAATAAAAAAAAAACCAATTTTTAAAAGTTTAGTTGTCATAAAAAGGTATTACTAGTAAGAAATGAAAACCAAATTTTAAAAATTCATTGTCATAAAAATATTGGTTAAAAAAAAGTCATATTTAAAAAGTTTAGTTAGTAAAAAGCATTATTAATTTTTTAAAAATTTAAGCTCATTTGTCATGAAAAGGTATCATTGGTAAAAAATAAAAATTATATTTGAAAGTTCAAGTTGCCATAAAAATGTATTCTTGGTTAAAAAAAAAACAAATAAAAATCAAATTTTAAAAATTCAGTTGTCATGAAAAGATATTATTTGTAAAAAAAAATTGCATTTAAAAATTCAGTTGTCACAAAAATGTATTCTTGGTCAAAAGAAAAACAAATAAAAATCAAATTTTAAAAATTCAGTTGTCATGAAAAGATATTATTTGTAAAAAAAATTACATTTAAAGATTCAGTTGTCACAAAAATGTATTCTTGGTCAAAAGAAAAACAAATAAAAATCAAATTTTAAAAATTCAGTTGTCATGAAAAGATATTATTTGTAAAAAAAAATTGCATTTAAAAATTCAGTTGTCACAAAAATGTATTCTTGGTCAAAAGAAAAACAAATAAAATTCAAATTTTAAAAATTCAATTGTCATTAAAAAGATATTATTGGAAAAAAAAGAAAATTAAAACAAAATTACGAAGTTCAGCTGAGTCATAATAAGTAGAGTATTCCTGATTTTAAAAAAAAAGTTCAGCTGAGTCTGGCACGCCTGCCAGGGATGCAGCCCGGCCCCAGCTGGGCAGGAAGAGAAGTGTCTACGAGTTGGCCAGGGCTGGGGGAGGGAGCAGGGACGAGGAGGGAGCGCTTCACGCCTGCGCACTGGCGCCACCGCGCTCCCTCCCTCGCTTCCCGGGCTCACCGCCGCCCAGTGTGTGGCGGCTGCGCACTGGGTACGGGCCGAGGAGGGGCGGGCGAGCAGTCAGTCAGTCCCGGAGCCGGACGGCTGGGCCCGCAGAGCGGAGTTGGTCTGGGCCGAGCCGAGCCTTGTCGCGCGAGGCCCAGGAGGAGACCACGCTCCCAGCTCCGCGGGACTCTGCTCCTTCCCAGCCGCCTCCTCCGCCGGGGGCGGGGACGCTGCCGGACACGCCGGACGCTTTGCCGGTCGCCGCCGCCATGGCCGCCATATTGAATCGGAAGTGAGGCGGGAGGGGGCCGAGGCGGCTGCCGGCGCCGGCGCCGGAGGTTGAGTCGCTCTTCCCGGCCGCCCCCGCCCAGGGGAGCCCGGCCCGGCCCGCGCGCGGCGAGGAGCGAGGCACCCGGGCGGCGGAGCGCGGCCCCCGCTGTCGCGAGCGGGCGGGCTGAGCGGCGGGGAGGGGCTCCGGGCCCAGGGCCCCGGCCGCGAGGAAGATGGCGGACCCGGCCGAATGCAACATCAAGGTGATGTGCCGCTTCAGGCCCCTCAACGAGGCCGAGATGGCCCGGGGCGACAAGTACGTGGCCAAGTTCCAAGGCGAGGACACCGTCATCGTTGCGGTGAGTGTCTCCCGTCCCGGCGCGGGGCTGGGGGCTGCTGCTCCCTCCCCGGCTCTTCCCACCCACGCCCTTTCCGCGCGGGCCCCCCCCCCCCCATTCCGGGAGCTTTGAGTTAGACGCGCAGTCCCAGCTACTTGTTGGAAACTCTGCCTGTCACTTTCCTTGCGGGTCCTCGGGGCGAGGGGAAAGGCTTACCTTCCTACCCGCATCTAGGTCTGCCCCTTCCGACGCCCGCCCCTCTCCGACCCTTTCTTCTGGTTTTCCCTACGAATGCAAGCTTGTTCCCTATTTGGCTACAAAAGAAAGGGACGGCGCTCAGAATATCCCGCCGGTTATCCTAGATGAAAAACTGCAAATTGACCCGAAAGGCTTAGCTCCCTCTCCCCACCCCACCCCACCCCTATCTTTTTGCTCTTTGTCAGAAGGAAACTTACCCGATTTTTAAATTTTCGATTCAAAAAGGCACTGCTGTTGTGTCGTATTTTGACCCAAAGGAAACTTTTCCAGAAGAGATCGATCAGATAACTAGACTTTCTTTTCATTTAGATACATACCTGGAAATGTAGCCAAGCTGTCCCATGCAGCCCAGGCCTGCCACAAAGGAAATTACAAAGTTACTTGGTGAAGGGAAGTAAGCGGGTAGCGATGTTACAGTTTCTCTCTGCATAAGGATGCTAGTAGTGACTAAGCTTTCTCTTTGACTTAGAATAGTGTACTGGATTCATTATTCAGGGATACTTTCAATAGGCTTTCCCAAACGTGTGAGGATCCTAAAGTGCTAATAAGTAAGTAAAGCCTACGCTGAACTGGTAAAGACTTAGTTCTTGCTTTCCCGTTGAAATCAGGAGAGTCTGCAGCGCTAATTAAGTATGTCATTCTTCAACTTATTTTAATTTTAGCCACTGACAGAATTATAGCTATTGACATTCCACATTCAGTAACACATTTAGGGCAGTTTAATTTGGAAAGAAAGTCAGAGTAATATTGGAGAAGTTTTAAAACCTTGAAATACATGGTAAAGTGTTAGTTTTCTTCTTTTCTCCCCATTTGTTTTTCCCAAATTCAACTTCAGAAAATGAATGACAGCTCTTAAAATGGTAGCTTTTCAGTGTGGTCTGGGTCTTTAGCAAACAAGTTGACTAACTGCCAACAGATGGTATGTTGAAGGACTTGATGGCAGTCTGATTCTTAGTTGATCATAAGCTTTTGCTGCAAGTTCAAAGAATGGTTAAGTGTTTAAACTTAATGCAGGAAAAATCATCTTTCAGTAAAGGACATTAATAGGCTATATTAGATGCTCAGTTATAATCTTTTTCCTTCTAAACTTATCCTTCACGTGTCATTTTCCAATATTATTAATATTTATCCTAAAATTTGGTGGTCATAAGTATAATAAAGTTAGGTTGGATGTTTTGTTTACAATAAAATTTTGGACACAAGTGTGTCAAGAAAAACTTGGAAGAAACTATTGAATAATTGTTCCTAACAAGCATAGATGCATTAATATTTTACTTTTACTTCAGATATCCTTGGTATAAAATAATGGAAATAGGTTAGGCAAAAAACTTAAGATAGGTGATTGAATGGGCATCAGTAGGAAAGGATTGGGAAGGTCTGACATTCAGACAAAAGTAGAAAATAATTTAATTTTTTTTTGAAAAAAATGCAGCACAGAGGTTTGCAGAAATGCAAGTAAACTTTGAGATTTAATTACAAGGGCTAAGAACTGTCATGTTTATTATCAGTGCATTATATCAGTTTTTGATTTAAAGTGGCTTTTATTTTCCTCAAGACCAGAGCCTCATATTTTTGGTGAATTTTAGTAAGTAGATTATTTCTTTTTTTAAGTAGGTATTTAAATATGTTTTTATTTTTGTACTAAAAGCTTCTCTAATTGTAAGCATTAATTTTCCATAATTTTTTTTTGAGTCACATGTCTTAAACATGTTTTTAAACATGTCTCTGTTAAACTCAACTAAAGAAGGATTCGCCAAAGGTATAGGGGATACAAAGACAAAAAAAGTGAAATAGCTCTTGCCCTTTTAAGGAGTTACATTCTTCTAGGAAGAATGAAATATTAAATCACTGGGGAAAAAAAAGAAATATTAGAGCACTCTGAATGTTGCTATGGAAATTAATATAAGAATCCTACGTTTCTTCAGCATTCATTTTTTTTTTTTTTGCTCTGTACTTAAATACTTTTCCTCTACTGTTCATAGATATGACTTATCTACACGCAAATCAATCTAATTTTTTATGATCATTTGGTCTCTGTATTTTCTTGTCTGTTTTCTGATTCATCATTCCTACTGCAGATGTAATACATATAATGAAAGATAAGTTTGCAAAATGAATTTTGTTAAAACGTTTTTTCAGCTAGCATAAACTTTCTTACATTGACCTCTGAGTTTAGAAAAAATAAGTGATTATAGTTCAGAGTTAATATATTTTGATTTTTGCATTTATGTATGGAAAATAAGACTTCATCCCACATAGAAATAATTTGTTTAGTCACAGAAAGTAAAGTTGCTTAAACATCATTAAGAAAAACAATTCCTACCTGTTTGGGCACCATTAAAGTAGAGGAGCATGCTGATTTGCATCACTTTTAGTGCTTTTGCTGTATAGGAGAAACTAGGCATGTAGACATAAAGTAGGTTCCCTTAAAACAACAGAAAAATGAATAAGAAAAAATACTTCCTACCTGTTGTTTCACTGGTTAGGTGGAGCATGCTGGTTTGCATCACTTTTCTAAGCAGCATTCCTTTTATGGTGAATGACTTCACACAGTAGAGTCTGCCAGAACCAAGTATAGGCAGTTATATCTCTTGAAATGAGAGGTGCATAAAACTGATTAGGTCATCTTGGCCATTCCCTTGCCTGAGGAGAACACGGTTCAATTTGAAATGCTTGATTTGGTTTTTGGTGCTTCTGGCTAGCCTTCTGCCTTGAAAAATATAGAGGAATATCATCCAGACATACTTGTTTATTTGTTTTGGTTTTGTTTTTTAACAGGAAGCCAAAAAAAAAATTATTTCTATTGAAACATCAAGTAATAAGAGTTGTGGTAGTTAAACAATAGTTGTTTTTTTGGATTTACCAGAGCATCAACCTAAGTGAGGAAAACCTAATATAGTAGATTACCATGTTATCTGAACAGATGATCTCTACTTAGAATTCCAGGGGAAGGCTGATCACTTACCAGGATTATGTGTTTGACTTTGTTAATTACTAAATTTGCCTAGTCTATGTGAATATAAGGGAAAGAAGCATCATTTTATGAGAAAAGTAGGATATAAACATGGTCCAGGTAAATGACCCATTTCCTTTTTTTTTTCCCCTTGATTCCCAGTCATGTGAATTCATCTTGTGACTGAGTGCGTGTATACAGGAAATCTGAAACTGAGTATGTCTTAAGATAGGTAAATGGAAAAGTTCCATAATATATGTGTCTAAAGACATGTTTTTAGTTAAGAACCAACTTCTAGAGTATGCATATGTTATAAGTTTGAGTCTTCTTTTGTTCACATTTCAGTTGGAAAGATGTTCAAGAAGTTTCTTTGGCCTCTTATTGCCTTTAGAATAAAATACAAAATCTGGCATAAAAGGCCTTCACAAATATGACTCCAGTTACCTTTTAAAAATTATTTCATATTTCTTTCCCATATTCTATTGTGTTCCACTTTGACAAATCTTCGCCTCAAGGCTGACCTACCTCCTTTTCAAGGATATTTCTTACACTATTTCTTGAGTGTAGGTAATTCATGGAAGTATGCTCAAATCTATTTGCACTTGAATAATATTGACTACCAGAGAAAATTTCAATAGAATACAATTTAAAATTTTTTTTAATCTTTAAAATGAGAAGTTTAAACTACTGAATTAGACAAATTTTAAATTTCCATTTACTCTACATATTCAGCCAGGTCTTGTTATTTCTACTTTCATGTCTCTTCTCTATGTTCCCTTTTACAACTACAACAGCTTTTGGCTCTTCAAGCCTGGAGAACTATAATAAACTACTTTTAGCATTAACCTTTTCTCATTCCAATCCATCCTCCATTCAGCTGCTAAAGTGATTTTTCTAAAGCATATCATGACACCCCACTTCCTCCTGTGCCCTTTTCCTTCCCTATTCCCCGCCTTCCCCCCCCCCAAAAAAAAAAAAAAAAAAAACCAGCAGCGACTTCTATCACCTCCACTCCAGAGACTTTTCCCAATCCTCTCTCACTCCTCCCACTGGTAGCATTCTTCTTCTGAGATTATCTTCCATTTATATTGTATATCTTGTCTGTTTATTTTGTATGTATATATACACCTTTTTGCTATTGTCTTCATCAAGATGTGAACTTCAGTGGATAAAAACTTTTTACTTTTCATTGAATACCCAGAATTTTTGGGTATTCAGTATTTCATTGAATACCTAAAAATAAAGAATTTTCTTTATTTTTAGCACAGTATGGAACATAGGTAATTGTTTAATAGATTTTTTGTTGCCTAATACCCCAGACATGATCAGTAATTGTAAAATATCTTAAATTGCTTTCTAAGTGTAAAGGATCATTTATGTAAAGCTATATAATACCCCAAACAGGAAACTCAAATTCTCAAATTTTTCTACTGTTGTTACCTTCAATCCATGCCTTTTTTCCTTTCTTAAGGCACATGTCTGCTCCATCTTTTTGAAATATTGTTTAGAATTAGTACAATACTTATAGTAGTATGTCACAAAATAGTTTAAACTTTAGAAGTTAAAATACTTAAAAAGAGAAAGAAAAGAGTACTTTTGAATAACAAGAATTTTATGACCCATCATGGTCCCAAAGTGAAAGTCTTCTCTTCTTCCTATTTTGAATTGTGGGCTATATGCTTAAGTTTTTAGCTGTCACTTCTGGGTCTTTCTACTGGTTTTTTTTTTTTTTATCTGAAATGTGCTTGCTAATAAGAAAGCAATCACAAATGAAGGAACCAAGTTTTATACCAGCTGATACAGGTCTGAGCATTTGTTCAGGCTTCTAAGAGTGAGTTTAAATAAAACCCTGGCTCCTTGTGTTTACTACTACTGAACCAGATTATTAAAACAACTAACTTTTTTTTTTAATTGGGGTTATTAAATAGAATCAAATGGAGAATCCTTCAGTGATAAGGTCTTCAAACCTCTACTTAAGGATATTTGATTCTTAAGTGTTATCAGGACCCTAGGTTTGGTTTGGTTTGGTTTGATTTTTTTAAAGATCTCCATTATCTCTTTACCTTATATCTATATTTCTTTGGCTTGTTTCTTAACTGAAATATTTAATTTAAATATTAAATAAAATATCTATTTTATATCTCACAGATTAGTCAGGTTAATCTTCCTAAAGAAATGCTACATTGGGGGCAGCTAGGTGAATAAAGTGAATAATACAGTGAATAAAGCATACTAGCTCTATAGAGCTAGCCATAGCTCCACATGGAGTCAGAAGTACCCGAGTTCAAATGTGACCTCATACACTTAACACTTACTAGCTAGTATGATCCTAGACAAATCACTTAACCCCAATTGCCTTGCCAAAGAAACAACAACAAAAACCAGAACTACTAACACTTGTAAAAAAAATTTTTTTAGAAATATTTTTATAAAGTCTTTAATGGTAAGTTACCTTTAGGTTAAAATCCAAGCTTCTTATTCTGGCATTTAAGGCAGTCTGGATCTAATTTACCTTTTCAAAGCCTTTCCTTACTATTCTCCCATCTTTATTTCTTTTAAAAAATTTTTTTCTTATGTTTATTCATTTTTAATTTCTAAATACAAAGACAAAAAAAGAACATTTCCAAGTATACAGCATAACATAAAAAGAGGATTCAATATAAAACCATAAATTTCCGTTTCACACCGTATTAACTTTTTTGAAAAACTATATACTACTAGACATCATTTCCAAAGCTACACCACTTTTCTGTGCTTCTAAGTTTTCTTTTGTTCTCTGATGGGTCCTATTTTATATTCTGAACAATCAGGACTACTTATGTTATCTGCCCAAAATATGCCAAACTTTCTGAAACCTTTCTCACTCATGGTTCTGCCTATTGAAATCCTACTCATCTTTTAAGGCCCAGTTTGAATTTCAGTTTTAGATTTCTGATGTTATGATTCTGATGAGTTACCTTCTTCATAATGCTTTTCTCTGATCACCAAAGACAGAAGTACTTCTGCCTCCCTGGGTACTTTTGTAACAGTTAAGTTTGTATCACTAATATAGAACTTAAGACTTTGTACGGTAACTATTGAATACAGTTTAAAATTCCTAGGAGAGTCTGATCTCTTTAAAGACAGAGACCTAACTTTTTTTTTTAATGGGTCTACTTCACAGTGCCCTGTATATACTAGGCTTTGAATGAATAGTATAAATATAATTATAATGTAAAATAAATTATTTTAGTTTCTTATAGAAAGCTTGTTTTTACCTCCAAGGTTCATTATAGCTATAAGATTTTATATTATATGTATATTTCTTTTTTTCCTTACAAAATAAGAAAAAAAAAAAGGAAAAACAGAAAAGGAATAATGTAGTTTTTTAGCTTTTTTTGGAACTAAGAAATTAAGTTTTTGTTCTTTTTATAATTGCAATATAATTAAAGAATGAAAGTACAGCATTTTCTTTGGATTTTTGTATAGCAGTACTATGAATCTATTTTTTCAAAAGAAATGTTTTAGTCTTTACTTTGGAAGGGTTGAACAATAAAGAACAATATAATTGGCTGTTTCTGTTAGGATTTTTCTGAGAGGGTTTTTTTTCTGCAGATTTTTTTAAATCATCAAAACAGTTCATTGTGCTTTGTTCTACAGAATTAGCCATAATAAATTTTTATTGAAATTTTAAATAAGCTCTACTAAGGGAAGTTTTGGAAGACTAGGTTAAAACTGAGTAAATGTCTTACTGTGAAGTGAAGTTTTAAAAAGTGTTAAAATATCTTTGGAAGCTTTTTCTTACAGAATAATATTCCTTGTTCCTCATACAATTCCAAAAGCATCCATAATAAAATAAATTCGGGCACTACTTCACCATCAAGTTTGGTCTGTCTTAATTACCTTATCCTTGTATCATTTTTATCAGTCAGTCAATAAAAATTTGTTAAGTACCTATTATATGCTATATATTGGGTTAAGTGCTTTTTCTGTCAATTAACTATGATTTTGGCTAAATTGGAATTATTAGCCAAATTGCAGTTGTCTTGCCGAATGGCTACTTATTATTTCCTTCAAGAATATATATATCTGGCAGAATAGAGATGAAATCAAGTGAAATTTCTTTTCCATTTTATGCTTCTCTACATATATTATATGCTTTTATATATTCATCTTAAGAGGCTAGAAGGTTTTTGAATTCTTTAATTTTCATTTATTCATATTGTATCTGCTTTTCTTAGTATGTTATCAAGAATTACCTTTTAAATAGCATAGATTGGACTATTAAATACTTTTAAAAATATTAATGTTATAATTGCTTACATTTGTAGCACTTTACTAGTTACAAAGTACTTTAACAATCCAGTAAATATAAATACATTATAAATCCAAGCAATATATTTGACTATTTCTTGAGGGTTTTTAGGAATACAAGTCTTAAATTTATTTATCTATTCCATTTAGCAAGTACTTTATAAGTATTTGTTGTTTTCATTTTTAAGAAGAAAAAATGTTTGCAGAATTTTTCAAATTCAGATACATTCAGTTAAATGTACCCCTTGGTTAATACATTGTTGATATTTTCTTTGTAGCCAGGGAAGTGACATTCAGGATATTTTGTGTCCCTTTATTTGGGAAGACCAATTGCCAAAGTGGTTTTTTAGGTATCTGGAGATACTTAAAGCAGACAGGTTTAAGATTAACTATTTCTTTCAGAACTAAGAAACTGAGAGCTATTTTAATTCCCTTTCCCTTAATTAACACTGAGATAAATTAAAAAATGTTGTGTCAAGGGTACATGTGAGTTAGAGGTGTGTATTAATAATACTCTCATAATTATATAGCCCTTTAAGATTTACCTTAAAATTAAAAAGCTCAGAACCCTGTGAAGTAAATAGTACAAATATTATAAAGATACTGAGATTTGTAGAAGTAAAGAGACTTACATGATCATCCTTTTGGTGAATATCAAGGATCGGATTTTATCCAGATCTCTATTTATTACCAGGTAAGACTAAGTCTACTCTATAATATATTTTTTGTTTCTGCTTTTTCCCTCCATATAAATATAGACTTCAGTTGTGGGTCACTACTGTTTAATTAGTCTTATGGTCATTGAGGGCAGGTACTATGTCTTATTCTTTCTTGTTATCTCCTACAAGGGCCATAGTGTCTTTTCTATAGTACGCTTTCAGTAATACTTGTTGAATGAATAATTGTCCAATATTTCTAGTTGATAACAAGGATTATGTTATTGTGTTCCTTGTTAAATAACAGACCAAGCAGAGTTGAAAAGACTTACTCCAGTGCCTTGTCTCCTAGCTTCTGATGATTTCATTATTTTTTCTTATTATGCTTAGCTCAAGTTGGTGGCATTTGACATTTATATTATTTACAAATTTCATTGTACCATCATTGCCTTGGCTTAAGTGACCCTAAATGATTCTCTAGATATGTTGTGGAAGGACATCTCTTTCAATGCTTCCAATTTACAGATAAGGAAAATGAAGTAAAGGATTTTAAATTTGGAACAAAAATCAGTTGTAGAGATCCATGAGTTCAACCTTATTTCACAGTTAAGAAGGTATGTCCCTCCTCTCTCTGAAGAGTTAAGGTGACTTCTTTCTTAGAGCATAAAGCATAGAACTAGTGATGTTCATGATCATTCATTAAATGATCTCATAACGCCTAGTTTGAATTCCTCAGGTCTTGTTCTGAAGCTAGTCTTAGGAGGCAGCTGCCACAAGAGTATACTTGATGTAGATTCACATTACCTGGATTATTAACTCTGTGACTTTGACCAATTCACTTAACTTCTCTGAAGCCGATTTTTTCTCATCAATAAAAATGAAGGGTTTGAGCTATATGTTCCTTTCTCCAAATTGATCAATTTCTCTGATTCTTTAAGCTAAAGATATGGCAATGTCTACTGAATTAATATATCAACTTGAAAATTCTTTTGGAGGAAACCTAAAAAACCTTTTGCTTACTATATGAAAATGAACTTTCTCATTTGAATGTAAAATGAACTTAATCTGCTAAGTAGTTTACAATTCCTTCTGTATCAATTTTTATCTATAATAATAGGATAATAATAGTATCTAATCACTTGTCTTCAAAAATAACTAAGCCATTTATCCTGTTTTTAATGATTTCCAGAATCAAGTTAATGTTTATTCCCTGCTTTTCAAAGGAGTTGAAGACATGAGTGAGGACTAGGGAGACTGACAGAAAATTGCACGTAGGTGAAACATGAATAAGTACTACTTGGTTTTATCTCCATTATGATTCGGGCTTATCCCCAGGGGTAATGGTAAGAGTTCAACAATTATAAAGCATTTTATGGTTTCATAATGATAGCAAGCATTTATATAGTGCTCTAAGATTTTCAACAGTTTAAAATGCACTTTTCTCACAACCCTTTGGTGTGAAGTATTCTAATTTTTATAAATGAGGAAACTGAGACTCAAAAGTGACTCATCTACACTCACACAGATGTCAGAGTCAGGACTGTCCTGATCCTTGCTCTTCTGGATTTAAGTGCGTTGCCTGTTTTACCAATCCTTGTTGCCCTGGAGATATATAAAGGTTCAGATGACACTGGGCCAAAATAGTACAATTTAATTCACTTTTGAAGACAGGAGACCTATGCTCACCAAGTATCCATCGAATAAAATAGAAGATTATTAGACCCTTTGGATTATTTTATATTTGTCCTGAAATAGATTCTCATCTCCAAGTTGGTTCTGGAGCTCCTTTAACTTCTTAGAGGTCTTACAGCTTAGAAATAATCTAAGTAAAATAGAAATTCCTAAGGAGGGAGCAAGAAGATGAGGATCATGTGAAAGAATATTTCTCTTGATTTTTCTTTTCCTTTCCTGCCATATTTATGATGAGTTGATATAATATAAATTCTCAAGAGACAAATATCAGTGTATAGAATAGAATATTGAAAGACAGTAATAGTTGAACATGGGTCATAAATTAGTGCATATTGATCATCTGTATGCTATAGAATGAATTCTGTATTCTATTAGAGCCGCCAAGGCTAACATAAGTATTTTATTGCCCATGGCTGATATACTCTCTTATAAGAAGTTGCTTCATGAATCATTCTCTCTCATATTAATTTCTCCTTATTTGCCAGCTTCTATGCTATCTAAAGCATAATCAGATCTTCTCTTCCTAAAAAATTCCTTTGACCCTGTTTCTGTCCCCTTAAGCTATAGTCATAGAAATCCCTGCTTATAGTGGCAAACTGCCAAGCCTCTACAGTTGTTCCTTTTGGCTCTTTAAATCTGGCTTCTACTCTATTCTCTGCAAGGATACTATGATCTTTCAAGCTGCTGAATCTGATGGCAGAGGATACTCATTCTCTGCAACTTAGAATATACTGAACAGTCATTTTCATATATTCTATTAACCTTTGACTTGCATGCAAATCTCTTACCTTCCCTTTCCCTTCTCCTCTCTGATCACTCTTAAATACTTATCTGTGTTTTCATTATTCCCTTGGATTCTGATTCTGATTGTGGATTCTGACTGATTACTTTTCAGTCTCCTTTGCTGAATCATCATCCATGTCCGTCCTGTAAGTGTTTCACACCTATCACCCTGTAAGTGTTTCACAATTTCAATAACTTTGAAATTCCTATCTGACCATAAACTCCTGTCCTTCTGTATTTGCTTATCCTGTATTCCTACTAAAACTATTTTTTAATCTTCATTGTGACTTCTGGTCTCTTTCTCTCTCAGTGGTTTCTCAGGCATTATGATCGAAATGAAGATAAACTGAGGCACAAAGTTTTGAATGTTCAATTTATTGATTGCAATAAAAGGGGTTTTTGTTTATCACTATGCAGCTCTCCAGTGACTACTAAGACATTTCC
Source organism: Sarcophilus harrisii (assembly GCF_902635505.1). Lineage (NCBI taxonomy): Eukaryota > Metazoa > Chordata > Mammalia > Dasyuromorphia > Dasyuridae > Sarcophilus > Sarcophilus harrisii. The sequence continues at coordinate 223,151,112 of NC_045430.1, forward strand.
CAGATATCTCCAATAAAAGTATTTAAAATGCAATTTATTATCTTGTGTCCCAAACCTACCCTGCTTACAGACTTCCTTTCCCCCCCCCCCCCCCCCCCCCCCCCCCCCCCCCCCCCCCCCCGCCCCGTTGTAGGTTCCATCATTCTTCTAGTCACTTTGGTTATTAACATTGGAGTCAGTCTGACTGGAGTCAGAGTCTTGGTTCTACCTTCATATATCATACCTGTCTCCTTCTCTTTCCACTTACACACCAGTATAACTCTGGCCCTCTCCTGGACTAAGATGATAGTCTCCCAATTGGTCTCCCTGCCTTAGGCTTCTTCCCCTTCCACCCACCAAAGTTTTTTCCAGAATCAAGCCTGAACATGACATGTCTCCATTCAATAAACTAGTGGCTCCTTATTGCCTTCCAGATCAAATATAAGCTCTTCTATTTTTTAAAGCTTTTGTAACCAGTCTATATTTTTTGACATCATTATACATGATTCCCTTTCTTGTGCTTTCTAATTTACCAAAACTGACCTTATCTCACTTCTTCACACATGGTCTTCCATTCTCAACTCCATTATTTTGCACTGCCTTGCCTGTATTTTGTATTTTGAATACCTTTGTCAAATATTTATTCTTCCTTACTGCTGCCTCATTAGAAGATACAACTCAGTACGGGCCACAACATAACATTCCACTCTTTCTGTTATTGTTTGTTGCATTTTTGTTTTTTCTTCTCAGGTTATTTTTACCTTCTTCCTAAATCGATCTTCCTTGTACAACAAGATAAGTGTATAAATATGTATACATATATTCTATTTAACATATACTTTAACATATTTAACATGTATGGGACTATCTGCCATCTGGGGGAGGGGATAGAGGGAAGGAGGGGAAAAGTTGAAACAGTAGTTTTTGCAAAGGTCAATGCTAAAAAATTACCCATGCATATGTTTTGTATGTAAAAAGCTATAATAACCCCCCTCCAAAAAAAAAAATACAACTCAAGCTCTATTTTCTGCCTGAAACCTTTCCAGATTCTCCTTCAAGTATCCTCTTTTTATCTTAATTTTGTTGTATTTAAACTATATTTATTTTGCATTTATTCTTTATATGTTTACATGCATTTTGTCTCCCTGGATAAACAATGAAACTTATTTATTTTGTGTTTGTATTAGCAGCCCCTAGAATAGTGCAAGGCGTGTGGTAGATATTAATAAATGCTTGTTGGGAATTTGGGTTTGCAAGGAAAGGGCCATCTCAATTCTTCATGTGAAATCAGAGTGACCAGGAGATAACTGTAGAAGGCATCTGAATGATTTTAGATAAGGAATAGAAGAGAAAAGGGAATTCTCTACTTATGACCTCAGAGTTGGGGGGGAGAGGTTGTTTATTTTTTCAGTGAAATAGGGATAATCTTAGCTAGAAGGGGGGGGGGGGTGAAAAACTGTGGGAGAATTAAGGAGGGATGAAAAAGTTGCAAGAATCTCTTTTAAGTGGGATGATATGCCTTACCACAGTGAGAGCTCAATAGAGGTGCTCAAAAAATGCTTGTCGATTGATCTGAAATCCAACATCTTGCCGAAGCTTCACTCTCAGATGTCTTTTGTACTTTACCAAAATTTCCCTCTGAGTATCCTATTGGCATTTTTAACACATCCAGAATGTTAGCTGGATATCTTCACCTTTCAGTCCTTCCTTCGTCAGACTTTTCCTTTTTCTTAGGAGAGAGAGAATACCATCTTTCTGATTTTTTCAACTTTATAACTTGCAAATTATCCCTGATCTTTTTCCCTTGCCCTTCATCCCCATCAGTTTACATGTCCTTTTGATTTTATTTCCTTGGCATTTCTTACATCCTGCCACTCTCTGCTCCCCTAGCTATCAGTCTGATTCAGGCTTTTATCACTTCTCATCTAGCTTCTAATTGATCTCTTCACTGCCAGTCCCTCTTCTCCCCAGTCTGTTCTGCACAGTTGTCCAGCCTTCTTCAAGCATGAATTTGACCTTGTCATTGCCATCTTCAGAAGCCTTTATTGGGCCTCTGTCATCTCCAAGATAAAATAGAAACTCCTTATCTTAGCATTGCCTGGTTCCAGCATTCCTTCAGAACCTTATGTAACATTATTCCTCTCCATTTAATCTTTGCAGTCAGACATACTGCTAAATGCCCTGTCTTGCTGTCTTCTGTCCTTTTACCTTTGTGTACTTGCATGGGCCATGTGTGGCTTTTAGTCTTTCCATCTCCCTGTCCCATCCCTCCATTCGCTGGTTATCTTTAATGTTTTAGTCCAGTAGTTTTCCCGTTCTCTCCCTTCCCTCTTGCAGCGTGGGTGACCCTGGGTGAGTCATTATTAGCCTGTCTAAGATTCAGTTTCTCCAACTGTAAAATGAAAGAACGGGATGAAGCGACTTCTAACATCCTTTTCAGTTCCAAAAATATGATGCTATTAGTCTTCTTTTAAAACTTTTGAATATTTGAAAAGAATAACAAAAATAGGACATTGATTATCATATAGAATCATTGATGTAGACTTGGGAGGGACCTCAGGAGCATCGCATCTATTCTCTAATTTTTCAGATGAAGAAACTGAAACCCAGGGATAGTCAGTGGATTTTCCCAAGATTCGTGGGCAGTCAGTATTAGAAAGTAGTGTCTGAATCCAGAATCAGGGCTTTTTTCATTGTACTAGTTTCAGGATGCCTAAAGACCAAAAAAAACTTTATTCTAGAAATTCTACATAACCTGTAGTCCTGACTTGCAACTAAATTTGGTATCCAGAGAGCATTTTCATGAAAGGAGGAGGACATGGAGAAAGGACTTTACCACTTTACACTGCCTGGCACATAGTAGGCTCCATATAAATGTGAAGTAGTAGTGATCATGGTAGTAGTAGTTGTAGGATATGCAACTCCTTAGAAAGGAACCCTTATCTATACCTTTTCTTCAGTTTATAATCTTAACAGAATTGCCTGGGACACTGACAAGTTGTGTTTTGTCCAGGATCACAAATTAAATATCAAAGGGGAGAATTGAAAAATTACTTTTTTTACCTGATATGGAATATTAGATATGTAGAATCTCTGTCAGGCCTATATTACATTGAACTATCACAAAAACAACCAGGTGATTTGAATGTAGGGCTGAGGGTATTATATGTATAGTCTCTTACTTAAATAACAATTATTCAGTCCTTGTACAAAAATTAAAATGGATGGTGGCTAAATTTTTGTTTTGTTTTTGATAACTATTCTATCTTGCTATAAAAATAAACTTTCTTTAAAGAAATATATTCAGAAACTATCCATCTTATCTTTTGTTCAAAGGAGGAAATATAAGCTAAAGAAAAAACATAAAGCAGCTTCAGCCCAATGCACCTACCAAAAAAACTAAAGTATTTTGATCCTACTTTAGCTATCTACTCAAGATGAACTTGTATGACTGAAAGCTGGTGCTTACTAGTGGTAATCTGTGTATCCGCATTATGGCACTGATGTTTTGGAGCTAGAGAAAACATTGGCTGATTTGTATGAAGTCAAAGTTTGGGGATTGCTCAATAGATAAAAGTAAGATAAATGTGTCATTTCTTAATGATTTGCTTAAGTTAAACTAGTTTTCATTTCTTGAATAGTTGTAGAAAGTATGCAGAATAAATGATGCATGCTATGTGTGTAGCAATAACTATATGTAGTATATTATAAATAAGCTTAAGTATAAGAGCATCAGGTATAAAAATGCACGTATTGAAACATAAATTAAATCTCATGCATTCCCATATGATGCATTTTAAATTCAGCAAACATTAATGAAACTACCATATGTGAGGTGGTGTCAGAAGCACTAGAGCAGAGAACATAGCCCCTGCTGGTGGAAGAGTTTATGGACTTAGAGGGTGAACAAAGATAAGATACAACATGCACAAAAAAGTGCACAGAAAAAAATGCAATGACGGAGGGAAGAGATTCAGACTGAATTCTTTTAAGAAAATGTACAAAAGTGGGAGAAATTTTCTTTACTGCTGTGAGGGCCAGAACTGGCTTATCCATGCATCTGCCCCATATCCTAGTATAGTAGTCTGTACTCCAAATTCTCAATAAATGGTTCTTGGAAGTGAGTTAGGAAATGACTTTCAGGCTAAGTTGCTTGGAAGAGATAGCTGAGCAGATCTCTGAAAGGAGAGCTATTTCAACAAATGAGCATGAGAAGGAAGGCAATGTATTCTAATCACGTGGAGATAAATTTGGAATCTAGGACCAGTGGAGTCTACTTTGTGTGGGAAAGTATATGTTGAATGTTGCATGAATGTGAATAAATATAGGAAAAATAGGTTTCTTGTCAACTTGTATTTTGCCTTAAATTCTAAGCTAAATATTTTATATAATTAATTTTACTAATTTAAATAATATAGTATTTTGTACTCTAGATAATAGGGTACCACTGGATATTTTGGAATAAGGGAGTGACATAGCCAGACCTGTGCATTAAGAATGTTCTTTTGGCAGCTTCATAAAGAATGGAGTGGAGAGGGAAAAGACTCAAGGTGAGGTATCCAGATAGGATGCTACTGTAGTAATCCAGGTAGGAGATTAAAGTTCTTAACTTGATTGGTGTTGGAAGGAGCTGGGGTGAGGGGATGAGAGTGGAAAGTAGGTGGGTGGGGATATATGTAGAAGAGGGACATTGAAGGTGATGAGCATATCTGATGGAATATGAGCGATAAAAGAGGAAAAATTCAAAGATTATTGAAATTTTGTGGTCTCAGTGACTGGGAGGAACAGGAGGAAAATGAGTTCAATTTTAGAAATAACAAAGTTGTGTTGCCACGAGTTTTTAAAAACCAAAGGAAGAACTCTGAGAATTTAGTTGGGTCTTACGTGGGAAAATAGCCTAGGCTGGGAAGGCAGGTAAAGGGGCACAACTGGACCCACAGTGTGACAGGCCCTACTTTTGAGCGTCTACTCTAACATAGCATCCTTCATGTAGTAGGAACTTTAAATAAGAACTGAATTGAAAGGATGGGATTACTCATTTAGATGCAGTCCTAGATACAGCTAAGCTTTTGCTTAGGTAGTAGATGCCAAAGAAAGCATGATCAGTGTGTATTTGAGGACTTATGGTGAACTCAGTACTGCCACTATTCTAGATGATGTGGATCAGTGGTGTCAAAAGTAAAATAAAAACAGATTCTTGAAGGTAGTATTCCATAAATCAACATTAATTTGTGGCATTGTATTTTTATTTAGTTGAACATTTCCCAGTTAAATTTTAATCTGATTTGGACTGCTCAAAAGTTTTACTGGGGGAGTTTCACACCCCTATAGGTAACTTCAGTAAGTATTTTGCTTATATGTCTTTGGTGGGTTTTCTGTTTAATTTAATTTTCTTTCTTTTTTTTCCCCTTCAGTCTAAGCCTTATGCATTTGATCGTGTATTCCAGTCAAGCACCACACAGGAGCAAGTATATAATGACTGTGCAAAGAAGATAGTGAAAGGTAAATGTTTTTCATCCATTTCTAAAAATATTGTTTTTTGTTGAAGCTTTATCTTGGGATTCTTCTCACCTCACATTCTTGATAATATTTTTGAAGATTCTTCTAAATTAATAATTATGGGGGAAATTTTTGTATTTTTAATGCAAAATGATGATGGTGATTATCTTTAGTAAGAAATGATCCTGCATAAATTTCTACAAAACTAGGTTATGATTATAAACACAATGTTGTGGGCTAGGTTGAAAAGAGAAAACTTTTATTTTTTTACTGTACTTTTTATGTTAACATTCACATCACAAGAGAGTTTTTAAGGTAATAAACTAGAATTAAAGCAACAGAGCAGAAGAAACAAAATTACTAGGCAAATATCCAACAGTTTAAAGAAAATGACAATTCTATGTCAGTGCATGCTTCTTCTACTCCATCATTATTTTCTTTTCAAAGACCCCTTCTAGCAATAAGCAGGAAAGGTGGAAAGGAATTCAGCCACAATTTGATCCCAGTGCATGTATTTCAAGTCATAAAATTATGTTAATATAAACCCAGTTTGAGGGATTTTTTGGGGTGGGGGAAGGGAGGAAAAGCAGGGTTCTTCCTATTTTTTATAATCTAAACTTCTGTAGGACTTCCTTCTCTAACAATCCTAACAAATTGAATGGCTGTCCAGCCCTTGCCCAGTTATATTGGGTGATTTGGGCTTATTGCTTTTAAAATGCAATTCATTCCTTTGTTAAGACTGTACTAATCATTAGAAAGCTGAATTTCACATTGAATTGACACCTCAGACTTTCTTAAATTCATTTTATTCCCACAAATAATTTTTTTTTTAAATGCCTCATTTCAAACTGAATGGCTTCAATTCCACTATTCTTCTTGTGCTATTATTTTTAGGTCCCCTACATTTAGATTTACTGGTACCATTATTTCTCATAATTACTTTGTAATTAATGCTGTTGGTTCTTTGCTTTAGCAGGGTTAGTGGCTACCTAACACACACTTGATTCATTGAGCTTTGCAATCAGCTAAAAACCCCAGATCTTTTTCTGGTGAATTTCTATCAAGTAGGGTCTTCCAGTCTTATCCTTAAGCACTCATGCAAATTGAATTTTTAACTTAAGTGCAAGAATTTAACTCATTTTGTTGATTTAAACCAATATATACTAACCTTTAAAGATTGTTTTTAAATATCGGTTCTTATTAATTAGCTCTCTTAAGTTTTTCATCAGATTTCTAGTAAAATACCCTGCACTTAGTAGGTACTTAATAAATGCTTTCTAATTGATTCATGAGTATGCAAAATGACTTCATATAAGTGATTTAAAAAAATATATATTAGGAAAAGAGTTTTGTCAGAACCCTCTGGAAACCTTCCTCTTTATAAGCTCAATACATTAGTCAATACCTGGGTACAATTATATAATCAGTTGCAACTCTGACTAACTGTACAATCACACACTCCATTTCATGAAGAACTTAGTCAGTGGACTACAGGTTTAGATTGGGAAAAATGTTCATTAGATCAAACCTTCTTATTTTACATATCAGAAACGAGCCGAGATGATAAATGACTTACATAGGGTCACACAGCTAGTTCTTGTCTCAGGGAGGATTTGAACCCAGCTCTTCCTCATTATACCTGATTATTTGGAGTTTCTGGGATATCTAGTTTATTGTATTTATTATAAAGAGTCAGTTTAATTTAATGCCATTTATTTTTTTTTGTAAATCAGTTTTGACTCATGGTTCTCATCCCATTGTTTCTTAAGGACTCATATATATCATAGAGATATTTAGTTATACTTTTTGAAAGTTGCCATGTACTTCTTTTTAAAATTAAGACATTGTTATATATCCAGTCTTTAAACTATTACTGGAAGTAACTCTCAGACAAAATTTTCAAGTACTTTCAGCAGCTTGGTTCCATAACTAAAAATGTATCTTCCTTGAGAATTGGTCCCATTACTTCTTGCTTTGATCACAAATTTTTTAAATGGCCTTTTTTCTCCTTAGCAATTTTCAGTCAATAAACTTTTACTAAGTGGCTACTGTGGACTCAGTCCTAGGACACAAAGACAGGCAAAAGACAGTTTAACTTCTCTAATTTAAGGGAGCTCAGCTGATCTGATGGGGGGAGAAAATACACAAAAAAGAGAGGTAAGGGGAGAAGACAGAGGGAGCGATTAAGTCCTGTAGCTGGATGGGAAATGAAGAGGTTGCTACCCTGCCTCTCCTGGTGTTTACCCATCCACCCTGTGCAGTCAAAGGGAGGAAGAGGTCCCAAGGGCAGGGGGTAATAAGGAGGCTTGAGTTTCAGAGTTAATGTGGTCTTTTCATTAAGCTGAATTTCTGGAGACAGTACTGAAGTCCAGGAGAGCAGCCAGGTGGGAAATATTGTTGTGAACTAAGCACAGCCTTTTTATGTGTAGAAAATATAAATACTATTGTATGCCTGTTAATTCAGCACTGTTTTGAGAGAACAATAAAATAATAGATGTGAAATCACCATAAAAAACTGTACAGTACTCAACTGATATAATAACATTGCTCTTACATGCCTTTTTACAGCCCTTGATTTTCTTGCCTCTCCTTCCATATTTTGCACATGTACAGCTAGGTGATGCAGTGGATAAAAGTGCCAGTGAGGAAGAGTCATCATCCTGATTTCAGATCTGGCCTAAGTGTGACTTTGGATTGTGTGACTCTGGGCTTGTCACTTAATCCTATTTACCTCACTTTCCTCATCTGTAAAATGAGCTGGAGAAGAAATGACAAACTGTTCCAGTATGTCTATCAAGAAAACCCCAAAATAGGTCACAAAGAGTGGGACACAGCTGAAAAACAACAGAATACCACCACATAACACAGATTCCTGTATAGCAACACTGGCTTCTTTTAAGTACATTTTTTCATTAAGGGAAATAAAAAGATGCCTTCCTGGAGTTAATAAGATTTCTGGTAGACTATAACATACACGCAGCTATGCAACATTATATCATAACCATGCAGTAACTGGGATGAACTATAACATAATAACATGAGAGGAATATAATCCGAGATAGTTAGAAGGACATATTTCCAAGTGCTGGGATCAGTGATGGCTTCATAGAAGAACTGGACCTTGAATTTTAAAAGGCCTGTGTAATGGGAAGGGATTTCCAGGTACATTGAGTAATATGGAGAAAAACAACAGTGTGGAGAAGGGCTTAATACTTCTTTGGGATGGTAGCTACTCCAATTTGGCTAGAATGTGGTTCATATAGAATGGATTAAGATAAGGCTTCATGAAACTTTCTTTCCCTGATTATAAGTGACTTTGGACCTTGAATCTTATATAGCACTTTGTTCTACCCCTTTCCAACATAGATTGTGGCATTACCTTTATGATTGTGTCATATGGACTCCCCCTTTTCTCACTAAATGTGACTTTTAGGACAAGGAATGTGTCTTATCTAAAATTTGCAATTTCCCCAGGGCTTAAGATGATCTCTCAAATGATAAATGTTTTATATTTTTTATTGAATTATGGGAGTACCAGGTTGTAAAATGACTTAGATGCTAAACTAAGAAGTTTGGACTTTATTATATATTCAGTAGGCCCCTTTGATAAATTGTGAAAGGATATGGGGGAACTTTCAGAGAAGAAAACCAAATCTATCAACAGTCATATGAAAACATGCTCTAAATCACTAATAATTAGAGAAATGTGAATTAAAATAACTCATGAGATACCACCTCATACCTATTAGATTGGCTAAGTTGATAGAAAAGGAAAATAAGGGGATATGAAAAAGTAGAGATACTTAATGCACTTAGGGGTGAAGTAATAGACATGTCCAACCATTCTGGAATACAATTTGGAATCAATCCTAAAGAGCTATACAACTATACCTTTCATCCAACTATACCACTACTAAATCTATTCCCTAAGGACATCAAAGGAAAAGAACCCAAAGGCACAAAAAATGTTTATATCAGTTCTTATGGTGGTGACAAAGAATCAGAAACTGAGAGAATACCAATTGGGGAATGACTGAACAAGTTTTTTTTTTTTCATAACATAGACATACATAATACTGTGTATTGTATATAAATGTGATAAAATATTGTACTGCAAGAAATTAGGAAGGTGATGACTTCAGAAAAATTTGGGGAAAATGATAAGAACTGATATAAATTGAAGTAAGCAAAATTAGCATAATAATCTGCACAATAGTATCAGTATTGTAAAGACATCAACTGAGAAAGACTTAGTAGCTCTGATCAATACAATGATCCCTGAAATTCCGAAGGATTCAAGATGTAAAATGTTCTTCGTCTTCAGATAAGACCCTGGTGGAGTAGATAGAAGTGTATTTTCCTTTCTTTATTGTTCTTTCTTTTTTTCCCCACAATATAGTTAATGTGGAAATGTTTTGCATAAGTTTCATACATATAATAGTTATCATATTTCTTGCTTTCTCAATGGGTAAAGAAGAAGTTAGAAGAAGAGAGAGAATTTGGAACTGAAAACAATTTTAAAAAAAAGTTATATTCAATAGGAGATCAGTAAGGAATTTTGAGTCGAGGATAGATGTGGAAGTCAGGTGAAGGATGGATCTTGACAAGCAAACAAGAGCAGGGGTGTGTTGGTGCCAGCTCATGTTGGCCAGAACTGATGGTTACATTTTCACTGTGAACATTTATACTCCAGAAAGTGGGCTGCCACAAAGGAGTCGGGAAGTCCAAAATGGCCACCTTGGGGAGGAAGACCATCCAACTCCTTGTGCCAGCCTGTATGTATCCCAGAATTTATTAGCATTCCAATTACTGACAATTAAACTTAAAATATCAAGGCAATTGTATGCTACTGCTTCAAGGCCTCAAAGTTTGACTCTAGGATGGAAGATGCAGATAATTCTGAAAAGAGCATAAATGAAGAAAATGGAGAAATATCAGAGAAGGGCCAATCTCAAAATAAGCGCAGTCAACAGAAAAAAGGAAGAACATACATAAGAAAGATGAACATTCTTCAGAAGAGGACAAGGGCAAAAAACATAAACATAAAGGAAAAGAGATTTTTGATGCCCCTGACAAAGAAGGTACATCTCCAGCAAAAAGAACTAAAATTGATGACTTTTCTTTGCTGGAAAACTTGGAGAAGCAAAGAAGTTTGATTCAGACTGAACTTGATAATGAGTTGATGGAAGGTGCAGAAAGTGGCCTCATTTGTAGTTTTTTTGATTTACTAGATTTAAGAAAGCAATAGAAAAAATGTTTCAAGTGCAGATTAAACTCTGTCATGGGTACATTTTTCCCTTGAAGATCCAGTTGTTACACAGTGATCAGCATGCTCCCAGACCAGATACAGGGAGCTTCATTAAGCTGTTTTTGAAGTAGAGTTCTCTTTAAGGACAGTCTTTTTTTGTTTCTTGCCTATACATACATACAGGTTTTATGTATTCTGATCAAGAAATTTCGTTATCTTCCCTTTGCTTTTAGTATCAAGTCTGGTACTTTATCTGATACTGAAGCATTTCACATTCTGGCTCCAGACTGCCTCTTAAGGCTATAGAACATAGTTTCCCTTATCACCAAGGTGGATGGTGTTCCCTGAACTGGAGATTATTTCCCACCTCCATTGTACATTCTATCTCCAATACCTAGAATGTTCTTCCTCCTCAAGTCCCCAGCTTTAGTTACCACCCTTTTCAAGAGACCTTTCCTGATTTCCCCTAGTTGTGAGTGATCCCTTACCCCCAAAATACTGTGCCCCTTGAGGGCAGCAATTGTCTCAGTTTTATAGCTGTATCTCCCAGGACCTAGCACTTTGTGGGTGTTTAATAAATGCCTGTTGAATTTAATTGAATTGGTTAAGAGACTATTATCAAGAAGATAAGAGACTCTGAACAATGGTGGTTATAATGGGAATTGAGGGGCAGTGGGACTGATGGGAGATATTGCCCAGGTGGAACTGACAGAATTTGGAAGCAGCTAAAGATGGCTCCAAGATTTACAGGCTTACTTAGGTGATTAAGCCTTAGTGACTGGGTGACTAGCTTGACCATTTAGATGGTTTCAACTTAGAAACCTAAGCCAGCCAGTGACTCAGGATTATCAGAGAAGAAGGAAACAAATTTGTCTACATGTGTGAGATAAGTTTGTGTTTTATAAAATACATTGAGAGAATTTTAAAATAATTGAATATTATAAAGAATAATTTAGGTACAGGGAATTTCATAGAATGTTGTCTGATTCATGATTTTATTCTAGAGTTGAAGCCAGGACAAACAAGATTTATGAAATTCCCATTTTCCAGGTTTATAATAAAAGAATACCAATATGAGAATTTTGTAAGATAAACTTATTTCTATTTGTAGGTTCTAACAATTTGTAATATCTCTTTGAGCATTAGCCATCATATTTCATATCTGGTTATTTCTAGGTCTTGTAGTAGTTTGGTTTTATTCTTTCTTAGTAGAAGTATTGAAACAGTGGATAGTGTGCTTGACTGAGATTGAACATTTATTAAATGAGCCAAACATTCTGCTTCCATCTTTTATGTAAAAAAAAACAAAAACAAAAAAACCAACAAATTTTATCAGTTTCTGACAAGAAAACAGACCTTGGATCCAATTCCAGTTCTGACATTTATTGTCTCTGTGACCCTGAGCAAATCACTTAAGCTATGTGTGCATCAGATAACTCCCTAGGATTTCTTTACTAAGTCTTAGATAAATTTTATTCTGCTCTGACAAAGGAACCATACTCAAATTAAAGATCCTTCTTTATATGTTGTGAGGATTAAGTTTATATTTTGATAGGTTTATAACTCTTATATAATTTTAGAAAGACTTTGTTACATATCAACTCATCTGAGGAAAAATTAACTTGTTTTCTCACCAGGTTATTTTGCTGGATTTATAAGAATTTAGATGGTTCTTTTAAGTATTTTAATTATTTGCGAGATTTCTTGTGTTGATAATCAGGAATAGAGCACATTTTCTTGCAACACTTAAAAGCAATTCTCTGAATTTTGTACAGGAAGGGAAATTTCCTAGCATATAAATCCTTTTTTTGTTGTTGTTGTTTAATTTCTTATAGATGTCCTGGAGGGATATAATGGTACAATATTTGCATATGGACAGACATCCTCTGGGAAGACGCATACAATGGAGGTAACAAATTGTAAAATAAGTTTTCCTCTCCTTTTTTGAGTAGCATAGCAAAAACATTAGTGTGTTTTTTCTATTGATAGTAAAAATTTTTAAACTATTTTGGACATTTTACTACTTTCTCTTCTGGAGATAATATATTTAGAATTATTAAAGTTTTATTTTATTAGTGATGTCATTATAGCCACAAAATAGTGAGAATTTGTAGATCTGCCTATGGTATAGCAACAAAGTATGGAATTCAAATAATCTTCTTTTCTAGAACTTGATTGTTCTTCGGCATAGTTTAGACAGTAAATTAAGAATAAAAATTGGTCTTGTTGGACTCTAAAGACTTAAGATCCTATCCAAGTGACACACTTGTCACTAATTTATATTAAGCACCTGCTGTAGTTCTTAGCAACTTTTTTGAAATTTTAAAATGCTTATATACTAAAAGTTCAAAATAAAATATAGTAGGAATTTTTTGTTTGCTTTTGTTTGCTTAACTCTGATTTTTTTTTGGGGGGGGGGAAGACAAAGTCACCTCTTTAATCAATAGGTTGCCTCAATCGACCGTGCCACTCTGAGCCTGGGGTCTGAGCACAATCCACTTCTGCTTTAGAAAACAATTTATGTTGAGCACTTGGTTTGGACGATTACTTTGACAACAAAAGTTACCAGTGAAAAACAGATCAGGCATTTCTAATATTTGAATTGAACTAGAGAAAGAAAAAAGATTTTTCTAAATAAGGAATTTCCATTTTTAGATATGTGTAGTATTCCAGTGAACTGGAATAATTCAAGCTTAATTATTAGAATATGATCCCAATAGTATCCTGGTAAAAGATAATGTTCATACTTGGAATCATGGTGATGGTCTGATATATTTTGATATATATATGCCATGGAGTCTAAAAATTTTTTTTTTAATCATCTGGCCATATTTAATATTTTAATTTATTCTATCCTGTTCACTGTTGATTCATTTTAGTTGTAAAGGATTTGCTTGTAGATTGTTATATTACTTACATTAAATGTGTATAATTCATTAAAAAGTCTAATGTTTTTTATTGTTCCATTCAGGGTAAACTCCATGATCCAGATGGAATGGGTATTATTCCAAGAATAGTACAAGATATTTTTAATTATATTTACTCTATGGATGAAAATTTGGAGTTCCACATTAAGGTAAACTCTTGAGAGATTTATTTTTATTCAGCTTTTAGGATGATGACACTTAAAATGTATCTAAGTAATTGTCTGGTTTATAGTTGTTAAGTTTTCGGAAAAGTCAACTTCATTGCTTTAGACTTACTTTGTACTTTTCTATTAAAATTATTTGTGTACGTGCCTTGTGCTTTATCAAGTAATGAGATTCTGGGAGGCCAGGGTGATATCTCACCTTGAATGGATATCTCACCTTGAATGGATTGCAACTTCCATTGTGCGTCGGGTTAGAGCTGTAAGAATGTCAACTATTTGGGGGCAACTATTTTTTCAGTTTTGTCTTTGTCCTGGATGGGGTGGCTCCCAAACCCAATTTCTGGGTTGGGTTACAGACTATTTTCATAAGTTTAAACTCTCCCAAGGTCCTAACCAGGAAAAGTGTGAGATCTACACCTATATCTTCATTGCCATATCTCCTGAGTCCCACCCGTGGGGACTCTCATTTATGTAATATCAAACAGTCACCATTAAGTCTTCCACATTATATTACTATTACTTAATAAAAAGCAAATGCATGAATAATCATATATCATGTTCTCTATAGACACCTAGGTGATATTCAGCCATCAGTATACATGGGAAAGAATAAACACTTCCATACAAGAGACATATTAATTAGCCCTGCTGGCACAGGTCCTTGGGGCTGTTTATAACTCTGCACTGTAGACTTTGATGTTCTTAGTCTGTTCAGAAACAGTCTATACCACATGCAAACTATTTATCTGCAGATTTTTAACACACTATTGTGGCAAATCTACTATCATCCTGGGTAATTATTTAAACTTTTGTAAATTTTTATCCTTATTTTCAACTATAAAAGTGAGAAGGTTGGAATAGGTGATTCTCAGTTTTTTTCAGGTGGAAAAATCTGATCCTTTTTAAAAGATGGAATAAAGAAAGGAAAAAGACAAAACTATTATCTTTTTACTTCCTCTGTGTATAGACTAATAACATGTATTAAGGAATTTTAGTGATAATTGATTTTTTTTTTTCCTTTTTTAAATTCTGTTTTTCCTTTAGGTATCATATTTTGAAATATATTTGGATAAAATAAGGGACCTTTTGGATGGTAAGTTGTACTCTTCCCCATTTTTTATCTCTCCTAGAATAACAGTAGTAATCTGTGTTTTGTCTGAAGGAACCTGAAAATTTTCTTTTTTCCTATAGATGGAAAAGCATTTAGTTAGCGTATATTAAATTACAGAAGATGACATTTTAAAATTATTCTGGTAAATAACAGTTGTGTGTCTTTTGATAATATAATGAGAAGCATACATTTATGTATATCTAAAATTTTGAGTATTGATTGTTTAAATCTCTTTGGGCAGTGATGATGGGGTAGTCTTTTATTTCTCTTCTCCCACCCCCACCCCCACCCCCAAATGCTTTTGAAGGTATTTCTAAAATAATGGTTCTTGTCTTTTTGTCATACTGCTCAGAGGGAGAAAAATTATATAATAGCAGTTTCTTAGCTAATGTTACATTTTAGAGGACATTAGTTATCATCTGACAAGTAATGTTTTCCCATTTCAGTTTCAAAGACCAATCTTTCTGTTCATGAGGACAAAAACAGAGTTCCCTACGTAAAGGTATGTATAAAATTTACGGAATGATTTTTTTTTTAAGAGAAAAAACATATAGTGATGTGAAAATAATTTTAATACTTTAAAAATTATTTTCAAGGGTTGCACAGAGCGATTTGTATGTAGTCCAGATGAGGTTATGGATACTATAGACGAAGGAAAATCTAATAGACATGTAGCAGTTACAAGTAAGTAGAATATTTGAATTTAAAAACAAATCTGTGTTTTCAGTGTAAAATATGCCATTTTAAATTATTGATGAGAGAAAATTACTAATTCATACAATTCTTTTCATGTGTTTTCATTATAGATATGAATGAACATAGCTCTAGAAGTCACAGTATCTTTCTTATTAATGTAAAACAAGAAAATACTCAAACAGAACAGAAACTGAGTGGGAAACTTTATCTGGTAGATTTGGCTGGTAGTGAAAAGGTAACTTTTTTTCTTTTTAAAAAATATTTCTCTAGGTACAAACACACATACCTGAATTTCTTGTTATTATGTAATATTTTGTATACCTTATTAAATCTTTTGGGGGAAAATATGTAAAATAATATATAGTCTATAGTTCAGCCCCTATAAACAATTGACATTGGTCATGACATGGTTAATTTGATAGTGTAATCAACCAGTACCACTGAATTGTAAGGAGGCCATGATTCTGTAATATTCCATACCCTTATTTATAATCAGATACTTGATCTGAATATTTGGTAATGTTTGCATTGTAGGTATGTTCAGGTTTTATTTTGGTTGACTAAGTTCTGTTTGATATTATATATGTGAGTAGACTGTTTATATATTAAGTACTTCAAAAATATCTATTGATAGTTTGTTGAAAAGTGGATGAATTTCAGATTTTAGTTATATTTTAATGTTTAGAGAATTGTTTTATCTTCAGAGCATCTACAACTACCTTGTTTCCTTTGCCTGTCCAACTTTATTACCCCTTTTAAAGCTAGGCTTCTCTTTTCATTGTCATCAGTATTTTTCATAGACATTCTTGCCTCTTTGGATTTGCTTTTATTTTCCTTGCTTTTCCTTACTTACTCAAAGTCTACACATTTTTAAAACATGATTTCAGGTCCTGCTTCTGACATAAAACTATAAATAAAAACTCAAGCCAATATTTATAGCCCATCTTATTTTAGTTTATATTGTTAAATCACCTAGTTAATTTAATTTAGAGTTAAAGTATACATAGCAGTGTAAATAGGAGTATTTTTAGAAATCAAAATCTAAGGAAAATAAGATTCCAAAATGTGGTTTATTAGATGCATGGAGGTAGCTAGTGAAAGTTTGGGGGGTAGAATCTGGGTCTGCTGTCTTGCACAGATTGCTCTGAATGCTACACTGTGCTACTTTTTACATGGATAATACAGTTTTTGTTTAATGAGTGTGTATCCATAACAGATTATTAACCTTTTGAGAGAAAGATGATCTGTTTTCAGCCATATGACATGGTACAGAAAGTGCTGGAGTTAGAATTACAGATATTTGGATTCAAAGCTTGCCTCTGACATAGAAACGTAATGGTGGAGTATATGGAGAATGTACTGGATTTGAATCTGAGGCCCTGGGGTTAAATCTTTGCCTTTCCACTTAGAACTGTATAACCTTGGGAGATTAAGTGCATTTACATGGGACTTGGTTTCCTCATCTGTAAAACAGATAGTTTCAATTAGAGGGCCTCTAGAGACCTAGCTTTCAGTTTTTGGTGCTTGGAATATTCTAGTTATTTGTCCCAGGCCACTTATCTTAGTTCTGAGTGCAATGGAAAGAGTTTTCTTGGAATAGGAATCAAAATACAGAAGACCTAGCAAGCAGTTTACGTTCTCTTAGCCTTAACTTCCCATGTATAAAATGGGATCTCACCCATTCTTAGAATAATAGCTTTTCTCTTCTCATTCTTAATATATCATTTGATTTTGTGCCTCTCTGGTGCATTTGTCATATATCTATATGTATTATAATTATATATTTCTGTCATGTCTCATTGTGTGATTAACCTTAGTGAAATTAAGATTATCTTCTTCTCTGTCAAGATGATCTAAACTTTATTCAAGCCACTGTTCATTTGAAATTATTATCTAAATATTTCATTTTTAAAGGAAGAAATCATTTTAGATAGTATTTTCTGGCCATTGTACTCTATGTCCCTCAACCTTATTTAGCACAAGTAAATTAGATATTATCACTTTTCTCCCAAATTTGTAATCTCCTATGTTAAGAGCAACAAATGTAACATATTGAAAGAAAAAAAAAAACAGTAGATTTACATGCAGAGCTCAAGGTTGCAATAAAAGAACAAAATGATAAAAATTTTTAAATATTTATACTTAAGTATTCCTTCTGTACTATAAAGTACTGCCATTATGTCAGTAACCATTTCATCACTAACTATGAGCAGAATAGGATTTCCAATCCTTAAGTAAGATATATAGTCCCTTTCCTCTTGAACCTTGTAGTGAAGAGACAGAATGAATATAGTAATGATTATAATACAAATATGTTAAAAAGGGGCAAAGAGTTATTATATTAGTAACACTGTCTGCCAGCCCTGCACTATCCTCTCCTCCCATATAATCTTTTTCAAAAGTGAAGTATATAAAAAATATCAAGGTAACTATGGTATCACTAGTAAATAATAAAGACTTTGCTGGGAGTAAATAGTAATGGCTTTGGGGGTAGTAGGAGTGTGAGCTGTGATTTCAAAAACATTGAGAAATTCTCATAAAAACTAAAAGAAAAATAGATTGGTAGATTCTTAGAAATTTACATGGAATGGTAAGAGATTAAATGCTTTTGCTGGCTGGAGTAGTGGATAAAGTCAGTAAGACCTGAGTTCAAATTTGGCCTTAGACACTTACATGCTGTATGACCATAGACAAGTCACTTAATCTAGTTTGCCTCAGTTTCCGCATCTGTCAAATAAATAAACTGAAGAAAGAATGACAAACCACTTCAATGTCTGTCAAGAAAACCCCAGATGGGAGTCATGAAGGGTTGGATATGACTACTAAAAAAACAACAACCCTTTGATTATGTTTCAGAATAATTATGTTTTCCTGGTTTCAAAGCCTTCCTTTATATGCTGTGTCACACTATTTGTCTCAGATAGCAGCATCTTTAAAGAGCATAATTTTTAACTTGAACTTTCTTGTGCTTTAATTTTTTTTTTTAATTATACATATAGGTTAGTAAAACTGGGGCTGAAGGTGCTGTGCTGGATGAAGCTAAAAACATCAACAAGTCTCTATCTGCTCTTGGAAATGTCATTTCTGCTTTGGCTGAGAGTAGTGTAAGTATTATGGACTGCTATTGTCCTTTTTTAAATTTAAAAATTAAATTTTGTAGTGGCAAGAAATTAGAAATTGAATGAATGCCTGTCAATTGAGGAATAGCTGAATAAATTATTGTATATGAATGTAATGGAATATTATTGTTCTGTAAGAAATGAAGGGCAGGCTGATTTCAGAAAAGTCTGGGAAGACTTTCATTAACTGATGCTAAGTGAAGGGAGCAGAACCAAGAGAATATTGTACACAGTATCGGCTAGATTGTATGGTGATCAACTATGATAAACTTGGCTCTTAACAAAATGATAATCCAGGACAATTTCAGTAGACCTGAGATGGAAAGTACTATCCATATCCAAAGAGAACTGTGGAGACTGAATGTGGATGGAAGTTCACTAGTTTCACCTTTTTGTTGATGTTTGCTTTTTCTTTCTCTTGGTTTTCCCCTTTTGTTCTGATTTTTCTTCCACAACATGCCTAATGTAGAAATAAATATGTCTGAAATAATTGAACATATACAACCTGTATCAGATTGCTTGCTGATTTGGGGAAGAGGGTAGGTAAAGGAGAAAGAAAAAAATTTGGAACTCAAAATCTTGCAAAAATGAATGTTGAAACTATCTTTACATGTAATTGGAAAAATAAAATACTGTTGAGGAAAAAAAATTTTAAACTAATCTTAGATATGTACACAGAAACTATGATCCATTTCTAATATTATAAATTAGATCAGAAGATATAACAGAAGATCTGTACTGTTACTCAAATATTTATTGAATGAATGAAATTGTTACCAGTTTTGGATTTCCATTTTAGAGCGGTAGTGAAGTTAAACAGCATATTTTGTTCCTGTTCTTTAAATTAGGGAATTAATATTAAATGGACACGTTGAAAAAATATTCAATACAGTCTTGCTGTATAGTGAATTTTGTACCTCATTTGCTTTATCTCAGAACTTTATAAAAAATGATCCTGAATATTTAAAAGCCATATGAACACACTTTTTTTTTTTTTTTTTTTTTTTTTTTTTTTTTTTTTTTTTTGTAGACATATGTTCCTTATCGAGACAGTAAAATGACAAGAATCCTTCAAGATTCACTAGGTGGCAACTGCAGAACCACGATTGTTATTTGTTGTTCCCCATCATCATATAACGAATCTGAAACAAAATCTACACTCCTGTTTGGTCAAAGGTTAGTTATTTAAAATGCAATTTATAATCTTAATAAATATTTGAATGAAGTTTAAACTTTTTTATATTTATTTCCTTAAAGCCCCTATAAAATCTTACTATATAGGTTTTTTTCCTAAAAGTAAATATAATTCAAGTTAACTGATACACACACACACACATACATATATGAAAAATATATGGAAATATATATACCTTTATGTAATTGATATCTTTTGGAAGAGTCCATATTTTATATTTAAACTACAGATGCTCCAGATTTGGTGGTTAATTCAATATTATATTTCACCCAGTTCTTTTGAAAGTTAGGTTAAAATTATAATTAAGGAAAGAAAATATAATTTTGCAAGGATTGACAAATAAAAATTTGAATCAGATTATAAAGTAAAATCAATATAATTCTGACAGAGTTTGTTAATTTTGAGCTGCTATTATATACTCTTGGATCAGGAATATTTTAAATTTCACAGTGACCATAAAAGAATCAGATCATAATATTTGTCATTAGCCTTAAAATAGTTTAAGGTCAGCTTTGCAGATAGTATAAAAAAATTGTAAACCCCACCCCCTTTCCCTTTCCCATTAAGACCTGTTCCACAGTTTGCAAAAGCTGCCCACTATCATATCTTAAATATACATTAAAGTAGTCCCTTTCTGTTTGAGTAAATAGCTTTCTGTATTCATTCTAAAATGTATTTAACTAAGTTGTATACACGTTTTATTACATAGTTATAGAATCATTTGGAAAGTAGCCATATTTGAAAATAGTTAGTTTCATTCCTGTTTAATTTTTTTCCAATTTCATTAGAGCCAAGACAATAAAGAATACAGTTTGTGTTAATGTGGAGCTAACTGCAGAACAATGGAAGAAAAAATATGAAAAGGAAAAAGAAAAAAACAAGACATTACGTAACACCATTCAGTGGCTAGAAAATGAACTCAATCGATGGCGCAATGGTAATGAAATTAAGCTATCACATTTTCATGCTGGTGAGCCCATAACTATAGAATAGCTGTTTAAAATATTGGGCAATCCAATATTAAGGTAAATTAAAATAGAAACCAAAGTAATTGTCATTTAGACAACTTTGAAAATGATTTGGTATTTAAGAAGAAAATGTTAAATGTTCTCATTAACTATCATTTAGTTAGTTAGGTTCTCTAACAAAATGACCCAAAATAATTGAAGCAAAAGGAGGTAAAAAAGGTATCAAAATTCTGCTAAATATCAAGTTTAAATTTTGAATTACATGACTTTATTTGCTTTTTCATAACCATATCAATACTTGGCATATCTGGTTTTAACTAGGATAACTTTAGGATATGGTGGTCATTTCTCTACTTTACTTTTTAGTAGTAAGGAGGAGATAATAATTAATAGGTTAAACACCAAAAATGAACAGGGATCTAGAATTTCCAGGAGTAGGTATAGGTAGTTGATTAAAAAGAAACATTTTATATTTACAAGATTAAATAATACGAAAGGACATATTTCATACTTAAAGAATTAGTCACCACTACAACAGTGTCAGGGAAATGTCTTTAACAGTTAATATACTATTTAATTTATAGTTATTTACTAGCATGACTAAATTTCCATGAGTGATACTGGGTTTTTGTATATTTACATTTTTTCAGTATTTGGGTAGACAATTTCAGTTATTTAATAGGTATTCAGTATCTATATGACCAATATTGTTTTTGGTGGATATAAAAGCACTGAAAAGTAGAAGCTGTATTTATAAGCTTAAAGACTAAATTGTATGATATATACTAACGTGCTATAGGGTTTCAAAAGAAAAAGCAGCTATTAGAATAATTAGGGAAACTGAAAGAACTATTGTTTTAAACAGTGAACAGGATAGATAGGTAGGAATGCATAAAGAAGGCCATTTTTTTTTTTTTTTTGGTAGAAGAGCAATATGAGAAAAGAGAATAAGGAACAAGTATAATTTATTTGCAGGCACATCTCCAAATTTGACTAAGGCATGTTGGAAATAATGGAAATGGAGAGTCAAGGTTAATGGTAGATTGTGGAGTACCTTGAAAACCTTTGTGACTTGGTGTGAAGGCAAGGGACAGTGTGGGTGAATAGGGTGATGGCTTAGCTTGTCAGCATTATCAGAATAGATGGAGTTGGAAGATCTATTGTGAAACTCTTGGAATATTCCATGTGAAGTGGTGAGAGCCCAGATTAAGGTGATAATAGTGAAACTGAAAAGACATTTTTCAAAGGAAAATTATCTGGTTTTGGTGACTTATTAGATACAAAAGACAAGTATAATTCAAATGTGATAAGCATAGACAAGGAGGTGTATAGGGGAAGATTAATGAGTTCAGTTTTGAACATGTTTTGTTTATTAAATAGTTATTCTTGTGTCTTCTTTAAGGGGAGACTGTGCCAGTTGATGAACAGTTTGACAAAGAGAAAGCCAACTTAGAAGCCTTTGCAGTGGATAAAGATATTACTGTCATCAATGATAAACCAGCAGCCACAATAGGAGTTACAGGAAACTTTACTGACGCTGAAAGAAGAAAGTGTGAAGAAGAAATAGCTAAATTGTACAAACAGCTTGATGATAAGGTAGAAATTGTTCTTATTCAAAATTGTTTGAATTTGTGCATATCATTTGCCTCTTAACAGATTGTTTTCATTTGGATATCCTAATAACCTCATTTAATTTAATTTCTTTGCTTTTATTTACATCTATATCTGTGGCAGATGTGTGATTTTGTAATGTGTGGGTTTGCATTATACCATTGTGCAAATTTATTATATCACTGGTTCTGAAACCATGTTGGTCAGATAATTTCACTAAGTTCAGGGAAAATATATTAAGTTCCTATTAAGTGTTAGAAACTGTATGTACAAACATAAGTATCTTCCCTTGAGAAGCTTACATTTCAATGGAAAGGGTGAGGAGAAGCTGACAATATCTTCCACAAGTAAGTAAGTACAACGTATCTATTTCAGGAAGGAGAGAAAATTAATAATGGTGGGAATCAAAAAAGGCTTCATATGGAAAATGCAATCTCAGTTGGACTTTAAAGGAAGCAGGAATTCCAGGAAGTTGATAAGAGTTTACCTGGAGTGCCTTCCAGACATGAGATTCTACTACGCAGAGGCCTCTAAGGAAGGGGATGAACAGTTGTGTGTAGGGAGTAGATCCATTTGAGTAGGATGAAGAAGGCAAAAAATGGAATAATATAAACTATGGTTGTAATGAGAAAAAGGAGTCATATTAAAAAGGCCTTTAACTATACTATGTTGAGGATTTGAATTATATTTTATTTTAGTGGCAATAAAGAACAGCTGAAGATATCTGCATAAAGTAGTGATATGGTTAAATATCTTTAGGGAGTATCAGTTTGAGAGCAGTGTAGAAAGAAGATAAGAAACAGGGATACTATTTAGGAGAGCTAAAATGTAACACCCAGTAGGACTGGAGGATGTCAGGAAAGCATGAAGACATTGTGGAGTGTTGGTAATGTTAAAAATAGTTTTTAAATGTGCTCTAGAGGGAAAGCAATCCGGTGGGAGCAGTGAAAGTGAAAAATAAGAAATGAGGAAATAGTTATGTGTTTATTGTGTGTAGCCTCAATTTGAAATGTTTCCATAATATGACATTTCAGTACTGTGACATTTCAAAAATTGTGTAAAACTTAACTTGGTATTCATTATTTTTCAATTATAGCTTGGACTTTGTAAAATCTACATTCAAGTCCTGTTTCTGACACTTACTAGTTATATGATGATGATCATTTAACTTAGCCTCAGTTTTCCTCACTTTTAAAATAGGGGTACAGTCCCGATTATATCTATCTCACAGGATTATTGTCAGGATTAAATGAATCAATATATACAAAGTGTTTTAAATTGTTATCTTAATAGCAATAATTATGGTCATTTAAAATATTGTAAGAAAAGGTTTTGGTTAAAAAAAATTCTTTGTTTCTTTGTAGTATAATAAATTATACATTTATTGTAGCAATGGCTACTTCAAAAAAAAATAGTAACATTTTATTTTTCTCAAGAAAAAAAATTGAATTGTTTTGAATTTGGGGAAATGTCTCTGGCCTAGCATGTTTTTCTATATGACAAAAACATTTGTTTTTAGTATGTAAAAATAAGAGTTTGCTTGTACTTTTTAATTTGAAATTTCAGAAAGTTATTTTTCTATTTACATTTTACATGTGTGCTTAATTATTTTATAACTATCAACTAACCAAAATTACAACAAATTTTTGAGACTTTTTAAAAGCTGATTTTTTAAAAAATTGTAGGATGAAGAAATTAATCAGCAGAGCCAGTTGGTAGAAAAATTGAAGACACAAATGTTGGATCAAGAAGAGGTAAGTTTCACCTGCTTACCTCCCTATAAAGTTTCAGTTTTATCATGTACTTAATATTAGAACTATACAAATTCAGGCCTCATTTTTAGTCCTTTATAGACCTTATTCCCTTTCCCTCATACCCTAAATCTCACTAAAAATACATTGTCATGTCTAAGCAAAACTGAATTCCTAAAGAAAGAGTTGTTGCCGCTAGAATCCATTAATTTTTATTCCTGATTGCTATGTAACTCTAAATGGAGTCATATGTTTAATAAATGAAAATGAGAATGTTAAAGATCAGTGAAGGGTTTGATAATTAATAAATTACCAGGATTCCCATCTCTGTACTGTATGCTTGTGCTCAAGAACAGATATATGTAGGAGATTAGAGTTGAAACATAGTATATTTGGCCTTTTCTTGTGTTAATACTTTGGTGGAAATGACCACATATGATCTTCTTAACAGCTTCTAGCATCTACAAGAAGGGACCAAGATAATATGCAAGCTGAACTGAATCGCCTTCAGGCAGAAAATGATGCCTCCAAAGAAGAAGTAAAAGAGGTGCTGCAAGCTCTGGAGGAACTTGCAGTTAACTATGATCAGAAGTCTCAGGAAGTTGAAGACAAAGCCAAGGAGTATGAGTTACTTAGCGATGAATTGAATCAGAAATCGGTAAGAAACCACCCCATGCTCCCTTTTTTTAATGATTTAATACATTTCCGTCTTTAATAGTTTTTACTTGGCAGTTACTTAAATTTCTTACTTTTGGATTGTACAATGATGCTCATAGTCCTAAGCTCTCAGTCACTAGTTCTTACTCTATATTATATAGATTAGCCAGAAATATAAAAGTTATAACTTATATAATTTCTTATTTAATAAATAAACTTTCTTGTTTTTTATTCTTCCATTGTTGGCAAAAACAACCACAAAAAGATGTACTAAGGTTACCTTTATATTCCCCCATGATGTCCATGTATAATTAAATACTGTTAAAATGATTATTCTTTAATCTTCTAATGGGAAGGGAATTAGTTTTAAAAATTAGATTCCATTTTTCAGTGTGACAGATGATAATAAACTAGTAAACTGATTATACTACTAAAAGATTAAACAATACAATAATGATGAGAATTTTATTTAATTTACAACTTCAATAGATTATTTACCCTAGTCATTGATATTGTAACTTTTCATAACTATATCATGTTGATTTCATTTTATTAGCATTTAACCAATAAACCATTTACTTTCAAAATATTCTATATGCATATTTTAAATATTTTTTGTTACATACACAACAAATATTTGTTGATATATTGTTTACTATTTTCATTATGATTTCCTAAATAGGTGGAATTTCTGTAGAGTATTGTAACTGGAAAGAATCATATAAATTCCCACCATTAGCTTATTTTATTTTGTATGGTGGCTACATACATTTTTAAATTGTTATGTTTGTACAAAATAGTTTGGCAATCTTCTTTGGGGTAGGGGTTTACGGAACTTTATCCACCAGTACAGGTAGGCAGCTACTTTACAGTTTATAGTCTTACAGAGAGTTGCTTCAAGTACTAAAGACTTAAGTAATATTCCCACCATAGCACAATAAGGATCTGTCCTAGGCGAGACATGAACCCAAGCCACCTTGATTCTAGGACCAACATTTTCCATCATACCGTGCTTCTTTTCATTTGAATTACTAAGTTATTAAATTATTTTAACAAATCTTTGAACTTATTTTTTCATTAGGCAACTCTAGCAAGTATAGATGCTGAACTTCAGAAACTCAAGGAAATGACAAATCATCAGAAAAAACGAGCAACAGAGATGATGGCTTCTTTATTGAAAGATCTTGCAGAAATTGGAATTGCTGTGGGAAACAATGATGTCAAGGTAAAGTGATGGTCCTATTGTAACTATAAAGAGTTGAGGGTAGCTAGCTTTATAGTATATCTTGAAAGTTTTGGTGCAGTTCTGAGCTTAAGACTTTAGGTTTGTCATACATATGTGCCTGCATGTGGGTGTGCAAGAGACAGACAAGATATTTCATGTCTGCATATGAAAAGATTTGCCTGACTGCAGAAAGAGTTTAGATTGCTCTTGTTGTAATTGAGTTGTTTCAATTGTATCTGACTCCTAATGACCCTCTTCTGGGGGGTTTCTGGGCAGCGATACCAGGGGTCAAATTTGCCAATCTGATGGGTAAGAGATAGAACCTCAGAGTTCTTTTAATTTGCATTTCTCTAACTTCATGATTTGAAGCATTTTTTCGTATAATTATAGATTTGAATTTTTTGAAATTTTTTTTAGGACTGTCTGTTATGGCCTTTATCCTTTGATCATTTATCAATTAAGGAATGTGAGTAGTATATTATTAATTCTAGCAGAAACAGGAATGAAAATAAGCATTAATTTATCTCTGTTAATTTGTTTCTCAAATTTTTATTGCTCAAAAAATTCTGAGACAGTTAATTTAAATCTGAAAGCCAAATTACAGTTTGACCAGGATGGCAAAATGGGCACTTAATAAATGCTTGTTATATGACTGCATCAATTGTGATGTTTAATTTTTTTCCTGAGGCACTGCAGTTTCTCAATCTATTCTTCTCCCAACTGTATCATCTTATTATGTTATTTACCTTCACTCTTCTAAGTTAGGTACTTAGTAAACAGATATAAAGCACTTGCCTTGCAACATGTTCATAGCTGGGGATAGAAATAAAAATAAAAGCAAACCAATCCTTACCCTCAAGAACAACACAATCTCATAGGGAAAGACACCTCTCCAAAGAAGCCGAAAAGGAGACCAGGGAAGAAGGTGCCTAGTGAGGAGGTGTGATGGAGGGTCCAGAGAAGCCCCAGAGCATCATGAGAAAAACTGGACTGAGCCTCTTTCTTAAAGAGACCTTGGAGCTCATGACCTTGCCTCTGTATTATTCAGAGGGGACTGAAGTCCCAGGCAAATTCAAAGGAAAAGAGATTGCCAATCAGTATTTACTTGGCTAGCATTATTTTTCCCTTTTCAACAGTCTGAAAGTTTTGACCTATTTATGATTAGAGGTGGAATTTCAGAGATTGTAGAAATCTTCCTGGTGAGTATAAAACAATGTTGAAGACCATGATTTAGAAAGTACTCACTGTTGACTAAGATTTGTAAATTTGAGACATCAGATTTTCATTTTTAACAAATGTCATATTTTAAGTTAAAATATGTGTTGAAAAGATTACTTGAAAAATTATGAGTCCCATTGACTCGCCAAAAATCACACAGATTTCAGACATAAAACCAGATGTGACTGATCTAATGTGTAGTCTTGAATGTGCCCCACAAGTAAGTGAATATACCAGGAATCTTTAATCTCAACACAGGATTCTCTGGTCCCTAAAGCAGAAGGCGGCCCAGTCAGTCATATGAGAGATGTGCCTGAGGAGCCTTTGGGCCAGGGAAGGGACATGAGGCCAGCCACTAAAGATCAGCTGGGGTTCAGCCTTGGATCCTAGTGACCCTTAAATTTCCCCACTCCACAGGCACCCCTCTGAGCAGATTTGGAGTGGATTTTCACAGTTCCTGTTTAATGCTTTGGCCATTGTTGTGATCATAGGATTTAGAGAGAAAAAGTTTAGCAACTAGCATAAACCCCTCATTTTATAGATTAAAAAAAAAAAAAAAACAGATTGGTTCATAAACACAGAGAAGGAGGCAGCAGCAGAAATCTCCTCATCCACCTCCTTTTTTTTTTCCATGAAGACTGAGTCTCAGGTGATGGAAAACCCTTCCTAAGGTCACAATTCTCAGTTGGATATTTAGACCCAGTTCCTCAGGCTCAGTTGCCACTGCCCTTTCCATAGCACTGTGCTGGCAAATAAGTGTCAAGCCAGGATTAGATGCTGAGGCCTTCTGTCTCCAAATCAGTATTTTTTCTATTGCCTCCCCAATGTAAATGCCCACCATTGGACTCAAATCCGTGGTCCTCACATTGAGAGCTTTGTGTTGTCATCCATAAGAAAAATAAAAATGCTCTCTAGAGTCCATTTTTAGTTGTTAGGAAGACATATATTTTACAGCTGTAAAGGATCTTGAGGATCTGATCCCCAGATAGCACAGGCTTGTTTATTAGACTCTACTAGGTTGTAAACTTCTAGAACAGGCCCTGTGATTTTTCTGCAGATAATGGTGGTGCTTAGTAAATAATGCTGAACAAAGGAAAAGTAAGCAAATATTCAGGAGTAAAAAAGCACCCCTAAAAGCATAGAAAAATTAATATTTTTTTCTAAATCATTACCCAAATCAAGGCGATTGATTTTAATTAGCATATGTCTCAACCAGGGGTTTTGTCACAAGAATCATATTTTTAAATGCATAAAATAAAATATATATAAAAATCAACCAATTAAAGTGAAATAAAGATTTTTTTTTCTTCCATCTAAGTTTACAGACATTCAGATCTATCCAGAGGCCCCTTGGGAGTTAAGAACTTCTCAGTTATATGCATTTAAGAGAGTGTTTGCTTCAAAGTAAACCCCCCCCAGTCTTGAGTACATGAAAATTGATGTTAGATGTTAAGAGTTACACCATACTATACCAAAAGTAATATGATCTAAAAACCCTTTTAATATTAGAATCAATCAAAAGTTCATTAATGTGACAAGGAAATCTGATTTGTGATAAGTTAAAACACTATCTAGTACAGTTTTCCATCCTTGAGCTGGGGTTTGGTGCTTGGGACACAAAAATTAACTCCAATTAAGACAACCTGACATAATGTTTTTTGCTATTTTAGTAGACATTTATTGAGCCTTCATCTGAGCTTTGCACTATATTCTTCTTACAAAAATTAAGTGATGTGGCTTACAGTTTTTTAAAAATATATTTAGTGGTATACTCACAGCCTAAACTTCCTCTTATTATTTATTGTCTTAGAATGTTATTGTAGCTAAAATGACTGGTTATTGGAAAATTTACTCATGAAAAAATATATGAGGCAGAATTTTATTTTTTTTAGGCTTAATGTCAGATCTTTTTCTTAACCTGTATTCATATACCATATAACATTTTTTAAAGTAGTGAAAGGAAAATTCAAGCAGGATATAGTTTGTCAGTAATTCCTTACCTTTTCAAATGTGAGGGCTCTTTTTTAATGTCAGACTTCTATGCATGGGAGTACACACATATATGGAAATGTATGTGTATTTGGATTATTCAACAATTTGCAATATATTTCGCAACAAGCTTACCAACTCCTGTCTGTCTCTGTCTCTGTCTGTCTGTCTGTCTCTCTCTCTCTCTATCTCTTTCTTTTTTTTTTTTTGGCTGAGGCAATTGGGGTTAAGTGACTTACCCAGGATCACACAGCTAGGAAGTGTTAAGTGTCTGAGGTCAAATTTGAACTCAGGTCCTCCTGACTTCAGAACTGGTGCTCTATCCACTGCACCACCTAGCTGTCCCCTAACTCCTGTCTCTACCCTTTCCAAAAAACTTAGCAATCAGCCCACAGGTTAGGATTCTTTGATACAAGCTTTTAAAGCAAAAGTTGAAAGAAATAAACTGAACCCAGATATGAACAGATTTAAGTTTAAATGTCACACAGATTTTTGCAAATATTAACTTTATTGACTACATTTTAGATTCTAATCTTCCCACTAAAATATTTTATTTCAGCAATGTTCACATGAATTTACTTTTTCTTCTCAGCAGCCTGAAGGAACTGGCATGATAGATGAAGAATTCACTGTTGCAAGACTGTACATTAGTAAAATGAAATCAGAAGTGAAAACAATGGTAAAACGCTGCAAACAATTAGAAAGCACCCAAGCAGAAAGCAACAAAAAAATGGAAGAAAATGAAAAAGAATTAGCAGCATGCCAACTTCGTATTTCACAAGTATGTATTATAACGTGCAACTTAGAGTTCAATTGTTGAAATGTTTTTATGACTTTAATTTTAAATAAGGCTTGTTGGGGAAAACGAATTTCCATAGTTTAACTGAAGTAAAACATATTGTGATTAATTCAGAAAGAATATTCATTTTTATTTTCTCAGTGTAACATTGCATAGTAATATGAGGATTCTGAGTAGGTTACACCTGTCACTCAGTACCTTCCTTCTCTTGCTGGAATGGTTCCTCATATAAGGGTCAGGAATGCAGTGACTAAATAAAATCTTTGCCCTGAAGCTAAGGCCTCTATACCAGTTCTCATTGAAGGAGAAATAAGGTATTCTTATTTTTGTTTTCTGGCTAGCTTGGAGAGAAAGGAATCCGTCTCTAAATAACTAATTAAGTTATGTAACTATGGTATATGAAGCAGGAATAGAATTAAGGTCAGGAGAAGATGATATGATTGACCTTTATGAATCCTATGTCAGAAGAATTATGATTAATATTCTACAGTTCAGAACTAGGATCACTGGGTAGAGATTGTGTAGAGATAGAAAGGAAATTCATCAGGGAATTTTTCATTTCAAAAAGGAAATATCTACTAAGAGTAAGATATAGAAATCCTGACTGTAAATCCCAGAGTGAGAGTTTTGAGGAATTAGGGCCTTTTGAAAAACGCATTCATCCATTTGGGAGAATGAAGAATGAATGAAATGAAATCACTTAGCAGTCTTTTTTTTTTTTTTAATAATTATAACTTTTTATTGATAGAACCCATGCCTGGGTAATTTTTTTACAACATTATCCCTTGCACTTAGTTCTTTTCCAACTTTTCCTCTCCCTCCCTCCATCTCCTCCCCCAGATGGCAAGCAGTCCTATACATATTAAATATGTCACAGTAGATCCTAGGTACAATATATGTGTGCAGAACCCACTTAGCAGTCTTCAGGAATCTCTTTCAATTCACATCATCCCTTAGACACTTGTTATATGCAGTAAACTAATACTAAGCATTCTGAGGGCCCAGAAAAAAATTAACAATATCTAGTGTTGAGAGTGGGAAGTAGGAATGAGATGACTACATGAATAACAAATGTAATCTGAGAAACAAATATGAGGTCAGACAGTGGAGTTTGAGAGGTGGAAAAGAGTACTTGGTGCTGGGAGAATTAGGAGTGGTTTTGTAGAGAAGATGAACTTTGAAAAAAAGAATATTTGTTTCAGGGCTTGAAAACATGAGGGAAGACCATTCCTTCTTTGACAGTAAGGGTCAGTTTGCCCAGGAGAGGAGAACAGGCAGGAGGACATTGGTGTAAGGCCAGCAATTTGGTTTGAGTGAAAAGAGATTACATGATTGGAAGTGAAGTACAGTGAAGCTGAAAAATAAGTGAGAATTGGATTATGAAGGATCTGAGATGCCAAACTTAAAAGTTTTACTTTAATATTAGTATTACTTTAATAAGGAATAGGAACCTCTGAATGAGCACAGAAGTTTTGTGATCCCTCTTCTGCATCAGGAAATTCCCTTGGGAACAATATGAAAAAAATTTTGAATATAGAGCAATTGGCAACATGAAAACCTGTTTTAAGAAGCTTTAAAAAAAAAAAAAGAAGAAGAAGAAGAAGCTTTTACTAATGCTGCCCCTTTACCATCTCTTTTGTCCTACCCTTTCCTTTCTCCCGTGAACTTTTCATGTTGTTTAAATTAATAGCTTTGGATTGAGTTGAGGACAGATCTTGAGGTAGGGGACAGAAGTGAGGGAATAGAGTAATAACTAAAATTCAGAACCTGCTGCAACCAGCTGGATGTTCTGTTGGATTAGTAATACAGATGTCTACAAGGGTCTGTAGCCTGAGCCTGATTGACTTTGCACATAATCATGACCTTTGGGTGACTGCAAGACTGAGAATCTTCAAAATGAAAGACCTTTTAAGCCTCAGTATTTTACCTTTGACATTTTCCTCTAGTTTTGAATTTACTGAACAGGTTTCTGTCTAGACTAGATGTGTAGTAGTAAGTTGCTTCTGTCTGTGAAATCAACAGAAGGAAGAAATGTTCCAAATAGTCAGTGTAAATTCAACTTTTGACCTGATGAGAATGGAAAAAATTATATTCGAAGTGTTAAAAAGTCAAAGCCACTCTTGCCTTTCAATTTCTACAACTCTTATTTACTCATTCATGAGAAGTAACCATTTGAAAGAAGGAAACTGAGTTTCAAGAAACTATTTGAGTTAATGGTTTGCCATTATAGGATTACACTTTCTAAAAACAAAGCCTTCTGGGTCAGAATTGTCTATCTTCTAGAGTTGTGTATTCTACAAAAGAGTAGAATGGCTTTGGGAACATTCTTAAGATAAATTGCAAAGGGTCTGACCTTCTGACAGGGGCCTGACTACATATTGAACACACGTTCTAAACAATGTTCTGAAAGTGAAAATGGACCGTGTCTAGGTATAATGCTTGTCACCTAAAGCATAGTTGCCTATAAAATTGCCTATTTTCCAACAGTCCTTTAAACTATTTTAATAGAATTCTTAGAGTAAATAGTCGATTGTTTTGCTTTATTTCATATCAGAGCTGTGGGTGCCAGTCTTTGAAATCTGGAATATAACCAGAGTAGCTTTGATATTTTCATACTTGAGGAAGAAACAGGCTGTAATAATTGGATGTTTATTATAGTATAGTTGGAAATAAGTTTGTACCTAAATTGTGATTCCCTCTGAAAGATGTTTGTTAAAACTAAAACACAAATTCTAAGACAGAATGACAAAAAATGAGAGACTGTACTGTGAATTGACACTTAATATTGATCCAGTCTAGTAGTATTTGGTTCATTATACTGAATCTAGATGGTATTGATGATTGATTTTAATTGATACCATACAATCTTAAGTGTAATTTAAATTGTGATGCAGTTTCACATTAAAACAGATTTAACTTCAGAAAAATCATGTGATACACTTTAATAAATAGCTAGTATTGCTAGTCCTTAAAGTTGAAGTTTACTGATAACAAATCATGATTTTGTGACCTCCACATTCAGTTACAAGACCCTATATAGGGTTTTAAACCATAGATTAAGAAACAGGGATATATGAAAACTTGTTAATTAATACAATACCATAATTCTAAGGATTTTATTTTTGCTTGGCATATTTCTCATTTAAATTTGGTTATGAAATTTTACATAATGTATAAACAGGTCTTTTAAATGTAAGTGATCTTCAACATTATCCTAGGGAACCAATGCTATGGTATATACAAGGTTTGATATAGAATAGTTTTTTATCTCAACCTTAGTCCTTATCATCCCAACTCTTTAAGAAAAATAATTTCTTTGGTTCAAGCTACTGTGATAGTCTGCCAATATGAAACCTTAACTGTGTCCTTTTAAACAATGTATACTAATATTAACACTCTAGTGCTTTTAAATAAGGATTGCTGTTGGCATGAAAATGGACCTTGTAAATTTAAAGCTTTGTCTTTAAAAGATTATAAATGAGGTATGTTATGGTTAAAATGCTCCTACATCTCCCCCTCCCCCCCAAAAAAAATCTCTAGAGACTAAAATAAGTATCAGCTCCCAGTAAGATTCAAGTAAACAGCAATTTATTTTATTAATCATGGTAATTGAAGCAGTTTAGGCTTACTGGTAGGTTAATGAATCTAAATTGACATACAGCATGTCCCAAAAGTCTGAGTGCATTTAAAGGCTTAAAGCTGAACTACACTGAGAATTTGGTCACATCCTGTATGGTGTTGACAGTATACAGTTAATCAGTACCATAAATAGTTTAACTTCCACAAATGGCAGTAACTAGTTAAACTTTCCTTTTAAAGATACACCAATTAACCACAGAACATTTAATATATCTTATACTTCATTTCATGACATTTTGTAAATATTAGCTGAACTCTTCTGATACTTCTGGCTACCTGATTAATTGAAAGATTTCTGTTGTGATTCATCACTGCAGATTTGAGTTGTCTGAAGTAACCTAAGTACCATTATCTTCTGGTACTGAGAAATTGTTCTTTTACTAAAACTATTAAACAAAAGAAAAAAGGGTAGGAGAGAAGTCATTGTAGTATAATGTCTTGAACATTGGATTTGAAGTCACAAGACCTGGTTTCAAATTCTGTTCCTGCCACTTACTGTGTGACTTTGGGCAAGCTAGTTAATCTTCCTCTTCTATAGTTAAAGTGTTAAACTAGATAGTTTCTGAGCTCTCAAAGTGCTTGGAATCTAGGAGATGAACCTCTACTATGTTGGGATTGTGAAAGGTTCAGGTCAATAGAAGGCAGATTGGTGAAATAAAGGAAAATAAACTAGGGAGGGACAAGTCTTAACAAGAGAATGTGTTTAGACTCAGATGTCCTGACTTTGAGGTGATTATAGAATAACCCAGATGGAGACCAACCTTCTCTTGAGTTCACATAATTTCCTGAACATTTTTATTATCTCAAGACTGCTATCTTTCTTCGCCCTCCCTAAATATCATTGTCCCCTAAGTCTTCAGTATCTCATCCCGGTAGGATGATGAAACCTATGACATCAGATTTGGACATACACAAATATCCACAGTACAAGTTCAGAGCAAAAAAAAAAAAAAAAAAAAGCTAGGTATTCTAATGCAGGCAGACAATATGTATGCTCATAAATATCTCTGGAATTCAATGCAGTGACACCAATGACTATAATGTACCTCAAAAAGGGCATAAAAGAAATAAGTTAGGTTGAAGTGGATAGAACAGCATTGTACATTAAGAAAATGTGGTCATGTCAAGAATCCTGACTTTTAGGGAGAGATTTCAAGAAGAAGGATGAATCCCATGATTAAATGTGTGTGTGTGTGTGTGTGTATTTATCTATCTATTTATTTATTTTCTAGTGTGACTA
This sequence comes from Sarcophilus harrisii, assembly GCF_902635505.1. Taxonomy (NCBI): domain Eukaryota; kingdom Metazoa; phylum Chordata; class Mammalia; order Dasyuromorphia; family Dasyuridae; genus Sarcophilus; species Sarcophilus harrisii. The sequence goes on from NC_045430.1 coordinate 223,186,147, forward strand.
AAAGACCACTGAGATTTCTTATATCTCTGGAATAAAGATAGTCCAGAAGGGATATGATACTTTCAACAATTAAGTTATGAGAATATGAAAAACAATATTAGTAGTCAGAATATGCACAGGGAATTCACCAGTCATTTTAGATCTTTAAAAGACATTGAGGGACAGCTAGCTAGATGGTGCAGTGGGTAGCACATCAATCCTGGAGTCAGGAGGATCTGAGTTCAAAAAATGGCCTCAGATGTTTAATATTTCCTAGCACCGTTGCCCTAGATAGGTCACTTAGCCCCACTGCCTTTAAAAAAAAAAAATTAAAAAAGAAAAGACATTGAGAGAAGAAGAAAGAAAAGGCAGCTAATGGGATGAATGCAAAAGTTTAGTGGGGATGGGGGAGAGGGAGGGGGGTGTCATGCAGAAATCCTGTCAGGATTGTCCAAGCTCAGAAGACAAAGCTGGGAAGTGAAGATGGGAGTGGGAGCTAAAAACAAAGTGTTCTTTAGCTACAATTAGAAAAAAAGACTTGAAGAAGGGATAGAATCACTGCTTGGGAAGAAGGGAGTGAGAATTGATGATAGAAGAAGAAAATGGCCCAATTCATATTGTTTTCTTTATTAACAAAAATGGATTTAGAAATGTAAAAGAAAAAAAAAAAAGAATAACAGAGAGGTAAAACCCGAGATTCTATAAGTAAGAAAATAAAGCAGCAAGATATTTTTAATGTTCTTCCAACCCAAATGAAGACCTTCAGGATCTGAAAGAACTGCAGGTGGGATTGCTGAGCTACTTAAGGTAATTGTTGAAAGGCCAAAAAGATGAGTAGTTTTGAGGAGGATTTCAAAAATTAAGAAATTGAAGTTAATAAATTCCAGGATAGTGAACTTTGCTCTAATTTTTTGCAAAATCTTAAACATCGGGGCAGCTAGGTGGCACAGGAGGACCTGAGTTCAAATTAGGCCTCAGACACTTAACACTTCCTAGCTGTATGACCCTGGGCAAGTCATTTGACCCCAATTGCTTCAACCAAAAAAAAAAATCTTAAGTGATTTCAACAGCTAAAAAGTATTAAGTGTGTGAAGTCGATTTGAACTCAGGTCCTCCTTGACTTTAGGGCTGGTGCTCTATCACTGCACTACCTCGCTGCCTCTTGTAATGCTATTCTTGTGGAAAACTTGGGAAATAAAAGTGAAATAGAAATACAATTAGGAGGATACAGAACTGGTTCTAAAGATACAGTCAGGATGGTTAATCAATAATAGTTCATGGCTTGCTGTCAGTTTGGAAGATCTCCAGCAGCAGGATCCAGGAATTTGTGGTTGATCCTGTGCTTTTTAACATTTTAATCAGTGACTTGGATACTGGTATACATGGCACTTTTATCAAATTTGCAACTGATATGAAGATAAGAAAAATTCCTAACAGTGAATGACTGAGATTGAAAAAGATTTTGACAGACTAAATTGAATAAGATGAAATTTGGTAAATAAATGGAAAAGTTTTACATTTGTTAAAAAAAATCAACTTCACAAGTGCATGATGATAATAAGGGTTGGCTACACAACCACAGAGATTCAAAGAAGAACTGGGATTTTTTTGTGAACCAACAATCTCAATGTGCTTCAACATTGTGAATGATAACCATAAAAACAATTCTGTTCTCTAATACCAAAGGTATACTCCCCAAGAATAACAGATAAGAATGCCACTTTATTTTGTGCTGGCCACAATAGAATATTCACTTCTAAGTACCACGGTGTAGAAATGACAGTGATAAGCCGAGTATCATTTAGAAAAGGGCATTTGGGCCACATTAGGATCATTTGAAACACCCTGAAATAGAAGTGACTGTGAGTGGGGGAAGAGGAAGAGCAGGCTGTGGACTATGCTTTCTGTTGTAGAGCTCTTTTCTGGAAAAGGCTGAGACTTGTTCCTCTTGGCTCGCAAGGGCAGAATGGTGAGTGGAAGCCGCAGAGACACATTTAGGCTGGATGTCAGGAAAAGCTTTCTAGTAATTCACTTGTCTTCACTTGTGCAAATGTGGATTTTCCTTTTTATTAAAGGCTGGAAGTATGCTGCAATAGGCTGTACATAGGTCTAGGTGGCCATAGAGGTACTAACTCTGAAGTTCTGTCATTCTGGCACAGGCAGTAGTAGTAGGGGAGGTTGAAGATGGGAACAACAGAAAGGATGACTAAAAGGAGCAAGGAAACATTTGGAGAGATAGATAGCATGGCAAAACTTATAAAATAGGATGGAAGGAAAAAAAGGATTCAAAGTTTTAAAGTTCATAAGCATTTCAGTAAAATTGTGGTCTGGTCATCAACAAGAGATATTAGGGAAAGAGATTTGAACTATGTGAAGAAGATTTGAAATAGTTGCTTTAATATTGAGATGTGAATCTGCTGCAAATAATAGTTGAAATTTTAATGTGTCCATTTTCGTATTTTTGTTGAACAGAATGCTTAGGGATAAAGAGGGGTCTTGGAAAACATAGCAAACTAGTAAAATTAATATCCAGTAATGTGGAGCCATTGTCAGGAAATTATGCTCTAATGTGGAGTGACTTCCCAGGAATAGAATCTGTAAGGCAGACAAGAAAAAAATATATGGTGTAGTAAAATGGGGAAAAACATAAAAATACACCATTATTACCCTCCCTTCAAGTCTATTGTTTTTCCAGATATCACATTGGGTAAGTTCTTAAAGACGTAAAATTTAGGACTTAACTGTATAGTTTACCACATATCTCTATTCTTAACTTTTTATTTTAAAAAGCTTTTGTTATCTCTTGTTACCTTGTTACCCCTGCCCACAATGAACAATCAGAAAGAAAAAGGAATACCTTCAACAACAAATATGAATAGCCCAGCAACACTAAATTTCTTACATTGACCATATGTCTTTTTATTTTATCATATAGTTGAAGACCTTAATTGCCAGGACTTTGATTTTTTTTTTTTTTTAAGATTCTTTTGCTATCTAAGTGGTTGAGATTTCCCCCCCCCCCCACATCGTCATTCCAAATCTATTTTATTTTGAAAGCATGAAGCAAAAATCAAGTCATTGACTGAATACCTTCAGAATGTTGAGCAAAAGAAAAGGCAGTTGGAAGAATCTGTGGACTCCCTTAATGAAGAATTAGTACAACTACGAGCACAAGGTATGTTCCTTATTATCCAGTGGATATATTTCTTACATTTTGAATTATACATATGTATTTTGGGGCTATTCCCTTCATATTAACTAACCAAAGCCCCAGAAATTTCATTTGCTCAGTATCCTTTTCAGTCACCTTTGAATTTTAGCTAGCCACTCTTAAATTGCCTTTGTTTTCACTGCCAGCTTAGTGATTTTGATTTTTGTAGTACTAGCTTTTCAGAAATCATCCATGCTAATGCTTCCTTTTAGCCAACTTTTATTTTTACTAATGGAAGATAGTAGCTATGGAGACTTGGGTTTTTTAAATTACATTTTTGAGGCAGCTAGGTGGCACAGTGGATAGAGCACCGGACCTGAGTTAAAATTTAACCTCAGACACTTAATAGTTCATAGCTGTGTGACCCTGGGCAAGTCAACTTAACCAATTGCCTGGGGGGTGGGAAGGGAGAAATTACATTTTAATAGATATATGACTGATCTGGGAGATCAATGTGATTTTGTTATTATATATGAAGTAAAGACCTGTATCACAAGGAATTATAAATTGTCCAGTTTTCCATGAAAGTCTTTCTGTCATGTCTGTACTAAAGGCCTACTACTGCATTCTAGGAATAAATAATTCTCAGTCAACCTGTTAGGAAATATCATTCTAAATAGAGCTGTGCCCTCTCAGCCTTCTCAGGAGAAGGAAAGAAATTGTTTAAATTTCAAGGGACTTTGTATGTAACAAAAAATAAAGTAATTCATTATGTCGTCAAAGATTGAGGTTTGTTACTAACTATTTACATGGACTTTGAGGCAAGGTTTGCAGTTTGGGGGTTTACTGAATTATTGCTGCAGAAAAAATGGGTCATATTTTCTGTAATCTGTACTAGAAACTTTCAATTCTTTTCTTATTCTCTGCCCAGAGAAAGTCCATGAAATGGAAAAGGAGCATCTAAATAAGGTTCAGACTGCAAATGAAGTTAAGGTAAGTTAATCTTTATGTCGTATTCTTAATTTTTACTATATCACAATGTTCATTTTTAACCATTTTTTTAAAACTTTGTTTTAGCAAGCTGTTGAACAACAGATACAAAGCCATAGAGAAACTCATCAAAAACAAATTAGTAGTCTGAGAGATGAAGTTGATGCTAAAGAAAAGCTTATCACTGATCTGCAAGAGTAAGTATTTGATTTTTTATTTTAATGTATTTGCTTACAGTTTAGCTTCAATGAAAGTATATTTGGAGAGATTCAGTGGGGAAAAGTAAGATAATCTTTATACAGACAGGTGGATATAGGTAGCTATAATTTATCCTTTGAATTTTGAAGTTATTACACACATGTAAAAATCAAAACTTCAGGTAGTATATTTTCCTGAACAATACACATTTGTGACTGAAACACCATAAACTCTGAGAGAAAAATTTTGAAGCTCTTTTTTTTTTTTTTTTTTTTTTTTTTTTTTAATTGGAGTGGTGGAATGTCCTGAGGTTTTGGTCTTTTTTTTTTTTTTTTTTAAGTTTTAAGAAAAAAAACCTGGGCCAATGCAAGTTTAAAAAAAATAAATTGAAGTTGCAAAACAAGCAATAGTAAAGTATGTGAAAACTATTGTCCTTATATTTTGCTATTTATGCATATAAACAGTATTAGGTATGTCCAAAAGTTCAGTTTTATGAATGATAATAAAAGAGAAATCTAATTTAGATATTAGGAAAAACTTGACTGTGAAACTTTGAAGTCTTTAATATATTTTATAAAACTAATATTACTTATGTCTTTTTTTTTTCAATAGCCAAAATCAGAAAATGATGCTAGAACAGGAACGCCTGAGAGTTGAACATGAGAAGTTGAAAGCCACAGATCAAGAAAAAAGCAGGAAACTACATGAACTTACGTGAGTGAGAACTTTAGCAAGGCCTAAAATAGGAGACTGAACTGCAGTGTTGAGGAGAACCTGGGTCTAGCATCAGGCTGCAGGCAAATGGAGGTCCACAGGCAGGTGGAATTTGTCTTCACTAATACAACTAATAAGCAAAATGGACCTGCTCCCTCTGCCTGCAGATGCCATTGTGTTAGCAGACTACTGTCAGATGTGAATCATTAAGCAGAGATGTTCTTGTTTATTTAACACAGGGGTCCTCAAACTTTTTAAATAAGGGGCCAGTTCACTGTCCCTCAGACTGTTGGAGGGCTGGATTATAGTAAAAACAAAAACTTTGTTTCGTGGGTCTTTAAATAAAGAAACTTTATAGTCCTGGGTGAGGGGGAATAAACGTCCTCAGCTGCCGCATCTGGCCTGCAGAGCGTAATTTGAGGACCCCTGAAATTCACTAGGTAGGCAGGTAGAGTAAATGCTTGAAAACAGTTTATGATCTGGAAAGTTCACATAACTAACTACAGTTTGCTTCTGTATTTTATAAGAAAACAGATTCGCTGCTATCAGAGATTTAGTATAAAAGCAGCTTCTAGAATATGTTGTAAGGAAAGACCCAGTCCTGATCACCCAACTGTGACTAGTCACAACAATAACTACCCAAAAGCATGTAAGATCTTGGAGTGTTTTTCTGATCAAAAGAAACTTCAGTTTATATATATGGTTATGGTTTTGCCACAAAATGTATTTATCATAGTCTAATTCTCCAATAATTTAATAACTGCAACTCACAATTAACCATCTCATTCCACAGTCATCATTTTGATTAGTTCAAGTTAATCAACTTAACTCAGTGCCAATTGTTGGCTGTTCTTAATTCACTACTTCAAACAAATAATTTTACCTCTCTCTGTCATTGAAGCATTGCACTTTATTTGGAAATAATGTTCCATATATCCCAGAAGAGCCTTGAACACCAAAAAAAATTAAATTGTTAAAATGTAACCTTTTAACTAAACTTTCTTATTAGCCCCATCTGTCTAATCTCTACTGGATGAGTTTTTTTCTCCCTTTCCCTGTTACATAAAGACAGATTTTATTGAACCAGAAGATAAAAGTGGCACATATACATGCATATATATATATATATATGTATATATTTTTTTATTCCTTCTTTTTAGTGTTATGCAAGACAGGCGAGAGCAAGCTAGGCAAGACCTGAAGGGTTTAGAAGAGACTGTGGTAAGAGAATATAAAATTTTGGATTTTACACTTATCCTAAATATGTAATATTAAGTTATAAAATTTTTTTCATTCAAGGCAAAAGAACTTCAGACTTTACACAACCTTCGGAAGCTCTTTGTTCAAGACCTAGCCACAAGAGTTAAAAAGGTAATTTAAGATCATTGAGATTCTTGTAATGGTCATTTAACTTTTATCTATAAATAAACCTTTGGTTTCTTTAGTTGTCTGAAATAGTTACATAGTTTAAATAGTGAAGTGATTCATTATCTTTTTGTTCTCAGAGTGCAGAGATTGATTCTGATGATACTGGAGGTAGTGCCGCCCAAAAGCAGAAGATCTCCTTTCTTGAGAATAATCTTGAGCAGCTCACAAAAGTGCACAAACAGGTAATAAGATGGAGATAGAATGACTTGTAGAAATGCCAGTTATTTGGAAGGCTATTTTAATTTTGTCTCTCAGGGCAGCTAGGTGGCTCAGTGGATAGAGCACCAACCCCAAAGTCAGGAGGACCTGAGTTCAAATATAGCTTCAGACACTTAACACTTCCTGGCTGTGTGACCCTGGGCAATTCGCTTAACCCCAATTGCCTCAGCAAAAAATAAATGAATGAATGAATGAAGAAAGAAAAAGAAAACATTTTTCATTCTCTCTCTCATTCACAGGGTTTCCATTCTCTGTGGTCTAGAATTCCATATGAGACATTTTAGACTCTTAAGACTTTCTATTAACTACAGCATATAAACAGACTCCCAAGAACTTTAGAGGATTTGAGGAGGGGAGAAGAGGCTAATGGGTAGTGATCTTTTATTAGGAATCTCTCTCCATGAACTGTTTGGTTCTGCACACATATATTGTATCTAGGATATACTGCGACATATTCAACATATATAGGACTACTTGCCATCTAGGGGAGGGGATGGAGGGAGAGAGGGGAAAAATCGGAACAGAAGTGAGTGCAAGAGATAATGTTGTAATAAAAAATTACCCTGGCATCCAGTCTGTCAATAAAAAGTTATTATTTAAAAAAAAAAAAAAAAAAGGAATCTCTCTCCATGAAAGTAGGCTACTAAAATATAATTGCAAAGCTTTTGGGGTTTAACTAGCACTGATGGATCTTTCAGTCTGAGTTTCCTTTCCCCTGTCTCAACTCTTAGTTCCCTGATCAATAAAGTAAATCTTAAAATTTTACCAAGATATTTAGTTCCTTAGTAAAAGTGTAAATTGAATGCAATCATTTTAATTAATAAAACAAACATCATTTATATGTGTCACTTGAAATCATTTTTGCTAGATTTTTTTTTCTTTTAAATCTGACCTATAATTTCATTGGTCTGGGGACTATCCATTGAAGCCAAGCTGTACCTGCTCAGTCACCCAGACTGAGAGAGTAGCATGGCTTTGAACAGTAGTCTGAGAGACTTAACCCTAGTCACACAGAGTGAGTCCCAGGCATCAGCTAAAGCCAGCTCTTTGTCCCCTTTGTTTTCTCTCTCTTTTATATTGTAGATAAATGAATGTTTGAGTTCAGGTGAGTAGAAAAAAGTTATCAGCAAGTGACAGATCTGGGATTTCAGTTCAGGTCTTCAGACCCCATAGCCAAAGAGCTCTTCCTTCTACACCTGCATCTACACTGGCCCGTGCCCATTTTCCCTTTCTCTCAAGAAAGAGCAGGATCAGGTTGTATGTATTAAAAACAAAAATGCCAGAAGATAGAAGATATTTACCTTTTAAGTGAAATGTGGTTTATATTCTAATACTCACTTTGATTTACCCTTAGTTGGTACGTGATAATGCAGATCTTCGCTGTGAGCTTCCAAAATTGGAAAAACGACTTAGAGCTACAGCTGAGAGAGTCAAAGCTTTGGAGTCTGCTCTGAAAGAAGCCAAAGAAAATGCCTCTCGGGATCGTAAACGGTATCAGCAAGAAGTCGATCGGATTAAGGAAGCAGTCAGGTCAAAGAACATGGCCAGGAGGGGACATTCTGCACAGATTGGTTAGTAGAACAAGGAAAAGTTTTTTTTAACTCTCTTTTTAAACCAAATAACTTTCATTTAGAGAGATGATAACCTGATTTATTTTAGATATGTTATGTGTGCTCTTAAACTACATGAGAGAGATTTTTAAGACTTTTAATTTAATCTTCAAATATTATCCAAAGGGCTTTTCCATTTATGAGCATACATTGCATATCTCTAAGCTTATAGTCTTTGGTCACAGAACACTATGTAGAAAATAGAAAAACTAAAAAGCAAAACCAGAACTTCTAGAACTGAATACTGCTTAGAATATTAAATGACAAAAGTGGAGCCAAATGCAAGTCCAGATAATTTTATTCTCATATCTCTATGATCCTCTTATAGAAATAAATTTCTACTTGTCAGCATGAAAAAAATATTTTTTTAATAATTGGTTAAATCAGTATTTTATTGATGTTGCTAAATGGTTCTTGAATTTTCTAAAAACAATTTGAATGAAAAGAAATCAAAATATGTTTATTTGATGGTTTGTGAATTTTGTAATGCTTTCCCTTCAGTATGTGTGTGTGTGTATGTGTGTGTGTGTGTGTGTGTGTGTGTATGTACGTACACACACACACACACACACACAATCAGTGAATTGGATTTATAATTTCATCAATTTGGAAATTCCCTTCAAAGGTACCATGATTGAAATCTATCTCTGCCTTTTCCTACCATGTGATTTTTGTTTACTTTCTCACATACTCCTCTCTGGAGAATCCCTCTAGCTTGATGGAGGACTTTCTTTAACTCTTATAATATGGGAGAATACAACTTTCAAGCTGTCATTTTATTTTTTGTTCATCACCCTTGTTAATGATATCTCACTTTTTCTTTTACTTAAAAAAATGTTGTTGTTTTTTTTCAATTAGCAAGTATTTAATTGTTTCTCCCTCTATTGGAAGAAGAAAAATAAAAACAAAATCCTTATAACAAATAAGCATAAAACATCAAAACAGATTCCTGTATTGGCCATGTCCAAAAATGTGTGTTTTATTCCTCCTTTAGTTCATCATTTCTTCAGGCCTCTTTTATGACAGGAATTCATATGGCTTTTTTTTTTTCATAGCTATCAGTAAATGGAGTTTAAGCTACCCCATAACATAAATAAATTTGCTATTCAAAAGCAGGCTATTTGGAAGTATGTTCTACCAGACAATGACTTCTGTGAGTTAAGGATTAATATTAAAATTAAAAGCCTTTTGTGGACCTTCTGAGTATCCAAGAGACATAGACACAGAGTTTGTGAATTTTGTGATGCTAACTATTCTCCCCCTCCCCCATACTCTCATAAATACTTCTTAAGTGAGAGGAATCCTACCCTTCTCCATAAACTTTGTAATAACACAGAGACTCTCTCTCATTATGGTCTCTAGTCTTAGGGAAATGAGACATATCTCCCACAAAATGGGAGTCTGCTGCCTCTAAATCACATAATCATTTAAGAGAGTGAGTGGAAAAGAGGGTCCACTTTATAACTTCAAAACAAGTTTCAAGTGTAGGAAACAGAAAGGACCAGGCAGAGAGAAAATAAAAAAGGGACAAAAACAGTGCAGTGTCCTGTGGAGCTGGAGGAGCTAAACATTTCCCAGAGGAGGCTCCCAGAACCAGAGAGAACAGGTCTGAAAACAGGGCCTTGGGCTTGAGAGTCAGGACGCACCATTTTTGAAGACATGGTTTTAGTAAAAGGTAGCAGAGTAGCTCCATTGCCAGAGGCTAAGCATTGGGTGGGCAGGAAGGATGGCTTCAGCACAACTTATTTGTGCTTTTAGATTCATTTATCTATCTATTTAATGCCTTATCCATTCTACAACTTTGGTGAACTACTGAATTTAGAGGAGTAGAGTCATTCCCAAAGAGAAATGAGACTGCTAAACCATTCTTAAGGATACTTGTGAGCTCCACATTGACTTAGAAAACCACATACTCAGGGTTCTGTTTTATTTTTATTAAGTATTTCTTATTCTGTAAAATGTACAGTTACATTTTAATCTGGTTCATGTAGCGTGCTGAAGTGTTACTTCTATAGCAGAGTATTTTAGATTGTATTTAGTTACTTTTTTTTTTATCATCATCAGTTAATAAGCTTCCCATAATTACCATTACTAGGAAAAAGATTTAAATGGTGTATATTGCTCCTCTAAAACAATCTCATCATTCATTTTGTAAAACAGCATTAAGTGCCTGTTATGTACTAGGTACTGGAAATACAGAACAAATAAATGTCTCTTACCTCTCAAGGAGCAAGATATACCCAACTTAAGGAAATGGGTTAGGATGTGGACTAGAAAAGGTGATTCCCTCACCTCCAGCTCCAAAACTGTATATAGACCTGAACATTTAATGGAGCAAAAATCAAAGCAGCATTAAGTGGAAGCCCAGGAACAGAGGCCTCAACAAAATGAATTGTTATTATTCCAGTACTTTAAGGAGCTATGGTTTCAACTATGTGGGCTCAAATGTTGAAACTGATGCTAGAGATTTTGAGTTAGTATTAGTGTATGTTTAGAATCTAAAATAGTGTGTAGGTAGATGTAAAACGCTTATGTGATTCTTGTTTTAATTCAGGGCATTTTTGATAAAATAGTAGAATTCTTCCCCCCCCCCCCCCGCCTCCCCCAGCTTCGTATCATTGAAGACATGGACCACTTTAAAAAAGGAGATGTTGTAAAATATACTGATGAAGAAAAAGAAACAATGATTTAATTGCTTGAAAAAAATTGTGATTGAGTCTGATTCTTTTTGTACAGCAAAATAACGTTTTGGTCATGTATACTTATTGTGTATCTAATTTATATTTTAATATATTAAACATCTACTGGTCATCCTGCCATCTGGGGGAGGGGGGGGTGGGGGGTAAGAGGTGAAAAATTGGAACAAGAGGTTTGGCAATTGTTAATGCTGTAAAGTTACCCATGCATATAACCTGTAAATAAAAGGCTATTAAATAAAAAATTTTTTAAAAAAAAGGAATACAAAAAAAAAATTGTGATAAATAGTAATCAAAAGTCATTCTTTACTTTTATATAGCTAAGCCCATCCGTCCTGGACAGCATCCAGCTGCTTCTCCAACTCATCCAAGTGCAATTCGTGGGGGAGGCGCATTTACTCAGAATAGCCAACCTGTGGCAGTTCGTGGTGGTGGAGGCAGACAAGATAAAGTGTAAGCATTTGTACTTGTAAATTTTCTAATTTTTTTTATACTGTGCCCATTTGGGGATCAAAGAAGAATAGAAAAACTTAATTGAGATACTTAATTTTGAAATGTTTCCATAACTTTTGGAAACCCTATTAGAATCACAATTCCTAAATGAATTCTAATTATTGGTACATACATGTGCTATAGAAATTATTTTCAAAATTTTTTTAATGTAACATAATTTTGACTTAGACTTGGTTAGGTAATCATGAATTAAATGTTAATTTAGTGACTATCTGAAATAATGCAAAGATCAAAGGGCAGGAGAAAACATTTCATGATGACCAGTTACTTATAATATTTAAAAATCCATAGTCTGTCATTGAAGACCCTCATGGACCCAGTGAGAAGGGACCCCCTCTTTCTTCACGCCTTTCATAGAGGCTGAAGCCCTCTGTTAGACAGCTAACATCCTGTGACTTTTCTTAGTTATTTTACAGTTATTCTACAGTTTTAGACTTCTTTTATTAGATTAAGTAGTCCTCGAAAGGAATGCTGTCTTGTCTGATTTTTTCTCCAAAACCCACTCCCCATTTTGATTTTTCCCTTTCCCACAACATTCAGCCTTTTGACAAGTTATATCCTTTCCATTTCAAGCATCTCTTAAATGGCCTCTTTGTTCCCATTGCTCTCCCTTCAGAGAAGCTGTCTTCACATCGGAATATTTACAGTAATCTCTATTCTAGTCTTCTTTCCTTTAAGTTATCCTTCATTCTGATGATAGAAATGATTTGTATATGAAGAAAAGTAGCCATCTCTCCTCTTTTCACAACCCTTCAGTGGTCTTCTAATGCCTGCCCAGTCAAGCCTTGCCTTCAAAGCTTTTTTCCATTATGAGAAATTCCTTACCTTTCCAGCCTCATCTTATATACTATTTCACTATGTGTGTTTCACTTCCCCCAAATGCAACTGTTTACTACCTCCCCTAGAGCTCTCATAAGTTTCTGAATCCAGGCCTTTATTCAGAAATCACACTCTCCCTCTGCAGCCCTTCTTGTTGGACTTTACATAAGATATAATCTGTCATCCTTATGCCTCATTTTGTGTTATTGCAAATGCTTCATGTATAGCCTTTTATTAAGTTGTGAGGTCACTGAGAGCAGCAGTTGCATTTTATTTTACCTACCACTAGAACCTGGTGCTGTGCTGTGTACATATTAATCGCTTATTGGTTTAATTTCCATGAGGAAACAAAACAAAATGGTATAGAGATTCATCCATTTAGAAAAGTCAAACAATTTGAGCTGAACAAGATCTTTGAAATCATTTAGTCTCTTATAAAATAATAAAATTGAGGCCCAGAGATGTTAATTAACTTGCCCAGAATCATACATTTTTAAATGATGTTCAGTATTATTAGTGGTCTCCTGACTTCCCACCCAGTATTTTCTGCTCTATAATACCTTCATAATATTTTTTAAAATTATTATTATTATTATCATCAAATATGTTGTGAATGCTTCAAAAAAGTGTTAGTTCATTTTGGTGACTCCCATCGTTACCAGTCATAATCCCTCCAGTGAGTGGCTAGCTTTCCGGTCAGAAAAATTCAACATAGATCTGGTAGCCGTGTTCTCTCCCTGTGCCCCACAGAGACCTCAAGGCAGGAGTCATCTCAGAAAGCCTCACTTGGCTTGCATAGAAGGAAAGATTGGAAGAATTAAGCATTTAAACAATCCTGATAATTGTTTTACTGGTTCCAATTATAGACCAATTTTAGATGAGCTACATGCTATTTTAGATTGTTTATAATTTCTTGTTTGGCTAGGAAGCTTTGGAGGTGCTTGCACTAAAAATAGCCATCAGTTTTTGGTGATGGATTTTACCGTGGCTGTCACACATAAACTGAACTGCTCCTTCTCAAGAATATGGAAGAAGACAATATTGTACTTAAATTAACCTCAATTTTGAGGTGCAGTGTAATAGCAATTTTGCCACATGAGGGAGATAGAACCTTCCCTATACTTTAGCTATATTGGCATTACTTGAAGCTGTTCTAAAATATGGGGTTCATTTTATTGTTTATTCTTTATAATAGAAACACCTTCCCCCACCCCTTTTCCCTCCTATCATAAAGAATAGCTAGATAAAAACAGTGTGAAAGTTTTTGTAGAGTAATCTGTGATTGTCTTATCTTAAAAATGCTGGTATGGCTGGAGCAGTTCAGACTCATTCCTTGCACTAGAAAAAAAAAATTCAAAATCCCCCTGGCAATCATTGTTATTATTACCGATTCTATTATTGCTAAGTTATCTAGGGACTAATTTTAGTACTTCTCCCTGAATAAGAAACCCGGAAGCACTGCCTAGAATGGTGAATAATGTTCTCCCTCTTTCACCCTTTATGAGGGTCTCATTCCTTCCTTTTTCTCCTCTTTTTTCCTCATTCCATTTTCCTCTTTTGCTCTTTTTGCATTCTCTATCATCTTTGCCTTTTCACTTCTCCTCTTTTATGCTTGCCAACACACTCAAAATTATTTTTTATTCTTTCTAGATGTTGTAAAGACTAAAAGAGTCATTTCTTTCCTAAGCCTTTCTTAGCTTATTTTGTTTCTCTTTCCAGAATGATTAATTGGTGGCAAATAAAAGAAGTCTTTTTTTTTTTATTTTTTTTTTTTTATTAAGTTTGGTGAATAAGGTGGTTGTCATAGCTTTAAAAAAAAATTATATTATTAGGTAAATTTTAATCTGGTTGTTTCAAACTTCTATTGCCTCACTTCATAGTTACACTGGAAAATTCAGAATTATATATAAATTGAAATACTAATTTTTCTTTGCTTTTTTTCTTTTTCAGCTGTTAAAGATGATATGTTATCAAGAGAGAGAGAGAGAGCCTCATTCCATGACTATAATCTCTCCCCCGCAGGGATTATAGGATTATAACTTTTTTTTAAATGTATAAATTATACCTGGCCTGTACAGCTATTTCCCACTCAACTCATCTTGCAAATTCTGCTGATTCTCAACACAACTAGAGTGCAATTTTGGCGTCTTGGAAAATTGACGTGTAATTTCAGAGTGTAGCCCTGTTCATGACACGATTTGTCTTTCATGTCTTAAATTTAGTCTGCACTGTGCCAAGTTGAATGTACTCTACAGGTTTAAAGAAGATTTTAGTTTAAGTTTAAAACCTTCCTTTTGTGTGTGTTTCCTTGCTTTAGGGAACATGGAACATGGTTGGAGTTTAGATTTGATATTTAAGTTTTACCACTTAGAACACTATGTGTCCCATTCTGTATATCAGGGCAGCACTTAAAGACTCCTGGGAATGACATCAGGGCTACGTTTTGTTTGTCTGGTTTCTGAAGTGTGCCTCTGAGAATCATTTGGGCACTGCATAACTCAACATTTCAGTTTCAACCAGGCTGCTTAACTGTTAATCTGATGAAATGCCTGTTGCTGGGTTATTTTTAGTTAAATACTATATATTAACAAGTAAATTTAAGTTTACACAAGAGAATTGGTTTGGCAAAGGAACATTTTTATGTGTTGTTCCTAATACTATACACAATATAGTTTGATGGGGTGAAATTATCCTGCTTCATTCCAATTAACCTACTAGCTAGCACAGAAATCTGACAGTTAATTTATCATCTCTAACATAGAAAAAGGAACTAGAAGGGTCTAGAACTAAATTGAATTTCTCATTCTCACATTATCAGTACTATATCAATGACCTAAATTTAGCCTTTGGAAATTGAGAAAATGTGAAGTAGCTTAAAGAGCTAGAAAATTAAGTGAAACACACTGATACATATTAAATAGGAATTAGTTCATTTTGGTCACCCATTCCTGCGGTGTGTTTTAAAACTATTCTACATTGAGTTGTACACTATAATTTATTTCTGGTTTAGTCTAGAAATATTGGGATGTTTACTCCAAACCTTTTATATTAAATGAATCTTTTCTTTTTTGCCTTGTTTGCAAGAGTCACTAGTATATTCATGAAATAAAATGATTTCTTTTGTTGGCTTTAGTCCATGATTTTGTAATTAGATCTAGACTTTTTACATATTACTCCCAGTTCTTTCTCAGAGATTGAAATGAATCAGCAATTTAATTTAAAGAGTAATATCAATGATATGGAAAAAAGATCTAAAATCTTTGCTTTTTCTAGGGCTTTTAGCAGAATTTAGGGGAAAGAGGGTTTGGGAGCTATACATCAGATAGTATAGGTACTCTAAAGTTCTTTATTAGGATGTTGGTGGCAAAAATAACTTTTTAGAGAAGTTTTATATACAAATGTTTGTATTTTGAAATTTGGAGCCATTGTCAGAAGTTTCAGACCCTAATTGGCTTATTTTTCTATTTCCTTAACTACTGAAATTTCCACTTTTTGTAATAATTTTGATTTAAAGGGTGAATTTATTTATTTATTTTTTTATTAGCAGCCAGAAATCCTTGCTGTTGCAGTGTGTAGTCCTCGAGGTGGTCATTTTGCCTTTAGGATTGATTGAAAAAGAAACACTCCATAATTCAAGATGAAATTTTTGTGTGCAGCAAGATAAGCAATTTTACTAAGGAAAAAAAAAATCCTGCAGCATTTGTGATGAAGACAAGGGTTTTCTAAATGAAAACACCTTTGTCATTGCCTGCCTAGTGGGTACATATGCTTAGACATTTGTATTTCACTTCTGACTGATAACTGGTTTCTTTGGAAATATACATAAATGAAGCAGATTTTTTTCTCTTTTGTCTGTATATGGTAGTTTCATTCCTGTAAGTAAAGTATCATGGATATTGGTGCTGAGCATTGCTGTGTAACAGTGCAATCGTAACTAGCATGTAGCTCAAAATATACATTACCTTTTTATATCTTAATAATTTTTTAATTTCTAATTTTAAACCTTTTGCAAAGTTTACCAAGAATTACATCTAAATTTTTAAAAAGGAACTGCTCTTTGGTTCTCCTATAGTAGGTCAATGGAACAGAACATTTACTCTTTGTCAGTGAACATTTTCAGTCTCTAATAGGACCCTGATGCAATGCTATTCCAATTTGCAGTATCCCTTTTTTGGAATGGATTTTATTTTTATGTTCCTCTGAATCGTCTTGTTAAATGGTTTAGAAGAAAAACTCAGTGAAATAAAAGAATAATATTTATTCATGGTGATCAATTAAATTATTTGCATAATTTAAAATTACTGACTCACTACTGTGTATAACTCTAAATTTGACATGAAATGACACAAGAGTCTGATTCTACCTGTGGAATACATTGGCTTATTTTCAGTGCGTGAAGATACATTCAAAGATAATTGGTTTGGGGAAGACGCCATATAGTTTTAATTTAACCTGCATGCTGTAAATGTATTTGTGTTTAAATAAAGAGAGAAAAAGACACTGAAATTTAGTGACTTTATTAAAACTTTGAAACAGGTACGCTTGTTTTGTTTTAGTGAGATCAAGTTTCTTTTCATATTGGCATGTTAGCAGTTGTATACATTAAGTATCTTTATATTCATTTTCTAAAATCTTATTGTAGACTTTATGGGTAACACATGTTAAATATCTCTAGTATCAGGAATTATTAGCTAGAAATGGATCATGCCATTAAGTTTTCATGTTTTCAATTGACATTATAAAGTTTCATTTGGGCTTAACAATTTACTTTATTGAATTTCAAGTTTAAATATGGCCTGAAATTTTTGAGATCATTAGTGGACATACAAAACCAACAGACACACCAAATTTTAAAAGAGAAACTTGGTTTCTTCCTCTAAACTGTCTTGTCTAGACTAGAAAAATAGTGACAGTGATAGTGATAAGAAGGATAATTTTTATACATTTTAGGTACTCAATGCCAAAAACTATATGGAGTATATTAGATTATGGCTTTTCCAAAATCGGTCTTCAAAAGCATCTAAGTGACACGTCATGTAGTGCTACCCCTTTAAAAGCAAATTATAAAGGTAAATATGAATATTTAGGGAAATGTTGAATAGGTTTTGTAAATTTGCATATCGAGAGGTGGTATTGGGGGGAGATTGTTGACAAAATTTCTAAATGAACTACTCATAGAATAAGAACTTGTCAAAGTTTCATGGAAAAAAGCAACCTAAATAGCTTGCTTATCAAAGCATTTAGTGAAATGTTTTATTAATGTGAATTGTTGTTATAACACTCTTTAATTATAACGAAGCTGACAACTAATTCAAACATTGAATAGAGTACAGGGAGAGAAATGGTAAGAAGAAAAATCACTCCAGCAAAAACTTACTTAACTGCTATCAAATAAGAATAAAAGGATGAGGAAATTAACAGATTTGTGCCCACAAGCCCCTAAAACTGCAACTACACAGTAATAATGGGCAGTTGGTGGCCAGTATGGCCCCACTGACCAAGACTGCAAGGAGTACCAGCAATCCCATGGACCTTTTTTAGAAATAATGTTTTAAAATGCATAAAGGAGGATTATGCTGATACTTATGGAAATATTTAAACCAAGATCACAATAGACCAGAGGTTAAAAACCAGTTTTAGAAAATTTCATAAGCCATGGACTGTTCAATGCAAGAATATAATCCAGGGACAGCTAGATGGCACCGGGGATGGAGCTCTGGCCCTGGAGTGAGGAGGACCTGAGTCCAAATGTGGCCTTAGACACTTAGCACTTCCAAATTGTGTGACCCTGGGCAAGTCACTGGACCCCAATTGATTGCCTTTTAAAAAAGAAAAGAATGGCAACACCTCCCCCCCCAAAAAAAAAAAATCCCTGTTAAGAAAGAAGGAATTGAAGCCACATCTTCCTGACTGCAAGACTGTGATCCTGGGGAGCCTCTGGATCTCTGTGCCTCAGTTTCCTCATCTATAAAATGAGAATAGTACCTTCCTCACATGAGAATCCTGAGGGTCAAGTGAGGTAACAAGTATTACCTGCCTTGCACAGTGCTTGGCACAAAATAAGTATAATGTTAGCTGCTATTATAGACAATCTCATACGTAATTCCTGGGAACAAACTCCTTCCCCACAGTCGAATTAAAATTACTGGATAAAAACAAGTAATCGGGAAAATGTATAAATCTGCACAATAAATCTAGGTTATTTTTTAATGTTTTTTTAGTTTTGTGATTCTTGTTGAAACTATATCATGTGGCATGACCTAAAGTGTTCAGAGAATTATGAAATGATAAAGTGGCAAGGATCAAATAGTTTGATTTTCCCTCAGCTTTTAGTTATACCTTCTATACTGTACTTAAAAATCCTCCTTTATATAAAATACTTGTATGTAGGATTTATATGCTTGTATATATAGAATGACACTGTAAGCTTTCAAGTTTTAATTTCAGTAAAACAATTAGCTGATCCCCTTTGTTGCAATCAAATTTTAATATTTCGTAATTTCATCCTTCCATCTTCCACCTCCTTGCTCTCATGCTTTTATCTCCCTTGCAAAATTACATTACTACTTCATCTTTGCTTATTAAGGAATTCTTTATTTGACTTTGCTCAGTTGCTATCTCCCCTCAAATCTTCCCAGATTTCTCTCACTGTAAATGCTATATCCTTCAAATTTTCCTAGAATATTTTTATCCTTTTACTCTATCTTACTTTGCATTTATATATATACATGCATATATATATTATTATGCATATATATATATATATATATATACACATAAATGTGCAGAGACTCTTATTTTTTCTTCTTTGTATCCCCCAAAACAATACAGTGGGTATTTAATAAATATTTGAATGGAATTGATCCAGTATTATAAAAGTTCATTACTTGACAGTGACATTTAGAAATTAATATTGATAAAATAAAAGGTATTAAACTTTTTTTTTAAATTATATTCCATTTCAAGTTATATGGCTTTTCATAATCTTTTTTTTTTCCAATTTCAAGTTGCCCAGATTTCCAAGAATAAGTAAATGAGTTTATCAATATTTATACGCCCTACAAGGGTGCAGATCACAGACTATTTACATGTAATTCCATTGTCAGTATTCTCTAATTTGCCCATAAAGAATCCAACCTACCTACTACAGTGATATCTTTTAAGTATTCTTCAGGTACTTAACTTGATGGCCCTCAGTTGTCTTGCCATTTCTTCCTTGCTCGAAGTAAGTGAGGACTTTTGGTAGTTATGTATTTCTTAGATGTCCTGCATGTCAGTTCTACCATGTAATCACTTGTCATTGCTATGTTCTAGCCCATCTTTAGCCAATATTTTTCTCTCTATTGCTCTTCAAATCATACAATTTCCATTTTTAGGAGATTGTGGTCAGGCATTCTTGGACAGGTACTGTTTGGATTGGATGGGATTCTAAGTACTAACAAACCAAAAGGATGTAAGATCCTCTTTTTTTAAGCCATACAATGGAATGAGCACTGGGATTTTCTCTAGCCAAATTTAGGTAAGCTAGAGTTCTAATTTGTACTTTCATTCACAGTCATACAGCCTTAGCAGAATATTAAAGTCATTCCCAAATACTGTCACATTAAATCCTTAATACTTAAAAATGCTAAGACCTATATGTCACTGGTGTAGAGAATTCTGATTTTCTATTTACTCAAACTGCGCATGTTTATGTTTTAGAAAAATTCCTGGCACACTGAGAATTTAAAAGGATTTGCCTAGGGTCACACAATCAGTTATATGTCAAGCAGGTCTTTCTGGCTTCACCATGGTTATCTCTCCATCTCCTACTTTATTCTGCTTCCAAAAATTCTAAATATTCAAACCTAATATTGAGGATTTTTGAGTCTCAGTAGAAATTATACTAAAATGACAGAACTGGAAAGAACCTAAGGAAATACAAAATAACTCCCTTTCATTTTACAAATTAGAAAATTCAGATCCACCTTGTGCAGTTAAGCGATTAACTTGTCTAACCTTACTAATTAGTGGCGGGTTTCCCATCTAGCCCTGTGATTTTGTATTAAAATATTGGCTTAAAAAGGGGGCATTTCATCCTTTCAGTTTCTCAAGATAATTCAGAATAACAGCAATTCAAAAGGCCATTTCATCCAAACCATACTTGACCAAGAATCCCTTCAATAAGATTCCCAACAAGTAGTAGTCCAAGCATCGTTGGGTCAGTCTTGACTCCTGGACTTCAGCAAACAATTCTATATCTATTTTCTGCATTTATCTTTTCACATACTTAAAAATAGTTCCCATAAAGTATTGTTTTTAAAGGCTTTTCAATGTCCTTATTTTCTTCCGGAATATTTCTATCTTGTCATTGTACTTCCTAAACACTAGATTTGAAAATGCTCTGTATGTGAGCCAACCAGAAAAGAATATGACAAATATCACCTTCCATGTTGTAATCCTTATAACTCTCAATAGAACTTATGATCCCTGTAGTTCTCTTGTATGCTTTTATTTCAGATTAATGATCTGCTGTTCACTAAAACAAACTGATCTAAACAAAGTTTCCCTGTCCTGTACTTACTAAGTTTTTGTTTGTTTGTTTTTTTAATCCAAGCGTAGGATTTGACCTGTCATTCTAAACTATCTGTCTGTCTGTCTCTCTCTCTTTTTACTATAGCTTTTTATATACAAAACATATACATGGATAATTTTTCAACATTGACCCTTGAAAAACCTTCTGTTCCAACTTTTCCCCTCCTTCCCATCTCCTCCCCTAGATGGCAGGTAGTCCAATACATGTTAAATATGTTAAAATATATGTTAAATCCAATATATGTATACATGTTTATACAGTTATCTTGCTGCACAAGAAAAACCGGATCTAGAAAGAAAGAAAAAACATGAGAAGGAAAACAAAAATGCAAGCAAACAATAACAGAAAGAGTGGAAATGCTGTATTGTGATCTACACTTGTTTCCCATAATTCTCTGGGTATAGCTGATTTTCTTCATTACTGAACAATTGGAACTGGTTTGAATCATCTCATTGTTGAAGAGAGTCATGTCCATCAGAACTGATCATAGTATTGTTGTTGCTGTGTATAATGATCTCCTGGTCCTGCTCATTTCACTCAGCATCAGTTCGTGTCTCTCCAAGCCTCTCTGTATTCATCCTGCTGGTCATTTCTTACAGAACAATAGTATTCCACAGCATTCAAATATGTTGGAATTTCTTGGATCAGAATTCTGTCACCCAGTAGGTTAGTTCTCCCAAATTTGTGTCATCTACAGATTTGCTAGTCATTCTATGATTTGATTTGTATTGTTGATTTTAAAAAATAAGAGCATAGGGCCAAAGGCAAATCCCTGAGGACACTACTTGAAACATTCCTCCAAGCCTGGTAATGACTACTTTTTGAGCTTGATCATTCAACCAGTTCCAAAAATAATAGAAAAATATGTTTAAAAGTTTTCATTCAAGCTTTGGAAGAGTTCCTCAATTAACAAGTTTGAGAGAAAGAGGCAGTTAGGGCTTACTGAAATTTTGGAGTAAGATCCTTGCTGAGAGGGAGGAGGGCATTTTTCTTTCAGCCATAGGTTCTTGAAACAGATTTACCCATGTAAGGAGACTTCTCATCCAAAACTGACAAGTCATTTGAGATAATGTCAGGCTTACTCTGGGAGATGACTAAAAACCATTACATTGAATTCCCAATCCCTATATTTATGCACACCTGCATTTTTGATTTCCTTCACAAGCTAATTGTACAATAATTCAGAGTCTGATTCTTTTTGTACAGCAAAATAATGTTTTGGTCATGTATACTTATTGTGTATCTAAGTTATATTTTAATATATTTAACATCTACTGGTCATCCTGCCATCTAGGGGAGGGGGTGGGGGGGGGTAAGAGGTGAAAAATTGGAACAAGAGGTTTGGCAATTGTTAATCCTGTAAAGTTACCCATGTATATATCCTGTAAATAAAAGGCTATTAAATAAAAAAAAAAAAAAAAAAAAAAAAAAGAGATAATGTCAGGCTTAGGAGTGGGCAGAGAGATACTCTAGACATGACTCCAGAGAGATGAAGAAGGAAACAATTTCAAGAAATGTGTCAAGAAAAGACATGATGGATTGAGCTGCAGAGAGTACTCTCCTGGGACAGAAAGGGCTTCCATGCCCTACAGTAGTACTATAGTTGTGGGGTGACTTGGAACACATAGTCCTCACAGGCTCACCTCACTTTAAGTTTATCCCCACTCCTCCCAGAGGTGAGAATGTATATCAGATTTCTAGGTGAAGTAATATTTTATAGTTTGCTCCATTCAGGTCATTACCTCTACCTTCTCCTCCATGTTTAATGGCAGATTGTTGGTAAGAAATATATTACTGAGGGCTCATGAGCCCTAGTATTTGGAGTTCAGATCTCCAAGAACGTAAGGGTAGTTGTCCCACTCTCACAAACCTCCAAGTACAAGTAACACCTACAACACTGTGAAGGTTCATCTATTGATAACAGAAAATTCAGAGTTTATTTTAAATTTTATTTTAGAGTGAAATCGGGCAGTATTTTGGGGGCATTTTCTCACAAATCAGAACAATTTCTTTTCAAGAACATTTGCATGATCGAATGATTAAGTACTAATGTCTGCTATATTATATGTTTTTGTAATCAGTTTGGATTTTGCATCTCTAGAATACTGATACCCAGAAGTACACATTGAACACACTTTATTTGTAGGGTTATTCTCTAAGGTCAAGGCCTGTGTGTATGTATGATTCTTATGGATTCTAGTTCTGCCCTCCAACTTTTTATAGGTCAGGATTCCTTTCTGCATTATTAGAATTTTTTTCATATGGATTTCACCATTTCAATTAATGTTGAATTAATTAATTCATTCATTCAATCAATTAATTAATTGTAGTCAATTAATACAGTCCTTTCAGAATGCAAACATACAACCCTGGCCAAAGATATTAGCTTCCTGTTCCAAAGGGAGTTAGGTATGTTTAATGACATTTAGTCAGTCATTCACATTTAACTTGATGTTGAGATACCAACATGACAAACAAGAAGTGTTTAGTTTCCTCTGCATATGTGCTTAGAAACCATGGCAACCACTTTTAAATGATTTAAGCAATTCATTTTACGCCTACTTGGAGTTATGAGCTATTTAAAAGGACTAAGAAAGGACTGTCACATACAGCAGAGCAATATCAAATAAATGTCCATTGTCCTTTGGGAGATAGAGAAGATACTATCAGAATGAACTGCAAAAAACACCCACATTAACCTCTAGGGTACATTATCTTCCTTTTAAATGGTGAATTATGCATACTGCTTTTCTTGAAGTCACTGGAATTTTGCATTCATGTTGCTTCAAAAATACATTTCTATTTTATACAGATGTGGGTGAATTAGATTGAACAAAAGAAATATGTTTCAAGGCCAAGGAGATGAATCTGGAATTCCACGGGCTACTTTTACTTTCAGCAGGTGGAGTGACAAATGGAAATAAGACCCACAAAGGGAATGCTCTCTGTCCTTCACTAACTTCCAACACATTGAGAAACGCAAAGTGAATCACAATGGCTCATCTATTTTGACCCACCTAAAATTTCTTAGCTCAACTCAGTGTATTTTACACAGTAATTATCTTTTTTTTGGCAATGTACAGATATATTCTGTGTCAGTACAGACTGGAATCAGGTTATCTCTGAAATAATTCTTCAACAACCTTTGTTTTATATTTTGATCTTTGATCAATATTTTCCCCCTTTACTCTCCCATAAATTTTTAATAATATACCCTGATAATGACATCATTTAGGAGGAAACAGGGAGATTTGGGTGGGGGAAGGAGAATGAGGGAAATAGTATACTTTGTTAATATTCTGGAAACTAAGAAATAAGAATAGAATAAAAACTAACATTTATATGGTGCCCACTGTGTGCTCAGTGTGCTAAGTGCTTCATAATTATCTTATTTCATCCTTTTGACAGCCTTGGGAGAAAGGTACTGTTATTATCCCCAGTTTGCATATGAGGAAACTGAGGTAAACAGAAATTAAATAATTTGCCCAGAATCACCCAGCTAAGAAGTATCTAAGGCAGGATTTGAATTTAACTCTTCCTGACCCCTAGCCCAGTGCTCCATCAACTGTACCACCTAAAGAAGCAAAACATAATTTTTCATATCCCACACATACCAAGAAGCTATTTTTTTCAGTTACAACAGATGTGTGTGTGTGTGCGCATTCACCTAAACCTATTTGGGAGAACTCTTCCTTTAGCAAAGGCTAAATTAAAGAGTATATGAAATGGGTGGCAATTTTATTATCCCCTTTGTCACTGAATCATGTAATGTCTAAACTGGAAAGGCCTTTCAAGATCATCTAGTCTAGTTTTAACCTTGTTTGTGTCAAGGGCCTTTCCAGCAAAGACCTCTTCTCAGAAGCATGTTTTGTTGTCTACATTCATAATTGATGAAATGTTAAATTTCAATTAGAGGCTACTGAAAATAACGAAGTAATTTTTTTCCCACCCAAGTTTGCCAACCTCTTGAGATCTACCACTTGGGAGTCTCCTACCGGATAGCACAGTTTGAGCATCCCCCCTCACCGCTTATTCCTAATTAGGCAATTTATAAAACACACTGACACATGAAAGCTGTTGCACGATTCCACTTCTGGAGCCAATCTACTGTGTTCCCCACCCCGGTGGAGGGATATGGGGGCTGCAGAGCAAGACTGCTCCCCATTGGGATCTCCCCTTGTGAATAACAGCAGTCTTGTTGACCACTATCCCTGGATGAAGCTGCTGTTCTTTACCAAAACTTTCCTGCACTACAGAAAGGTCAGCCTTGTCCAATTTGCTTCTCACATGGGTCACAGCTCAGATCATCTGAATGGAAGGAAGGGAAGAAGAAGCACATGGAAACTCATTTGCTTCTGATCTATGTTTATATTTATCATTCATCCTTCATTTTGAAGAGAACCAATGACATCACAGAGTGATGTCTTGACTATTGCGTGAATTAGA
Organism: Sarcophilus harrisii; assembly: GCF_902635505.1. Lineage (NCBI taxonomy): Eukaryota > Metazoa > Chordata > Mammalia > Dasyuromorphia > Dasyuridae > Sarcophilus > Sarcophilus harrisii. The sequence continues at coordinate 223,211,485 of NC_045430.1, forward strand.
TTTAAATGAGACAGAGTTGCCCAAAGTCATCAGGCTCGCTCTTTCTTTCAGAGTCATTGAAGTCCATTGGCAAGACAAAAGTCAGGATGGTCCTGGATGCAGGAGGATGATCTTGGCAACTTTGATGTTTCACCAAACTCTAAGTGCCCACAGCACCTACTTCAGCCACTCTCATGGCCATTGGAATAAACTGTTCTCATCCCTCTCCTGCCCAAGGAAGAGATGCTTAGGCATTTCTTAACTCACTGATGGGTTTGAGTCCTCAACCTGACTTTGCCAATCTGCTGATTTTTTTTTTATTATTGTAATCATTTCCTCCCAATAGATATCCTGTTTCTGTTTCCTTCCTCTTTCAAGCTATCTTCCATGCAGCTACCAAAATAACCTTCTTAATATGACGGTATACTTTAAAAATCATCAGCCAAAAATCTACTTGAAGCAGTTAACAGTTTTAGCAACATTGCAGGATATAAAATAAACCTACACAAATCATCAGCAGTTCTGTTACTAACAAAACTTTGTAGCAAGAGACAGAGAAATTCCATTTAAAATAACTGGAAACAAAATAAAATATTTGGGTGTCTATCTGCCAGCACAAACCAGGAACTATATGAACATAATTACAAAACACTTTTCATACAAAGGAAGTCAGATCTAAACAACTGGAAAATATTAATTGCTTATGGATAGACCGAGATAATATAATAAAAATGGCAAGTCTACCTAAATGAGTCTACTTGTTGAGTGCCATTTCAATCAAACTGCCAAAAAATAATTTTATAGCGCTATAAAAATAATAACAAAATTCATTTAGGAAAAGAAAAGATTAAGAATAAATCAAGAGAATTAATGGGAAAAAAATACAAAGGACAGTGGCCTGGTAGTACCAGATGTAAAACTATTTATAGGTCAGGAATCATCAAAAACACCTAGAACTGGCTAAGAAATAGAGTAATGGGTCAGTGGAATAGGTTAGATATACATGACACAATAATCAATGACTACAGTAATCTATTGTTTGATAAACCCAAAGACTCCAGTTTCTGGAATAAGAACTCAATATTTAACAAAAATTGCTGGGAAAATTGGAAAATAATGTGTCAGAAACTCAGCATAAACCTACATGTCATATCTCATCCCAAAATAAGGTTGAAATAGGTATATGATTTAGGTATAAAGGGCAATACTATAAGCAAATTAGGAGAGCAAGGGATAGTTTATCAGATCTTTGGAAAAGGGAGGAATTTATGGCCAAATAAAAATTAGAGAACATTATAAAATGCAAAATGGAGAATTTTGATTACATTAAATTAAAAAGGTTTTGCACAAACAAAACCAATGCAACCAAGATTAGAAGGGAAGCAAAAAACGGGGGGGGGGGGTGGAAATTTACAATCAGTATTTCTTCTAAAAGTCTTATATCTAAAATACATAAATAATTGAATCATATTTATAAGAATACAAGTCACTTCCCCAACTGATAAATGGTCAAAGGATATGAACAGACAATTTTCAGATGATGAAATTAAAACCATCTATAGTCATATGAAAATATGTTATAAATCATTATGGATTAGAGAAATGCAAATTAAGACAACTCTGAATCTTGTCATGTAGTGTTACATGACCCTTCAGATGAAATAAGATGACCTGAAAAGATAATGATAAATGTTGGAGGGGATGTGGGAAAGTTTGGGACACTAATACATTATTGGCAGAGTTGTGAGATGATCCAATCATTCTGGAGAATAATTTGTAACTATGCCCAAAGGACTTTCAAACTGTGCGTACCCTTTGATCCAGCAGTACCACTACTGGATCTGTATCCCCCCCAAAAAAAATTGTAAAGGAGGGGAAACCCATATGTGCAAAAATGTTTGTATTAGCTCTTTTTGTGTTGGCAAAGTATTGGAAAATGAATAGATGCACATCAGTTGGGGAATGGCTGAATAAGTTAGGATATATGAAAGAAATGGAATATTACTATTCCATATTCTATAAAAAATGATGAACAGGCTGATTTTAGAAGGGCCTGGAAAGCTTTTCATGAACTGATGCTTAGTGAAGTGAATAGAAGCAGGAAAACTATACACAGCAATAGCAAGATTGTGACATGATCAATTATGATAGACCTAGTTCTTCTCAGCAGTTCAGTAATCCAAGGCAATCCCAATAAACTTTGGATGGAAAAATGCCATCAGCATCTGGAAAGAGAACTATGGAATCTGAATGTAAATAAACACAAGCTAGCTTCACTTTTTTTCCTTCTTTTATTTTCTTGTGATTTGTTTCTTTTGTTCTGATTTTTCTCTGCCAATATGAATCATATGGAAATATGTAAGAAAAATGAATGTACATTGTTGGAATCCTAGTGTCAACTCAATTTGAAACAGGTATGAAACAAGGTGTACATAAAGCCATCAATATGCGAGGCATTACACATGGTTACATAAGCACATAGCAATATAACACAGGCTAGTAGTAATGTAACAAACATGAATTAACATGAGAATTTACATATTTACACATCGTCCATTAGTACATGTGCCAGGAATCCAATGATTCCTGTAAGCTTTGAGGTAAACTGTTTTTCATATACATTATACATGTCCATAAGTCCTAAAAATAGTCCAAAAGGAACCCATTGCCCAATGATTCATGAAGATTTTAAAGTGATTTTAACAGTCTCATTATCAGCCATGCTCTTTCAGTATCAGATGTTTCTTGAATCTTCTCCTTTGTTTTGAAGAACTTGAAATGGTCTCTTCTTGTGTTAACACTGCCCTGTTTGATTAAAAGGCCTGTATTCTCCCCAACTAGTAATCCCGATGGCTTTTCTGTTGGTTGATGACATCAGAGTCCTGAATTTCTAAAGACTCTCTGGGTGTAAACTCAGCTGCCATCATGCCCCACCTGTCCTTTGATTGATACTTAGGAGCTGGGCTTTGCCCAGCTTCTCTGGGTCAATCTACATTTCGAAGCCCAGTGAAAGCCTCGGTTGCGTTTTGGACATGGGGTTTTAGGTTTTCTCTCACCCCTGTCCTCTCACTCTCTTTCTGTATCTGCATTGGGCCCTCAAAGTACATGTATAACCAAATTTTTTTTGTTTTACATGTAATTGATAAAAAAATTTTTTTAAATGAAAAAAGTAATCTTCCTAAAACAGAGGTCTGATTACATCACTCCCCGATTCAAGAATCTTCAGCATGACTTCCAATTGCTTCAGGAATAAAATATGAATTCCTAAGCCTGGAATTTGATATTTTGCAAATTCTGTCTTTCTAGATTTACCTCACAATTCTTTCTTTGTGATCTCTCCATTCTAGCCAAACTGAGTTATTGGTTATTTCCTAATTCAATGTAGCACTACCTATCTCTATGCAATTAATTACATAAACCTCAGATCTTAGAATATACTTTGCCTTTATCAGTCCTTATCTTATTCAAGGCTCCCCTCAGATAGCATTCCTTATGTGAGGCCTTCCCTGAATCTTTCAACTATTAACATTCTCTCCCTCAGAATTTCCTTAAAGCAACCTGAGTACTGCCTTTCCCCTTTTACCCTTCTGCTCCCTCCCTTTTAGCACACTTACCTGTGTTGTAACCTCCTAATAGAATGTGTGATCCTTGGAGGCAAGAAATGTTTTACTTCTCTCTCTCCCTCTCCCTCTCCCTCTCCCTCTCCCTCTCCCTCTCCCTCTCCTTCTCCCTCTCATATAGATAGATAGATATAGATATATATTCCTAATATTTAAACACAATGTCTTGAACAAAGTAAGTGCTTAATGAAATGAACTGAATTATGGACTAGCCTCAGAAATCCTGTCCCTTCTGTGGTTCATTTCTGTGCTTTCTTTAAGACTTTTGAGACATTTAAGACTATCCTTTTTGGTTACTGACTGGTCCTCTTATCTTAAGAGCTATTTGTAACTTTGTCTCATTTATGTTGGCTGTAAGCCTCAAAAAGTACAACTAAGTCTTAGGAACACTTCAGGCTGTTTCTTTCTTGGCTTTCTACAATTGTTACATTAATGGAGGCCATACTTCATTGAATCCTTTGTTTTTTTTTTTTTGTTTTCTTTTGTGTTTTTCTGAAATCAGACTATTCTAGGACAGTTCTTCAGGGTATGCCGGTCCTTTGCATGCATCCAACCCAATAAGAGAATAAACACTTGATGGAAGTTTGTGGCCATCTTGTTGATCAGCTAGATGGTATAATCGATGGATTACTGAGTTTTAGAATCAAAAAGACTTGGGATCAAATTCAAAGTTAGAGACAATAGCTGTGTGACCCTGGACAAGTCACTTAACCTATTTGCCTCAGCTTCCTTATGTATTAACTAGGGATAATCATAGTCTGTTGTAAGGATAAAACGAGATAATGCTTGTGCCATATAAATGTTAGTTATTATTATTATTATCAGTAAAACTAATCAGATGTCTCCTGGAGAAAGCCAGATTTACTCGATCCATTCACTTGATCACAAGAAGATGGAAAGAGATGGAGATTTAGAACAAAATGATGTTAAAAATAGAGTAAAGAGCCAAGAGGGCACAGTCAAAGAGAAGGGGAGAGAGAACATATACTTATTTTACATTTACAGATCTAACATCGTAAATCATAATTTCCTCAACCCCCACATTCAGTTACAAAATATTACAACCCACAGTATAGGAAGCTTGAATATAAATGATCAAGTATTTTTAAAGCATCATATTATTCAATATCTCTAATTCTTTTGAGCATACAAGGAATTAATTAAGGAATATAAAAACCTTTTTGACTTTGTAACTAACTAGATTTCTAAGGAAACCCATGTCAAGAGAAGAAGGAATTACAAGGTACTGTTGAGATTTTAAGAAAATGGACTCTAAATTCATCTTTTTAGTGACTCTAAGTTGTTCGAGACAGAGACTGAGTCTGATCTTCATTTTTTTTTTTTATCTTTCACTTCAATATAGAATAGATTGATTTTTAATGAAGGAAGGAAAGGAAGGAGGGAAGAAAGAAAAAGAGGAAAAGTCATATCAGTATGCTTCTTTCATTGATTATCACTTTATATTAATCAACCAGATTTAATTATCCTTTAGAAGGTGGAAGGTGGCCCTCTTCTAAGGTGGTACAGTAAATCCAACAAATACATAATGAACTCACGCTCTTGAAGAAAGTGACAGAGGAACACTCACAACTCCTGGTAGTCCCTTTGCTGAAGTCCTCAAGATGTACCTCTTTAGCTGGCATAATGTTATTGAGCTTCCTTAGAGTATCAAACTTACCTTCAGCTCCTGGTGCCCTGTGTCAGCTGCTCTGGAGACTCTGCTAAGATGCTAAATGGAAAGTCCCAAATCCTCCAACTCTCCGAAGTTCACCAGGTGATTCTCTGTTATGAGGGTTGAAAAGGAGAAATATCTCTACTTCTCTTCCCTCAATGATTCACTTTCTGGGGCTTGGCTCTCTCCTCTAAGATAGTCTGGATATACAAAGACTGGTTCCTGAGAATTGCTTTATCGTAAATGTGAATATTATTGGACATTGACAAATCAGCTGATACCAACAAATTTTTTGTCTCATTTGGCTAAGAAGCCATTGATTGATTAATTTGTTGCTTCTAATTGCTTGATTCAATCAGAGGGAAGGAAGGGAAGGAGGAAATATGTATTCATTAAGTGCCTATTATGTGCCAGGCATCCTACCAAGAGCTTTACAAATACTGTTTCATTTGATCCTCATAACAACTCTGGGAGGCAGGTGCTATTATTACTCCAATTTTAAAGTTGAAGTAACTGAGTGGAGGTGATTCAGGCCAGTTCTACTGCTCTTGTGATGGAGAGAGCCATCTGCACCCAGAGAGAGAACTGTAGGGACTGAGTGTGGATCACAACATAATATTTTCACTCTTGTTATCGTTGTTGTTTGGTTGCTTTTTTTTTCTTTCTCATTTTTTTCCTTTTTGATTTGATTTTTCTTGAGCATGATAAATGTGAAAATATGTATAGAAGAATTGCACATGTTTAACAAATACTGAATTGCTGTCTAAAGGAGTGGGTGGAGGGAAAGGAGAGGAAAAAATCTGGAACACAAGGTTTTGCATGATGAAAATTATTTATGCATATGTTTTGAAAATAAGAAGTTTTTTTTAAAAAAAGAGAAAAAAAAAAAAAAAAAAGAAACCGAGTGACTTGCCCAGGGTCACAGAGTTAGTAAGTCTGAATTCAAATCTTCTAGAAACTTCAGGCCCAGTTCTCTAATTTCTGGGCTACCCAATTGCCTTTAGGGAAGCAAGGAAAGGAAGAAGGGAAGAAAGGAAGGGGAAAGGAAGGGAAGGAGGAGAGAAAGCCAGGACAATTAATGTTGTGATTCAAATACAGGTCATATGCCCCTTTTCCAACTTCCCATTCTCTCCCCGTTCCAAAATCTGATTTATATGAAACCTTACTAAAGTCTATATTCAATGTAATTTTTTGGAAATTATTTTTCCCATTCAAAAACATGAAATTTTAGGGATATAACCTGTAATGGAAGGGGAGGAGTTCGCACTAATATTGTCTTTGATTTCAAGTACCACCAATTATATCAAATTTCTCCTAAGTGGAAAGAAGAATTAAATGTTTTAAAATCTCATTCTAGTTTGAGGATTTTCAAAAACTAGTCCTTTCCTGAAGAGGTGCTTTTAGGTTCATTAAGAATGAAAACTCTTGGGTACAATGACAAGGCTGGGTCTTGTCATTGGTCTGGGTCAACCAACCAAATGATTGGTTATTTAGCCTAGAAATGAGGTGAGCCCACAGCACACTTAAAAAGTAGGCTCTGTTGTGCTGGCAACACAAAACCTGTTTTACAAAGAGCATGCAAGGAAGGCTTTCCACTGTTCTGGGAACGTTGGGATTTCTAAATGGATGGCCCTTCCTCTCCCCTTTCTCTCCCAGCATGTATACCTAGAGAGGAAAAACAGACTACACCGTTCATTTATTTATTTTTTTAGGCACTGAATTTATAATCATTAGGAATTCTCTTTTCCAGTGACTCCAAGTTAGCAAATTATAGAAATGAAGTCAACCTAACCTTTTAATTCTCTCCTGCTTTCATAGAGAGGCTATGCTCTATTGCTATGGTATCTGGAGTTTGTGAGGTAGAAAGTGCAAGAATTGTTACCTCCATTTTACAGATGAAGAAAATGAAAAACTGGGAGGATAAATGACTTTTAACATAATTAGAGAGCTTTGAAGTGCCTGAGGTTGGGCTTATGATTTCCAGTCAGTCACTCAGTCAGCAAACATTTACTAAGTGCTTGCTGTGTGCCAGGGACCACACTTAAGTGCAAGGGAGACAAAGAAAGATAAAAACATGGTCCCTGCTATCAAGGAGCTCACTTTTTAATGGGGGAGAAAATATGCAAGCAATTATGCTCAGAGATAATAACGCAAAATCATTTAGAGCTAACCTCCGAGGGAAAGCATTAGCAGTAAGGACAAAGCTAAGGATTCTTGCAGAAGGTAGGACTTGGGGAAGTCGGAGAAGCTGGGAGAAAGAGTCGAAGAAGGAGAGCATTTCAGGCATAGGACAAAATGCCCAGAGCAGGGAGTCAGAGAGGGATGTTCTACTGTCATTTGGGCTCAGGGTACCTGGAGACAAGCCATTCCCTGGATGGGTGTGATGAGGTACATGGGTGTAGAAGCACTGAACCCCCAAACATATTGGGGTTCCAGGACTCTTCCTGCAAAGGACACCAAATATTGGGATGTGGGGGTGTTGAACCCTAAAATTATATTGGGGTTTAGGGCTGGTATCACAAAAGAATTTGTAGGCTTAGACCACCATCAAATCAAGAGACAAAGATTTTATCACACTGCTGGCAGTGAGCTAATTTACAAAAAGGAGTTTTAGTCATTAATCTAGGGATTGAATAGAATTGACCATTTATGTCGTACTCAAGCAATTCTCTTTATATTACCTTTTATCTAATGGAATTAAATAACTTATTAATGATGTTATTGTGGGGGACATCTGATTGACATCTGTAAAAGGAAGGAAAAAACGGCCACCAGGTGGGTTATTGAACTGAGAGAATTGATTGATGGATATATACACACATCTCTAGCTGATCTCAAAAACTGGTAGTCACTGGGGAAGGGAGGGGGTACCAGCCTGGGGAGGGGAATAGGAAAATAAGCCATTAACAAGGGGAAGGAGGCCATAAGACAGGCAAAGTTCCTCGAGAACTTTTGCCATAAGATGGGCAGTTCCTAATAAAGTAGGGGACAAGTAGGTTCTTTTATTGGAGAAAAATAACCTCAGGGATTGACATCATAACTTGGTCTTCTGATTGGATACAGTGGGGTCATGATAATTTTGTCAAGGAAATAATTCGGCCAGGAATCCAAGGGCCTGCTGCAATAAAGGCCCGCTTAAGGATAAGTGTTCCTCCCTGATTGCCTCAGGAAGTAGGTTGACTTCCTGATGATTTCCAGTAATACAGACTCTTTCCTCTTAATGACCTTCTCTATGGCTCAAGGACCAAGGACCCCATCAAATGGATAGATGAGAGCATTTTGTTTCTAGCTTTGTGTGCAATGATTATTTCTGGGTACATATGTGTGTATATATAATATATAAAACATTTTATTATGTTATCTTTTGTTATGCTGTATCATATTATATATTATACATTTGGCAAGTTGATTCTACACTTAGGTTTGCTTATTTTAAAATAAATTTTAAAATAAACAATATAGTACAGGAATGGGAAAGAAACTTAGAAATTTCTCTTAAAAGAAGTTCATTGTAAAAACAAAACAAAACAAAAAAGACTTGGGAATTTTTAATTGAACACATGCTCAAGTTGAACTATCAGTAGGATGGAGTCTGACAAAAGAAAAAAGCAAATGCAGTTTTTGACAATATTCATTTAAGTTGTGTGATCCCAGAATAAAAGAGTTAATAATTCCATTGTGGCTAACGAGCCTCCCTTTCCTCTCCCCCACCAAACCACATCTACAATACTGGGTTGGGCACTGGATACCATTTTTTTTTTGGAAGGATACTAAACAGAGCATTGGGGTGATGAAGTGCTATTTCACTATAACTCTGCAATGAATAAGAAGGGAAGCCAGTACTTAGTTTTCATTTTTTAGATTACTGGTTTAAATTCAGTTTCAATATGGAAGTTGTTCATGAGGATTGTTGCCTTTTCCAGGAGATCTCAGTGGATTGACATTTCACATCAGCAAAAGTGTTCACTGATTTGTGTGAAGGGTCAAGAACTGAATAATTTGAGAAAAGAAAACTCCATGATTCATATTTATCTTCTCAAAGACCCTTAAAAGTAAAAAGGCTGCTTACGTGATTTTCTCGATGGCTCTGTCAAGACTTCTAACCTTTTAAGAAGTTTGCAACACTCACTGATGTTTTGAAGAGAAAGAAAACTCCCTGTCTGGAAGGTACTGTTCAACAACACTAAATTCTCTTCAAAAAATAAGAATATTAACTCGAGGGGAAGCAGCTGTTAAAAAGAAGCATATGTTATGACCTATGTGAAGAAATGAACCATCTGTAAATTGATAAGTGCAATTTGCTAAAATGTAAAGAAAATCTGATTCAGGGTTTAAATTGGGATAAATTTAGCAATGCATTTATTTTAACTACCAGGAGGAGCTGTGCACATTAGGCAAACTGTGGGCACATCTCATTAGGACCCTAGGGCAGCTGCTTGTTATTTTCCCATTGGCTCCTATTCCCCTCCCCAAGCTGGTGCCCCCTCCCTTCCCCAGTTTTTGAGATCAGCTAGAGATGTGTGTATATATCCACCAATCAATTCTCTCAGTTCAAGAACCCACCTGGTGGCCATTTTTCTTCCTTTTACAGCTGTCAATCAAATGTCCCCCACAATAACATCATTAATAAGTTATTTAATTCCATTTAATAAAAGGTAATATAAACAGAATTACTTGAGTGTAATATAAATGGTTAATTCTATTCAATCTCTGGATTGAGTCCCTTTCAAAGGCAGAAAGTCCTTTAAGTGTTGTCTCTCCTTTCTGTCTCTGGTTTCTCTAAGTGTCTCTGTCTTTCCTCACTCACTGCCCATTTTCATTCATTCTTTTATTCTCTCTTTCTCTGTCTCCCTCTTCCTCTCTCCCCTCTCTTTCTGTGCCCTCTCTCTTCCTCTCCTCCTCCCTCTCCTCTTCTCTCCTTTCCTCTCTCTTTCCCTCTCCCTCCTCTCTCTGTCCGTGTCTCTTTCTCTCTCTGTCTCTGTCTCTCTGTCTATGATATATTCTCTCTCCTTTCTCTCTCTCTCTCTCTCTCTCTCTCTCTCTCTCTCTCTCTGTCTCTGTCTTTCTCCCTTCTTTTCTTCACCTCAGGACCATAAATTAGAACTACACTGGCAGTTCAATGTCTTATTTAAGACATATAGTTAAAGGGAAGAGAAAGTGTGGAGATAATTTATGACCCTTTTCAAAATTATTGTAGAAGCTTCATTGTTTCTCATAGCTACAGATGCACAAGCATCTAGTTGTTGGGTCCTAGGAATATCATTTTCCAGGCCCGGGGTGTCACTATGCTTGGTCAACCCTGAAATGAGGCACAAATACTTCCAGAGCCTAATATACATTCAGTGGTTGTAGTTGTTCGTCCTCAGTTCTCCAAGAGAACCATGACATCAGGCAGGGAATGCCTTGACATGCAAGGGAGTTGGATTTAAATGAGGAAAGGCTGGGCAAAGTCACCAGCTTCACTTTTTTCTCCAGAGGCATCTGGGTCTTAGTGACAAGATGACTGGAGAGGGCCCTGGATGCAGTGGGAGACCTTGTCTTTTTTTGAGAGAATTTCTATTTTGGTCAGAAATTCTGAGGGCCTTTCCCTCCCAGACTGGATTTTTTTTTTTTTTTTTTTTTTTTGCATGTGTGACTAAGTAAAAGAGATCAGTCTTTGCCTCAGTTCTTACTTTCTAGCCACTGAATGGATGTTGCCTCAGTCAAAATGAGACCTTCTAAAGACCTTAAACATTTGGTGCTATCTGATGGAGTCCCATTGTCTTAATTAATAAAAATGTTTATTAATCCTTTGATTAACTGTCAATTATCTGATTAGGAGAAATGAGGGAACTCTCCTCCAGTACTAGTGAATAGTTCTACTTTAGCAGGGGCCACCAATCCCAAGTATCTGAGGGAGAAGAAAAAAAAGAAGATTGATAATCACCATGTTTAAAACCAAAATTGGTGACTGCGCTCTCTTGAAAAGGAAGCATCACAGCTTGCTTTTAGGATAGGTTTTTGTGAGAAAGGGGAATAGTCTCAAGGGATGTGATTCCTAGTGTCACACTCATTAGAGTTGGGATGCAGGGAATACTGTCTATAAAAAATAGTGATGTTCTGGGATGACCAGCTGTAAATGACTTTGTTATTCTCAGTAGTACAATCATCCACAACTACTCTGAAGGACTTATGATGAAAAAATCCTATCCATATCCAGAGAAGGGACTGATAGAGTCTCAATTACAGATTGAAGCATTCTCTATTTTCCTATCTCTCTCTTTATTTTTAACTAAAATTTTCTTGAGAGTTTTAATTTTCATTAGGGTGGGAGATCTATGTTTTCTTTCTCAACTTGACTTTTATGAAAATATTTTGTGCACCTTCACATGTGGTTTCTTAATTGTGGGAGGGAATAAGAGAGAAAACTTAGAATTCAAAATTCTTAAAAACAATTGTTTAAAAAAAAGTTTTGAATGTAACAGAATGGTAGTGGGGAATATTAAATAAATAAACAATTTTAAAATTTTAAAAAGAGAATAATGGGATATGAACCAGAAGAATGAAAAAATTCCTGAAGAGATACTTGGGAGTATCCTTAACATGAATTCCATGTTCTGCCCTCACCCATCTCCTTGCATTTGTTTTGGGCCACCACCTTCCCTATTTCCCCACCCCCAGCTAGCCTCTTTAGCTATGGCTAGTTGATAATTAACTCCTTCATGCTGTCCCACCACCACCACATAGTAGAAGACAGTGTCTCGTTTTCCGATATCTTCCCTTTGGGCTAGACTTTCTCTCTGGTCAACTCCTTTCACTTATCCCGGGGAATGGTTTCCCTTTCAAATCTACTTAGGGTAGACAATGGGAAGAGGAATTGCCTGAAGTGGCTACATTAGTAATAATTCCTAGATAGAACACAACCCTCCCCCATCCCAAGACTGCAAAGTTAAGCACCTCATAACATCTCTTCTGTTCAGTTCTGAGCCCCCCATTTTTCTAGGAAAGACTCAATGATAAAAGTTTTTTTTTTTCAAAAAATTTGGAACACAAGGTTTTACAAATGTGAATGTTGAAAATTATCTATGCATATGTTTTGAAAATAAAAGCGTTTTAATTTAAAAAAAAAAGAAAATTATTTTCTTCCCCTCTGCACCTTACCACTTATTACCTCTTCCTCAGCTGCTTTTAAGCAATAAAAACACAAACATATTTATAGTAATGTCATGGTCAGTCACAGCTTTACCTTGATTTGATTTTGAAGACTTCGTGAAATAGGAATATAAATAAATTTTAAAGAAACAGGGATAAACTTTGAGAGAATTATAGAGAAGAAGTAGGGGAATGGGATAACTATCTTGAATATTTTCTTCCCCCTTCCCAAATCAGCAAAACTAGCATCTGCCCAGACATGTCTTGGGCCCCCCGCAGGGCATCACTCTGCTCCTATTTCCTGGATGTTTTCTGACTTCTGTTCTCCATTCCAGCCTCCCTTGTTCCCCCTGTTCTTGATCAAGATGAGGTTGTTGTCTCATATCTGGTGCAGATATACTGGACCTTATGCACCTCCCTCAGTGTCTCAAATTTTAGTTGGCTCCCTGATGTTCATCCCAGATTCCATCTTTCTCTCTCCTTCTTTCTCCATCTCTACATTTTTAGATCTTTCTCCTCTAATTTCTTTTGGTAATCTTCCCTTAACAAGAGCCTCACTGGTCTGTCTCAGAGCCCAGTGCCTCCCCAGAAAACTAAGCAGAAGACTGAGGAATTTCCTGTTCACCAGTGGAAAATGATTCCCAACATTTTATGCCTGGGTCTTCAGGCATTACCTTTTCCATGAAACCTTATTTGATTACCAGATAACAGCATTCCCTTTCTCTGGAAACTTTTAATGCTAAGCTTTTATACTCTGTCTTTTCAATGCAGGCACTCACAACCTAATACAATCTACTATTGTTATTTATAGATACCTTAGCATGGTACTCAGAACATTGTAGGTGATTCTTAAATGATGATTGATTGATTGATAGATGTCAAGCCTTTATGAGACTGGAAACTTCTCAAAAGGATATTATCTTCAGCACTTAGTATAATGTTTTCCTCCCCCCACCTCCTTTTTTTTTTTTTTTCTGATGATTTCCTCTGGGAATTCTCAGAGTAGAAACTTCCTCCATCTACACAAATTGGCAGCTCTTCTGTACCTTATAGCCTTAGAAAGTTTCCTTAGGGACCTGTATGTGCACGAATGTTTGTGGCAGCCCTTTTTGTAGTGGCTAAAAACTGGAAACTGAGTGGATGCCCCTCAGTTGGAGAATGGCTGAATAAATTGTGGTATATGAATATTATGGAATATTACTGTTCTGTAAGAAATGACCAACAGGATGATTTCAGAAAGGCCTGGAGAGACTTACACGAACTGATGCTGAGTGAAATGAGCAGGACCAGGAGATCATTATATACTTCAACAACAATACTATATGATGACCAGTTCTGATGGACCTGGCCATCCTCAGCAACGAGATCAACCAAATCATTTCCAATGGAGCAGTAATGAACTGAACCAGCTATGCCCAGAAAAAGAACTCTGGGAGATGACTAAAAACCATTACATTGAATTCCCAATCCCTATATTTATGCCCACCTGCATTTTTGATTTCCTTCACAAGCTAATTGTACAATATTTCAGAATCTGATTCTTTTTGTACAGCAAAATAACGTTTTGGTCATGTATACTTATTGTGTATCTAATTTATATTTTAATATATTTAACATCTACTGGTCATCCTGCCATCTAGGGGAGGGGGTGGGGGGGTAAGAGGTAAAAAATTGGAACAAGAGGTTTGGCAATTGTTGATGCTGTAAAGTTACCCATGCATATATCCTGTAAATAAAAGGCTATTAAATAAAAACCAAAAAAAAAAAAAAAAAAAAAAAAGTTTCCTTAGGTCCTGAGAAGTTGCTATCTTAGACATCACAAATCAAAGGTAAGATAGAACCCTTGTCCTGCTGACTTCAAAGCTAATCCTTCATGGCTCTTTTTAACAATGAGATGATTCAGGCCAGTTCCAATGGTCTTGTGATGAAGAAAGTCATTTGTACTCAGAGAGAGGTTGTGGGGACTGAATGGGGATCGCAACCCAGTATTTTTAATCTTTTTAGTTGTTGTCTGCTTGCATTTTGTTTTCTTTCTCATTTTTTTCCTTTCTCATCTGATTTTTCTTGTGCAGCATAATATTTGTGGAAATATGTATAGAGGAATTAATTACACATGGTTAGCATGCCATTTAGGGGAGGAGGTTGGGGGAAGGAAAGGAAAAATTTGGGAATATGAGGTTTTGCAAGGGTGAATGTTGAAAATTATCCATGTATATGTTTTGAAAATAAAAAGTTTTAATTAAAAAAATAAAAGTTAGTCTTCTGTGTTAAGCAATCTCTTGCCCTTCTCATAGTAGGCACTTGATAAATGTTGGTTGAATTGAATTTGTTGATTTTGATGCTGAACTTGGTATCTCTCCAGCTTCCAGAATCTTCAGGGAATTCCTAGTAACTTCTAGCCCTCTCACCTATCTCTGTAAGATGACATTAGCTACTAGCAAAAAGAAACACGAATGTGCTTCTATTAGACAGGCCTTCACTTGAGCTAAGGTATGTTAACTGGTCAGTGAATGAGAATGAGACAGAAAACTGGTTTTTTCCCCTGTAAGACAAGAAAAAGCAGAAGCAAAGTTTAAGGAACTAAGATCAAGGCTGGAAAATTTGCCTAAGGCAATCAAAAGAAGAAAAATTGGCACAAACATAAGGAAATGAACATGTGCAATTGTGTGTCTATGTATATTCCCTATGTAAATAAATGCAAGTTTGATATGGAAGCTTAATTTAATAGGATAAGATTACAAGTTCATGAACCAATTAGATTTTTACTTTTAAAAAAGTAGTTTCCTTTCCAGACAATAAGATCAGTTCATGACAGTAGAGACAAATGTTAATAATTGACTCAGGATGAGTCAGGGAATGCCTAAACAAATTAAGATTCATGAGCAGCAATACTGTGTAATGATCAACTGTGAATGACTTGGCTATTCTCCAAGACAATGATCCAAGACAATTCTAAAGGAGTCATGATAAAAAATGTAATCCACCTTTAGAAAAAGAACCGATGCAATCTGAGTGCAGATTAGAATATACTGTTTTTCACTTTATTTATTTATTTTTTGTGTTGCAGGGGTTTTCTATGTGCTCTCTTTCACAACATGCCTAATATAGAAATATGTTTTGTGTGATTACATATGTATAACCTATATCAAAACACTCATGATGGGGGAGTGAAGAGAGGAAGAGAAAGAATTTAGAACTCAAAATTAAAAAAAAACAAATGTTAAAATTTGTTTTTCCATGCAATTGAGGGTATTATTTTTTTTTAAAGTGAATGTGGAGAGGTAGAGCTAAAATGGAGGAGTAAAAGCAAGAAGTCGCTGTGCTCTTGCCCAAACCATTCCAAATTACTTTAAATAATTACTCTAAACAAATTTTAGACTGTCAGAACACACAAAAAGATGGAGTAGAGCAATTTCCCAGCCAAGGACAACTCAGAAGGTCAGCAAGAAAGGTCTGTGGCACTAAGGTGAGAGTTCAGTATGCAGTCCCAGTGTAGGTCCAGCCAGCACAGCCTTGGCCCCGGCCCCAGCCCTGTGCTACCAGAGCAGGAACTGGCCCAGGGACCTCTGAATCAGCATCAGTACTGGAGGCTTCCAGTCCTCTCAGCCCAGAGACACCAAAGCACGTGAAAGGTCAGCAGGAAAGCAGAGACCAAGAACAGGGAGAACAAGAGAGGCTGGAATGGACGGCAGCAGTCAGAAAACATCCTGGAATAGGATCAGTGATGGCCTGCAGGGCCCAAGATGTGTCTGGGCAGATCCTGATTTTGCTGACTTGGGTAGGGGGAGGAACAAATTCAAGATGGGGGTCCCAGTCCCCATTTTCTTCATGAAATTTATCCCTGTTTCTTTAAAATTTATTTATAATTATATTCTCCTAAGTCTTCAAAGTCAAGCCAAGGTAAAGCTGTGATTAACCATGAGATCATTACTGATCTCTGTGTTTTTATTGCTTATTAGCCCTGAGGAAGGACTCTGGGCTCTAGCACACTACATCTTACAGCTTCAGTGGGATGGGGACACTCCTAACAGCTCCAGGCAGAAAAGAGAGCTTGTGGTCAGGTCCCCAGAAGGATTTCTGACAACAGCTGCACAAAACCCCAGCAACCTGGGACAGGGCACCCTTCATCCTGGAAATAGAGCCAACTTTAACAAAGAGTTAAATGCTGAGTGATAGTGAGCAGGCAACAGAAAAAGATCCTGACCACAGAAAGTTACTATGGTGACAAGGACATCAAAACACACGCAGAAGATAACAAAGTCAAAAGCTCCTATATCCAAAGCCTCCAAGAAAAAAATTGAATGTGATGGAATATTAGAACTGGACTATTAGACCCAGAAACAAAGAACAGAGAGAATCATGGGAAGACAGACACACAGAGTGTGAATGAATGAATCAACAACTATTTGAACAAAACCAAGAGAAATATATATATATATATATGCTAGCCACAACAATGAAAGTAGAACAAGAACAAAAAAAAATCCCACAAAACTAAATTCTGTGTAATTATGAGGACCAAGTTTTTCCCCAAAGAAATGACAAAATGTACCTTTTCCCCCTTCATGGGAGAGGTAGAAGGCTATGTGTACAGAGTGGCTTATCTTATTAGACTCAACTGAATTAGTTGGTTAGTTTTGCTGAACTGCTTTTCTTACCTTTATTTTAATTTTTTTTTTTTTTTTTTTTTGTTATAAGAGGTAACTGCTGCAGGGACAGGGTAGGAGAGATATGAGAAAAGATAATGGTTAAGGGTAATATAAGATTGGGGCTTGGCAGGATAGGTGTGCAATAGCTTAAGGGGACAAAATTTTCAAGGAAAGAGGTATGTTAGGTAGAAATTTCTAAGTAGTACCACAGGCCATTTTATTTTTGATTCTAATATCTATCCTTAGCTTCATAGCCAAATTTCTAGAAAAAGTTATTGATATACATTGCCTCTATTTTCTCAACCCCATTCACTTTTTAACCATTACCAATTGGTTGTTAAATCTATTCTTTTCTCATTCTTTTTGATCTTTCCACATCTATTGATTCTAGGAATCATTATCTCTTCTCTTTCAATGCTGGAACCCTAGAAATAATCATAGGAGTTAGTTGCCTCCACTTCTTCACACTTTCCCTCCCTCCCCAACTCCCTTAACCCTTCTGGCAGTCTGGTTTTTGATCTTTTTTTTTTAAAAACTGTTTCTCAAAGAATGCTGATCATTGCTAACTCCAATGGTCCTTCCCCTTCCTTATCCTCCTTGACTTCTCCACAGTGTTTGACATTGCTGACCACTTCTCCTATATATTTTCTCCTTTCTTCACTTCTGTGACCCTCCTCTCTCTGTAATCTCTTCCTGCTTGTCTGATTGCACCTCCTGTTTCCTTGCTGAATCATCCTCCATCTTCCTGTAACCATGAATGTCCCCCAACACTATGTCATACACCCACTTTTCTGCTTATTAATTCATTAATTCTCATATGTTCAATTTTCATTTCTACACGGATAATTACAAAGCTTCTACATCCAAAGCCTCCAAAAAAAAAACTGAATATGATGTAGTGTTACGACCAGACCATCAGACATCTCTACATTTCTCTTTGAAATCTCAGGCTCAAATCACTGGTCATTTGCTGGTTATCTTTTATTGGATGTTCTATAAATAGTTCAAACTTAACATGTCCAAAGAAAAACTCACGTTTCCCTCAAAAAACCACTTCTTCACATTTCCTTACATCTATTAAAGGTACAAAACAGATTCTTCATTTTAGTTAAGACTCTTATCACCTCTTCACTGAATTTTTACAATAGGCACCTAAATAGACTTCCAGAGTTCCAGTTTCCAATCTTTCTTCTTTCTAATGTATTCTTTATCCAGCAGCAAATCGATGTCTACAGCACAGATCTCACTAACCACTTCTCTATTCCCAGATCTTCAAGGATGCCTTATGGCTTTTAAGATAAAAGACAAGTTCCTTAGTCTCGAATTAAAAGCCTTCCCCAATATTCCTCTCATCTAACTTTCTAGTCTAAGTTTATCTCACTTCCCTTCATTTACTTTCTGTTCTAGTCAAACTAGTCTGAGAGCTATTCCTCTTAGGGGGACAAAACATTGGGAGTAGAAAGTCTTCTGTACCTTTCTTCAGATGGGCCCATGTTAAGTTTTCAGGACTTTTTAAGTAATCAAGCCCTAGAGAAAATAGCTTCAATTATTTAAACTCATAAGACATTGATTTACAACAGAAGGCAATGAAGGGCATACATTTCTAGTGACTAGAAATTCCTGTTCCCTACTCAGGGCACTCTCTTCCCAATAGCAAAGTATCTAGAAAGTCATTTGGTAATAATGAGACCAAAGTATATTTTGGATCATCTGAAGCAGGAATTCTGAACATGTGTGCCATGAACTTAATTTTCAACTATATTTCAGCATAATTGGTTTCCTTTTTAATTCTATGTGTTTATTTTGATATTTAAAAACATTATTCTGAGAAGAAGTATATAGTTTTCATCAAATTGTTGTACAAAAGGTATATGATGCAAATTTCCTTGATTCTTGAGGAATATTTCTAGAGGCTATGATAGAGCCTGATGATTCATACATGTTTCATTTCACTTATTCATGGCCACTTTCACAGGGACCAGGTACTTGTAGTCTCTTTTGCAAAGTTCTGGATCTGTACTAAAGAATTCCTCACTTACCTCTCTTCTTTTTAACTCAACAAATATTTATTAAAAGCCTAATGTGTACAAGGAATTGTGCTAGGAAAAAGGAAAACAAAAGACAAAGACAAAAATGAAAAATAGTTTCTGTCTTCAAGAAGCTTTCTACTGGGAAATATAACATATACATAGCATAAATGAATATTAAAATGGAAATTTATTATTAAATATTTTGAATCCTCCCTGATGTTCTGCTGGACACATGTTTTGTTTTGTTTTTCCTTTTCTATCTTTCTTTTTCTATTTTGTATTTAGTTTTAAGTAAATAAATACATTTTTAAAAGACTGAATATATGAAAGTTTTATTTTGTTGGTGAATCATTTCAATTGTTCCTGACTTTTCATGACCCCATGTGGGGTTTTCTTGGCAGAGACACTGGAGTGGTTTGCCATTTCTTTCTCCAGCTCATTTTACAGATGAAGAAATTGAGGAAACAAGGTTAAGTGACTTATCCAAAATCAAGAGGCCAGTAAATGTCTGAGGTTGAATTTCAACTGAAGGTCTTCCTAATTCTAGGCTCAGCCTTCTGGGCTGTGCCATCTTATTGCTCTTTTCCATTATGTGGATACTTAATTGAAGAAGAAGATATTACCAATAACTGAGGGGATAAGGATCACGAAAAGGAAGTAATTTCTATGGATGGAGTTATGTAAATACATGGAAGCAAAAGATCTAATGCCAATTTCAAGGGAAAAGTAAGTTAAAAAAAATAAGTTTGAGAGTTCACAAAGATGGAGTAATCTAAAATAGATCTGTAAACATTGAATAGGGTCATAAGGTGAAGGATTTTAAATGACAAGCTGGAGTTTTATGGTCAGCTATGGTAATGAAGTTCTGAGAAGCAGCAATATGGTTGAATCCATGTTTTAGGAAGGTTATCTTGGTGGCTTATGGAAGGCAGAATCAAAAGGGGAGAGAATGGAGGCAGAATAATCAACCAGGAGGATGTTTCGATGGTACAAATAAAAAGTGATAGGGACCTGAAATAGGGTGGAAATCATGTGAGTGGTTGCAGGAGGTCCAATTGAAAAGACATGACAACTGATTGAATTGTTGGTTGGGGTGAGAGAAGAATGAGTCAAAAGTGATTGCAAAGATGCAAATTAGGGTGACTGAAAGAATGATATTGGTCTCAAAAGGAATAGAAAAGTTTAGAGAAAAATGCAGGGAGGGAAAAACTGGGTTCTGTTTTGGACATGTTGAGTTTTAAATGATTATGGGATATCCAGTTGGAGGTATCCAGCAGCAGGCAGTTGATGATGTGGGACAAGAGTTCTGAAGAGATATACAGATCTGAGAGTTATCTTCATAAAGATTATTGAACTTATAGAACCTGATACAATCACTGAGAGGGAGAGGCTACAAGGAAAAAAGAAAAGAGGACAGAGACTTGGCTGACATCCAAAGTTAGGAGGTGGGACACAGATAATGAACCAGCAAAAGAGAATGGGAAGGTCTGGACAAACAGGTAGGACTCGGAGAATCAAGAAAGAGTCATGTCTTTCATCTGTTTCATTTTATCAGTGTCACAAGGAAGAATAGCATAAGAATGTTTTTAAAATACCTGCCTCTAAATCTTGAATTTACTTTTCTTGGAAAAATACTTAATAGCATGATACAGCTTCCATACAACAAACCCGATGATTCCATATGTTTTTTCAAAGGCAAGCATTAATACCCATGAGTTCAATGAAAACAATGACATAATCAAATTTCATGAGCTCGTCATAATGTTAGTAGCACAAATCACACACATGAGGAATTGCCTGCAGCTAGTTTAATCTTTATGAACAATGTTTGTAATGTTGAGGTATTTAAAAAAACACACACACATACATACAACAGAATTAGTCCAGATTTAGGCAAAATGTCTGTTGTTAAATAAATACATAAATAGTTAAGTTTTGGTCTATTCTGTTTTCAGATTTCAGTAGTTATAATACTGACCAAGTCTTTATGTAAAATAGTCCTATCAGTGAGACTCTTATCTCAATAATGAATTCCAGAGTGCTTTCATGACAGATGTCGATTAAGCAAGACTATTTAATCTAGTTGTTAGAACTTGTCCAAACTCAGATTGGACTGGGGCTTTAGACATTTCTTCTGTCTGCTCCATACGAGTTAGAGTCAACTGATGAAATAATTGACGAATTAATTCCAGAAATTTTGGAAGCATACCCTCCTGAAATGGTAAAAAGATGAGAACCTGGCAGCATGATGAATGAAGAAAATATTTGCCTGTGGGCAGAATCAGGAATCATCTTAATGAACAAGGATTGGAGAAGACTTTGAAGCTGGATGATGACATCTTGACAAAATCATGTGGTTCAGGAAGACACACGTCTTTCTTAAGGGAGTCAGAGAAAGGGGGTGCTTTATGTTGGTTCTAAGGTTAAAAAAGAACAATAATAATAACTGACATTATATATGATGTTTTATCTTGCACTTATTTATCTGTGTAAATATCATATCTCCTCCCCTCAGAGCCCATTCAGAATGCAAACTCATGGGGGAAAGGGGCTGCTTGTTTTTGTCTTGATATTCCCATCAGCAGCATACTGACACATAAACAGCAGATGATTGATAAATGCTCATTATTGTTCTTGTTTTTGTTTTTTTTAGGGTTTGCAAAGCACCTTGTATACATGATCATTTGATCATCATAATTGCCCCATGAGAAAGGTGATTCAAGTATTATTTTACAAGTAAAGAAATGCTGGAAGAGAGAAGTTAAAGGATTATGGATAAGAGAATGGATGAGAATGAATGAATAGATGATGGTTGTGAAGAATGTTGAGGAATGACTGGACCTGATGGCAGTGGAGAGGGTTCCCTTCCAAATGGGAAGTTCTGTGATTTGATGATTTTGTGAAGTTGCTATTCTGGGACTGGGACCCAAGTCTTTTAACTAAAAGTTTAGTGTGTTTGCTATTTTACTACCAATATTTGAAAAATAAAAGTATCACATGTGTAGATTTCCATTCTCTTCCTGTCCATGTAATAAATTGGTAACATATGGGAATGCAGTGATAATACTACTTCACATTTAGGATTTATAAAACCTTTTACATACATCTTCTCATCCAATCTTCATAATACCCCTGTGATAGGGATGGTTCAGATGTTATTATCTCCATTTCATAAATGAGGAGACTGTAGCTCAGAAAAAAGATTTGCTATGATTCCAGGTCTCTTTCCACACCTCCCCAAGTGGCCTCATGGTGGGTTCACACTTAGGATATTTGTCCATTTTGGTTCGCACCTTATTTTTTCCAATTTCAGATATTTTACTCTTCTTCCCAGAACATACTAAATCAAATCACTTCGTGAAGTCCAACAAATACCATTCAACAGCTGTCTACATGATACTAAACATATGGCCATCTGGAAACATTGGAATTTTTGACTGAATTTTTCAATTTTCAAACAGATGTTTAGCATCATGTGGAAAGAGCTAGAATGAATCCTCCCAACTCTCAGCCAGTTCAGCCTGGCTTCAATGCAAGCTCCCTTTGTTAAGAAGGACCTCTTCCTGTTCCTCTTCCCAGGGACCTGCCTTGTACACATTAGAAATCACACCTCAGGGGGATTCTTCAGGGTAGGGGAAAGAAATGTTTGATCTTCCCATGACAAGCATTTTAATACATAAATAGGTGAGGGTGCACGTTCTGGGTCATTCTAGGAAAAGAAAAGGTAACAGCTGTCAAGATGATTGATGATGGAAGGTGTAGGATGGAGGGACTCTTCCTATTTGTGTATTTGGAGAAATTCTTAGCTTAAAGTTAAGAGCGGAGAAAAATACAGGTAAATTGCCATCACAGCTAATGGAAGAGTTTTATTTGATTGTGGTCTTTTGTTAAAGATGAAAAACCTATTTTTGTATCCTGGAGGATGGCTCATGGTAACATTTTTCATCTAATTTTAACAAAAGCTATACAAGGAATGATCTGGAGGATACTATATGTGGTTCCTGACTAGGGAGTATTGTATAAATATTCTCTCAAGAAAAAAAAAAAACTAATTACAGGTCATAGGTGGAAAAAGATTCTGGGGAATTAAGCTACAATTAAGCTTTTCAAATTCCTTTGTTCTACTATTATTATTTTAGTTTTTACAAAGGGAATATTTACTTTAAAAGGTATAATCACAAATATGCACATTTATTTCTCCCAACAGGCAGGAGCCACAAACTTCCTCCTGCCCTTGCACTATCTCTGTCTCTGGGGAGGGGAAAAGGATTAGGCCCTAAAGTTAGCTGGATTACTATAGATTATATAGGCTGCTACAAATTATCCAGTCCCAAGTCCAACACCTTTCTCCAGTTTCTATGCCGGGCTGGATGCACTACTCTGCCTGCATTCCTGGCTGCAAGGTTGCTGTGCTTAGAACTCTCATCTTGTGCATGTTGGGCACCTGAAACTGAGGATAAACAATGAAAAACAGATACAAGCCCTTTTGGGCCCAATTGGAATCAGAATCAAAGATAGAGAATGGGGAAGAATATTCCTTCCCCTACCACTGGTCCAGTTTCTGAGCATAGCCAGAATGATAGAAAAGAGAGTGAATAGTTCAGTCTCAAAGACACAGCCACCTTTGGCCTTCACCCACGTGGCAAGGGATGCAAAGGGCTCCCCATGAACCTATCCAAGTTACATATTTCTCTCCATTTGAGATTTACTGTCCCTGGCAAAGAGATAGGAGTGTATTTTTTAAAACATAGTCCTCACCCCAAAATCATAAGAGCTATTGATGATTTCTGCAGAGGCTTAAGCCCTGTGCTTTTACTTCTTGCTTTCCTGGTACTATCCCATATGTACATATGAAAATCAATTGGCTTCAAATACAAATTTTACAGATTCACAAACAAGGAACATTTCACAAAGTTACCCAGATAAACCAACAGAATAAGAAACATTTTTACAAAGTTTATCAAATATCTCTGTGTGCTTAACTTATTAGCTTTAGAGGCCTTTCTCAACCCACAAGACAAAGAAAGAGCAAAGTCAAATAAAACTGGCTTCTATCTGCAGTAGAACCTGATCTATTTTTATTTAACTTCCCTCACTTTTCCCCACTCCAGGCATAACCAAAAAATCCATGAAAAAGACCATTAATTCTGCCCTGACTCTCCCTGCTTCCATCCACAGGGAAATGGGCATTGGTTTTCCCATTCCATTTAATTTAACAAATGTTTATTAACTTTTTAATATAAAAGACAGCATATCATAGTGGTTTACCATCTAACTTTAGAATCACATACCACCAACCCAGTCTCCCTTTTCAAATCATATTTCACAGTATTTTACATTTTGCAGACTCTAATTTTTTTATCCAAACAGTTCCAAGTAATGTGGATCCTTTCCCTTTTTAATGATCTTTTTTGGATTACAGACTCAGTAGAGACACTGCTGGATCAAAGGCATGCACAGTTTTATAGCCCTTTGGATATAGTTCCAAGTTGTTCTACAGAATGGTTGGATCAGTTCTACCAACAATGCATTAGTGTCCCAGTTGGGAAAGGATCCCAATTACTACCTCACATCACTTTTATCACACTATCCCTCAAACTCTCATGCCTCATCCCTGGTTTTCCAAATCCTTTTTGTTCGTGGCTCAGTCTATGAACTGCTTCCTAAGGGACAACTTCTCTTAAAGTATTCTCTTCCTCTCAAATTTTCTTAGAGCAATCTGTAAGGATTTTTCCTGAACAAACTGTTATGTATTATGTTTAGTATAATACTACTATATCACATTATGTATGTTTATGGACACATATATGTGTGCATACACACATAAAAGTGTACCAAGGCTTTTGGAACATAGTATGTGCATATATATTATATACATATATATTTACATATATATATATATATATATGTATACACCTATGATTTCATTTTTGGAGGGAACTCCCTATAAGGAAACTTTCCTTTTCAAAGCAGAACAGCAACTATTCTGCAATTTTTAGTCCTAGACAATTGTAGGAACATCACCATGTAAAAGTCTTTTAAAAGTCTTGACACCAGAAACTAGGCACTGACTAGCATCTAATACCTTATACTAAGATAAAGTCAAAGTGAGTTTATAATTTAAGTATAAAAGGTGACACTATAAGCAAATTAAGAGAGCAAGGGATAGTGTACCTCTCAGAGCTACAGGAAAGGAATTTATGGTCAAAGAAGAACTGGAGAACATTATAAAATGCAAAATGGATAAATTTGACCACATTAAATTAAAAAAGGTTTGTACAAACTAAATCAACACAGTCAAAATTAGAAAGGAAGAAAAAATCTGGGGAAAAAATTTTTACATGAAGTGTTTCTGATAAAGACTTCATTCCTAAAATATATAGAGAATTGACTCAAATTTATAAGAATATAAGCCATTCCTTAAATGATAAATGATCAAAGGATACAAACAACTTTCAGATGAAGAAATTAAAGCCATTTCTAATCATATGAAAAAAAATGCTCTAAATCACTATTGATCAGAGAAATGCAAATTAAGACAATTCTGAGATACCACTACACACCTCTCAGATTGGCTAAGATGACAGGGAAAGATAATGACGAATGTTGGAGATGTGGGAAAACTGGGACAGTGATACATTGTTGGTAGAACTGTGAACTGATCCAACCATTCTGTAGAACAACTTGAAACTATACCCAAAGGGTATAAAACTGTGCGTGCCCTTTGATCCAGCAGTGTCTCTACTGAGTCTGTATCCCAAAAAAGATCATAAAAAAGGGAAAGGATCCACATATACAAAAATGTTTGTGAAGTGAGTAGATCAAAGAGAATATCGTATACAATAACAAGATTATGTCATGGACTTGGTTCTTTTCAACAATGATTCAAAGTGATTCCAATAGATTTATGATGGAAAGAGCCATCCACATCCAGAGAAAGAACTATGAAGATTGAATGTGAATCAAGGCACAGTATTTTCAATTTTTGTTGTTGTTGTTGTTGTTTGTTTCTTGCCTTTTTTTCCTTGAGTTTTTTTCCCCTTTTTGTTCTGATTTTTCTTATGCAATACGATGAACACAATGAACATGGAAATGTGTTTAGAATTTCATATGTTTAACCTAAAGAAATCTTGGCACCTTCTTCCTCCAGATAGACCTGGTGAAGCTACAGCATCTATGTGAGGGCTCTGGGATGATGGGACACAATGATAATTAGCCACTAATTAGATCTTTCTGAAATATTAGGACGATCATTATAGAAAAATCCCACTTAACTTTTTTTTATGTCTGTTAAAGATGCCCCAGGGTAGCTATTAACTTCTGAACAGGGTGGTAAGCACTAGCACTTGAGTTATGCTTAATCACCATTTCCATTATCATCTGTTTTCTGGAGACTACAACTTATTTCATAGAGCTGTGTCAGAACTGACATGATGCATATCCCCAAAGTCTCTGTGAATAAATAGTAGGGGCTGTTTATTCTCTTGTCATGCTATTAAAAACAATTAGCTTTCAATAGAGAAAATTAGTTTGGCCAAGCAATTTAATTTTTGTATTAAGCTTTCTGATGTTTTTAAGCTTGGAATTTTTTTTTTCATGTTATGTCTTTGGAAAACATCCACCAAGTAAAACATTCAAATATGTGTCAGAGTAGGGGGAAGAAAAGAAGCATTTATATAACACTTAGAATGTGCTAGGCAATGTGCCAAGTGCTTTGCAATTGGTATCTCATGTGATCTCCTCAACAGCCCTGGGAGGGAACTGCTATTATGATCCCCACTTTTACAGATGAGGAAACTAGGGCAAACAGGGTGAAGTGATTTGTTTAGGGTCACACAACTAGAAAGTGTCTACAGCCAGGTTTTTTTAAGTCAAGGATCCCTTCTGTAACACAAAGGAAAGTGCCCAAGCTCTCAAGTGGGAAGGACCCATTGGGGGCACATTCCATTTGGGGCCTCCAATTGGGGTAAAAAAAATCTGTTTCCAACATGAGACTTAGATTTGACTCCTTGAAACTTCCTCCCATTTGTTCTGCTTTTATCTTCTGGGACCAAATAAAATAAACTGTATCCCTCCATTGGGCAGAACTCCAGACTTGGATTCAGGAAGCCCTGAGTTCAATACCACTCTCAGACACTTATCAACTATATGACCCTTCTCAAATCATTTAACTCTGCCTCAGTACCCTCATCTGTAAAACAGAGAGAATAGCATCTACCTCTCAGGATTGTGAGGATAAAATGAGATGGTATTTGTAAAGCGCTTTTCAAACCATATGATGCTATGCAAGTGCTAATTATCATTATTATCATTATTATAGTTCGCTACCGTATTTTCAGTCGTGTCTGACTCTTTCCCCATTTGAGCTTTTCTTGACAAAGATACTAGGGTGTTTTGCCATTTCCTTCTACAATTCATTTTGCAGATCAGGAAACTGAGGCAAACAGGGATAAGTGACTCTGAAGTCGGATTTGAATTCAGGTATTCCTAACTCCAAGTCTGGCACTCTATCTACTTTGACACATTAAATGACTATTAAGTAGTCACTTAATAAAAGTTGATTTTCCCCCCCACTAGATTAATT
This sequence comes from Sarcophilus harrisii, assembly GCF_902635505.1. Lineage (NCBI taxonomy): Eukaryota > Metazoa > Chordata > Mammalia > Dasyuromorphia > Dasyuridae > Sarcophilus > Sarcophilus harrisii. Next base: position 223,239,150 of record NC_045430.1, read on the forward strand.
AATCACAGCCAGATATAGTTCAGATTAAGAAGGCCAAAACCAGGCTGTCCAAAAAAGGAACACTTAAGAATTGGTTTTAGGTAATCGGGCCAGAGATTTGCCCGTCTTGAATGATGGATCATTGTGGGTAGAAGGACAAAATGGTGGAAATCATTTATAACCAATCATAAAAAAAGCATCAGGACATACTAATAAACAGTGGAGTGTACTGTGTGGCAGTCAGCTTTTGGATATTGCTGATACCACATTTTGGGAGCAAGTGTGGGGGGTTATGTTTTATTATATTTGCTTGAAAAAGAAAAACTGGTACATTTTTAGAATGTTTTTACAAATAAATTTAACGTATCAAAAATAAAAATTAAAATAGAAAGAGCAAAGGACCAATACTACTGGTTCTACAAGATAGCATATGGTCAGAAGGTTGTGAACATGAATGTTGTCAGTGAGTAGTGTGCTGTCTAGGTGTGGATTCTTGGGCCACATGAGGATGTGCTTTGAAAACGTGTAGGTTCAGCCCTAGAAGGATGAATAAGGTGGAGAGATTGGGCACTGGCAGAACATGAAAGCTGATGTCCTTGGCTAGTACTCTGAGACCTGAGATTGAAAGCACACCAGATCCCTATGCTCATCCCTGACAAGGGATATCAGTGTGTCAGGAGTGATAGATGCTGATATCTGATTGGCCCAGTTCTGTGTCTCCAGTGGTTTCCACAGACCCAAAGCCTGGGGAATCATTGAGCTTGAGAATACCTTGTGGTGGTCCATTTCATAAGGTTGAAAACAGAGAGGTCATCATGTAGGGTGAAGAAGGAGAAAGGGATGAATTGTGAGGTGGGAAAATTAGAATATCTGAGGTTACCAAATCAAAGTTTAAGGGGAAGCACTAGATTTCAAGGTTATAGACTGGAGCAAGGTAAGATCAGAACAGCAAATTACCAGCAGAAAGAAGGATGGTTAGGGGCCTGAAATACCAACCTTTATTAGTGTGTTTTCCTCTTTTGAGTGACCTCCTTATCCCTCCAGTGTGATAGTTAAAAAAAAAAAAAAAAAAAAAAAAGAGGGATTGTAAAAGGTCTTATTTTAATGTCATATAAGAATTTATTGAAGGAACTGGGGGTATTTGACCTGGAGAACAGAACATTGTGCGGGATGTGTGTGTGTGTGTGTATGTGTGTGTGTGGCTATCTATCTTTAAATATTTGAAGGGCATATTTAGAGTTGGAAGTGACTTTATAGGGCTAATACCCCCTGCCCCTGTCTCCTCTTCCATTTTTCAGATAAGAATTTGAAAAACAGAGAGATTAAATTATTTGCCTCATGTCACATAATTAGTGTCTGAGGTGGGATTCAAATGCAGATCCTTCTGATTTCAAATCTAGTGCTTCTTACTTTTAAAAATGTTGTATTTTATTTTTTTCTCCCTGTTGGTTGATCAACATATTGATCAGCATTCTTAAACTGCTCAGAATTGGTTGGATTTTTTTTTAATGTGATAGCATATATTTTTCTCCTGGTTCTGCTCATTTCAATCTGCGTCAGTTCATAAAGTCTTCGCAGATTTCTTTGAAACTCACATCTTTCTTCATTTCTTTGGATAGTAGTATTCCATTACATTTACATGACAATTTGTTCAGCCATTTTCCAATTCAGTCATTCAGTCAATAAACATTTATTAAGCACTTAGTACAAACCAGGCACTGTTCTAAGTGCTGAGAAGACAAAGAAAGGTAAAAGAAAGGCTTTGTTCTGAAGTAGCAAGACTCACAATCTAAAGACTGAGATAACATACAAACAGCTTTTTCAAACAAACAAGCTATTTACAGGACAAAGTTAAAGCAATCATCCGAAGGAATTTCATTTCCCAACAACTTTTCTGCTTGTTTTTCACTCCAGGAATATCAAATCCACCCTCACCCCCAATCCCAGGAAAAGCTCATCACTTGAAATCTCATCATGGAAAATGATTCAGTTCTGATACTCGGCATCCTTAGCTGCTTCTTCCCCTTTGATTGGAGAGCTGGAAGAAGGGTGAGTGATGAACTCCTCCCAAGCCCTTTATAAAAGATTCAGACTTTTTAAGCTAATTTCATTTCCTATCAGCTGCTTTGCTTGGTTTTGATTCCAAGAACATCCACTCAGTTTCCTTTTCATCTTCCTTCTGTGTAGAGCCATATTGATTATAAGCTCCTTTACCCCCGTCCTTTTTCTTATTTATGTCCCCAGTACTTAAGCACAGTATCTGGCACAATGTAGATACTTAGTAAATGTCAATTGATTTACTGTTGAGGGAAGACACTAGAATTAAGAAAGATCAGGAATATTGAAGGCAGAATTTCCGTCTGGGACTTAAAGGAAACTGGAGGAGCCAGTAGGCAGAGGTAAAGAGATAGAGGATTGCTGAAATAGGGGACAGTCAAATGAAATGGAGGGTCTTCCTAGTTTCCATTTTTTTGCCACCACAAATTATGTTACAAATATGTTTGTACACGTAGGTTCTTTCCTTCCTTCGTTGATATCTTTGGAGTACAGAACTTTTACTGGCATGGATGAATCAAGAGATATGTAAAGGGACACTATCTATGGCCATAGGAAAAAAAAAACCCACTCCAAATTACTAATAATTAGAGAAATACAAATAAAAGCAACTCTGAGATTCTATCTCATACTTGACAGATTGGCAAAGCTGAAAAAGAGAAAGAAAAAATGTCGCTGGGTCTTTGGGAAAACAGGCACACTGATGTACTCTTGGTGGAGCTGTAAACTGGTCCAGCCATTCTGGAAAGCAAGTTAAAACCATGTTCAAAATGTTACTTAACTGTACATATTCTCCAACCCTCTTCTTGCAATGTCCTAACTTTTATTATGTATTCTAATAGCTTACCCATTATGTAAAACCTCACCTAACTCCAGTTTTCAAGAACTGTCTTTTGAAAGGCTCCTGGCAGCCCATCAATCACCATGACGGTGGTTATTTTGGCCCGAGGGACACCCCTGAGTGCAGCACTCTCATGTGATACCAGTCAATGCTGGATATTTCTCTGCTGTCTACTCTGTCAATCAGATCTAGAGGAATCATGCTTCTGGAGCAAGGCGATTTCCTCAGGAACCTCTCTGGGAAGTTCTTTTCAGGAAGGGGTCCAGATGGTTCATGCTCATGGCCAAGAAGTTACCATTCCTTGTGGTTACTCGTGCCAAACATGCATCTTCCTCCGCTTGTCACAGCTTTTTAGGGAATGCTTGTTTATTTACAGCTCATACTGAGCAGAATGCAACTGTGATCTGTCTAGCAAACAACCTCATCATGTGCTTTTCGTGTGGTGAAATCTTTCCCTGACTTAAAAACAAAGCCACATTGGAATATTCAGCGACAAGTAATACCATATGGCAGATTAGTATTTCACTCAAGGAAATGAGATCTAACATTCTAGCTATGTGGAGATGTGCCAAGGTTTAGTCTTATGCCGACAGATTCAGAAAATTCAAAGTAAAGTCTGAGTGGTTCTGCATCAAAGGTCTACACTTATGTCCCTGCCTATAATTATTTCCCAGCTCTCCATAATATAAAGTAATGAACAGACATACCTACAGCTTACTGGCTGGGTGTGTTACTTTTTAAGTGTGGGGTTATTTTATAAACAATCTCCTGCAACCATTAATTCATTTTCATCAAATTCCAAGAGTAAGAGGCAAAAAAGAAAGATTCAAAAGTAATAGTTTTCGTATAACCCACCATGAAGTCTGGTATATTTTTCTACTTAAAGAACCATGATTTCATAGGCATAGGACAGAGTAATAGATTCAGATTTAGGAAGAAATGAGCAGTGTGATATTGGATGAGGCACACGTCCTACCCAAGGTTTCTTCACTATAGATGGGCTTAATAATAACATCTATTTTGTGGGCATATTATGAGGCGAAAATGAGATAATGTATGTAAAGTGATTATAAGTTTTGAAGTTCTATAGAAACATCAGTCCTTTCATCACTTCCTTTACTAGAGAAAATCAAATAACTCTTTGACCTATTGGAAGATAGGTACATAAATTGCCATTTATGTACCCAGAGGACATTTGTCACTTGGTTGCCAACTTTTTGATAATGAGCCTTTCTGCTGAAAAGGGTAGTTTGTCACCTGTCTGTACTGCTGCTGACAGCCTTTGAGAGCCCAAGGCTACCTTCTTGAAGCAAGGTGCAAGTAAAGGATCTTTTCAGATCTGTTATTAATTTTAATACTCTCATTGTTAGAATCACTTAAACTCTATAAAATTATAGTGAACCTTAATACTGACATAAATGTGACCTATTTCAAGGAATCTGACATATGAGATTATAAATGTGAAATAACTTCAATAAATATTAAAGTACCTATTTATATATGTGTTCTAGTACTAGATCCTGAGAGAGAACCAAAGATGACTTTTCTATCAGAGACCCCCAGGTTTATAGATTTAGTTGGGAGGAGCTTTAAAGGTCACCCAATCAATCCTTTCATTTAAGATAGATATGTTCACATGGTTGTCCAGATGTAAAGATGTTGCTTGTGAGTAGCATGGACAGATAACCATCCCACTCCTCTCCAAGGGAGACTGTAAATACTTGAGAGGAGCAAGAGAAGGGCCACGGCTGGCCTCTAGTTCTTAATCTTGCCTATCTCTAGGGAGGGTATTGGGCTGGAATTATATCTATCTGGCCCCTCAAATATCTGTGGTCCAGTCTAGGGGTACAAATGTGAGTGGGGCAGATAGGAGAGCAGGGGATAGAGTGCCAGGTTTGAAGTCAGGAAGACCTGAGTTAAATCTGACATCAGACACTAGCTGTATGACTCTGGGACATGTTACTTAACTGTTTGCTTCAGTTTCTTCCTCTGTAAAATGAGCTGGAGAAGAAAACGACAAACCAGTGCAGTATCTTTGCCAAGAAAACCTCAAATGGTTTCATAAAAGACACAATGAAATATCTGACTACCAAGAAATATGAGTTGGGAAGGAAAGCTGTTTCCCTGAGTACTCTTAAAGAAATGGGTGAGTTCTTAAATGCAACAAATTAGGCTTTTCCTATCAAATACCAGTAATATAAAACTTTATCACAAATGGCAAACAGTAAGTAAATTTGTTTATCTAAACAAAATAGCAAGAAAAAATTGTGGCAGTTCTGCAGATTATAAAGTAGCAGAAAATACACAAGAATGAATAAAGTCTTTACAAGAGATTTTAGCTCAGACTATGAGAGAAGGCTTGTTCTCAACCAGAGAATCATTTAGCAGTTTCTAGGAGAGATAAGCTGGAAATCACCTCTCAAAGGGCCTGGGGGATTTCTTACCTTTCCGGTTTATTGCTGCCACTCGACCAATTAGGCAACATCATTATATACAGGGAAAGGTTTTTCCCTGAACTGAATATATTGTCACAAACTCCCCTTGCAAGGTTCACAAGACTCAAAGAAGAAATTGTGTATTTACAGGCTAAAGCAAACAAATATTAACCCCAACAGAAATAACAGTATCTGCCAATGAAGAACCCATCCTAAAAGACATTATCTAGCTTTGGAGGCTTATACACAAAGCACCAGGCAGCACAATCAACTTTTGTACCTGCTGGTCCTCAGACTGCATCCCATTCCTTCATGCTCCTCAGCTCTTGAAAAAACCCTGCTGTTTGGTCTTCTCAGTATGAAATCCCCCTTCCATAAGCGACCTTCTGTTGACTTAATTGGAGGTGCCACAACAGGTGAAGGTCTTTGAAGAAATGAGAAAGCCCTTTCTGCAGAGTGGTCTAGGCACAGAGTTTGTGTTCTGATTTCCAGCGTTTGAGAATGAAAGCTGACCACAAAGAGACAGTAGGGTTTTTTTTTTTCAATAAACTATATAAAGCATAATGTTCTAGCTTTGGGGATGATAGAGTCAAGAAGGGTCCTTGTATTAGTGGGAGTGGGCAAGAACACACAGTCTTGAAGATTTTTTTTTGTGAATTTATAAGATGGAAGAATAGGCGGAAAAGGTCTAGGATGAAGGGGAGTTTTTCATGATATCATGTGGGAATTTCAGAGGGCAAAGGACAATAGGAACTAAGTCGGGTGAAGGCTGAGCTGGAAAAAGATGAAAACGGAGGGAGTGTCAGCAATGAAGGGGGGAGTTGCGTCTCAGCAGATGGCAATTCTGAATCACAGGGATTATGGGGGATGGATATCTGACTTTGCTAGTCATAAGAAGAAGGAAGTAGCAGCTGTGTAGGGCTTTCTGGGCTCCTTTGAGGACAAAGGGAATATCTGTGCATGGATAGCAGTATCAGCCATATCTCTTTGCATAAACTGGGGAACAGGATGTGGGAGGCAGCAGAGAAATCTTGTTGGATGCCTGGATTAGGGAATGTCTGAGGTCTGAGCCTGAGGGGGCCTAACTAAACTGATGCATGATCCAGTTTCTCTGCCTCAGTCACAGGAAGTCTTCTTTCCATAAGGTATCCAGCTCCCATTTGGACATGGCAACTGAAGCCTTGGTCCAGGATAGGGTCTTGGTACTGGATTGATATGGAGGACTGAGGCATTATTGGGTTTTTGAACAGTTAAAGGAGGTGTAGATACCCACAAGAGTGGAATCCCATCCTGCTAGCTTCAGTAATAGTGAAGGAAGGAAGGAATAAGAGCTTTGGTATCAGCAATGGCCCCTAGTGACTTGGACATCCATGGAGAGCTGGTGCATTGTTTCCTCAGATAATTTGGTGACAGAAGCCAGAGAAGGTCCTATCCAGGTATCTATTGCTTGAGGAGCACCTTAGCTAAGAGTAGAGAAGTTAATCCACAGAAGGGTAGCTAGGAAATGCCATGTTTTTAGGCATTCATGAAATATGAGGGGAATCATATTAATGGATCGGTGAGGCAAAATGGGTAAACAACAAAATACTTGTTTGGGAACAAGGCTACTGGAGTCATAGCCCCATTTCTATTGAATCACTAAGCAGATTTAACCACTATAGTCTTTTATGCCTTGTCTCTCCATAGAAAATTCAGGTGTCTTCAGGAAGTATGTATGAATTATTTAATATTTATTCCCCTTGTTGTGCTCGAACATATGCATCCTTTATTTTCCTCAGTCTCACCACTGCCTGATGGCAGATTTTGTGTGGCATTCTTGGTTAGGGACTTCGCCATTTTCATGAATTTACCAGAAAGAGTTGTTGATGAAGGAAACATATTACCTACCTCATAAGAAAAGCATTGTTGTTAAACCTCAAAGCACTATATAAATGTTATTAAGTTGTTATTATTATTATTACTGTCTCGTCTGAGCTCAGCAGCTTCAAAAACTATGTCTGAAGCCAAAGATGAGCAAAGCATGAGGTTAAAGGCACCTGGGCCTTGGAGTCCCATTTTGTTCTTTTCATGCCGTTGACTTCTGACTTTATGCCTGCATCCAGACTTAGCTTAGGGCTATCTCCTCCCTTGTTTGCTGACTTATGAAAAGAGCTTGTGTTTATCTGAACATATTTAAATACTTTTTATTTATTCACTTCCTTGTATTTATTTCACATATACTGATGTGTGTAACTGATTCATCTGAGACAGAATTTACTTCCTTGAAAGAAAGGTATTCACTTTTATTTCTAGTGTCTAAATGCTTTTTTATTGATTAATTGATTGGTGATCTGATAGTGTGGGGAACAAGTCTCTCTCTGCTTCTCTCTCTCTCTCTGTGTCCTAAGGACTTCAGTTGATAACTGTAGGCCTGGCTCTTTCTATTGACAATGCTCTTGCCTCCCCTCTCCTACTCTCAAAACTATCCCATTCCTTCATTCTGATCTTCGAAGCTGATTCCTATCTCTCTCCCTATAGAGGGCCCTAAGTCCCACAGGGCTGGACCTTCCCTTGGACTAGGCAGGGCCAAGTAGAAGATGGTTCTATATGTCCCTGGCTTTAATGAAGGTATTTTATCTAAACTTTGCATCTCCCACATAGCCTAGCAATGTAATCTGCATGCAATATATGTTTAATTTTATTTGTTAAGTCATTCATTTAACTACCAAGTTTTTAAAATGTATTTGTTTTATTTTTGTTCTGTGTTATTTAATAGAGATCTTTCCATATTTCTACATAATCTTGGTATTTCTTCTTTAAAGAAACCCAGCATACCATTACATTAAAGCAGTATTACCTAAGGAAGGTTAATTTTAAAAATAAGGACTTTACTTTTTGTAGTGGCTAGAAACTGGAAATTGAATGGATGTCCATCAGTTGGAGAATGGCTGAATAAATTGTGGTATATGAATATTATGGAATATTACTGTTCTGTAAGAAATGACCAACAGGATGATTTCAGAAAGGCCTGGAGAGACTTACACGAACTGGCTGAGTGAAATGAGCAGGACCAGGAAATCATTATATACTTCAACAACAATATTATATGATGACCAGTTCTGATGGACCTGGCCATCCTCAGCAACGAGATCAACCAAATCATTTCCAATGGAGCAGTAATGAACTGAACCAGCTACGCCCAGAGAAAGAACTCTGGGTGATGACTAAAAACCATTACACTGAATTCCCAATCCCTATATTTATGCCCACCTGCATTTTTGATTTCCTTCACAAGCTAATTGTACAATATTTCAAAGTCTGATTCTTTTTGTACAGCAAAATAACGTTTTGGTCATGTATACTTATTGTGTATCTAATTTATATTTTAATGTATTTAATATCTACGGGTCATCCTGCCATCTAGGGGAGGGGGTGGGGGGGTAAGAGGTGAAAAATTGGAACAAGAGGTTTGGCAATTGTTAATATTGTAAAGTTACCCATGCATATAACCTGTAAATAAAAGGCTATTAAATAAAAAAAAAAAATAAGGACTTTAGATAACACATGGATGCTGGGCCTGGTTCTTTGGCATTAAATAAAAAATTAAAATTAAATACAAAAAAATTGGTATTAAATTAAATACCATTAAATAGCAAAAGCCCTTATTTAAAGTGTTGAAATAGAATAGAAATATTAATTGCAATCATTCTCCTATTATTGATATTAATCAGTTTTTAGTCATTATATAAGGATACATACAGCTGAAGGGGAAAGTATATGAAATCTTTTTTGGCATCCTTCTTCTCCCACAATTTCAGGGGCACAGCAATTATGGAGGTATGATCTGAACAGGTCTCTATTCTCTTAGCCCCCTACTTTCAAAATTTGCCTCTAGTTAACTTATAATTCTCTCAGGGCTGAGCTCAGCTGGAATGCACTCATAAACTAATGTATACTATGGTGCTAATGTCTGACAGTGACTCAATATTTTCTCTCCCAAGAGTATTTCTATTTCAACAAAGGATATAATACATCACCCAAAGGAATGACTCTCTAATGGCAGAATTTCAAGAATACTTTTGGGATCTCTTGGATACTCTTCAAATCATATCACATTAGTCCCTACCTACTCCATTTATTCAGAAGGCTGACCCTGGTGTAATGTTAATACAATAATAAAACAGTAATTGTATTTCTAAATGCTAAGAGATATTGAGAATATGAGATCTTTCTTAAGTCCCAATAGCCCTTACTTCTAAATAAAACTTTCTAGAGTTTCTTAATTGACTGCTACTTTTTTTTAGATAACTCAGGTAAGTTTATTGATCCCTACTTTCTTTTTCAGTAGGAGCATCCTGCTCTGGTGTCACACAAAACATGTCCAGGTTCTTCTGAAGACAGTCCTATTCTGAAGAAACTGAGACCCTTGTGAGACAAAAATAAAAACATATCTCTTTTATCATGAAATTGCAGTTCTGTAGACAATATTCTGATGGCATCAAAAAGGACAAATAATTACTTCTTTTTGGAAATAAAGTGTCTGGAAAAAACAAGCTTTCAGGATTCGTTTTTTTATATTTTTTGGAATGTTCTTCACTGGATACTGTTGCAAAGACTTTTAGAAGAGATATAATGCAGATGCCTAATATGGCATCAATTAGGATTAAATTAAGGAATTTAAATTAAAATTCAATTAAGGAATGGGAATATTTATTCCAAACTGTTCAGCAATAGCCAGTTACCAAAAGTATATAGATATATATCAGAAGGTACATAATATTTTTTATCATGCAGGATAAAATACTACAACCAGATTTCTTCATATTGTTCACTATTTGCTCCAATTTTAAGAGAAAAACTTTTCTTTTTTTAGTAATTTTTTTCCAAAAGTTTTCAATAGTATTTTATTTTTCTTTCTTTTTTTTTAATTTATTTTTTAATAGCCTTTTATTTACAGGATATATGAATGGGTAACTTTACAGCATTAACAATTGCCAAACCTCTTGTTCCAATTTTTCACCTCTTACCCCCCCCACCCCCTCCCCTAGATGGCAGGATGACCAGTAGATGTTAAATATATTAAAGTATTTTATTTTTCAAATACATGTAAAGATAGTTTTCAACATTCATTTTTGTAAGACTTTGGCTTCCAAATTTTTCTCCTTCCTTCTTTTACTCCTCTTTCTCCCAAGACAGCAAGCACTCTGATATAGGTTAAATATTGCATTTCTTTTAAACATATGTCCATATTTCTCATGTTGTCCAAGAAAAAATCAACCCAAAAGGAAAAACCATGAGAAAGAAAACAAACAAAAAGTGAAAATACAATGTTTCAATCTATATTCAGTTTTCATAGTTCTCTCTCTGGATGCAGATGGCTTTTTCCATTCTGTTGGAATTGTCTTGAATCACCACATTGTTGAGAAAAGCCAAGTCCATTAGAGTTGATCATCACATAATCTTCTTGTTACTGTGTATGATGTTTTCTTGGTTTGCTGAGTATAAAATTCATGTAAGTCTTTCCAGGTTTTTCTGGGATCAGCCTGCTCATCATCTCTTATAGAACAATAATATTCCATAACATTGATATACCAGACCTTATTCAGCCATTCTCCAACTAATGGGCATCCACTCAGTTTCTAGTTCCTTGACAGTACAAAAAGGGCTGCTACAAACAATTTTGCACATATAGGTCCTTTTTCCTCTTTTATGAAGGAAAATGACTTTCTAATGAACTTTTTAGGTCCCCAAGTCTTAGAATTACTCTTTGATTTCCTCACCATTTAGGGTCAATTATCAATAATCTATAAGCAGCTTAAACAGCCTGAGAATTTAAAGTCAGTTTTCATGCCATTCTTTTACTACCAAGTACATTTCCCTCAACAACCCACAAAAATAGATTAAGCAATATAAATTAATTTTAACAGTTTAAACAAAACAACATTAAACAGCATATCTGAGGCAAAAATATTTTAATCAAATATTCTTACTGCTGTCCCCTTTCTAGTAACATAGGTGGCAAACAATTTACTGTACTTGCAATTTAATATACTTTTTTTTGGGGGCAGGTGATGCTTCCTTTTCAAGCTGAGTCTGGGTTCATTAAAAATTGATCCAATCTTCCTTGCTGCCTTCCGGAGAAGGTGGTGCAATGGGTAGAACTTTAGATCAGGAAACAGGAAGACCATTTCAAATTCAGTTTCACATACTTACTAGTTGTATAAGTCCTCAGTGACTGAGGACATCACAGAACTTTTGTCTGCCTCAGTTTCCTTAACTGTAAAATGGGAATCATTATAGCACCAGTCCCTCGGTTGTTGTGATGATCAAATGAGATATTATTTGTAAAAGTATTTAGCATAGTACCTAACACAGAATAGGTGCCTAATAAATACTTGTTCTTGCTTTCCTCTTTCTGTTTCTTATGCAATCTCTTTTTTTCCCTCTCAAGTTGCTACTATGAATTTCAACAAGCCAGTGAGTTGTGGTAAGCCAACTCTGAATTTTAGGGTGTCTTACATGTCACACATTGACACAGTTTAACAAGCCAAATCCTTTGAGAAGAGGGATGATTTTACCTTTTATTTCCAACAAAGTAGCACAATTTTTGTTGCAAATATTTAATTTTTCAAAACATAACTCAATCATGTGTTTTATATAAGGCTTTTTCTTTTACATTGCTGAACCATTGTTAAATTATCTTCTTATAGTTATTCAATATATACTCGTTATTACTATCCACATATATTATATTCCTTTAGTAAAGTATAAATTCTTTGAGGGGTCAGTGTTTTTTTTTTTCTTTGTAATCCCAGTATTTGTGAATTCTCTCCCTCCCCCCCCCCTTTTTTTGGTGATCCTGTGCATAGTACTTTAGTAGGGTTTCTGTTGTTGTTGAATAGAATAATTTTTTTTCATCTTCTTCCATTCTAAGAATCAAATGGTTTCTTGGAAAAGGGATTTTTTAAAAATCCATTTATTTCCTATAGTAGTATGTTTGTGTGTGTGTGCATTTGTATTTTTTTGGTCTGGATCTGTGATTTCATTGAATATATCTTCAGTTGTTCAGCAATTTCTAGTTAGAGAATTGTATTAGGGCACTGAGAGATGATTTGCCTAGAGACACATGGTCAGTTTCTATCAGAGACAGGATGGGAACTAAGTGGTACTTTAGGTCCACCTTCTATATACATGCTCCATTATGCCCTCTTGAGTGTTTTATATGGAGTCCTCATTTTTGTCCTGAAGAATAAAGAGTTTATATGATCATTAGTCATCATATTGGGTGATTGCCAGAGCTGTAATTTCTGAGGATAGCAAAGTAATTAGAATGGAAAAAGGGCAACTTTCCCCCAGATAACCTGGATGGCTACTCTAAACTTCAGTGGAAATATTGCTACATCTATTTGTTCACATACTTTTCTCCAGTTTGGCTAGATCTCACAGGCCTGATACCATGCACTCCTCAAAGGAGGTATTCACCTATGTTGAATGAAACACAAAAATATTTCAGAGGAGAAACTCAAATACAGTTCCTTATCTTTTGTAAACTTGGTTGACCCGATTCCAAAGTTGTGAACAAGCAAGGCTTGAAATGCAAAAGGCAATCTTTCTGGTGCTTCTCTACCTTCTGGTTCACTGTTTCCTCTTTGAGACTTCCTATTTGATTTAACAAAGATAATTGGTCTTTAAAAGTGACTAGGCCTTCTTGAGTCAGAGAAATGATGTAACTGCCCATTTCCCCTGTTTCCTATTCAAGTTTTCTTTAAGTTAGATTTAGGAGGGCTGTGACTTAAATCTGTCAGATGAGGCTCTATGTATGCCCCCTGGGAATAGGACAACTTGCAGAAAATGTATCTCATTTATTTCTGAAAATCTTCAAGGATTAGCCAAAGAACTTTGTGAGAAGCAAAAAGCCAGAAAAACAAACTATTTTTTGAAGCTCCCTGTCATGAAGGGGGTAACTTGAGAACAAACTATTAAATTTTCTTTCTTTCTTTTTTTTTTTTTTTTTTAAAGTCCACTGAGCTCCAGGGAAGTAGGCTGACTCATAAGGCCTGAGCAACCATCAATCAGAAGCCTTCAGCTCATTCTCAAATTCTGCTGCTGACTTTCTTCAGGCCCTAGGGGTAGGAAGCCTTGGAACCTCCCTCTATTTGTTAAGAGGGAGGAATGGCACACATCCACCTTACAATGATGGCTTGAGGAGTTAAGGGTGAATTATGGTAGAAGGTTCTGAAAATACATAGTGTTCTGTAACTGCACCAGGATAATAATACCTTCGTGTTGCCATGGTGTCTCATTGCCCTTATCTGTTAAATTGGAATAATAACATTGACCCTCCTTGTCTGCATAGTGTCAAGACTTAGCAATAATGATTAAAGCTCTATGGAAATATGAAGTGCTAAATAAACATTATAATAATAACCTAGAAATATGACAGTCACTGAAGTATTTAATTTAAGTAATGCTTTGTCATATTCTATTCACACTGTTTTTGATCCCACTGAATGATTTTAGTCATAGCCTGACACCTACTAATAAAGGAAATAGGCCTGTAATTTGAGCAATGCAATCAGTCTAATTTTCCATTGTGTCTTAGGGCTATTTCTGTATTATAAGCTGGCAAAAGAAGCTCTCTTCCTCCTCTTTCTTCTATGCTCCCTAGAAAGGTCAAGCTCATTTAAAGGCTGTCCTCTTGAACTTGAGCTTTTGAGGAATTTTGACACTACAAACTCCATGAAATTGTCAAGTTAAATTCAATATTTGTCAATTAATGATCAAAATATCAAATATAATTTAACAACACAATTTGTCAATTGTGTCAGGTACTGGACTATAGAGATGCTAGGATGCAATGATATAAAATAACTCGGTCCCTGACCTCAAAAAACTTGTGGTCAAATAGAAGGAATGTATCATATGAATCCAATACAGTGAGTGCAGTATAGGGGAAAGAATGTTCGATTTGGAATTTGAATCAAGAAGTTTTGAGTCCAAATCTTGCCTCAGCTATAAATAAGTCACATAGCCTCTGTTTGATAAAGAACAATAATCTCTGTACCAACTATTTCATAGGGTCATTGTGAGGAACTGAGTTATAAACCTTAAAGGTACTTTCTCTATATGATATTATAAATAGATATTTGTGGCACAATGAATAGAAAGCTGATTGTGTTCAAAGCAATTCCAACAGACTTAGGATGGAAAAGGCCATTTACATCCAGAGAAAAAACTGTGCGGACTAAATGTGGATCCAAGCAGTATTTTCACCTTTCTTTTGTTAGTTTGGTTGCTTTTTCTTTCTCATGTTTTTTCCCTTTTGGTTTGATTTTTCTTGTACAACATGACAAATATGGAAATATGTTTTTAAAAAGAAAAGAAAGTTGATCACTGAGAAGGAGAGACCTGGGTTACAGCTGGTTTGTGATCCTGGGCATCTTCTACAAAAATATACAAATAAAACCCCCCATCATTATTTTCTTTATAGCTTATATTTAATTTTGGGGGGGGGAGTATAAATCTTTCTCTTCAATATAATTGAAGTTCATCAAGGGGAAAAGGACTGTTAAATTTTTGTCTCTTATTATCTCTAGCACCTAGAACAGTGTCTGGTATGCAATAAGTGCATAAAAATGACCTTTTTATTTAACTTAACTTTGAAATACCTCATTAAATTCTTGTACAACACAACAAGAGAAGGAAGTTTCCAGACTGAGAAATCCCTGTTGTTATTCAGTCATTCCTCAGTCATGTCCAACTCTTCATGATTCCATTTGGGGTTTTCTTGGCAAAGATACTGTAATGGTTTGCCATTTCCTTCTCCACGTCATTTTATAGATGGGACAAACAGAGTAAAGTAACTTGCCCAGGGTCACATAGCTAGGAAGTGTCTGAGACTGGATTTGAACTCAGGAAGATGAGTCTTCATGGCTTCAGACTTGGAATATTATCCTCTTCAACACTTAATCTAGACCAACTATAATACAAGATGAAGGTAAAGGACACATCCAAACAAGTATTCTAGGAAAATTTGGAGAGAACACTGGGGAAGAAAAGGAGGAATGAGAGGAGGCTTCAAGAAAACAGGGACTTCTTGGTATTTTTTTAAAAGAAATTAATCTTGCTTATACTAAATTTTGGATGCAAATAGATCTTATTTGAAAAGTCACTAAACCGTACAACTATTAAATATCATAAATATTCTCTCACAGAAAAGGTAGAAAAGATTGTGGATCCCTTTCTTCCAGAAAAGCCCCTTAAAGCATCGATGATTATTCTGTTGTGTAGCCACACTGGTTACTTGGTGATATGACACACATTTTTGGGTGTGATTCTTTTTTTTTTTAAGTTTAATCCTCATTGAAAGTGAATTCTTTCTCATCAACTCAATAGTTAAACTTCTTATGTGGTTCGACAAAAATGTTCTGGAATAAAAAAACTTTTTTACTTGAAGAATACAGATTGCAGATCATAGAAGCAAATGCAACCTTATTTTTCTTGATTAAAAACACCCTCATTTTACTTCCGGGAATTTCAAAATGATCATCTGGTAGTCCGCCCTGTTTTTCCAGCAGATGGCAATAACCCATAATGGGTGAGCAGGATGAATGGAATGTACATAACACTGTGTAGGGTGTGAACCTTAATAGGGCTGTGAGCTTGCAATGCAGCATTATTGGGGGGGGGGGGGGGGGGGGGAAGGAAAGAGAAAATGAATCCCAAGAGAAGAGAATAAATAATAGATGGCAAAATCTGGCAGGCTAGGAACTAACTCCAACTCCAGAAAATAGGGATCATAATTCATCTGTAACGGATTAGGGCAAATTTGAAGTAAAGAATAAAAAAAAACAAAACTGTATAATCAATTTGTTGAAGTGGGTAGAAACAGGCTGCTTTCTGTTTTCATAATCATAAACTGTGGAACAGCTGATGTTCACAAAGAAAAGCTGTTGATATTCTTGTGGAATGAGTCAAATTCATCAGCAAAAAGCCATCTTATGTTGATAAGAAGAGCCAGAAGGTTAAAAGAGATCTCCTTAGCAACAGAGAGAAAAAAGAACCCTTCAACAACTGATAAAACCTGCAGGATTTTTTTTTTTTTCCCTCATTCCATTCTAGGATGAATTGGCAGGAATTCTATAGGGAAACTTTTCAATTTTCCTTTCCAAATTTTCCACTTTCATTTGTATGTGGCAACTCTAATTAAAAGTGTCTGTTTGCTTTTGGTTTTAGTGGTATCAAATGATTTTAGCTCAATACTATACTATCTTGCATAAATAACTCATTATAATTGTAGCCTTTGGCCCATATGACTGCAGAAAAGCAATTCTGCATCCAAACTCAATCTTGTAGGCTTTTTAATGATTAATGCTTATTAAAATAATACTTATTAGAATACATATTAAAATATGGCTCACACATGTCCTTATTCATAAGTCCTTCTTAGAATACCAGAATCTAGCTCATTTCTAGCTCTCCTATAGGGATGTTAATTCCCTATCAGCAAATAAATTCTGATAATTTGAACACAAAGAATAATAAAAAGAGTTACAAATATTTGTATTTAAGTCTAGTTGGCAAAAGAATAATGCTGATTCCCTTTTTCTCCCATGTTAAATACCTCCCCCATCTACCTACCCACATTCATTCTTCCCACCCCCCACTATCCCCAAAAAGGGACATCCCAGGAACATCAGTGGAATTAGAAATCTCATCTCATGGCCTGCTCCTCTGAACTGTTAGTTCATTCCTTGCTTGCTCTCCCTCCCCATTCACCACTGTGCATCCTTCTCAGCACTTGGCTCTTCCAGCAGCTGCATGTTGCATAGTACTGACAGACGGAGGGTTAGGACTTCCATATTCTGTTTGGCTTAGGGGATCCTCAATCCTAGGAAAGTATACTTGGCTGTTTCCACATTTCTGGTTAGGGTGATGACCCCAGAAACCTTTACCTTCCCTGAGTTGTCATTAAGCTCCTACTATGTGCCAGGCACTGTGTTGAGAGCAGAATGTGATTAGCCTTCCATCCAGTCACCCCTTGATGCTTTGGGACCATGATTTTTGTGGGAAAATGAACTCTCCCTCTTGGTGCATGTAAGAATCATATATTCCAAGGTAAAATTTTAGCATAAGTACATTGATCCATGATTATTTTGAAAGACTAATGGTGAAAAATCCTATCCATACCCAGAGAAGAAACTGACTGTATCTGAATACAGATTGAATCATATTCTCTTCCTTTTTTTAAACTTTACATGAGACTTTTTTTAAAATTTTAAATTAGATGGGAGATCTATGTTTTCTTTCATGACTTTTATGGAAATGTATAACTTTGCATGTGGTTTCTTAATGGGAGCTGGGAGTGAAGATAAGAGAGAGAATCTGGAACTTAGAAGTTAAAAAAAAAACAAAAAAATTTGTTTTAAATGTAATGGGAAAATATTAAATAAATAAGAATTAAGGAATAAAAATATTTTTTGAAGTACATTTTGTTTTTTAATAACTAAAGTTCTCTTTCTTCCTATTTGCTCTTTACTCTCAAAGTTACTTCTGTGGGGTAAGGAAGACCTTAGGTTTAAATTGAGCCCCAGACATTCACCAGTCGTGAACCTGGGCAAGTCACTTAACTTCAATTTGCCTCAATTTCCTCAACTATAAAATGGTTTTAAATAATGAATGGAACCTATCCCAGGGTTGTTGTGAAGGTCAAATGAGATATTTGTAAAATACCTGACATATAAGAGGTGCTATATACATTCTTATTTTCTTCTTTCTTCACTCTAGAAAAGCCCGTGCTGCCTTTTTTTTTTTTTTTTTTTTTTTTTTTTTGCTAAGGCAATTAGGGTTAAGTGACTTTCACACAGCTTGGAAGTGTTAAGTGTCTGAGCCCATCTTGCTGCTATTCTTAAATAAGGCAAGGACTAAAAACAGGAACAGGATCAAATACAATTTCTTCTGTAACATTTTCTAATAATCTAAAATAAGTACAAAAGCAATCCTAACCAGATTTTGAAAAATAATATTGTTTTCATATTGAGAGTTCTGATTTTTTTCTTAAAAATCAAAAAGCTTCATCATCATCATTATCATCATCTTCTTCTTCTTTTTCTCCTCCTTCTTTAAAAAAGGAATTAATGATAGCATACTTTAATTATATATTTAAGGAAAAAGCCTTGCAACTTCTTAGGGATTTCTTTGTATAGATCTTTAGGTCTATACAAGTATCAGGGTATCAGGGGAGTGCAGAAAGAGCAATTGTTCTTTCAAAAATAATTAAATACGATCTACAAAACAAAAAAACCAGATGCAGCTGTGAAGGGTCCTTGAACTTGGGATCCTTAGTGATTCCTGGACTATTTGTTTCTTAAAAGGCTCCAAAGGAACTATCATAGGGATCTACTGAAAGAATGGTTATCTTCTGATCTCACTAATGCCTTTATGCAATACTCTTGAATTCTTCTATTTTCAGCCATCCCAGGCACATGGACTTTAAATAGAACAAACAGAACTGATTAAAAAAAAAAAAAAAAAAAGAAGTGAAGAGAACAGGCAAAATATGTGACATGATTTCTAATTCTTTCTAAAGTTGAACATTGCCTACCACATATGAAATCCTAAATAATTTTATTTTACCTTTTTTCCCCCCTTTCGTGAAAGGGTCCTAGCTTTTTCTTAAGGATTAAATCATTTTTATGATCGACTTTTCAATCTCAGGAGCTCCTTTCCTGGTGTCCCTAACTGCCAATATGTTCTCCTCTCGGATTAACTTAATTTATTCTGTATTTATCTTGTATGTTCATATTGCCTTCCCCCACCAGACTGTATGTTCCCTGAGAGTAGGAACTGGCTTTCGTTTTGAGGTTTTTTGGCCTTTCTTAGCACAGTGTTTGGCCATAGTGAGTAAGCCCGTAAATGCTTGTTGACTATGCTATTGTTCAATAATTTTCAATTCATGTCTGACTCTCTGTGAACCCATCCGGGTTTTCTTGGCAGAGATACAAGAAAGGTTTGCTATTTTGTTCTCCAGCTCATTTTACAGATATGGAAACTCAGACAAACATGGTTAAATGACTTGTTCAGGATCATACAACTAATGGGGGAGGCTGCATTTGAACTAACAGAGTTTTCCTGGATCCAGATGCCCTGACTAAAAAGGATTAGAAATCCTGTATTTTCTAAAGCAGAAGATAAGCCGTGATCATTCTGCCATTGTTCAGTTTTACTTTATATTGGGGAATTGAAGGAAGTCTAAATGTGTAAAATTTCATAATTTGTCCCTACTAAAGAGTTTCCCCTAAAAGCAGACTCTTCTACTATCCATTTCCCTTTTTCTCCCCCTTCTTTAGTGTATAGTTAAAACTATTTTAGCTACAAGATGGGAACAGAAATAGATGATTCTGGGCTTTGAAGTGAAACCAGTCAGCAGAATCATTCAGAGACTCTTCATCACGGAGGAATATTATGAACCAAGCTCAAATAATGTGGCTCAAGAAAATCAAAGACCAGAGCTTGCTTCACACTTGGAAACAGGAACTTTGATTAAGATTCAAATGCTGATTTTGACACTAACTCCCTTTATTTTCTTTAGTCAACTAAGTAGCCTCCCTAAACTTCCCTATCTGCAAATGGAGAGACAATAATCCCTACTCTTTAAACTCAAAGGGATGTTGGAAAGATTATTTTGTATGAGCAATATATTTTGAAGATGAAAGATGGTATTATATTATGGTAAATGTTCTTGTTTACTAAATCAATAATAGAAACCTATCTCTTTTTCTTTCTTGATCAAATATCTTGAGGGCATTTGAATATGTGGATTCCTGCTGAAA
This sequence comes from Sarcophilus harrisii, assembly GCF_902635505.1. NCBI lineage: Eukaryota > Metazoa > Chordata > Mammalia > Dasyuromorphia > Dasyuridae > Sarcophilus > Sarcophilus harrisii. The sequence goes on from NC_045430.1 coordinate 223,259,270, forward strand.
AGAACTAAATAATTAAAACCCCCCAACACATTAATAGATACTATCCTGATTTCATACTTTCTATTTTTGTTTCTTTAAACATTTATTTAAAAAAAAACCACCACCACAAAACTTGATCATGATTTCCTCTGGGTAGGGTAATCCTAGTAAGGTATTTCTTCTTCCAGTGCTGATAGGCCCCTTCTTTGTCTTAAGGAATTGTCTTGGGTGATGAGGAGTGAGGAGATGTGATTTATCCAATAAATACGGGTCAGAAACAGGAGTTGAACTGAGGTTGTCCTGATCTCAATGCTGTCTTGTCTCTGTTAGAGGCAGGCAGGTGGCACACTGGGTAGAACATTGGGCCTGGAGTCAGGAAGACTCATCTTCCTGTGTCCACATCTGGCTTCAGACACTCATTAGCTGTGTGACCCTGGGCAAGTCACAACCCAGTTTATCTCGGTTTCCTCATCTATAAAATGAGTTGGAGAGGGAAATGGTAACCCATTCCAATATCTTTGCCAAGAAACCCCAAATGGGATCTTGAATACATGACTGAAAAACTACTTGAATTGATTTATCTCCTTCATCTTTGCTATATAAATCTAAAATCACTCCTTATTCAAACAGAAGAAATTTGAAATGGGAGAAAAAAAGGCAAGTCCATTTCCTGAGATTAGAAAGTGAGTTCAGAGCTACATAAAATAGATTTTGGAAGTAGACATCAATTTAATACATTTAATCATTCTAATCAAAATCTCTCTTTTGTCCTATTTATAATTTGCAGATAAGTTAGGAAGATCTCTTTTATGATGGAGATTCAGTGGCTACAGTAAACTTTAAGGATGAAAGATCATTGATTTAGAGCTAGGAGAAAATTGGAGGTCATCTAGTCTAGCCCCTTCAGCTTACACATGAGGAAACTGAAGTTCAGAGAAGTTTGGGACTTGTCCACGTAAGCTTGAAAGGGGCTGAGCTCCTCTGACACAATATCTCCTTTATCTTGCACCATGCAAACCCTTGCTTTATTTCAGAAAAAGGAACAAAATCGCTGCCCACATTCTATTGCAAAAGCTATGAATATACATAATCAAGCCCAGTTGTAAGGGAAGTCTTATATTCATTATAGATAAATGACATAGATGGAAACTGCAAATTCACCTTATATATGGACACTCCCTTGTAGGTCAACAAGCATTGTATTTCCTATGCTGCTTTACTATAAGAGAACTAAGGTCACCCCAAGGAAGGAAAACCAGTTTGACAGAAAGTGTGCAATCACATTTTAACAGTTTGATTAATAGATGAAACAAACTCTGCTAGAAACTATTTGAGGAGCAGGGCTGTGAAACTACCTGTAATTTGATGAAGAAATGTAACCATAGACAAGATCTTTCGTGATCTTCAAATAAATCATTTGAACCTCATGTTTTCTCTGTTTTTTGTTATGAGTGTGTATGCGTGGAACTTCTAGGAGACCAAGATAATATGCAGTGCCAGAAAGAATGTTGATTACTCTTCTACAGTATACTAGATTCAATAATACAAGAAATATGAAGACTATAGTCCTAAAGGAAATGGGCAGTAATAGAATTAATGTATGTATATGTATCTATCTATCTATCTAAATATTTATATTGGAATATAAAGTTATAGGAAATTATAAGAATTATTGATTATAGTCAAATCGTTAAAAGCTAACATTCATATAACACTATGTTGTTTCCTAATTTTAAATGATTATAATAGCAAGTATTAATATTAATGATGTTATCAATAGTAATATTATTAACATCATTGATTTTATAATAATTTTGATATTATTAATGTGATATTAATATTGTAATATTAATTATATCCATGTTTTCTCTTTTGAAGTAAATCTTTTAGACTTAATACATGGTAGACACTCAGACATGACAGAATGATGCTATAGAACAGACCATCACACACGAATGGGTAGGGACTTCCCCTTACTTTTGGCATGATCTGATCACACAATGATACTGCCAGCTCCAGATTCCATGATATTAAGGGACAATCCCCAAAATATAGTTTTACCTTGAATTTCCAATGAAACCTTAACACAGAATTGGGAGCATAGGGTAAAATGAGTTATTTTGTGTTTTATTACCTTTCATTTTCTTCAAATACTCTGATGAAAGTACAGATGATTGTAAATTATTATAGCAGAAGACGGAAGAAAAATAAAGATCCAGGTTTAGTTGCAAATTAAAAACCAGTTTTTGGATAATTAAGAGTTGACTTGACAGGGATATTCACTTGGAAATTTGGCTTGGATCATAGAGCCAACACCTTGTTCTTATGGAAAGTGTCACAGAACATTTAATGACTTCATTTCTATATCTCACATAATGGTGCCTCTAGCAATGCTAAACTAGAGTATTGGTATTTTCCTGACTCACAGAAAGGGACGTGTGCCGCCTACTTAATCATCCATCCCTTCCTGGAACTTCTGGGTACTTTAGCATTAGTGAGGGTTTAACCAACTGGTTACTACCATGTCCCCATGATTTTGTCAATAGATGAATGATGGTGTTCTGGGAAAGGGGATATTTTATTTAATTTTTAAGTATCTCAATACTTTGCAGCACTGAAATTAATTGGAGTCCATGTAAAAAATGTATAAAATAGAACCTAACATTACCCATTTCTTTCCTAAATGGTAACATGCTTTATAAAGGATGGTACTGACTTTGATTGTCGATTGACAGTTTCACATTACACAGTTATAAGTATTGTCAACTGAAATGAATAATAGATTTCTGGATAGACTCACAGATTGTTAGGGCTGAAAGGGGCCTTAGGTCACTTATCAAAGTTGAATGCCAAAGGGAAAGCATCCAAAGTTTTTCAGGTATAAAAAGCAGAATCTGAGAATTGGAAATGGCATTCTTGAGCCATTAACTTAGAGACCTGCAGTCACTAGGCTGTTCTGCCTGTCTGACTTTATGTGGATGGCATCCGGGAGGCGTTTCTGGATCTGTGTTGAAATGGAAGATTAAGAGCTGTAATTGTGTGTCTAAGAGAGGGTTTGTCATCTGTAGAGTGATGTTCTATCCCTCCTCTCCTCAGTTTCTACTAGCCAGGCTGATAGGGAAGGAGCAACCGTGGTTTCTAGGATGGATGGGAGAGTGCTTCCCCACATCTCTTGCTTTTTATATTATAAGAAAAGCTGGAGGGCTGGATGATTAAAGACGTGGGAGGGCTCATAGAAAAAAGGGCAGATTTGTGGGTTAGCTCTACTCTCTGTGGTAAGGGAGATAAACAACCACCCCATTCAGATTCTCAGATCAGGGAAGTGGCTGAAAAAGTCAGATGCTAATCTGAACTTGAAAAAGGAGAAGTCTGTGGGATATGCTGGGGAAGGGAGGATAAGGTCACTGGCTTTATACTGGAAGGGAAAAAAATGCTGTTGGGTTGACATAGTGCCTTCCACGTAAGTAAATATATAAGTTGGTGCTCAGCAAATGTTTGTCAAATGCCTAAACTGGATTGTTGGCAGGTGCTGGGCGGATCTGGCAAAATCTGGAGAAGGAAGTCTGGTCTAGGGAGGAGAAAAAGAAGGAACAATTTTGGAGAGGGACAGTAATCATTAGATTAGAGCCAGTGAATTGCTGGCCCCAAGACTGTTCCCAGACAAATGGAAATCTTGCATCTAACAGATGGACAAATTAGCATGGTGTTAAAGTGCAAAGGAGATAAGAGTTAGGAGATCTATAACTTTTTAGACTTGTAATTCTGAAGGAATCAACAGGAAAGATAAAGCTAAAGAATAATAAGATTATATAAGAGGAAGAGGTTACTCTGTGGTGACAGACCAAAACCAGCACTTAAAATAATTATATTCTTTCTGAGGAAGTCGATCAGAAGTTTTTTTTTTTTTTTTTAATTTGAAGAACAAAGTTATATTTATATAGTGATCTTGTCCAGTGTACAAATGGATTTTTCTCTACTCCCCTTCTCATGTGGGCAGTTATGCTCTTAGTTCTGGAGGAAAATGAGCTGCCTTGCATATGCTGACCTCAGTCCTCCCACTTACTGCTGGCTGGGGAGACTTAGAACAGCTGCACTTTGCAAATTAATATAAAGATTCACCACTAAACATAAATCTCTAATCTAAGTATAGTGCTGCCATACAAACACACTTCCCATCCTTTGTCAAATTATCGCCCAGAGTGGTTCTAAATGAAATAGGCTTCCTTTTAATTGGGGATGAACAATCCTAAATTAAATACTTACTATTTCTTATTCCCTCCCTTTTTCTATTTGAGGCGGCAAGGGCTGCTAACACATCTGTTGGAGATATCCATATGCATGGTTATCTCTCCTAGTTAAATGCCATCCTCGCTATCTACAGATAAACCACCAATGTCTTGTTTCCAAAGAGGAAAAAAAATCATTTTCACCTTGTTTCTTCTTTAGGCAATTAATCATTATAAAAGCTAAAATCATATTGTATCTTTCCATATTCATATTTTCATGCATTCATTGATCATTTTAATGAAATATTTAATTTTGGAAACTTTAAAATCATGCATTGGCCATTTTCAACATCCTCAAGGAAATTTACAGTCAATCTGTGGCTATTCAGAGTCAGAAGAATGTCTTTCAAGAAAACTGAGTTTTCTGAATAACTAATGGTTTGTTTATATTTATTTATAAAGCATCAAAATATATTTTATTTTGATCCTGTTGAATGGAAATGTCTTTTCTTAATTTCTTCAACAGAGAATGCCAAACTGAAGCCTTTTCTTGATAATGCTGTGTTATAAGTATCGAATAATAGATTATGTACTGTGTGATGCATTGATGCCCTTTGTTTCTCTGAAATCTATAGGGCTCTTGGTCCCTTCATCAAATAGCCTAAGATCACTGTGGTTTTCTTTAAAAACAACCCCTCCCTCAAACCCCAGCTCTTTTGTTTGCTTCTTCTCATTTTCCTCTCTTTGTCCATGTCAGAATATCGGCTCTAGCTTCTTGTGGTTAGTATGGTGGGCTCGTTTAGTAGTTCTCCTTTCAATTTTCTGTTTCTGGTCTGTGTTCAGATCTCACCTCTGATATACTTACGGGCCCTGGGATCCTGGAAGTCGGGGACCTGGTCAATTCTTGAGTACGTGTAAGATGCAGAATGGATGCCCAAAACTCATTGATATGAAGAGTTTCACACACTGAAGAAATAACAGAGCTACACTGAAAACAATATAAAAATCTGTGGTAGCCTAGAAAATCAGATAGTAATACCAAATAATTACTATCATTTACATATCAATCACTTTAAAATTTGCAAAGTAGTTTATGAATGCTATTTCATTTGATCCTCACAACAATCCTGAATGGTAGGAGTTATGATTATCACTCCAATTTTACAGATTAGAAAATTAAGTCAGGCAGAGGTTAAGTGTCTTTCCCAGAGCCACATAACTTATAAATGTCTGAGAACAGATTTAGTCAGGACTTCCTGACTCACATGTCCAAAGCTCTATCCACTATACCTCTGAGCTAGTTGCCTCTTGCTAAAATTATGTCTCAGATGCAAGTTGAAAGGCTTAGAGATAGGGCCTAATATGCTAGGCAGTGAGGTGGTGTAGTAAATTCTAAAGCTTTACATTCTGAGTAAATCACTTCATCTTTTTTGCCTCAGTTTCCTCATCTGTAAAATGCGGATCATAATAGCACCTACCTTGCAGGGTTGTTGAGGGGATCAAATGATAATATTTATAAAGCACCTGATATACAGCAGAGGCTTAATAAATATTTTTTTTCCCTTAAAATGCAGAAGCTTTAATATAGAATTTTGTGACATCAACTTTGGTGATGCAGAAGTCTTTTTTATTTATCCAACTATTCATCTGATTTATTCTAATATAGCAATATAAATTGTTATGTTCTATTCATCCATTCAATCATTTATTTTTTATTCATTCATTTATTTATTATGATTGTTTTCTGAATGAGACTGCTTGGTAGTTGAATTCCAGATAGGTAAGGTATTATTATGTAGGTACCATGGCTATTATTACCCTATTCAAATTGGTAGTGGGGAGCAAACAAGACTGCTTCAGGGTCACCAGGGGCTAATTGGCATATTTTAATATCCCAACATTTTTGATACCCACTGATATAATTATTGTCACTGGCTAGTGTTTATATGATTCTTTATGAGCAAAAATTTCACCTCTGTGCATAACTCATATTGTCATATCCAGTAGGAGACTGAGAAACCTTTGTTTCTAGTAAAAGCCGGATCACTCTCGACTGGGGAGGTAATCGGCATCATGTGAGAGTGCTACATTTCAGCTGGTCTTTCATTCATTTTTAATGTTTGGTTGGGGGGCAGGAGAATCTCAGATAGTTATCTTACTTGAGGAGAAAACTTTGAAGTGAACTAGAGGGCCAGGTTAATTGAAGGAACAGCAAATAAACTAAATGTGGATTTACTGTTTACCTAATTTAGCACAGAGTCAGATCTGTCCCAGCACTGGTTGTTCTTACTACTTCACATACACCCTGTGTTCTTTTCTCTGGGCCTCGAGATTCTGGACTTATATGATATAAGCATTGGACTAGATGATCCCTAAGGTTTCTGTGAGTTTTAAACACTGCTTATTAACTGCTCAGTATCTGTTTTATCTCATATTAGATATTGCTTGTCCACGTGACTTGGGAAATACTTCAGATGGCAGTTTTGTTGTAATTATGCCTGGTATTATTATTATTTATGTTATAATCTCTTTATACCTACATCTGTCTTTAAGAGTCTATAACTGATGAAACCAGTGACATGATTCAGGAGAGCAGAAATAACCATATGGAAGAACAATAAAACACTTGAAATCTTCAGATAAAAGGTACTATGTAAATTACTATTATTGTGAGTCTATGATTATAATTCAGTTTGAGATTTCTGGAAATCAAGCCTGAAAATAAATGTAGCAAGCCTGCAAAGCATCTATTGTGTCAGGCAAAATTGTTTACAGAGCATCTGTGCAGCATGTGTAAGCAGGAGGTAATTGCCATTACAAAGCAAGTGAACAGAAATACAGAGGAATGAACACATGCCTTTAGTGTTTTTTGAAATGTGCTTTTCTTGGCCTTGGCTGGAGGGAAAAAAAAAAAAATTGGTCCATGATTTTCTAATTTTCTTATTTAACACTGACCTGTAAATTTTGTCTTGTTTCTAAAGTGAAATTGAAGTTGAATGAAAATAGGATGCAAATCCATATAGGCTTACATTTCTGTATTAAACAGCCTAAAATTAAATGCAGCACTAGAATCTTTTAACATCAACTATAATAATAATAATGAAAAATTACTTTTCACTAATAAAGATTGCAACTATTTAGATTGATTGATCTGTCTACTAGTTGGTCTAATCTGGTATACTTTTGCTGCCACATAATGGCATTCGATTATGTTTGCTGTTAAAAAAAGTTATCTGTTCAGCAAGTAATTAGAATGGAAGCAAAGCAAATTTAGCCTGTAACAGTTAAGAATTTTAGAACCCGATGTTGTTTAAACAAGAAGCCTGTAAAATTATAATGGGACTCAAAATGATATGGTGAGATCTTTAGTGTAGGCACCAGACATATGCTGCCTAGTGCTATTTTAAAATTAACTAGAGACAACCCTGAAAATGATGTCACTGTCCTTTCTTCTCCTTCCCTCCCAGGTCTTTTTAAAAAAACATACTACAGAGCTCTGTATGTCTGATTCTATCTGTTTTGGGTGGCAAGCAATCATTGATAGTAGATAGAGTGGTGTTATCAGAGATTATGCTGTATGTATATATATATATATATATATATATATATATATATGCACACACAAACACATATATGTTAAGTGTACATACATAGATGTGTGCACATGTTGTTTCCCAAACACATATATGTTAAGTGTACATACATAGATGTGTGCACGTTTCCCAAACACATATATGTTAAGTGTACATACATAGATGTGTGCACATGTTGTTTCCCTTTATAAAATGTGACTTAGAGATCAAACTGCTTCATTTGCATCCCCAGCATAGTAAACACATACATGCACACACATGTGCATATATGTGTTTACTTACATGTTGTCTTTGTCTCCCTCTGTAAAATGAAAGCTCGCTCCCAGAGGGCAGAAACTGTTTCACTTGCATCCCCAGCATAGTAAGCACGCACATGTTTATATGTATACACATACAGACACATACACACATATTATCTCCCTCTATAAAATGTGAGGTAGCTCCTAGAGGTGCTTCACTTGCATCCCCAGGACCCAGCACAGGACCACACAGTAGTTGATTGCCAAAGTGGACATAAAGTTAGAATAGGCGGGAGTGTGTGTATATATGCATGGATTCAAAATGTTTCGTTATATCTTCAACTGAAATTAAACACACCTAGCAAGCACTTAGCATCAGGAACAGGGAAAATGCTATTATCAACACGTTTCCACAAGACATGATTGCTGTTTTGACTACATGCTTGCTTTGGTATTTGAAAAAGACATTCTGAGAGAATCCTAAGGAAAGCAGAATAAAGAAAATGGAAGAATAAAGCAGTACTGTTCTGTATGCTGAGCAATGTCACTAAAAAGAGAACAGAGGAGTATCAGTGAAAGCCAGTAGGGAGAAGGGGAGAAGGAAGTGAGCCAGTACAATGATAAAGAGATGTTGTTACTATATTAATATGTTTATCGTATTTGCTTTGTCTGGATTGATGCTTTTCTTCCTATAAGAAAAACTGCTTCCAACAACTCGTCAAAGTTCATTCAATGGTTGGTGCCTGTCCTCCATGTTGGGATGCCTCGAAGCCACTCTGGCTTCTTGAAGATCGAGCCAGAGGAACCCAAATTGGGTGTGGAAAGCAGGCCTTCGATTTGGAGGTGGGAGAGACCTTATGCTCTTTCCTTCTGGAGGAACTGGAACAAGAAGCAAGATTTAAACTCTCACCTCTGATCCCAGATCTAGGATTGTTTCCATGATGCCAGTCTGGGAAGGCTTCCCACGTGGTCTTATGATGGACTACTAGCTTCTTATCCGAAGACTGAGAGAGCTGAGCTCTAGGCAGGCTGCTGTGAGTTTTTCTAAATACAGCGATTCCCAAAGACCATTGGTGAAATCACAGATCTCTCTCTCTCTCTCTGTCTCTTCCCCTCCGCCTTCTCTATCTGTCCGACTCTCTCAGAAACACACACATATACGCGGCCGGCCTAGTTTCTAAGCATCCCGCTTCTGTTAGGGTGACAGCTCGCTTTTGACAATATCTTTTTCCATACTGAATAATAAGAAGGGGGCCCCCCCACCAATGGAAGTAAATCAGAGATCCTTCTAATAATATCGGAGGGTACCTACTAATAGGGCAGCGCTTCCAGGAACAATCAAGGCACAGGAAGACGGAACCCCAACAGACCATTCATTTGCTCAAGGTCAGGATTTGAAGACAGTTCTCCTTGTCGGTTAGCGATATGCACTTGCTGTTGTCACCCAAGGAACACCCAAGAGTATGATGTTTGATACAAGAAAATACGCTTATTTCAGAAGCGCCTTCTGGGCTTTTCGCGCCTGTGGGCCCGGGGGCTGGCTCCCTGGGCCTGCTACTCTTTGCCCGGGGTTAAGACTGCACTAGGAGTTTTGGGACACCCCTCCTCATGTTCGCCGCCGGGCTTGCCTGGAGTCCCAATAAAGGGCCGCCTTCTCCGGGAGCCTTTCCAGCTCTCCCCGCTTTAATTCTCTGGCCCCCGGGGTGAGTCGTCTCCCTGCCTCCCGTCTGCACGGGGCCGTGGCAGGATGGCACTCCCATTGGAGCGGGGCTGCCAGAGAGAAGCTAGGCTCGCTTTCAGCCTCTCGGACCCCGCCTGGCACACAGTGGGCATGGCAGGGACGGGCATGGCAGGGACGGGCATGGCAGGGACGGACACTGGCCGTTTCGGCTCCGCCATGTACCCCCCCTCCCCCCCCAGTGCCCGAGCGCCGGGCCGCACGTCCTAAGCCCGGGTCCGCTCGTTACTGCTGACGGCCGGCAGTGTCTGTCCGCCCGCGGCTTCCCGTGTGCCAGACCCAAGCCCCCCCCCTCCCGCTCCTCGCCCAGGACCCGCCCCGAGTCCCTGTCCCCCTCCCCCCGCCCGCCAAGCCCAAGCCCGGGCGCTCGTCCCCCCCGCCTCCCAAAGTGCTGGGCACACACATTCCGGACTCTGGCCCGCCCCGCCCCTCGGGGCGGCCCCGCCCCTGTTAGCCCCGCCCCCGCGGTGGGGCACGAGCGGGCCACCGCCGGCACTCCCAGCCTCCCGCCCCCGGGCACCGCGGGCAGGCTCACGTGACTCTCCCCTCCACTTCCCCTCTTGCCTCGGTCTCTCCCCACCCCGCGCGCGCGCCGGGCCCCGGGCCCCCTCCCCTGCCCGCCCCGCCCCCGCGTCAGCGCGCACTCCCGACGTGCCCTGGAACTTACCCTCCCTCCGAGGCAGAGCCCGGGGACGCTGCTGGGCTCCGGGCGCCGTCGCCGCCGTGTTTACTGTCCCGCCGCCCGGTTCCCGCTGCCGTCGGTAAGGAGGAGGGGAAGGGCCCGAGGATGGGACGGACGGGACAAAGGGGGTGGGTCGGGGGGGCGCTGGGGCGGCGGCGGGGAGGGGGGGCTGACGGGGGTCTCTGAGGGAAGGCGGCGGCGGCGGTCCCACGCTGTGGGCGGAGGAGAGGGCCGGGGTCTTTCATTGGCCCGCCCTGGGTTTAAATGGCTCGAAGTTGTGACTCCCTCCTTCTTTCCCCTCCTCCCCCTCCCCCCATCCCGGTTCCCTGACTTCCTGTGTGAGGGAGGGCAGCGCCCGCCCCGCCCCCGGGAGCGAACGAGCGTGTGTGTGTGTATATGTGTGTGAGTGTGCGCGCGTGCATGGAGGGCCGCGGCTCATCCCTAGTCCAACCTCCAGCCCACCTTGAAAGGAGGAAGAGGAGGCGCACCTGGGGCCGGGCGAGCGGGCACGGCCCTCCCCACGCGGGGGCGGGTGACAGCCCCTCCGGCCCCGCCGGTGACCCTGGAGACTCAGGCCCCTGCCGCGGGGTTCTCGGCGCCCAGGTGCCGCCGAAGCGCCCCCCCCCCCCAGCGGCGCGCGCCCCTTGGGCCGCTTTCCCCTCCCCCACTTTTTGGACCCGGGGGGACGCTCTGGCCCCTGCGCTCCCACCTTGACCTCGTGGTGACCTTAGTCAGTTACGCTTTGGACGCAGTTATCTTTAGCCAAATAAGATGCCCAGCGCCCGCCTTAGCCTGCTGCGCCGCGCACTTGTTGCGCTCGGAGATCCCCGGGCCCCAGCCTCGTGGGGGGAGGCGGGAGGGGGCGCGAGTCAGGAGATCCGCACCCCCCGGCCCGGGCTCTGCCCTTCTTTCTTTCCCGAAGCGCAGGCCGTTTGAAAGCAGCAGGCTTCCAGCCTGTCCTTCCCCGCTCCGAATTGTTAAAACTTCCCAAGCGTATAAAAGTATAAATGGTGATTCCAGTATTAGCTACAATCTGATCTCGGCAGGGAGCGGAGGGGGAAAAAAAAAAAAAAAAAAAAAGACGAGTGTAAGTAGTCAGGTGTTTTGTTTAGGTTCCTTTGTAAGTTGTCAACTCTGCAAGTTGGAGTGTTTCCGTTTTCAAGCAGATTTTCCTGTATACAAAGAGAGCTTGAGTAGAGATGTCTTGTTAGCAGTTTGAGATCATCCCAGTCCTATCTCACAGCTCGCTGTACTGGGTTAGTCATTTAACCTCGTTCAGGCTCAGTTTCCTCATCTGTAAAGTGGGTCAGATGAGGGAACACGGAAAGTGCTTTGCAAATCATAAAGAATTTATCAATTGGTTTTTAAAAATAATAATTTTCAACGTTTTGCACACATTGAATCTTATAGAATATAGATGTCTTGTCAACCATCTATAGCAAAATGTTGTATTATTCCAGCGTTAGAAATTTGGCCCAATTAACTAATACAAGTTAATTTGGGAAGACTTATTCTTTGTTGTCGCTGCTTTTGTATAGGGCAGTGTTGGGTCCAAATTCGGCCTCAGACACTAGCTAGCTGGGTGATCCTGAGCTAGTCACTGAATTTCTGTTTGCCTTAATCAGCTGGAAGAGGAAATGGCCAACTACTCTAGCGTTTTTGCCAAGAAAACCCCATGGACAGATTCACATTTCACAGATTCCATGTGCTTTGAGGTAGCTTCAGAGAATGAGGATGGGGATAGAGTGGGGAAAATACTTTTGTTGGGGGCAGAAAAATTTAAGAATGGAACCTCAATATTTGTCAGCATAAATCACTTTGGAAGCAGGGTATATCTAATTATACTACTAAATTTAGCTTTTTGGAGGGGAAGAAACAGAGTTAGAAACCCAGCTAGACACTGTTTTGGCTATTGTTATCTTATGGTAATAAAACCTCAGCTTGTGGTACAATGGGTGTGGCTCTCCTTTACCTCCCCCATGCCCCAAGACTCTAATTCCACGCTGATTTCCAAGCTTGTGCCCTGGTCTGGGTCAGTATGGTCAGGAACTTTTATTTGGTGTGAGTCTTCATGATTACCTTGCCTCTAATCATCCTTGCTGGTTTCTGCCATCTAGCTTTTTCCTGGGCTCTGTTCTTTTCCTGTTGTAGTTTTCAATTCCTTGCTCTTAATTTTTAGTATGGTTTTTCACAACTTCTGATCCCTCCGTTTCTGTCTCACCCCTCCTTTGTTTCTTGTCCTTGCTGCTACCTATGCTGCCATCTGATAGTCTGCTGTTTGCTGGCCCAGGCACCTCATCTGATCGTTGCTGTTTCCTACACATAGGCTGCTAAGCATTGCTGCTGAATTCTTCTCGTTTCTTTTACCCCTTTTTTCTGCTTTGTTTTCTTGAGTTAAGAAACATTTTTTTCCAGGATTCTTGACTTTTTTTTTTTGGCAAAACAAGCAACATCTCAAACTACCTTTATAGAGAATGATAAACAAAAAGAAGTACTACTATCAGGGTACCTGATAAAGTGATGAATCACAGTATGTTGGTCTGGTATAATTTTCTAGTCTTTGACTTTTCTCAGCTCTTTATTTGTTGCTTACTGCATAAGGGAGGAGGATGTCCTCACCACCCCCAATCTTTCTGGCTACTTTCAGGTCTGAAATAACTCTAGAAGCCTGAATAACTGAGGCTTTATTATGATATTCTGTGCATTTAAACATTAAAAAATGTTACAGTAATGTTTTGAGTGTGCTGTGTCATTAAGAACTATATATTTTTATAAGTTATTTTTTCAGATAATTGAATGTTATCCTTAAGCATTTAGTTTTTAAAAAGTTATAATCAATTTTTGGGAGAAGAAAACTTCAAAAATGTTACCTTCGCTACTTCCTCAGATTTTGGTAAATATAATTTTAGCTTTCCTTAAAAGATTTTGTTTTGTTTTTACATCACTTACATTTCCCGATATATTTTTCCCCTTTGTCCCTGAAAGTCATTCCTTGTAATAAAGAATTCTTACAATAAAAAAAAAAAAAGAGAGAGAGAGAGAAAGAAAAAGGGAAAAGCAATTCAGGAAAATTAACCAACACAAATCTGACATGTTCCATGTCCATAATCTCATCTCTGCAAAGAAGGGTTAGAGGTATTTTCTTGGTCAGTGATAAGTCTAATAATTATTTATATATTGGTTCATTTATTTTTGAGACTGGGTCTTTTCTGCTAGCCTGGAAATTCCAGAACTGATTGGCATGAAAACTTTGACTTACTCCTTTTTTAGACTCTGCTTTATGGGTCTCACATATATTGATGCTGAATTTAATAATTACTTTTATCCCTCCTACAATTTAGAACTCAGTTTGAGTGATCCATCAGCCTCAAGTTTTGCCAGCAGAGTAGTACAGAGCTCTATGTCACTACATTGGACCCTTATCAATAAATTAAACTTTTCTTTTAACTTTCATCTAGATACCTAAGACCCTCAGGATAGTATATTGGATGATTAATTTCAGAAAACCTTTATTGATAATGATAATAATTTATAAAGCACTGAGATTTACAAAGTGCTTTCCTTGTACTTTTATGAAGTAGCTCAAGTGGAAAGAGATGCAAAATGTGAGTTGTTGGGGATGACATAGCTAATAAGTGTTAGAACTGTGAGGTAAATTAAAATCTTTTGATGTTCAAGATGTCCTGTCTTCATGGTATTCTGAGACCTTGGTGCATAGAACAACACAGTTGATTTTCTGTTACCAGTAGAATGGAGCAAGATTACATAAGAAATTCATTTTTATTTAGTCTATTTTATGCTAAGATATTTGTCATGGTAAAACATTAACAAACTTTCAACTTAGAGAGTAAGCATAAAGAATTATGGAGATTTGTAGTTCTCAAGCTCTTGTTTTTGGCAGTACATGTTCATTACACCTTATAAGAGATGTGGACTACTTAGTTCATTTCAACAACATGGCCATATAGACTGATATATTCCCCCCCCCCCAAAAAAAAAAAAAAAAAAAAGAATGTACATAGCCAAAAATTTTCTTTGTATGAGGAAAGAGCTATCACATTGTCTCAAGAGACTGTCATGCTTCCCATTCTCCATATAACCTTCTCCCAGCATATTGGAGGAATCTGACAGACCAAATGTGGTGCTGACATTGTGTTCTCCCTTATAATGGTATAATGCCTAGCACATGGATTATTTGTGCCTGGCATGTAATACTTTCCCAATTCATATTGGTCTGATCAACCACAGTTGAACATGCTGTTCATTAACCCCAACATTATGATTGAATTTGGTCCTCTTCCATTATAAAAGATATTATCTTCCTTTTTGCCAAAGAAAGAGTAACAAGTCTCTACTCTCAAGAAGCTCATACTCTGTCATGGGGGAGACAAATGCAAACAACTACATACAGACAAAATGTAGACAGGGTAATTGGACAAAAGAGGGAAGAAAGCCAGGGAGGCTAGGAAATGGAGGAGAGGCGGGACAGCCAGAGTGAGGAGATGGAGGAGCTTCAGAGAGGTGGGGGGCCAGAGTGCCAGAGGAGGAGGTGTGGGGGGTGAAGGGCTTTGTCTGTGATCCTGCAGGTGGGCAGTGGGCAGCCACTAGAGGTGATTGGAGTGTCACATTTGACAACTGAAGGGAGGAGGGACTGAAGTGGGAAGAGTCTGTGGCAGGGAAGTGAAAGCTACCATTTGTAAGGCACCCTTACCTGGCCCTGGCCTGAGTACTTCATTGATGTTGTCTCACCTGATTCTCACTGCAAGCCTGGCAGGGACGGGCTGCTCTCATCCTGGTTTTTCCGAGACAGACAGTGACTTGCCTAGGATCCCGTTGTAAGGGGTCTGTGGCAACAGTGCACAGTGAGAGAGGAAGTAGTGCACCAAGGTGGTGGCAGTGCCAGAGAGTAGCTCCATAACAATAGGCTTCGGATTAATTGGATGGGGGTAGGCTGCAGTGGAGAAAGAGTTAAGGAGGTGAGGGTTTGGGGAAGCATTTGAGCCTGCTGCTGGCAGGATGGTAGTGCCCTAGACAATAATAGGAAGATGAGGAAAAGGGAAGGGCTTGAGAAGAAAGATAAGAGTTCAATTTAGTGTTTATTAAGTAAATATACATGCTTAGATGTACTGAAATGTAAGATGGTAGCTTTTATTATATAACAGAATATAAGCTGTGATCTTAGAAACTTGAATTAATTGACATAATCTGATTTAATAGAAATATTAATCTGGTAATTCTGTGGAGAAAGTTTTGGAGAGGAGAGAGACTAGAAGCAGAAGAAACCAATTGGGAAACTGTTTCGAGTGTGAGAGGGGAGTGGCCATATACACGGAGAGAAGCTGTGGAATTGACAGCTGATTGGCTATGGGAGGAAGAAGGGGAATCACTTGATTGACTGGTTGTGTCTGACAGAGAGGTAAATTTGGAAGAAGGGTATATTTGGGGTAGAAAGGTTTAATATTTAAAGTATCTTGTTTGTAAAGAGTTGTTGTTACTGTACCTGTTTTCTGAGTCCTGAGTTTCTGTACCTGAGTCTTGAGTTTCCATAATATAACTTCAGATTAGAATGTCAGCATCCTGTTGATGCTATAGCATCTCTCTGATTTGTCCCTTTTCCATTTTGCTCCATCTAAATAAGCCCCTCCTCATTTCTTTCCCAGACTATGTTTTAGTTCTCTATTTTTCAGTCTCCTGTTTTTAGACTTTTGGATCTCTGATCCATTTTCCAACCAGCTGCCAAATTGGTGTTCCCAAAGCATGGGTCTCATCCTGCCACTTCTTACTCTAGTGTCTCTTGTTTGGAGGATAGAATTCAGAATCCTCTGTTTGGCATTCAAGACCTTCACAGTTCAACTCTGACCTTTTCATCCAGACTGGTTTCACATAATTCTTCTTCACGCATTTTTGTTCCAGCCAAGCTGCCTTACTAGGTGTTCCCCCCATAGAGCATAGGGAACTTTTAAAATTCTATATTAGGCCATATCTAGATTGTCATCTTTTTTCATTTCTGGTTCTTATCAATCAGTAAGCATTTATTTGGCACTTAAAATATGTCAGGCAGATTGCTAAGCACTGGGGATATAAGAAGAGGCAAAAGACAGTCCCTGATCCAAAAATATCTAGTTTGCTTCATGGCTTAGTTCAAGGTCAGCTTCCTCTTCCTTCTTCCCTCCCTTCCTTCCTTCCTTCTTCCCTCCCTTTCTTTCTTCCTTCCCTCCCTCCCTTCCTTCCTTCCTTTCCTCTTTTCCTCCCTCACACTTAATTTTCTTTGTTCTGAATTTAATGACCACAAAAAATACATTTCCATATATGAAAGTAGAAGAGAAGCAAATTATACATGAAAATGGAAATTTCTGTTATGTATATCTTGCTTTAAAAATTGTGTATAATAAATTCAATATGTTACTTGCAAAGCTGACCTACTTGTCTTTTCCCTTCTAAACTTGTTTCAGTTTCCATTTGTGTCTTTTAAACAGTGTTTCAATGACTCTTTTCTTTCTTTTCTTTTTACATGACAACCCTGTGACTAGTTCTTTCTTCCCCTCCTAAAAAAAGAAAAACATTCCCATCTTTCTTGATTCTTTTATTTCTTCCAGTTTTACTTCCTTTTATCTCTCCTTCCCAATTAATTTGTGTATATTTTGTATTAACTTACCTCTACCTATGTTTTTAGAGTATAAGTTATTTGAGGACAAGCAGGAAGTGTTGCACTTTTGATTGTGCATCTTCAGTATCTTGCATAAGTAAGACTCAAATATTGGTTGAATGAACAGTATGATGACTAGTGAAGAAAATGTGACTGATTCCTGGCCAATTTTAATTCTAAAATGATAGATATTGCATATTTTTACTTTTCAGTCTTCTTTTTAAAAATTTTAGCCTTTGCCAATTAATTTTCATCCCAATATATCTAGTATGAACAGTGTGGAGAGTTTGTACATTTGATTATTACAAACCCAGACATCATCAGCTACATCTTGCACTCATTGAGACTTGACCTGGTCCTCATGATCCAGCTTTCTTTGACCAGTTCTTTGAACTTCCCCTAACCCTCAGATTCACTTATGCTTGGGAAAGCATAGGTGAATAGGGAGATGCCTCCCTATTCTAATATGTTGCATCCAATACAAGGCATCACATCCTGTGGGAAGCCCGGGACCCAGGGGATTAGCTAAAGCCATGGGAACCAGGCAGGCAAAAAACCCCAAACCAGAACGCCTGTGCCAGGTTAGCTAAAGGAGCTTGCAGGCCAAACTTCCATTCAGAACATAAGAATTCCTGCTTATGTTGGGAAATCAGAATCTTCCTTGTTCCTTATTGCCTTCTAAGCTCCTACCACCATCACTCATTACTTTTCCTCTTTGAGATTCATTAAATCCATGTTTATCACCCAGTTCAGCTTTTGGTAGTTGTTGACTACCAACTTTTACTTTACTCCCCTTACTTTACAACTCCCTTTACTTTAGTGAGTTCAGTGCCTGACTCACAGGCTTTCCCTCCTTTCTACCTCTGGTTTTTATACTAGGATATTTTAGCATTCATAGTAACAGTCCTTCAAACATCCTAAATTTATAATTCCTCAATTTATTCATTCTGGTGACCACCACAACTAGACACAGAAATGGTTATATCTATCATGTTGTCTGGTGACCACCACAACTAGACACAGAAATGGTTATATCTATCATGTTGTTGTCAACTGCAAGTATTCCATACTTCTGTTTATGAATTCTGAAATTCCTTTATTGGATCATAATCTTTTCATTCTGTTTCATCCTCTGCCTCATATCTCTTAACTGTTTGTTTGTTTGTTTGTTTCCCCTATGGCCTTTAGGCCTCTGGAATGGGGAAAAAGAAAATACAAGAAGTTGAAAGCCCAGGTCTTTTTCTCAGTGCCACCCTCGACAGTCTGCACCTCTCTCTGTTCACAATAACCACCACTCTAATTCATCACATTTCTGCCTCAAAACCCTCTGTACTCTAATTCATCTTTCACTCAGTTGCCAAGATTTATTTTGTAAAGCCTAAGGCTTACTGTTTCACCTGTCTGTTGAATTAAATCCAGATTATTTACTCCCTGTTATCTTCAAAATAAAAAATAAAAGTTCTGTGTCATGTAAAGCTCTTTACAATCAGACCCCTTTCTACATTTTCAGTCTTACATTTGAATTCTCTCCATGACGGTTTAGTTCTGCTGTAATGGCCTACTTGCAGTTCCTCCCACAGGACTCTCTTACCTTCCCTCTCTATAGTTTTTCTCATTCTTAAAATGCTCTCTCGATCCTTACCTCTTTGACTCTTGGTTTCTCTGGCTTCTTTCAATTCTCAACACAAGTCTTACCTTCTGTAGGAAGCCTTTTGTTACCGTTGTTGATCTTTTTCAGATGTATGTGACTCTTTGTGACCACACGGGGAGGGTTTCTTGTCAGAGCTACTAGAGTGATTTATCATCTCCTTCTCCAGCCCATTTTACAGATAAGAGACTGAGGCAAATAGGGTGAAATGACTTGTCCAGGGTCACACAGCTTTGAGTGATTTGAACTTGGGAGGAGAAGTGACTCCAGGTCCTGCACTCTATTCATTGCCCCACCTAACTGCCCTAAGATGCCTTTATTAATTATTGTAGCTGCCAGTGATTCACTTTTCTGATTGCTGTGTATATATCTCATAGGTAGATTATTTGCCTTTTCCATGTCCCACTAAAATAGGAGCTCTTTGAAGATATTTACTGTTTTACTTCCTACATTTAGCAGAGTTTAGTACACAGTGCTTCTTCACAAATGCTTTTCTTTTTGACTGACCAAGTTATTTATAAAAGATAAACCAAACATGAAGAGGCTTAAAAGCTACTTTAAAAAATAAGTTACCAGAAGTGATTCTTTGTGTAGCATGGCAGGTATCCAGTGTTTCGAGGATGATAGTTTAGCTAGTTGTTTTGCAAAACATAATAGCATTTGGGTATTTGACAGTTTTGAGTATGGGAGATGAACATGAATGTGGGAAATGAATATGGGTGTGGGAATGGGAGGTGGTGGTAAGTATGGGATAAGTTCAGATATTGAAGGGAAATGTGGTCTTAGAAAAATACTGAGTCACTCAACTGGAGAACATTTATGGTTGTAAGAGAATTAGTGCTCAAGTATAATCTGAAAGAAGACTCTAGAACTAAAGAAGCAACTGTTTTATATATTTGATTTAATAAAAATAGACTTTTTTTTTTAAACAGTGGCAGTATAACATAATGGATTATGGTATTAGTACAAGAAAACCTGGCTGACACACACTAGCTTTGTAACATTCAATGTCCTGGGAAATCTCATAAGACTTAGACATTACAGAAAAAGTACTGCTGAGAAGTTCCTTATCTAGAAGTTCCGTTTATAAATGAAGTCGTTGGTCTAGAAAATTATGATTACATGAGAACAAAAATTCTGTCTTTTGTAAACACAAGTAATGTTGATGCCCTCCATGTTTAAGAAAAGCAGAATTGTTCTTCATACTTTTTTTTATTCACACCCAAGTGTCTTATTCTTAAATTTTGGAACCCATTGTCTATAGTCATCTTTGCTTTTTCTTCTGTCTCAGAATTATCTGAGTTCTCCTTTGATCTTTAGTATCTAACTTCTCAAGCCAAAGCAATTGAGGCTTTAATATCAGTAGTTTTCTTGCCTACCCATCAATATACTTCAACAAATTCTGAAAATAGATGTAGTATTCCACACGTGTGGATCTCTCACTCTTCAAAAGAATAAAGTCGGGATATCTCCATGTGTATATATATATATATATATATATATATATATATATATATATATATATTCTTTGAGGCCATTATTATTTATAATTTTGTAACATTCACTTTTGTATTCTTTTTACATTGTTATAATTATCATGTATGTTTTCCCATGATTTTCTGTATTCATCATATTCACTGTTTCTTGCAGAAATATTCCTTTATGTTCATGTACCATAATTTGTTTAAAGTACCCCAATTGTATTGGAGATGCCATTAATTCTTAAACATAAAATATTTGCTTAATGTTTAGACAAACAGCAAGAATAATTGTAGCATCAAATTACTCAATATATGTCAAGTGTATATATATCATAGTCTACCCAAATCTGGGTTATACCCTCCTCCCAACATGTATAATGTCAGTGGAGAGAGTAGAAACATACTTGGAGAACTCTAGTAGAAAGGTACTGCATTTGAAAGACCAGGGTGTGCAGGGCAACTGGCAGCCTAGGTTTTATGTCCTTGTGGTCTTCAAGAACAATCTTATCCATGTGAGGAAACTACTTCTCTGCTAGTTATGCTCCCCTTTTGAGTCTCATCTCACCACATAAGACCTGAGAGGGCATTACTATGAATAAGAGAACTTGGAATATGATATTCCAAAACTCAAGAAGTTTGGATTTGTCCAAGATAATTTATTCTACAAAACTCATTATAAATCTGGGAATGGTAATAGGGGAGGAGGGGAGAAGGACTTGTAATAGAATAAGCAACCTCAGTCATTACTGAAGAAATGATCTGAGCTAAGCAGTAGCTTTGAAATGAGCAAACAGTTAAGATGGAGCCTGGGTGGATAATTTCTGTTGATGGAAATTGGTTTTGTGTTGAGGCTCTGATGGGGGAAAGATTGCTACCTTAGGTGGCATGGTATGGTAGAAAACTGTTCAAATTCCTGATCAGATACTAGATATATGACTTTGGGTCAGTAATTTAACCTTTCAAAAAGCCTTGGTTTTTGCATTGGTAAAATGTGGATGAACACCTTATAGTAGTGTTATTTAAGTCCTTTGTAAATAAGAAAGCTAAATATCATTGAGTTATCCAGTGCTGGCACTGAAAAGGGATCCCTATTTTACAAATTGGCCCATGCCTTATTTATATGGAAATGTGAAAGCTGAAATTGCAGGAGTGTGAAATTAATAAGTCTAGCATAATATTCATGAAAAACTAGGCTTGTTATGTAAGCTATAAAGCAGGAACTTTTTCTTCATAGCCTCAGAGTTTGTTTGGTCTTAAATATAGCAAATACTAAATAAACACTGATTAGTTGATTTAGAATGAAGAATACAATAAATATAGATCCCTTACTTTTGGAATTTGTTTCTACAATTTAAAAATCTCATCCTAAGTAGGAATTTTTTTTTCCTGGAGGGGAGAATTGCAACTTTTGTGTACCCTAAATTAGCTGAATCAGTCTCAGGGAAGCTGTTGATGAAGGAAAAGAATAGTCCAAAACCAAGTAGAACCATATGATTTGTTTTAAATATCAGGTAGGAAAGAAATAAGCATATATTAGAGATGCTTGCTATGTACCAGGCATACAAAGTTCAGATATTCCCTGTGCGGGACTTGAAGTTTAAAGGAGTACAGCTGTATGGTAAATGGCTGACCTGGGTTAACTCACCTTTGGGAAAGAAACTTTTTTTCTGTATAATTAAGGGCTTGACTTAGATGATATCTAAATTTCCTTTAAATTCCAAATTTCTCTGATTCTGTTACTTAGAACATTGCTTTCCCTGCAACAACTTAGGTGGAAAAAAATTAACATGTTGCTAGCAACAGTTAATAACTGAACTCAAAAGACAACTACTACTTCACATAAAAACCTACTTGAACTTTTTTGTCAAGCCAAATGTCCTTATATCAGTGTGCTTCATAGGGCTTTTTAGAAGGGAAGACCTGTCTAAGGGTGGTTCATAAAGAAATGGTAGGACAAAACATTTTTCAATTTCACCTATTGCTCATCATGGAAATTTGAAAGAACTTGTTCACTAATCAGTTAAGGAGATTACTGAGGCTAAAATCAGGAAAACTCCCACTCCTCAGTTCAGATGTGGCTTCAGACATTAGCTGTGTGACCCTGGGCAATCACTTAAGCATGCTTGTTATAGTTTTCTCATCTCTAAAATAAGCTGGAGAAGGAAATGGCAAATCACTCTAGTATTTTTGCAGAGAAAACCCACATAGAGTCACAGAATCAGACATGGCAGAAATGACTAAACAACATACCAGTTAAAGCCTTTTAGGGAACTGGGTGGGGAAAGGCTATGTATATTTAGAGATGAAGGTTTCGATCCAGGTTAGGGGGATACATGCCAACTGTCTTCTGTGTATATGATTTGCCCAAAGATAAATGTTGAAAAAGGTATTTAGGAGCATAGATGGGTGAAGTAATAGTACTAGGTATGTTGTGTGGATGTGGGGGGAAAAACAACCCATAAATCAATTAAGAAAGGTATATAAATATGCAAGGTCAAGAGTTGTATTCTGTTCTTAGCCTTTATCTTTGGGCAAGTCACATATTTTACTTTGGTTTTTTCATGAGTTTACTGAATGTTAGCATTCATTAAATGAAGTTTTTCAGTAGGAACATTAGAATCATAATCTTATATACTATTGCTGCTTTACCCACTAGAAGACCACAAGATCTTTTTAAAGATTCAGAACTTAATGTCCTATACAGTTTTTAATGAAATGCTTACTGATCACTGTAGTTTAGAAGCTCTGTGGGCATGTGAAAAAAAAGTTGGCATACTTTCAACAGGTTAAAAAATGTGTTTTTTCCATCATACACTTGAAGGACAATATTATATTGTTTGATTGTTTTAAAAATCTTATTAATGCTGTCACTATCAGACATAACAATGAACAAATCTGGATTACTTCTTATCTTTTTATATGTCATCTAAGAAAGATGACTTGGCTTATAGTGGTTAAATTCATCTACAGCGGTAGATGAATATGATAAAAGGGGAAAGAATATTTGTTCCTGAATAATGCTTAGTGATTTTCATGCTTCTGTTTATATAAGAACTGGGATTATATAAGAACATATGGTTAATGGCTGACCTGGGTTAATATAAGTAAGATATGCTTAGTTTGAGAAAGCACATTCTTATTGTCTCTGGTTTTCCTGTTTTAGGTGTTAAACTTATTTTTCTCTTGTGTGTTTAAATTTTGTTTTTCTTCTTCCACTTGGTTAGTTATACTCATATTTTTACCTCTAAAGGTAAGTTCTTTTAAAAATCTCTATGCTTTTCAACTTATTTATCTTAAATTTGTAGTCATTAAGTTTAAACATTAATTTTAGAACTATATCTTGACTTCAGGAATTTATTATTGTTAATTGGTATTATTGGTAGCAATATTATCACAGCTATTCTTACTAGTGATAGTTCACACTTATATAATGATATATAGCATATAAAAAGGCTTCCCATGCTACGGTTCTATCAGGTAGGTAGTAAAATTATTATCCTTTTTTGCAGATGAGAACATTGAGGCTCCGAGGGATTGTGGTATGCCTAGAGTCATTTGAACTTAACTGTAAACATTGATAATGCCTATAAAACATTAAACTCTAGCAATAATTTAATAGGAGAATGAATGTGTAGGAGACCTTTGTATACTAACCATACTATGGGAATATATTTAATAATTAAAATGTGGAAACTTACTAATGGATTTTTATTTTAATACCCAGAAAGCATTCTGGTTCTGAAATATTCATTCTGTGTGTCTTAATGCAAACTTGGGAAACAAAGTTTTCATGCAGATGGTCTTGCATACTTTTCAACCAGAGATGCTCTGGTCAATGTTTAACAACTCACTTCCCAGAGAGAAAATGTATGCAAGAACCATTATTTTATTTTTTTTTTTTGCACTTAGTATTTTATTTTTTGCAATTAAATGGAATTTATTCATTTTTCTAAGATTTTGAGTTCCACATTTTTATCCTGCCTCCCTTCCCTTCTCCCTAAGACAATTTGATTTAGGTTACATATGTACAGTCATGTGAAACACATTTCCACCTTGGCAAGACCTTGAGTTTAATTTTCATTTTTAATATTTTCTTCATTTAAACTTTTGAAAATCTAGACAAATAACAAAACAGTAAGTGGAATGAGGATTTATAGTATTGGTTGATTTCAGAAACATAATTATTCACACTGAAAATTTAACTTCTGCTAGAATCAATGCAAGCCAGCTCTAGCAAACCAGTGCAGTTCACTGTTCAGGTCCCCTTGTCATGGCCTAAGGCTATGGGAATCCTTGTTCTGGGACCTTGAGAGAGTCCAAGAAATCTGACTCTAACCTAAAGATTTAGGAATACAAGTAATTTATGAAATCTTATGTCCTTGGCACAAGGCTGCTCTCAGAATAGCTATTGGTCTCTTGGTAGGTTGTCTAGGACCATTGGCTTTCTGAAACTTTTGAACTGGTTTGGGATTGTCTGAAAGACTTAAGTGACATTTTTTAGTCAGTGAATTTGAATATTTCATTTTAGCACTTAGGTGAAATATATTAGAACTGGTATAGAAAGAAGGATGAATTAATATTCTTAAGCTAGTTTAGTAGTATAGGTAACAAGTTTTTGCATGGAAAACCTCTAATATTTTTTAGCAGAAAACAACTTGCCACTGCTTGGGAATTTATATTTGTATATAAATAAGAACAAAAAAGTTTGGAGGGATTCTCCAGAGGAGGGCAACTAAGCAAACTGAATAGTTATCATCTTTTCTCTCTTTTAATGTTAGTGTTTATCTTGCTCACTTATATTAAGAAGTTTAACATGCATAATCCATAGTGAGTCATTTTTTTCAAAAGGCATACAATGCCCTCATTCTTCATGGAAAGAAAGCAACAATAGATTTCCAATGTTTATATCTAAGAATGTTGAGACTGTGTTCCAACTCTAAGATTTGGGGCTTGATCCTAATTCCAAATCCTCCCTCCATCTTTTCATTTCTATGATCATATCGGAAGTTTTGAAATGGTCATAGGTATAATTGCAGGAGTTCTTAATCTGGGATCTGTGAACTTTTTTTTTTTTAAGCTATTTCAGTGTAATTGATTTCTTTGGAAATCCTTTGTGTTTGTTTTTGTTTTTTGTTTTAAATACACTTAAAAACATTAGTCTGAGAAGGGATCCATATATTTTCCTCAGACTTTCAAAAGGGTCCATGAGCCACAAAAAAATGTAAGAACTACTCCTCCCACCTTTTTTTCTTGCTCTGTGTTCTAGATGTCTTTTTTTCCAATAGTTTTTTTATTTCCAAATACATATAAAGATAGTTTTCAACATTCATTTTGTAAAACTTTTGTGTTCTAAATGTTTCTCCGTCCCTCCCTTACCTCCCCTATCCTCAAGATAGCAAGTAATCTGATGTAGGTTAAATATGTGCAATCCTTTTAAACATACTTCTATATTTGTCATGTTGTACAAGAAAAATCAGACTAGAAGGGGGAAAAAACCCCATGATTTTCTCTTTTCTTATTTCTGTATGTATAAAATGTAGTTTGAAAGTATAGTTTCATCTTGATATAATATATAATGTATAACATATATTTATATATTACATACATATATTTTACTTTTTTACATTTCTAGGGTTTGAGATAAGTATTACATCATTCATTAGGTGGCTTGAATTATGATATGATGGTGTGTTTGTTTGGCTCTATTAACTTTTTTTTTTTCTCCTATTCTCTTTTAAAACAAAAATAGACTTCCTGAGCCCAGAACTTCTTCAGAAGTCATAATGTGTGCCTTTTTTCTGGAGAGGTGAATGATTCTGAAGAAAAATGGCTGACAGAGGTGGGAGGACCATTCCAGGACAAATATATATTGAAGTGGAATATGATTATGAATATGAAGCAAAGGACAAAAAGATTGTAATAAAACAAGGAGAGCGGTATATCTTGGTGAAAAAGACAAATGATGACTGGTGGCAAGTCAAACCAGATGAGAATTCCAAGGCTTTTTATGTTCCAGCACAATATGTTAAGGAAATAGGTCGCAAAGCACTAATGCCACCTGTTAAACCTGCAGTTGGACTACTAAATAATTCCACAAAAATAATTCAGAGATCTACAGAAAATGTGAACAAATCACCTGAGCTTTCAAGTTTTGGAAAGTCATCATCTATTCAAGTAACAGGTCTCGTTCGTGATGCTAATCAGAATTTTGGACCAAATAGTAGCTCAGGTCAGACTGTCCTAAACCTAGATCTTGTACCCAACAATGGAAGATTTAACAGTGATTCACAGTCTCCTAAAGTTTCCAGTCAGAGTAAGACACACTTATTTGGTCACTTTTCAGCTTCAGAGTTTATTGACATAGAGAAAACCAGCTTTTCTCATGAACAGTCCTGTGATTCAGCTGGTGAAGGTTCAGAAAGGATTCAACAAGATTCCGAATCTGGGGATGAGCTGAGCAGTAGTTCTACTGAGCAGATACGGGTAAGCTTGAAATCACATCTGATGAAATAGCATTTCTGCTCCCCCAGAATGATTATATTTGATTAATAAAAATTTTCTGTTTGTTTAAAGATCTTTATCAGGAGATTAAGGAGAATTTGAAATTCTCTTTGCTGTGTTCAGCTTCGTGTGAATTGTATTCTGGCTTAACTGGCAAAATGGGTAACCTTTGTAGTTAAGAGAATTGGATAACCATTAGATACCTGTAGGTAAAACCACAGACCTTATAGAAATATTGTGCTTGTACAGAAAGGATTTATTTAGTTTACCTGTTGCAGATATCTTTTTCAGTAAAATCAACCTGACTTTCTAATGTAGGTCATTTTGAATTGTTTCAGGCAAATAAAATTTAGCTAATTATAGAGCTCCTTAGGGTTGTTACCTCATTTTTCAGTTATGTTCTTTTAAATCTGTTGTTCAAAAACTCAAACCTCTTATTTGCTCTTTCTATGTTAAGTAGCAATCTATTATTGATAGGCATTTAATATTACTTCGTACAACAAATAGACTGAAGCAATATTTAGGTGATTTTTACTAAGATTAGTATCTTTGGACAGTTAAAAATATCAGACCTTGTTTAATTTTCTTTTGAGACTTGAATTTATCACTTTACTTCCCTTAATATACTTAAAAAACAAGTGTGTACGAACTCTTGCTGAGTGAAATGAGCAGGACCAGGAGATCATTATATACTTCAACAACAATACTATATGATGACCAGTTCTGATGGACCTGGCCATCCTCAGCAAGGAGATCAACCAAATCATTTCCAATGGAGCAGTAATGAACTGAACCAGCTATGCCCAGAGAAAGAACTCTGGGTGATGACTAAAAACCATTACATTGAACTCCCAATCCCTATATTTATGCACACCTGCATTTTTGATTTCCTTCACAAGCTAATTGTACAATATTTTAGAGTCTGATTATTTTTGTACAGCAAAATAATGGTTTGATCATGTATACTTATTGTGTATCTAATTTATATTTTAATATATTTAACATCTACTGGTCATCCTGCCATCTGGGGGAGGGGGTTGGGGGGGTAAGAGGTGAAAAATTGGAACAAGAGGTTTGGCAATTTTTTTTTTTTTAATTTAATAGCCTTTTATTTACAGGATATATGCATGGGTAACTTTACAGCATTAACAATTGGTTTGGCAATTGTTAATGCTGTAAAGTTATCCATGCATATAACCTGTAAATTTAAAGGCTATTAAATTAAAAAAAAAAAAAGTGTGTAAAATAAACTTAAGTGAGGTTAGTCAAATTAATTCTATGATTACAAATGAATTTTAAAACTGCTGTGATTTTTCTTGTGTTAAGTGTAATGTAAAATGAGGACAATAAATTCCAGGCTTAATGTGTATAAAAGGCTTATCAAATTTTAAGGTAGATGAGAGAGACCAGACTCATGGTTTCATTGAGATAGGGAACTCCCAAAGCAGGTTGTTACCTTCTCTGTAGCTTGCTTATATAGTCGTAAGGAGTTGCCTAGAGCATTGAGATTTGTCCATTGTCCCATGGCCAGAATGTGTCAGAGATGAAATCTGAACTTGAGTCTCTCTGACCTCATGGCTGGCTCTCAAGCTTTTAAAACTAATTAAAATGCTACATTTGGTAGTAATAAGATTGTATTGGTGGGCAGAAATAGTCTTAAACTGAAACAGTTTAGACTTTATTTGGTCTCTTTAATATAATTTTATTATGTGCATTCTAAACATTTAATTTTTTTAAAAACCATTTTGGATTGGGAAAAATTGCAAAAATGATGATTTTGGAATTAAGAGCCTTTTA
The DNA here is from genome assembly GCF_902635505.1 of Sarcophilus harrisii. NCBI lineage: Eukaryota > Metazoa > Chordata > Mammalia > Dasyuromorphia > Dasyuridae > Sarcophilus > Sarcophilus harrisii. The sequence continues at coordinate 223,287,800 of NC_045430.1, forward strand.
GTTAATTTTAGAACGGTTTAGTAACACAAAAGAGTGATGTCAACTTTCCTAACATGTTCTTACCAGTTTTTACCTCAGTATGTCCATGCTATGTAGTCACAGGTTAGCATAGGTTAGTATGATATTTCCCTTCATTTCTTAGTTTGTGGTATTCTAATGAACTTGTCAGAAGATGCATATTTTCTAATTCCTTATAGTTATCAATCCAGTGATCTTCACATTCAGACTTTCCCTGATAAGATTCTGAGTCATTTCATGTATTGTATTTTACCACCTTTGTTGCCTTCCAAGGTATTGCATCTGCTTTTCCCAGTGACTAATAATAGCATTTAGCTCTTGGTCTTGTTTTCCATACCCATCTCCTTTTGTCAGGCTCAAGGATTTGAATATCTATACTGTTGACATTTCTAATAATTTCCTCATACAATTCTTTTCACTTCTTTAATTCAATGACTTCCTTCTCCATCTTCCTGTATCTGCTCACCATTGTAAACTCCATCATCTTCTAAGGCTTGAGGTTTTAAAATCCCCTCATGTGATCTCTGTCCTTCCTCCATCTCCTGTATACATATTAATTCTACACTTTACCTTCATCCTGACTTTTTGTCCCTTCACCCATCATTACTTTTCCAGTCTGCCTTTAATGCTTTTCTAGCTACTGTCCTAGAATTCTTTGCTCTCTTTTGATTTTTACCATAAGAGTGCTTTTCTCTGTAAACCTCAGGATCTGATATTCTATCTCTGGGTGGAATAAAGGCACAAAATTAAAGTCATTTAACTACTATAAATCTGTAGTTAACTATCTCAGCTGAACCCAGCCTGCTGCTCAATAACTCATGGAATCTACCCTTATTAATTCCTTGTCTTTTTCCCTGAGGTGACTGCTCCAAAACTTTTCCTTTCCTCTCTCTTAAGAGGATTTTTTCTCTGAGGGGAATACATATGTGTATGCACTTGAGTCATGTGCATATGTGTGTGAGATTATGTGAGTATACACTTAGAATATTTATAGTAGATGATTTGCTTCTTATGTCACCGAAATTGAAGTTGATTTTCTTCAACTCTCTTTCTGTATTCTTGGCTCATTTAGGTAGCCATAACAAAAACAATAGATGGTAGTACATGTTTGCATATTTGTTTTGAAAAATCCATCTGTTATATGTATAATCCATATGTTATATGTAGGTGTAGAAGGTTTCAATTCAGAATAACTATTTAGTAATTTAATTAAAGTAAATCTAGTATAGCATTTCCATAACTAATTTGGCTATGAGACATTATTGAGTTTGAAACGTCTTGAGGGAACTCAGAATCCCTTCTCAGCATCTTCACCAAAGGGATTTCTCTATGTTTCTCTTAGCTGAATCTCTGCCTGTAATTTTGATCATAATTCCTCCTGGCTTCTCTAGAATTTGATCCCAATAGTCATTTCTTTTTAGCTATTTGGAGCATTCAGAGAGACTGAGTGACTTATCCAAGATGTGGCAGAAATGAAGCTGGAACCCAGGTCTTCCTGACTTTGAGATCAGCTCTAACCATTGCACTATGCAGTCTCTCTAGAAGAATATTGATGTTAAAGATGAGTTTTTGTTTCAGGAACAGTAAGGCTTGGGATCATTTACGTCATTGTGAAATTTCTCAGATGAATTTCAGACTGCTCTCTTCCTGTTCAATTTTGAGCCAAATCATTATCTAGCTGCAGTATTTTTCCAAGTTGTATGTATCGATGGACTGCCTCTGTGAATTGTTTGCATCATATGTACTTTATACATATGTTACATTTGAGTTTTGTTGAATGATATAGGGAGAATATACCTTGGGTAGAGGTTTGGATTCAACAGTCTTTAAGGTTCCAAGATTTTCATCTGTGGGAACCTTAGGTATGGGTTTTGTTTTCTGACATATTTGTTGCTACTTTAGAACAAAAAAGATATTTATACAATAACCGCTGGTTTTCTGAAACTCTGTAATGGTTTCTAAGATTTTGTGTATTATTTTAATCTCTGTTGTTTTTGAAAACAACTTGCGATATTGGAGCATATTCATTAATACAGATATTACTATGCAAATGCATTGTATATTTTAGAATTTGGAATATTCTATGGAGTTAGTTATTTGGAAAAACCATTCTTTATCATTTATTAAATATTTGATTGTTTAGAATTTACATTTATGAATGTTTTGGCACATTATTTTGTGTTATTGTGAAAACAAAGTCAAATGCTTACTTTGATATTATATAGGTGAATTTTACTTTTTTCACAGAATTGTTTCATTTTTATTTGTCTTTCACCTGAGAGACTGAATACTAATGCTTTAGTATGCATAAATTCTGTTTAAGTAACTTTTTAGTATACATATTTGCTACTTTATTTGTTGTTATAATTTCTTAGAAGCTTATTGAAAGATTTACAAGTTTAATTTCTACATAAAGTTATGCTTTAATTTTAACCATCTTAATTAGAAGTTGTATCAGCTTTGTGAAAGTTTTTAGAAATCTTGCACAAGTGGAAAAATTTAGCCAAGTAGCATTAGAAAAAATGGGTTACTTTAATGACTTTACAATGAAAAATTCACCAGGAATATTTCTTTTGCTTTTCTTTCTTGGTAAGAATTTGCTCATTTAGGTAGCCATAATAAAAACAATAGATGTAGTACATGTTTCCATATTTGTTTTGAAAAATCCATCTATTATATGTATAATCCATATGTTATATGTAGGTGTAGAAGGTTTCAATTCATAATAACTATTTAATAATTTAATTAAAGTAAATCTAGTATAGCATTTCCATAACTAATTTGGCTATGAGACATTATTGAGTTTGAAACATCTTGAGGGAACTCAGAATTCCTAATCTAGAGAATGGGGGACATATGAGAACAATGGACATAAGATACAGAAGTATTATCTTCAGAAATAAATGGGTGTTGGGGAAATTTCAGAGCAAAATACGAGAAGTATTAAGTCTATAGTTATGTTGGAGGAAAGTTTGCTCTAGAGAAGTTATTTATATCTATACTGCACCTAATTTTGTATATAATATTTTGGAATAAAAATATTGCTACGCATCTTTTTCTCATCTCTGTATATCATGCACAGAAATAAAATTTGCACATGCTACTTACTTCAAATATAAAATGAACAAAAATATATTTGCTTGGTTTGGGAAATGGCTTTGTTTTGTTAATTTTGTTAAAGAAAAAAATTTTTTTTATTTGCTCTAACTTGATATTTATCTACTTTCTCTTCATCTTAGCTTCATTGCCATCTTACTATCAGTTTCTCCCACTCACAGTCACAGTAATAATTTGAAGGGGCAGCTAGTTGTCACAGTGAATAGAGTACTAGCCCTGAAATCAGGAAGACCTCAGCCCAGATGTGACCTCAGACACTTAACACTTCCTAATTGTGTGACTCTAGGCAAGTCATTAACTCCAATTGCCTCAGCAAAAAAAAAAAAAAAAAAAAAAAGATGTTCCCCCAATTAGCCTGTGATATACTAGTATTCAAATCTATAATCCTAGCAAGTAGCTGATTACATTATCTACTTGTTCTTAGAGAAACTTCAGTCTGGGTAATGAAACTATGACAAAATATTTTTTGTTCTATTTTTATATTTGTGACACATTTTTTTCCTATTTTCCTTTTCATTAAGATACCTAAAATGATTAAAAGGGAATTGCTTTAAAAAATAAAATTTATGAAATTCTCAAGAATTTTATTAGTTTGTTTTTGTTTGAAGATAGATTGATATCTTTTTTTGTATGATTTAGTATATAAAACTGACATTCTCAAAAGTTTTACTCTTTTGTTAAAGTGTTATAGAAATGTACTAAGTACAATCAACTCTGAGTTTTGTCTTGCTTGCTTTAGAGTAAACATAGGACTTGTATAGTGAATATTCTTCCATCTAGTATAAGAGGATATAATAAAATAAATCTCTTGTGAAAGATTTTGAGTTTTTGTTTTCTCTCACTTTGTAACATTAGCTAATATTTAGTTCTAATAGAAGTGAAAGTGTGAAAGTACAAAATTGCTTTAAAAACACTAGTTGATTGTCATCTTTAGCTTTATTTCATATATAAGCATGTGTTCTAACATGTGGAAGCTCTCACATAAGTTCATCAAATGTTCTTGGTTTAAAAATTTATAGGCTGGGAGCAGCAAGTTGGTGCAGTGGATAACACCAGCCCTGAAGTCAGAAGGACCCGAGTTCAAATCTGGCTTCAGACACTTAACACTTCCTAGCTGTATAACCCTGGGCAAGTCACTTAACTGCAATTGCCTCAGCCAAAAAAAAAAAAAAAAAAGGTAGACTTCTAGCTCGTATTTCTAAGATAATTTTATAAATGTTCTAATACTTGTAGAGGAAATGTTTATGCTTATAGATGTAGATTAACCTGCTGTTTTGCTTAAAGCAAGGGAAAGAGTAGATTGAGGGAGTCAGAAACAGTGCTAAGAGAGTATATACAAATAAATATAAATGCTACTCACTTAAATTACTATGTAAAATAAAATGATGGTTTCCACATTGCTAATGGAAAGTATGCTGCTTTAGAAGTCACAAGACCTGGATTCATGTTCCGATTTCGTTACACACTAGTTTGTGATTTTGGTAATCTAGCAGTTTTTTTTTTTCTGAGCCTCAATGTCTTGATCGGTAAAATAAAAAAATAGACTAGATGACCTCTGAAGTTATTTCCAGCTCTGGCATTTTGTGTTGTTGTATTATTTTGCTCTAGACCATGAACAGGTAAAGTAGAAGACTGTTGGTGGAGGGGATTAGGAAAAATCAGAAAGGATAGTTTATTAATTTGTTTTGTATGACTTCACATGTAGTTTCTTGATTGTGGGTGAGGATAAGGAACAAAATCTTAAAAGCAAATGTAAAAAAAAATTGTTTTGAATGTAACTGTGGGGGAAATATAAAATAAATGTAAGTTAAAAAAGGTTATGAGGATCTTAGAATAAACTGGTGATAGTCATAGTCTATGTAGAACATAATAATTCCACTATTGTTGGTTGATTGTGAAACAAAATTCAATAAAGTATCTCTCATTACTCTCATTCCTATTTCAAGATCATTCAACATTTCTTGAAAGAAATAACTATTACAAAAGCGAATCTGATCATACATATTAGGTGATGCCTAAAACATTAACTTACAAAAGGGATTTATCAATGTGTTATAAGAAGGCTAATGTTGAATTCAAGTTTAAAAGGACTTTTCTGTGATTGGTTAAGGTACTTTATACCTCTCTTTGTGTATAGCATTATACTAATTACATCAAGTCCCAGAATACTGCAGTTTCTAGAAAGAGGTCTGTAACTACTCAAAAGAGTTTGCTTTAACCATAGACATAGGAAAGACCAAGTGAGTGAAGAAGTCTGTTGGTTATATTAGAACATGTAGTTGGATGGACATCTTATAGAGTTTGCCCACGAGTATGTGTGTCCAGCATGGACATTGCAGTTACAGGAGTTGGATTTCGAATTAAACTGTTAATGGAGAATGAGCTGAAGCATTCTCAGGAAATTGGCCCCAACTTTCTCCCAGAAATATATTTTTTAAAAAACTGATCATATGACAGAGAGACAGGGAACTTTGTTGAAGAATTGGAAATGATTACTACATACAAGTCGATGGATAAGCAAGTATGAGCAAGCTGTAATTTCTGCCCAATGGAGTTCTTTGAAGAGGAACAGGATGTCATTAGGCTAGCAAATGATGGGAAAAGAAGGTGGACTGTCCATGTGCCAATGAAGAATGATAGGATCTCATCTGGGGACCCCAGGGAGATTTGCAGTCAGGAGGAAGCAAGAAGGGCTTCCAGCATGTTGAGTAGATTTCCAAGATGTGGGATGCGTGGGCTTGGATGGATTGTGGTCTACTCTGTTGCAGGATTATCCAGACTGATGAAGTCACAAATGTATTTGAGAATTGAATCTTACAGAATCCATGGGAAAGATTTTAGGATTATAAATTTAGGATTGTAAGGGCAAGGGCCTTAGAGATCTCCTTACACATTCAGATGCTGAGGCCTAGAGAGGGTAACTGCACACAGTCCCTCAAGAAGTAAGTAATAAGCAGCATCACCAAGACCAAGTTACTTCTCACCACACTGTGCTTTTGCATTCTTGTGTTAGAACATTGATAAAGTAGGAAGTGTTGAAAGAGGGCATCATGGATGAGGAATAGTCTTGCAGTCTTGATGTATGAAGCCAGGTTGGAAGAATTGGAGATGTTTCCTACAGAAGAGAAGGCTTGGGAGTGGAACATTTGGGAAATCATAGCTGTCTTCATAGTCATTGAAAGATTGGGAGAGGGATGAGATTTATTCTTGGCTCTGGAAAGTAGAGCTAGGAGCACTATGTGCTGGATGATACCTTATCACGTACATTTAGACAGGATTCTTTTTTAGGTGTGCTGCTGAGATTACCTGGAATAGTCTGTAATTCTCATTCTTATTTTTAGCCATTTGAAAGACTAGCTTTTCATTTTATGCTGCCATATTGAATTCTGTTTTCATCTAGATTGGAGACAAAGCCATAGATAGACATATTCAGTAGATTGATTTATTTTAGAAAAGTTTTATTGTTGTCTTTACTTTTAGAATGTAGGTATTTTTTGATATATGTTTTCCACTGAGAGAACCCTCTTTTTATAACAAAAATAGTTAAGCAAAATCAACTGACAGTGTCCACCATGTAAGCAGTGATAAGTAGCACCCTTATTTCTGTAATAAGGAAGTAGTTATGATCCATCATCTCACTTTTAATTACAACTTTATTTATTTATTTATTGGTTTTTCTTTTTTTTTTAATTAAAGCTTTTTATTTACAAAACATATGCATAGGTAATTTTTCAACATTGATCCTTGCAAAGTCTTCTATTCCAAATTATCCCCTCCTTCCCCCTACCCTCTCCCCTAGATGGCAGATAGTCTAATACATGTTAAATACGTTAAAATATATGTTAAATCCAATATATGTATACATATTTATATGGTTATCTTGTTGCACAAGAAAAATCTGATCAAGAAGGGGAAAAAATTGGGAAAGAAAAAAAAATGCAAGCAAACAACAACAGCAAAAGTGAGAATGTGCTATGTATAACTTTATTTTTTAAAGTTTCATGGTATAATTAATGGTACTAGACTTAGAAGACTTAGGTTCTAGGCTTGGCTCTACTTACCAGCCCAGTGGTCTTGGACCAAATTACTTAAATTCTTTGAACTTCAGCTATCTGGAAAAATTAAAAAAAATAATACTTGTCCAATATGTACAGGTGAGATGAGTATCTTGTTGGGACCAATTGGTATGTAATTCAAAGCCCCAATCTGATCCATCTACATTCTACTTTTCTCTGTGCACTTTGATGAATTTTCTGTCAGGGAGGTTCCTATCACTCTCTGCTTAAGGTTTGACTGTCAGCTTCCCCTTTCCTTCCTAGGAAATTAACTCACTGTCAGCAAACTATTCTTTCCCCAAACCTTTTTGGAATTGTTGTAAAGTACTCTTAGATTTTCATATGAAAAAAAAAAGCAACTTTTGTTGGGACTCTTGGTCTACGTAGATTTTTAAAAATTTATTTAAGAAACTAGCTTTTCTAACATGTTTCAGTTTTCTTCACTTTCTATTTTCTTGCTTTGAAGAATTAATTTTTATTTCATCAGATTTCTTTAATATCTAAATCCCAGATGACTTGATTTTTTTGAATCTTATGTTTGGAATTTTTCTTTTTCCTTTTTAAGAGTGTTATGTTGCACTTAATTTTTTTTTTTTTTTAAATAGACAAGTCACCAACACTTGATAATCTTGAAACTAGATGTTGCTAATTCAGCTTTAATATATTTGTGTTAGATAAGTTAGATAAATATATGCATAACATTCAGGTGGAGGGTAGGGGATACATTAAGACCTAATTACCTTCATAGAACTTTGATAAGCATGTTGCTTTGACATCTTGTTATAACATTTTACAATTATATTTCAAGTTAAATTAATTACATTGTCCATCTTACTTATTTTGAAGGATAATTTATGCTCCTTGAGGAGCAACTGAATATTGTTAAAATTGTAAAGCAGTTTGTTGTCTCCTGTTTTTGAGTTTCAACATTTTTCTTGTTGTGTGTGAACATTTATATAATGCTGAAGAACTTTTCCTCAGCTCTTTGAGGATAGATAGTACATATATTTTTGTAGATGAAGAAATTGAGGTTAGAGTAGATAAAGAACATGTCTAAGATGGCAGTATGTTTTAAAAATATATTTAACTTTCTCAATATATTTCCAATGCATTTATCTTATTTTCAATATAGTTAACTTATCAAGAACTTTGAAAATTCTCAAATGTCATTTTTTTTCTCTTTTTTTATTATAGCTTTTTATTTTCAAGATATATGCATGGGTAATTTTTCAGCATTGATCCTTGCAAAACCTTTTGATACAATTTTTCCCCTTCCTTCCCCCCACCCTCTCCTCCAGATGGTAGGTTGATCAATGTATGTTAAATATGTTAAAGTATATATTAAATACAATCCATACATATTTTAAAAAAATATTTTTTAAAATTACATCAGTTAAGTTGACAAACCTAAGTACTGTATGGTGTAACTGTCCATACAGTTATTTTGCTGCACAAAAAGAATCGGACTTTGAAATAGTGTACAATTAACCTGTGAAGGAAATTAAAAATGCAGGCGGACAAAAATAGAGGAATTGGGAATTCTATGTAGTGGTTCATAGTCATCTTCCAGAGTTCTTTCACTGGGTGTAGCTGGTTCAATTCATTATTTGTTTCATCTCATTGTTGAAGAGGGCCATGTTCATTAGAATTGATCATCATATAGTGTTATTGAAGTATATAATGTCACTTTTTTTTTCTAATTGTGCCACTTAAAAATTAAACAAAGCATTATAAATATGATGGAACAAGGGCTCCTATCCTCAAGAGATTATAACCTTCTAGATGAAAATTGACAATTTATATAGCATAAGTCCAGATGTTTGCAAAGACAAACTGAAATAAAAATGGATCCCAGAAGACCACACTGACTTAGAAAATCCCAGATTAACATTATTTATGTTGTGTTGTAGGGTATTTTATTTATTTTGTTAAACATTTCCTAGTTAGTTTTTTTTTTTGGCATTTGTGATTAGGTAACTTGCCCAGGGTCACACAGTTAGTAAAGTATTGACTGTGTGAGGTTGGATTTGAACTCAGATTCTTCTGCCTCCAGGCCTATGCTGTATCCATTGCATCACCTAGCTACCTTCCACTTATGTTTTAATCTGGTTCTGACTTCAGTTATCTAGACCATGAGTTTGATACTCATATACTCTGTCGTACACTGTCATTCAGTCCTCACAGTGCTGAGGGAAGAACTATATTCATCATCTTTGCTTTTACAGATGAAGGATCACATTATTAAAAGATTTCTTGTAGTTGTGAAGCTAGTCTCAGGCTTCACCCTCTGCCTCCTGTTCCAAGTCAGTGTTCTTTCTACTACTATACCAGCCTGCTCTAGAACATCATGCCGAACCAGGAGGGTGACTGTGAGACAAAAGCAAACAATCTGGGGGTCTTGTACATCTGTGCCACACAAGGGGGAGTAAGCTGGGGAGTAAGCTGGACTGAACTGGCCAGTGAGGTACCCTGCGGGGTGAGAAGGTGACCTGGGCGGACAAGTCTCAAACCTCATCCCCTTTAACCAGCTTAGGACCCTGAACCCCAAAGTCCTCACAGAACCACCAGCAGGGTGATCTCTTTCTCCTAATGGAGAAAGAGACCTGTGTTCTGTGCTGATAATCACCTGCTCATCTTTGGGCAAGTAAGTGCTGGCTTTTTGGGAATGGCAGCACCTCCCAGACCACAAGTTTAGCTTCTAGCTCAGTCAGCCCTAGGAACCTTCATTGGAGAGATGCAGCCTGGATACTGTTTCTGGGCCTGGCACAGCCCTTGCTTCCTTAGTAAGCGTGGCTGTGAAGAACCAGAAAACGAAATTCTCTCTACCACTCTGGCTTTTGGTAACTATATCTCAATATCAGAAGTGGATATGATTTTATAAGTGGAAATAATGTTACAGAAGGGAAATTAGCAATTTTTGAGAGGGGAGAGCATTGCAAGATACAGCTGGAATCTTTTGCATTCCTTGTCTCCCTTAGTAGGATATGAGTTCCCTGAAAGCAGATACTATCTTATTTTTCTATTTGTTTCCCCAGTGCATAGCACAGGACTTTTCATATGGCAAATGCTTCAGTGCTTTTTCATTCATTCACTCATGTAAAATTGACAGGTCTTCTCAGTGATTGGAGTCAGAAGTGAGGAAGAAGGAAGGATTTAGACTGTGTTTTTGGTGTATAGATTATAATTATTTGAGGGAAAATTGATTTACAAAATTAAAAAATATAGGTCTCTTACATTGAATTGTAGTAAAAAGTAGCTACAGACCCTGCCTACCCATTTTACTGTATTGTTCAGTCAGATCTTCTGACAGCTATCAAAGTTTGTCCTTTGAATTCTTAAAAATACTTCTATTTGATCTTTACTGTGAGATGTTCTACTGATTTAAAGAAATTTAAATTATCTCAGAGGGGGAGATTAAAAACGCTTGGGAGAAATTATTCAACAGTGTTCAGATAGCTGAGGAGAGACTCTTTCTAAATAATTCTTTTCTTTAGTAGGAAAGATTTTCTAATTGACTTGTAGTGGGAAATGTTTTCCTTGATCATCTCTTACATGTAAAATCTTGAAGTGTCAATGTATTTTATTACAATTTACCTGTGAACATACAACATCAATTACTTTGTGATTGTAGAAAGAATATTTTAAAAAACATTTACATTTTCTATGTAATATTTTATAGGAATTATTAAATAAAAGAAAGGAAAAAAAAGATTCTTGGCACCTTGGTAATTATTTCTTAGCCTGCTGGGTCATATTTTGTGTGAAAAATTTTTTAATGGTTTTATAAAGTCATTGAGAACAAGGACTTCATAATCTTATGTCTTAGCACAGTATCTTCCAAATTGCTAATTTTGTTGATAAATTTCAATTCGATGATGGTTAATATTAAACCAAGTTCTCTGACTGTCCTTGAAAATATTTTTTAAAAATATGTCTTTTATGCTATACTTTTTTTGTTGTAACAGTTATTATTCAGCATTTAGTTAACTAATTTATTTTTGAGGCAATTGGGGGTAAGTGATTTGAACTCAGGTCCTCCTGACTTCAGGGACAGTGCTCTTATCCACTGCGCCATCTAGCTGCCCCAGTATTTTTTTAAATTACATCAGTTAAGTTGACAAACCTAAGTACTGTATATCCTTTATTATTCTGAATGATGCTGGATGATACCTCTTGAAAGTTTGACCAACCAAGAAATTCTGAATTCATCTGATTGTTTTATCATCATGCATGTATATCTTTTCCACAAGAATTTTGTGGTTGGTCATTCATTTCAGTATAGCATATCTCTTTGTGACTCCGATTGAGGTTTTCTTGGCAAAGATACTGGACTATTTTGCCATTTCCTCCTCCAGTTCATTTTATAGATGAAGAAACAGAAAAAACAGGCTTCAGTGACTTGCCCAGGATCATGTAACTAGAAAGTACCTGAGGCCAGATTTGAACTTAGAAAGATTAGATTTCCTGACTCTAGCTAGGCCCAATGCTTTATCCATTGTGCCAACTGCCTATCTTTCCACAAGAATAACCCATTTCATAAAACAGTTGCTAAAATTATTAACAAGGTCAAAAAGTTTTGTTCTTATTTTTGACTGCTTTCATATGTCAAAAAAACGGGAAAATAATATGCTTATGTCATTGGATTGTGAGGCAAGTACTTTGCATACAAAGGGAGCTTTATAGTAGACTGTTTTCTACCCAATGCCACTTTACAACTACAAATATTAATGAAATATATTTGACCATAAGCTCTTATCTATTAGTGCCTGAATTATAAATTATTTTAGTCATTTGAGTGTAAGAGACTAATCCCTTGGAAAAGAAGGAAAAAAATAATGCTGTTTGGGGAAAAAGCATGGTGCCAAAGCAAAACTTTTGACAAATTCTCCTGGGATTAGCCTCAGTTTCTTTTATATATATATATATATATATATAGCTTTTTATTTATAAGATATATGCATTGGTAATTTTTCAGCATTGACCCTTGTAAAACCTTTTGTTCCAATTTTTCTCCTTTCTCCCACATCCTCCCCCAGATGGCAGATAGACTAATACATATTAAATATGTTAAACTATATGTTAAATACAATATATGTATACATGTCCATACAGTTATTTTGCTGCACAAGAAGAATTGGACTTTGAAATAGTGTACAATTAACCTGTGAAGGAAGTCAAAAATGCAAGCGGGCAAAAATAGAGGGATTGGGAATTCTATGTAGTGGTTCCCACTCATTTCCCAGAGTTCTTTTGCTGGGTGTAGCTGGTTCAATTCATTACTGCTGTATTGGAACTGATTTGGTTCATGTCATTGTTGAAGATGGCCATGTCCATCAGAATTGATCATCATATAGTATTGTTGTTGAAGTATATAATTCCTGGTCCTGCTCATGTCACTCTGCATCAGTTCATGTAAGTCTCTCCAGGCCTTTATGAAATCCTCCTTCTGATTGTTTCTTACAGAACAATAATATTCCATTACATTAATATACCATAACTTATTCAGCTATTCTCCAACTGATGGGCCTCTTCAGTTTCCAGTTTCTTAGCCTCAGTTTCTTAAAAGTTAGTAACCTTCCTTTTTAAACTAACTCTAAATTACCCACTAATAAATCTGTTGTATTTTGTTTGCATACTCTTCTCCTGTTAGAAGGTAATCTTTTTGAGAACAGGAACTATTTTTAGTTTTTGTATTCTCCGTACTTTCTTTGTATCTTCACTACTTAGGACAGTTGCTGATTCAAAACAACCCACAAAGTAATAAATGCTTTATCATTCCAATTCCTGATTGTATATTTAGATGTGTTGAATAGGAATGGAACTTTTTTCCTTTTGTAATAAAAAATATTTGGCTTGTTAAACTTGATTTTTATTGTCTTACTTGATATTTTGGGCCCCTTCCAAATGGAAAAATAGAATTTAAAAATCACAGAAGTTGGAAGGGGATCTCAAAAGCCATCTGATAGCACTTCAGATAATTTAGCATAGTTATTGTGTCTCCATCTTTTTTCTCTTGTTGTTAGACTAAATATTTCTAGGTTAGTTCAATAACCAGGATTGAGCTTTTTTTTTTTTTTTTTTTTAAATAATAGCTTGCAAAGATATTTTTCAACATTCATTCTTGCCAAACCTTGTGTGATTGAGCATATAATGTATTAGGTGTTGACTGATGCGATGTCTAGCACTAGTAACTAAGCACACTTTTGAACTTAGCTTCTTATAATTAGCTATTTTGCTTTAGACTTAATTTGAGTTACAACTTCATCATTCTTCTACCTTTAGCTTAACATGACCTTTGTTTGGACTCTGGGGCAATATGACACAGTTGTGAACCACAAAGTTTAGAGAATGTAAACTGTTTTGTCTAGACCACTGGTGTCCAAAATGGATGTAAAGGTCTGATGTGATGTGTATGCGATCTACCATGAGATTCTAGCTGCTTTACTTTTGAAAATATTCAACATAATTCTTTCATTTCTTTTAACCTCAGGAATCTATTCAATGCTTGTTTAATAGTTTGTGTTTTAAGAAATTGGGTAGAATGTTCTTTATTAAATCCCAACATTTCAAAAGTATTTAGATATAATAATCTGGACCTGGAATGGAAAAGAGTGGGATAGTTTGCTTTTGGGCAGTTGCAAAATATTTTTACTGCCCTCAAGTCTCCCATCACAAGAAAGGTCCATCTTTTCTTTCTTTCTTTTTTTTTTTTTTAAATAAATTTTTATTGATAATTTTTTTTATTGTTACCTGTTTCCTCTTGTGAGTGAGGCATGGAAAGTAAACTGCCAGAATGCCCCATTATTGATATCTTATTTATTTAATTATTAATTAATACATTTGACTCAGTTCCCTCTGTGTTTGAAAAATGAGGCCTTATCTGAGGAATTTTGCTTCAAAATTCTGATGACACCTTCTTAATGATAGAAGAAAGCATGGAAGACATCCAGTCAGTTGGGTAGACCTCCTATGGCAAACTTCTGATAGAATCTGGATGAGGATTGTTCAAGTTGGGCAGGCATGGATGGGTTGCAGTCTGAATCATTGGGGAGAATTCCTGAATTATTGAGGTCATAGTCTACTTGAGTACTTACAATGATATATTCTTAAATTTACTCTGAAGATTTTTAGTAGCTGGCAGTTTGTTCAATTCCCCCCAAACCATAATTTATTGGAAAAGAATAATTTTGATATACGTAAAGAATGGATTTTCCATTTCCTTACAGAAATGTAACTAAAGTTATATGGTCATAGCCATTTCTTTTTGCTCAAGTGGTATATTTATGAGAAGTGGGATTTTTAAAAAGTTTTAGGCTTTTGGTCATTGATTTATTAAAAATGTATTTTGCTCTGAGTTACTGAAGAGAGTGATTATTCTGCTACAAATTACTACTCTTAGCCAATAGGTTAAGGAGTTTGGAGCTCTTGGATTTAGCAGCTCATTAATGGCATTTGGTCATTGAGAGGGGTGAGGACAGAGAGTCTTTTTTCCACAGGCATTCTTCCTTGGTGTTGCATGCTGCGCTGTCTTCATCTGGGTCTAGGGTAGAGTGTAGTAGTAGATTTGCTTGACACTTTCTAAGTCTTGTCACTTTTTCCCTCAGGGTACCTTGCTACTTGAGCAAATATCACTTATATATTGTCCTAATTTTATTTTGTATCTAGGGCAGGTATCAAGAATTCCTATTTATGCCAATTTGGGGTGACAGCCTTTCAAGGGTTTTCAGTAATTTGTGTTTAGTTTTGATTGCAATTTTAAACTTCTATTTAAGTTGGTATATTCATTAGCAAAACATGTGAACAGAAAACATTAGTGTTATCTGTGATAAACCAGACTGTTTGTTCCTATGGGTAGCAATTACAAGTATAGCTCTCTTCTATTAAAAGAAACAAGACTTCTTTATATGACTTTCAGTATGTCTAAGTCTGAATAGTAGCATAGTCTTACTCAGTGGAGAGAACATTGGGCAAGAAGTCAGGAAATCTGGATTGTATTCCAGACTTTGCCACAGACTTGCTATGTGATTATAGGAAGTCACTTAGGCTGTGTCTACTGCAGTTCATTCAGAGTAAATGAGCCTTCTAGGCCATCTGTTTGGTACAAATTGGCAAAATGCCATATGGGCAGGAATAAATATCAAGACAAATGGTATTTTCCTCCTTTACCAAAAGCAAATTTGGTTCTATTCATTATTGGGGCTATGGGTTATAACTAGAATGAGCCTGGGAGTATTTGAAATCAATCAGGGAGCATTTTAATTTTAACTTTTATTTTTTAAAAATTTTGAGGTTCAAAATCTTTTTGTTCATTGAGCATTTTATTAAAGATCCATGAAATAGAAACTATGCTAGGTCCTGGAAGTGCCCATGAAGTCACAAATAGTTCTGAATTCTGACTTGGTCCATCCCTTTTCAGGAGCTCTCTTCAAGTACTATTTGTGTTGCCAAATATATTTTTTAAAAAACCTATTTATTGGACACTCCAAAATTTCTGATTTAAGTGACAGTAAATAAAAAAATTGTATTTGTAATTTTGGAAATTAATTACTTAACTTAGTTAGATTTTTATTTAAGTTTATCAGAATTTACTATTTCACTTAAGGCCAACAGCATTCATTTTTCTGTAATTCTTTTAGTGCAGAGATTCTTAACCTGAGGTCTTTGAATTTCAGTTTTTTTTAATACTATGTTAACTGTATTTAGATATAATTCATTTCCTATATGCATTTCAAAAATGATTCTGAGAACAATTCCCATAAGCCTAGACTTAATTGCTGAAGTCCACCAAACAAAAAGAACCTCTCTTTTAATGTATTTAAAATTTCTTATGTATATATCTCTTCCTTTGGTAGAAGATGGAAAGTAAATTTGTTAGATGATAGCAATTCACAATTACCTTTTAATTTAGGTAATGTGAGTTTTGTTTTGATTTTAGAGGCAACTGATTATTTGAGGCCGGTTAGAGAATCAGCACATTGATTTGTAACCAAGATCTTGTTTACTAGTTTATCTTTTAAAAACTTGTTCAAGACTATTTGAATTTTATTTTATCAGCAAACTATTGTCACATAATTTCTTTTTCTACAATTAGAAACTCATGTAGTTAACTCTTGTTTACAATTTATCTTCAAATTTGTAAAATGTAACAGAAATAATATGTTTCGGAATCTCATAAATTGAAACTTTATTCTCTTAGGAAAATCTCCATGGTATGCATATTTCATGTTTGTATTCTTATTAACAATAATAGTGGCTGACACACAAGTAATTAAAAGTTACAAAGTATTTATTGTGCTTTTTCCCCCCTGAGACAATTGGGGTTAAGTGACTTGCCCAAGGTCACACAGGTAGGAAGTATTAAGAGTCTGAGGCCAGATTTGGATTTAGGTCTTCCTGACTTCAGGATTAGTGCTCTATCCACTGTGCTTGTACATTTTTTCGTTGAATCTTATCTTGTGAGGTAGGTTATTACAAGTATTATTATTTTCATTTTACAAATGAAGAAATTGAGGTTCAGAGAGATTTGTGACTTTTGCACAAACTATGTTGAGAAGTAGGCTGAATTGGCATTTTCCTGTGGGAAATATAGGATAGTCCCACATTCTTCTATATTAGTCTGATTTTTTTTAGACCCCTTTTTTTCCCTTAATGCATTAAAATTTGTGTTCTTATCTAAATTTAGAAAATTTAATTTTTAAGATTAAATGTACAAATATGTATAAAGAGTAAATACAGATGCACTTTTAGGTATTTTATTATGCAACTGAATGGTGTTTTTACTGGAAAAATCAATAATGGAATGTTCTCTAAAGGCTTGCCTTTTTGGTCATCTGAATGCTGAACCAAGTTCTCATTCAGTTCTCTGAGGGAGGATATCTGCTGTAATAATGGCAGCAAACCAAATCACTGCATGCTGCCTCATCAGCATGAAACTATGAACTTAGTCTTGTTATCTCTGTGGTTAACTTCCTTCTTATGAGTTTTGTTTTCTCTATTGAGCAGCAAAGGCAATTTTAATGATTTTAGGTTATCATTTTAAATTATGAAGCTTCTTCAAGAAGTTTTCAATGATGATTTTTTTTAATAGTAATTTTCTTAGTTATGAAAATCAGGATCAGAATGTACACTGAATTGGAAAAGGTTTTCTTTTATAGGTAAGGAAGTGAAGCACCAAAGAGGGAAGTAATTTGCTTGTGGTCACATAGCTAGTAAAGTGGCAAATGGGGCACTTGAATCTAGAGATTTTTTTTTTTTCAATTTCAGTGTTTTTCTTTTTCTCAAATTGTTTCCCAAAAGTTTAGAGGCAAAATTTGAACTTGCAGTCCAATTTTAAACAAGTAACAGAAATCTGAGTTCCTCTTCCCTTTTAAGGAAACCAGAAGCAATGAAGGAATTAGCTGACATTTGTAATCATCTCTGAGGTTCCTAAAGCATTTTATATACATATTGTTTAAAATTCCATTTAAAAAAATCTATTACCTTTATTTTCAAAATAATCAGTAACTTCTTAATTGTTAAATCTAATGGCCTCTTTATTAAAGTTCATCCTTTTAAGACCTTAAAGTTCATTTCTCTTCAGCATTTGGTAGGGCAGAGCCAGTCCTTTTCCTCCTGGATATTAGTTCAAGTTTTTGTGGCACTATTCTCTCTTGATTTGCTCACCTATCTTAGCCGTCCCTATTAGTTTACTTCCCTCACTCATCTAGATGTGTGATATACCCACCAACATTTGCCAAACTTACCTCTCTTTCATACTTCTATATTTCTACTACTGTTGAGGGCATCATCATCCTTGTCATCCAGATTTGACATCTTAATGTAATCTTTTTATTGTTATTGTCACTATATGTCAAATGTATTATTGCTATCTCCACAATACTTTGGGCATGATGATCCTTCCTCACTATTCACAGGCCTACTACCTTACATTGGGTCCTCAACCCTTATCACCGAAAATATTACAAAAGCCTTTCTGATCCTCCTCTCAAACCTCTTTCTACTCAAATCCTCTTTTTTATATACAACTACCAGAATAAATTTTTAGAAAGCTCACCCAATAAGTACTTGTTGATTGGTTGATTGAATAGATTATAGTTTGACAGACTTCAGTTGAAAAAAAAGCAACTTCTTTCCATGTACTTGATATTATTGTATGTGTATTTTTGTGTTTTGTTTTCTTGGTCTTATTTTATTCTACATCAATTCTCAAGTTTTCAAGCTTTCAGTCAACAAGTTTTTCCATGCTTTTGAATTTTTCGTGTCTGTCATTTCTTATAACACAGTAACATTCCATCCTATTCACGTCACAGTTTGTTTAGCCATTTCTTAGTTGATGGGCACCTAGTTTGCTTTCACAAAAATCACTATTATGACTGTTTTGTTATATGTAGGAACTTTTTTTTAAACTTTCTTGAGATTTATGCCTATTGGATATGTTATTTAATTTGATCCTTACAACAAAACAACCTAGATAATGATCATATCTGAAGTTTAATTTCAGTATTAACCTATACATAGCAACGAGATCAACCAAATCATTTCTAATGGAGCAGTAATGAACTGAACTAGCTATACCCAGAAAAAGAACTCTGGGAGATGACTAAAAACCATTACATTGAATTCCCAGTCCCTATATTTATGCACACCTGCATCTTTGATTTCCTTCACAAGCTAATTGTACAATAATTCAGAGTCTGATTCTTTTTGTACAGCAAAATAATGTTTTGGTCATGTATACTTATTGTGTATCTAAGTTATATTTTAATATATTTAACATCTACTGGTCATCCTGCCATTTAGGGGAGGGGGTGGGGGGGGTTAAGAGGTGAAAAATTGGAACAAGAGGTTTGGCAATTGTTAATGCTGTAAAGTTACCCATGTATATATCCTGTAAATTAAAGGCTATTAAATTAAAAAAAAAAAAAAACCTATACATAAATATACTGGTTTATTGTTAGTTCAGCAAAAATTTTTGTAGTTGCCTAGATCTTTGTAGTCAGTCAATCAGTTAACATTGATTAAGCAATTCCTGAATACTAAGGACTCTCTGATAGGTGCTGGAATTACAAAAGAGAGACAAAAAACAGTTCCTGTTCTCAAAGAGCTTACATTCTAATGGGGGAAACAATATACAAATATATAAAAAGCAAGCTATATACAGGCCAAATAGGAAATAATTAATGTAGGGAAGGCATTATAATTAAGAGGGGTTAGGGAAGGCTTCCAGGAAAAGATGGCATTTTAGGGGAGGTCCATAGTTGTAACTGAGGTGGGAAGAGGATTCTGTATGAATGGCAGTACTTATGTCTGAGATCATCACCAAAAAGTATCATCAAAGAAAAAATTGCAAATTACCTAGGAAGGTATTTGATGTCCTATCAGAAGTTATTGCTTGAGAAGTGCTCCATGAATAATACTGGACTTTCTGGGGAAGGGAAGGGAGATTTTATTTAATCATCATGGCTTACAAAATTGTTTAGTATTTAAATATCTTCAAACTAAATTAACTCTACTTTTCTCATGGAGTATTGTGAGCTCTTCATCAGTGTAATTATTTCTGCCAATAAGCCAGGAATTTTTTCCATTCTCTGCTGCACTTACCCATGGCCTCCTAGAAGTTTCTTATACTTGCTTTTTTCATGTCCTTTTCACATTTTAAAGATTAGTATAGGGTAGATAGTGGTATCAGAACTAAATAGTTTAAAGTACTAAATTTCGAACCTAGGATCAGCTGCATAAATACAAGCTGGGGTATCTAAAAAATATTGGGAAGATATCATATCTAGTTGCTAACTTAAGAACAATCAACAGTGTGACATGCCAAAAAAAGGTACAATTTCATAGTATCCAGAATACAGTAAGTAATAGTGCCTTTTTTTTTTTTTTTTTTTTTTTTTTGGATTGGATGTTTTATAGAATATTGCATTCAGTTCTGGGCATCACATTTCAGGAAGGACATTGAAGAACATTCAGAAGAAAGAGACTTAAGATGAAAAGAGAATTGGAGACTACATAAGAATTGGTTTAAATAATTGTTAGTTTACCTTCAATCAGCTGCTTAAAGGAAGCCTCCCTCTCCTCCTTCTTCCCTCCTTCCCCTCCTTCCCCTCCTTTCCCTCCCTCTCCTCCCTCTTCTCTTCCCTCTCCTCCTCTCCCCTCTCCCCTCCCTCCTCTCCCCTCCCTCCTCCTCCCCTATCTCCTTCCTCTTTCTTCTTCATTTATCTATCTATCTATCTATCTATTTATTTATTGTTGAGGGCAATTGAGGTTAAATGACTTGTCCTGGGTCACACAGCTAGGAAGTGTTAAGTGTCTGAGCCAGATTTAAGCTCAGGTCCTCCTGACTTCAGGGCTAGTGCTCTATCTCCTGTGCCAACTAGTTGCCTCTTTTTTTTTTTTTTTTTTTTTTTTTTTTTTTAATTAAAGCTTTTTATTTTTCAAAACAATATGGATGAACAATTCTTCAACATTAGCCCTTGCAAAACCCTGGGTTCCAATTTCTCCTCCCTTACCCCATGCCCTCCCCTAGATGGCCAGTAGTCTAATATATGTTAACATGGTAGAAGTATGTTAAATCCAATATATGTATACATATTTATACAATTATCATACCCCACAAGAAAAAAAGAGAAGCAAAATAAAATGCAAGCAAACAGCAAAAAAAGTGAAAATGCCATGTTGTGAACCATACTCTGTTCCCATAGTCCTCTCTCTGGGTGTAAAAGCCTCTTTTCATCACTGAACAATTGGAACTGGTTTGAATCATCTCATTACTGAAGAGAGCTGCATCCATCAGAATTGATCATCGTATAGTCTTGTTGTTGCCATGTATAATGATCTCCTGGTCCTGTTCATTTCACTCAGCATCAGTTCATGTAAGTCTCTCCAGGCCTCTCTGAAATCATCCTGCTGGTCATTTCTTACAGAACAATAATATTCCATAACATTCATATACCATAACTTACTCAGCCATTCTTCAACTGATGAGTATCCATTTAGTTTCCACTCTCTAGCCACTACAAAAAGGGCTATCACAAACATTTTGGCACATGTGGGTCCCTTTCCCTTAAAGGAAGCATTCTTTTAAAAAAAGGTTAATTTTTAACTTTTTTTTTTTTTTTTTAAAGATTATGTTATTAAAACTATGTAAGCAGTGGTTGAATTTGGGGAAGTAATATCACAAAATAATTTTGTTTGGCCATCTGTATTTATAGAGAGAGAAACTTTAATTTATTCATTTTGAGTTATTTAGCCTTGGAATTCCCTTTTCTGTATTGGAAGGTTTCTGTTACATAAAACATGTTTCTTCGTCTTTCTTACAACTATTGAAAACAGTACCTGGATGCTTTCAGATAAACAGTTTTCCATACAAAGCAATTAAGGTTTTCAAGAACTGTGAAATTAAGTTTTGCTGCTATTTAGGAACTGATAAACTTTTTATAGTAGTCATAAATTGTGGGTCTTGACCTCATTTGTGATCGTGTAATTGAATGTGGGGAATCTTGAAAAATTTGTCAGCAGTAAAAGATTTCTGAATGTTCTATATCTTGTAGTATCAAATATTCCACCAAGATTTAATTCTTTATGTAAAAATAAACAAGCACATTTGTGTCAATGTGCACATTTGCTTTCATCTTTAACAAATGGCAAAATTATGTGTATACCAAATTTTTTCTGCTTTATTATCAGTAAACGTTTGATTTATATACCTGTTTTATATATCCATATTATCCAGGGTCATGTAAAAACTTAACACACAAAAAAGTGTGCAAGTGGAAAAAATTTAAAAAGCTGTGACTTTGTAAAAGCAAGACAGTAGAGTCTGTAGGAAGTTGTACCCTGTATTTGTCTTGTCATTTGGACAATATGTTCACCTAGAGCTTTTAAAATGATTGGAAGAAGGCCAAACAGAATGTTAATAAATTTTCATAATTTCTTTTATCCTGTTTTTCCCTTCATCTGTTAGTATAAATATTTTCTGAATTCCTGAGTAAAAGAAGAGAGAGAAAGCCTTTCTTGAGTACTTATGCCAGGCCCTCTGCTTAGCATGGGGAGCACAAATACAAGCACACAGAAAGTTGGTGCCATAAGGAGCTTATATCAATGTATTAAAATGTATTAAAACAATGTATTAAAAAGGGAGTTGTAATTTTTTTTTTTTATTTAATAGCCTTTTATTTACAGGATATATGATATGCATGGGTAACTTTACAGCATTAACAATTGCCAAACCTCTTGTTCCAATTTTTCACCTCTTACCCCCACCCCCTCCCTAGATGGCAGGATGACCAGTAGATGTTAAATATATTAAAATATAAATTAGATACACAATAAGTATACATGACCAAAACGTTATTTTGCTGTACAAAAAGAATCAGACTCTGAAATATTGTACAATTAGCTTGTGAAGGAAATCAAAAATGCAGGTGTGCATAAATATAGGGATTGGGAATTCAATGTAATGGTTTTTAGTCATCTCCCAGAGTTCTTTTTCTGGGCATAGCTGGTTCAGTTCATTACTGCTCCATTAGAAATGATTTGGTTGATCTCGTTGCTGAGGATGGCCTGGTCCATCAGAACTGGTCATCATATAGTATTGTTGTTGAAGTATATAATGATCTCCTGGTCCTGCTCATTTCACTCAGCATCAGTTCGTGTAAGTCTCTCCAGGCCTTTCTGAAATCCTCCTGTTGGTCATTTCTTACAGAACAGTAATATTCCATAATATTGATATACCACAATTTATTCAGCCATTCTCCAACTGATGGACATCCATTCAGTTTCCAGTTTTTAGCCACTATAAAAAGGGCTGCCACAAACATTCGTGCACATACAGGTCCCTTTCAAAGGGAGTTGTAATTGAAAATGTGGATAAGAAAGGAGGGGAGGGGAGAAGGCAGTCTGGAGAGATGGGACCAGGGCCTAGAAAGAAAGGAGCATGATTGGTTAAAGGAGGCAGTGAAGAAGGGCCACAAGCTGGAGCATGGCAGTGGGCCCCCTGGGAGTCCTTCATCTCAGTAGTGAAGTTTTAGGGCCCCTATCCATTCCAGTCAGGAAGTAGTCAGTGCTTTTCTTCCCATTCTCTCAATGTTACAAGGTCTACAAGGGTGGAAATTATCTGTACTGTCGAGATTTTTTTTTTTTTTTTTTTTACATAAATTCAAGAGATAGCCTCCTGAAAGAGTATTGATTTTTGTGTTTTCTTAAAACAACCTTGCTTTTACAAATTAACAACTTTTATTGTTTCAGTGGGTTACAGATATTCTTTTAGAAGTATGATTCAGCATGGATAATTTACTGCATTGAAACACAAAACCATATGACATATTTAGAATTCAGCTGAAAATAGAAGTGTCTGATAAAAGTTAAATATTAGTCTTTTCTTTTCCTTACTCATGTTTACTATTTTTTTTTTCCCACATCTTACAGTAATGCCAAATTTATCTAGCATTGGGAATGAATGAGGTGTTCTGATTGAGGAAGCTGCAAGATAACCAAAGGATTGTTGAGATGCGGGAATCTGAACAAATCTCCCAATCTTCCTCAGGAATCTATTTTTGCTTCCTTTCAGGTCCTTTGCTCCCAGATGGTAGAGATTGTTGCAAAAGAGACATTTAGGTAGTTGAGGTGTTTCCTTTCTATAAATATGATGACATAGATGAACGGTGTTCCAATTGTATTATGGAGTTATTGACATTTTAAACACCACATGCACAAAATTGAAGTCCTTAAATTTGAGGTCTCTCCTTGAAGGCATTTTGAATGAGGGCTTAACCTTGAGACTGGACAGTTTTTTTCAGTGGAATACATAGACATTGGCAGAGTAGGCAAATGTAATGAGTGTTCATTATTCCCTGGCTCTCCTTTTGTTAACTTCTTTATTATCATTCTGTTTTCTACAAAAATCATTGCCTTCCCCACAAAATTACTAGAGCTTTCCCTGTAACAATCTTTACTTTTACATGGCTTACTAGTGTTTATAAAGCAGTACTCAACTTGTAGCAACAAGCGTTTATTTCTGTTCATATTTTTATTATTGTGGTGATTGATTACACCTAGACACACACACACATATACACCCCTAAATAGACCTTTGACAATCATAATAGGAAGGTGACTTAGAAATCATAATGTTGAATCCCTTCATTTTAAGTAAGGAAATTGAAATGCAACAATTAAGTGCTTATTAATCATCTATGATATCAGGTAGTATGAGAGACATTGGATATCTAATAGGCAGTTGGTGATTCAAAACTGAAGTTCTGGGAGAAATTGGTAGAATATTTAGATCTGTGAGTCATATGCAAAGAGATTGAAAAAACATGAGGGAATCTTGGGATCAGAGGAACAAAAAGCTTATGACTTTAAAGGACAGTACTCATTTAGTTATTTTAATTCTGGATTGTTAAAATATCCCAACTACTTTGTGGCCAAAGAATGTATTTATGATCTTTAAATGTCCTTAAAAAAGATTGACTAAAGCAATATTCTAGTATCAGTTGGAAATTGTTTTAACTCCAACATTCTTAGTAAAATTAAATAATTTGTTATTATGTTCCTATTTTGTGAAGAATTTGGTCTATTCTGAATTACTTTTTAAGACAGCAAAAAATCTTTCTCCCAGTAATGAAAAAATGCAGCAAGTGATTTTTAGTGTAAGTTTGGGAAATCTTAATTGAAAGTGAATAATGTTCATGTCATTCTTTTTTTCTCTCTCTAGGATGTTTCCTTTAAATATTAGTCCCTTCTAAACAAGTGACCATATTAAGACTTAAGAATAAATAGAAATTTTCCACAAATGTGGCTGGACTTAAAAAACACCAAATGGGATAATAAAGTTTGGTGATTTCTAAATAAATCTATTAGAAAGCTAATATCTAGTGCAATCTTGGTGAAATTTTGAACTGACCCAATCATTCTGGAAAACAATTTGGAGCTATGCCCAAAGGGCTATAAAACTGTGCATACCCTTTGACCCAGCAATACCACTCATGTCTATATCCCAAAGAAATCATAAAAAAGGGGAAAGGATCCACATATTATAAGATCCACATATATAAAAATATTTGTAGCAATTCTTTTTGTGATGATAAAGAATTAGAAATTGAGGGGATGCTCATTAATTAGAAAATGACTGAACAAGTTGTGGTATATGAATGTAATGAAATATTAACATGCCATAAGAAATGATGAACAGGCTAAATACAGAAAAGCCTGGAAAGACTTACATGAGCTGAGTGAAGTGAGCAGAATCAAGAGAATATGAACAGTAAGAATAAGATTATGTGGTGACCAACTGTGGTGAACTTGGCTCTTTTCAATAATGAGGTGATTCAAGGCAGTTCCAATTGAACTTGTGTTGGAAAGTGAAAAACTGTGGAGACTGAGTGTGGATTAGTTTAGTATTTTCACCTTGTTTTTGTTATTTGCTTTTTCCTCCCCTTTCTTGTGTTTTTCCCTTTTGATTTGATGTTTCTTGTGTAGCATGATGAATATGGAAATATGTTTAGAAGAATTGCTGTGTTTTTTTTTTTTTAAACTTACATTGGATTGTTTGCTCTCTTGGGGGGAAGGGGAAGAGAAAAAAAATTTGGAACTCAAGGTTTTGCAAAGGTGAATGATGAAATCTATCCTTGTATATATTTGGAAAAATAAAATACTATTAAAAATTTTTTTTAAATTTTAGGAAAAACCTGCCAAAACCTATATGAACTGATGGTGAGTGAAGTGAGCTGAACCAGGAGACCGTTGTACACAGAAACAGTAATAGTAACATTGTGTGATGATCAACTATGATAGAATTTTCTCTTCACAGCAATACAAGATAATTCCAAAAGACTCATGATGGAAATTGCTATCCCTATCCAGAGAGAGAATTATAGAGTCATACTGTTTTCACTTTTTTTGTTTTTTCTTTCTCATGAATTTTCCCTTTTGTTCTGAATTTTTCTTTGATATCATGATGATATAGAAATGTGGAATATGTGGAAATATGATTGTACATGTATAACCTATATCAGATTACTTGTCTTTGGGGAGGGAGAGGGAGAAAATTTTGGAACTCAAAATCTTATACTTGATGAATGTTAAAACTTGTCTTTGCATGTAACTGGGGAAAAAATACTATTAAGTGGGGAGGGGGAAGAACCCTAGAAGTATTTCACTGACCAGCTACTTTCACCAACTTTTGAATTGTATTGTGGAAAAGATAGGTTGTTATATGAATAATATTACAGCTGGAAAAGGGAGACCCCAATTCAGTTGTACTAGCCTGTCTTTGTTCTGTTGAAGTTAGAAAAAAAAAAACAGCATATAAATTCTACCATGGCAACTTACTAATTGAATAATCAACAATGTCAATAATGTCAACAATTTTATTTCAGTACTTATTATATACCAGGCACTATGTAAGTCCCCATTTTATAGATGAGAAAACTGAGGCTGACAGGAGTGAAGTGATTTACTACAGAATGGTGCAGATGGTAGGTGTCTAAGGCTAAATTTGAGCTCATAACTTATTCTTTTTTCTTTTTAAATGTATTTATTATTTTATTTTTCCCCAGTTACATGTAGAAACAATTTTTAATATTCATTTTTAAAACTTTGAGTTCAGATTCTTTCTCTTTCTTCCTGCCCTCCTTTCATTGATAATGTAACCAATTCAATATAGGTTGTACAGGTATAGTCATGCAAAACATTTCCATAGTAGTCATGGTGTTCAAGAAAACATAAATTAAAAAAAAACACCCTTGAAAAAAATAAAGGTTAAAAAAAAAGTATGCTTCAATCTGCATTCAGATCCTATCAGTTCTTTCGCTAGGTATGGATATCATTTTTCATTATAAGTTCTTCAGAATTGATTGTATGTTGAGAATAGTTGTGTCATTCACAGCTGATCATCTTGCTGCTATTTTGTACACAGTACATTTCACTTTGCATCATGGAAGTCTTTCCAGGTTTTTCCTGAGAGCATCCTGCTCATCATTTCTGATAGCATGATAGTATTCCATCATAATTGCATACTACAATTTATTCATCTATTTCCTATTGATAAGCATCCCTTCAATTTCCAATTTTTTATCCCAGAAAAAAGCTGCTATACAATTTTTTTGTTTTTGCTTAGTTATCTCTTTTGGATTACAGACGTAGTAGTGTTATTTCTAGGTGAATAAGTATGCATGATTTTATAGCCCTTTGGACATAGTTTCAAATTGCTTTACAGAATGGTTAAATCATTGCATTAATGTCTCATTTTTCCCCACATCCCCTGCACCATTTGTCATTTTTTTTTTTTGTCGTATTAGTCTAATAGGTTTATAGTAGTACTTAAGAATTGTTTAATTTGCATTTATCTAATCACTAGTGAATTAGACCATCTTTTTCATATAGCTCTAGGATAGCTATGATTACTTCATCTGAAAACTGTTCTTATCTCTTGATCACTTATCAATTGAGGAATTGCTCTTATTTTTACAAATTTAACTCAGTTTTCTATGTTTGAGAAATAAAGCCTTTATTAGAGAAATTTGCTTCAAATTTTTTTCACAATTTCTTTTTCTAATTGTATTTTCCTCCCTGTTTATTGCATTCTCTCTCCTTTCACTCTGTCCCTCCTCAAAAGTGTTTGCTTCTTACTGCCCTTTCCTCCAGTCTGCTCTTCCTTTTATCAGTCCCCTTACCTTACTTTCCTGTAGGACAAAATGAATTTTTTTACCTATTTGAGTGTGTATGTTTTTCCCTCCTTGGAACTCAGAACTTCTCCCCCCCACCCTCCAGAGGCAATTGGGGTTAAGTGACTTGCCCAGGGTCACACAGCTAGGAATATTATGCTGGTCTTAGTGCAGATGGGACTTCTCTGAGGGCTAACACTTAGATCTGAGACAGCAGGGCCAAGGTAGTTGTCCCTGATTTAGTGCCTCATCTCAGGATGTGATTTTTGGTTAAAATATTATATAGTTTCAAATTAGGCTTCTTTGACCCTGAGGGCTGTGCACATAACCCTTATTTCCTGTTGCTGTTAGGGCAGACAGGTGGTGTAGGGGATAGAGGGCCAAGCCTATAGCCAAGAAGACCTGGATTCAAATTTAACTTCAATTTTAGCTGTGTGACCCCAGGCATGTCACAGATCTCTTTCTATCTTTCCTTATCTATAAAATGATTTGGAGAAGGAAATGGTAAAACACTAAGATCTTTGCCAAGAAAAACCCTCAAGGAATTATGAGAAGTTGAATAGGACTGAACAACAACCTCAGAAGTGCTACTTTATGGAGGGAAGGAGCAATTGGGGAACCAGAACAAGAAAAATCTTAACACGCTTTATATAGCCAAAGTAGTTTTCATATGCAATTTCATTTCATCCTTAATGCTATTATTCCCATCTTACAGATGAAGAAACTGAGCCTTAGAGAAGTTAAGTCCAGGTAAGACCAGAGTCATTCAGTCTATGGTGCAGGTCTCGCAGCACTCTTCATTTACATCACCTTGTCGTCTCTGAAAGAATTGTTAAAAGGAATTAGTAATGTACTTTGTTGGTTATAGTGCCAGGAATAAGCCGGACTGGTGAGAGGCCAGCACTTGTTGAGAGGAGGGGGAGGAAGGATGATGCTGGATTTGGAGGGAGTGAGCCACGAGTAGTTGTGTAAGATTCAGATTGCTCATCTGTAAAATATGATTGGTTTAGATGCCCTCTTGGAATCCTTTAAGCTTTTAAGTCATTCTGTAAGCCTATGATTTATTTATTGGAGAGCTTTTAAAGGTTTTTGAGCAAGGGAATGACATGAATCTAATTGGACCTTTAGATAGGTAAAGAGTTCCACCAAGAATTTGAATTAGGAAGCTATTGTATTATGATAACTTCAGCCAGAGGTTCTCTGGGTATGGTCAGCTACAGGGACCCTTGCAGGAGGTTGTCCAGGTCAAAATTATTTTGATAAAAGTACTAACATAATTTCTAAGAGTAAATATCAATAGCTATAACTCATATAAAATAAAAGTTTGACCAAATGACTTAAAAACTAATAGTCTAGACATAAAAACTAAGACAAAAATATAAAAGAAAATATTAAGAAGAAAAAAATTGATAAGATTTACTAGCTAATTAGCAAGTTGAAGATAATTGATTGTTTTGAGCCTAGGTGACTTGAATGGTGGAATTTTATTTTTTTTTTTTTGACAAAATATTTATTTTTTTATTAGAATATTTTATTTCCAAAACATGCATGGAAAAATTTTTCAACATTGACCCTTGCAAAACCTTGCATTTCAAATTTTCCCCTCTTTCCCTCCACCTTTTCCCCTAAATGGCAAGTAATCCAATCCAATATATGTTAAACATATTATAATATATGTGTTAAATCCAATATATGTATACATATTTATATAATTATCTTTTTGCACAAGAAAAATCAATTCAAAAAGGGAAAAAAATGAGAAAGAAAACAAAATGCAAACAGACAACAATAGAAAGAGTGAAAGTGCTATGTTGTGGTCCACTATCAGTTTCCACTGTCCTCTCTCTGGTTGTAGATGGCTCTCCTCATCACAAGATCATTGGAACGGGGAATGGTGAAATTTTTTAATGTCATTACTCGGTACAGATCACCTGAATGTAGGAATTGGCAACCCAATCTTCACTATTTTCATTTTTTTTCAAATTGGTCTATCATTGGTCTTCCACTGAGTTTTCAGTGTCAAGGATTTTATCATTAATTCATTGTTTGTTCTTTCTCTATATGACCCGCCCCATTGTCTTTTCATGTGACTGCCTCCAGTGACATTGCTGCCCTATCTTCGATGGTATTTTTCATTTGTCATGGGGTTCCACAGACAGTGTTCTGTACATCATTCTTCTGCTATATGTGGAATGACTGGAACTTTGTGTTTTGCTATGGTCAGTCACCTCTGCATCAGCACTGTATTTGTTCAGTCATTTCACTTGTGTCCAATCCTTTATGACCTTATTTAGGGTTTTTTTGGCAAAGAAACTGGAGTAATTTGCCCTTTCCTTCTCCAGCTCATTTTACATATGATGAACTGAGGATCATACAAAGTATCTGAGGCTAAATTTGAACTCAGGAAAATGAGCCTCCTGCCTCCAGACCTGCCACCATCTACCTGCCTGTTGTATGAAGTTGAAATTAATCCAGGCAACTCTATATTTTCTGTTCCATTCTCTACTCACTCTTGTTACCAAATATATATATATATATATATATTTTTTTTTCTTACTCCTTGATCTCTTTATTTGTCTACAAAGGGGCTTGTTGCAGTATTTCTTTTATATATCATTTGTTTTCTATACCAGTCAACTTAGATATTATTGTTTTCTAAACCAGAAACTGAACAAAATGACATGGAGACAATGTTACCAAAGAAAAGACTTTAATAAAAGGCTTTGGAGCAAGAGAATTTAAAGATGATATCTCAGAAGAAGATCATTATTAGAAGAGCAATCAGAAATGAAGACAGCCTCTCTGAAATCAGTCATGTAAATAAGCAAGAAAAATGATTCAGCTGACAGTGTAATTCAAAGGGAAATTGCTTAACTTTTAAAAAACCAACAAACCTTGAAGTCTTTTGGTCACACAATCAAGAATTGTTATAATTTAAAATTATTTGGATATAAATATTGAACTATATTTAGCCTTAATAAAGGCTGCTCTTGAAGTTTTAAAAAATATTTTCTTAATGAAAAGTTATGTCAGTTAAAGAAGAAATATTTGCTAAGAACCATAAACAAATGTTCTAGAAATCTGTGATTTCCTAAATGTGAAGAAGTCTTTTAATAGATAAATGGTAGGAAGTTAACTTGAGCCAAATACTATTTAGGTGTCTTGTTTAGTCACATTTTTAATTTCAAAAACAGAATTTGAACTCTGGTTATTCTGAATGTAAGTCCAACATATTTCAACCATTTCATGCTGAATAATGTCTAAATCTATAGGATTAGAGTCTGAAAATTTAATGTTTAAATAGTTTGGAATGTGAATATCTGACATTTTGAGTTTAAAATTTTTTGATACTTATTAAAAATCTATGCACATCTTTCACCTGCACATTTTAAAAATTACCTTTAAGTAAAAAATGTTTCTATTTGCAAAGTATTTGTTTCTAGGTAGAATTGTACAAAATAAAACAAAATAGTTAAGTTTTGAAATCTTTCTAAAATTTACAACTTGGAATATTTTTAATAATTTTGCCTTTTTACCCTGGATTAATAGGCAGAAGCTTTTATTTGACTAAAAAAAAAAAAAACCCAAAAGCTAGTCATAGGAATACCAGTTTTGAGCTGGAGGTGACCTCAGAAGTTATCCAGTCCATTCCCCTTATTTCATATATGAGGAACCTCTGGCCTAGAGAGATGAACCAGCTTGCCAAGGTCATAACACATATAAGTGGCAGAGCTAGAATTTGAACTCAGACCTGTGACTCTACAATCTATACTCTTTACACTTTTTCCTGATTCTTCCTAGTCACAATGATTATGATACAGTGGAGCTGAATGATCTGAGCAGATTGATCATCAAGATCAAATATATCATTTGTGAATGAAATAAAAAAATTTGTTTTAAACACTGATTTTTAAAATGTTTTTGGAGTCTATACATTTAGTGGATTATTTTTTAAAAAGTTAATAGAAATTTAAGTAAAATATATGGAAGCCTTCAGAAATGTTAGTGTCTTTGAATATAAAGTATAGCCAAACAATAACTGCTATTAGCAATATTTAAAAGCTACATTTATTGCTAGTAAGTAGGGCATAAATCTTTAATGCTGGATTCTGCATTTCACTGAAATTTCTTTGTTACAAATTATAGGATTTGTGTATCATATCTTCTCAGATAGTGAGCTCTTTCAATGCAGGAACCTGTTTTAATTTAATGTTTGAATCTTTACTAGTACTTAATAAGTGCTTGTTGAAGCAAGACTTTGAATTAGCCCAAGAGAAATAAATAGGGGAAATTAAATTTCTAAGTTTTTTTATAGGTATTTAAGGCATAATTCAGTTGTAAAAGCTTTCCTTTTCTTTCCTTTTTAAATAGGTTTCTACAAGTTTTCCTTGTGGATCATAGGAGCCATTTAGCTTTTATTTAGAGAAGATTTAAGTAGAACAGGGCAAATCTTTTTTTAAATGTATATTTAGGTCATATAAAAAGGAAGTTATTCCTAGGTGAGTTGTCACTTAATGACAAACATATCCTATGTAAAATTAACTTCTTTTTTTTCTCCCTCTTCCATCATTCTCTTTTTATATGAAGAAAAACCACATTTTTTTTTTTTTTTTTAATCTGAGGTATTTCCTGAAGAGTTACATTATTGGTTACTTTGGGGAGTATTCTTTTAAAAGTAAATTATTCCTCTAAACACTTGTCCTTGTCCCTTTTCTCCCTCAGTAATTTTATTTAATTCTATGGCTTTAGGTAACACCTCTAAGCACATACCTCCCAAATCTATACTTGTAGCTCTAACCTCTTACCAATTACATTTTCATCTTCCCTTCTGCCCGAAAGACATCATCTACCAGACTCCTATGTTCTGTAATACTTGAATGAGAACTAATAGATCTATTGCTGTGCTCAGAATTCTTGAGGGTATAAAGTCTGGCCATAAAGCTTTAGAGCCTTCTGCCTTTTGCCCTTGCAATTTCAGTGACACAGAATCCCCATCTACCCAAGCCTCAAAACCTTCCTCCTCATCAGCTTCCTTTCTTTCTCCCCTATTTTTTATTTTATTTTCAGTACCAAACTGATGTCTCCTTCTTTCTCTTCTTCCCTCACCCCATCAAGAAAGTAAGAAATAGATTGCCCATCATGCCTGTGAAATCTGTTAAGCAGCTCTTTCCTTAATCCCTATCCACTCTAGTCTTCCTTCTATGTCCCATTCAAACTGTACCTGCCCCTTCCAGAGAATCCACATATATTGTTATTAAACTTCCTTTTGTTTTAGAAGGCTTTTTCCAGCTCCTGGCTATCAGCCCCATCTCTCATGATCTGTTCCAACTTTGGTTATGTCTTCCTTTTCATATCCACTCCCACCCCTTCATCCTCTATCTCCACCCCCAAAACTGGTTGGAGTGGGGCAGTCAAAAGTAGTTTTTATACTCCTGCCTCCCTATTGCTACTTCCAGACCCTCCCTTTGCCTCATTCAAAAATTATCTCTGCCCAGATATTTTTATTTTTAGTTTTTTCCAGTCAATGTTTTTTTAACCCTCTAAAAGCTAATCAGATATTTACATTCCCCAGTTAATTTTCTGTCTTGGTTCTTAGTCTTCACTACACCAAAACCCATTCTTTTTTTTATTTTAATAGCCTTTTATTTACAGGTTATATGTATGGGTAACTTTACAGCATTGATAATTGCCAAACCTCTTGTTCCAATTTTTCCCCTCCTTCCCCCCACTTCCTCCCCCAGATGGCAGGGATGACCAGTAGATGTTAAATAAATTAGATACATAATAAGTATACATGACCAAACTGTTATTTTGCTGTACAAAAAGAATCGGACTCTGAAATATTGTACAATTAGCCTGTGAAGGAAATCAAAAATGCGGGTGGGCAAAAATATAGAGATTGGGAATTCAATGTAATTAATTGTTCTTAGTCATCTCCCAGAGTTCTTTCACTGGGCGTAGCTGGTTCAGTTCATTACTGCTCCATTGGAACTGATTTGGTTCATCTCATTGTTGAAGATGGCCAGGTCCATCAGAATTGGTCATCATATAGTATTGTTGTTGAAGTATATAATGATCTCCTGCAAAACCCATTCTTATAGTAAAGGATTTACATATACATGTTGATGTTTATTGGCCTTCCAGTTTCTCAGTCTGATGAGTAATCCTAGGATTAGCAATATTGCTATCTAAATCCATTATAAATTTGTTATTTCTTAAGTAGGTGTCACTTCAAACTGTCCTGTACTCCTTCCTTCCTAAATGATTTTGTTTCCTCATGTTGACTACTCCAAACCCTACTTATCTCTCAAATCTCATATAAAAATAAATCTCACTTCCATTTTATACTTAAATGGCGAATCTATCTGCATTGAGTTCCTTTTTCTGTCTGACTACATTTCAAAACACCTTGCATCATCTCCCATTTTCTTCTTTTCTTCAGTTCTTTGATTAAAAGGGAGGTCTAATTCTTGTAAGCACAACTCTTCTACTTGGACTTTTGATTCTATTATTCTTCTTTTCCCTGATCTTTGATATCTCCGTATTTATTGTCTCTTTTCCTGCTGCTTCCAAACATCCCCTCTGGAGTCCTCCTCAATTAATCTTCTGTCCCCCTCGATATTTATCTCATAGCCAGACATAGAGGAAGCTATTTACATTTGTTGTCTCTTCTTCCTCTTCTTTTATACTTCTGAATGTCTTGTAGATGTTCAGTATAATCCCTAAACTAAAACAACTCTTCCAGTTAATGGTCTCTAAATCGACAGGTCTAAAGGTTTTTTTTAAATTAGTCTTCAAATTTATTCATCTCAGTAGCATTGGATACTGTTGATACTTCTTTTTTATTTTTCTCCTTTTGTATACATTGTTCTCCCCATGCCTGGAATTTCATCTTTACTTGTTTTGTTTTTTTCCTGGATTGTATCTCTGTGTGTTGCAGATTTGAACCCACTGGTGACCAGCTCTGCTTCCAAATTGGAAAAGTTTCCAAACTTTTGCTTTCCAAAGCAAAAGAAGTTTGCTCCTTCTTGGACAGGCTGGTAACTTGTTCATGCACTTTATTTCTTTTTAATGTGCTCATGTGGCTTGATGGTGCCTTGACTCTAAAGCATAAATTCCCTTGTCCACTGTAGGTGTAGGCTTAGATGGGAAAAGTGTTCTGAAATTCAGCTCTCTAAATTTTCCTATTTCTACTCAAGTAAATCCTGTCAGTCCTTGGCAGGTTGATGGATATATTCTTGGTAGTTCCATGCATTCTTTGGTGGATTTTTTGGATCAACCAAGGGTTCAGTCTATTGGGATCCAAAGCTATTGGAACCTCCAAACTGGACTTCTACCTTCATCCCCAGTCTTTATTATATCTTCTGCTTCCAGGCATTTCCTTTTATTCCCCCTTCCCCAGTTTGTTTTATATATATATATATATTTTTTTTTTAGTATCATAAAGAAATTTTTTAGTTCCAAATTCTTTCTCTTTTTAGTTCTCTCCCTACCCATTTAGAAGACAAATGATATGGTATTAATTATACATATGCACGCGTGCAGAACATATTTCCATATTGCCTATGTTGTTCTCCATTTTTTACCAATGCTTCACCCCTAAAAATAAGAAAAATAAAGTGAAAAACTATAATCTGTACTCAGTGTTCATCAGTTCATTAGAGGTAGATAGTAATCCAAAATTATTCATTTTACTCTCCATGATCCTCTTTATCCCTTATCTATAGATCTGATGGGTAGCTTTTTCCATACCTTCCTAATTTGCTTATAATATCACTATGTCTAATTCATGTTCCCATTTTGACTATTTGTTGTTATATCATGTGAAATATTGGTCTGTGCTTAGTTTCTTCCAAACTATTTTCCAATTTTCCCAGCAATTTTTGTCGAATAGAGTACTTCCTTAACCAAAAGCTTGGGTCTGTCAGACATTATATTAACTACTTCCAGGCATTTTCACTGTCCTTCATACCTGGAATGTGCTTCTCAGGCTTATCTTCCTTCAAGGCTTAAGCACCACCTCTTTCATAAAGCATTCCTTCCTTACTCCTTTCCCCTACTTGTTTTCTCTCCCCTCATTTTCCTTGAGTGCTTTGACCTTTACTTTACCCACGCCCTGTAGTTAGCTGTAAATTCTTTTCAGGTGTTCTGAGTCTCACCTACTTAGCAGTTATAGGTTCTGAAGAGTTAGAAAGTTCTCACCACTCAGATGATTGGCACTTTCAAATGGTCTATTGTCAAAAATGGATATGGTTTTATCAATAGAGATGACACGAAAGAAGATGCATTGCTATTTGCCTTGTTGCTGCATGATCAGGACCATGGGATCTCTCTATTTGTGAGGTTTAAACTTCCTCTATGTCAGGGCTTCCTTAATCTGGGTTTTTTCTTCCTTCTTAGGGTTTGTGGATAAATTTCAAGGGATTTGTGAATTTAGGTATAAACACAATTGTATATTTTTACTACCTCTAAATGAGCATTTCCTTAAATTATGAAGGTAGGTAACAAATTACCAGTAGAAATCACTGATATTTTCATATTATAGTTGTTGCATGTATCTTGAAAAATATCAGTTATATTCTTTAGTACTTCGAAATTACTGTAGTTATGGGCCTCAGCCCATTACTAGATTATATGTAATCACAATCTCCTGATTAGAATTAATTCTTAATAACTGGCCAACCACTAGAAGGGTCTATGACCCCCTAGAATGCTAAGAACCTCTTCTCTATGTGTTACCTTTTCCTGTTAGAATGTGAACTTCTTAAGAGCAGAGGCTGTCTTAATTTCCTATTTGTATTTCTAGTGTGTTTTTGTTTATTTGCAGATGTGTTTTAAATAACTTTTTCATTTTTTCATTTTGTAATCTCTTTATCTCTCTCCCTACTATTTGAGATTTTGAATCCCATTTCTCAATTCTTGAGCTGTCCTTTACAATAATCTAACTTTTCTTCAATTAAATGTAAAGATCCTTTTATTTCATTATGGCATTTTCATTCTATACAACTTGTTTTTCTGTTTTATAATTGGACATTTGACTGGAGATAAAAATGAGAAAATGATGTGTAGGAAGATAAAATAGTTTTAATACAAGAGAAAAAGTTAAGAGATTCAGTACAATTTTAGTTGCTGTTTTTAGGATAGAAATAAAAAATTATCACTTCTGATGAGTATAATCAGAGAATTTAACAAGAAAGATGGGATCCTTATTTTTTCATTTTGATTTGTTGGTTTTATCCTTTTACTATGTATCCACTTTGTTATAGCCTCAAGCTTTACTAATCAGAAGTAAGCATTTAAATGATTATGCTAAAATTATTTTATAATAATAAGGAATATATATTATATATATATCAGAGTATGGTAGAAAAAAAATGTGTGCTGTTTGTACACTATTTCCTATGTGTTGTGGAAGTATAGAGTCAAATTAATATGGTTTTTGACCTTCAGTCTGTCAATAGTAATGATGTTGATGATGGTATTACTGATCATTAATAATAATGATGATGATGATGACTGTTTTGCCGGGAATTTTGTGCTGAGCCTTTTTATTTTTTAAGAGAATTATCTCATTTGATCCTCACAACGACTCTGTATGATAGGTTTTATTGTGAGCCCATTTTGAAATTGAGGAAAATGACGCAAGTAGAATAAATGACTTTCCCAAGGCCACAGTTAGTAAGTGTTTGAAGTAGGAATTGGATTCCTGGACCAGTACTCTACCCACTGTACCTTTTCTGGATTCCTAGACCAGTACTCTATCCACTGTGCCTTTTCTTTTGTGCCCTCTGTTTGTTTAGCACTTGAAACATTTTTAACATATGATGTAATGACAAATGTAGCAGTAATTAATTGAATTGTAATTACCCTTTATTTGATCCTTTCCATAAATCAAGGATGCATATAAGACTACCTGGCTTTCTTTTCTTTCACCACAAATTCTATAATGTATTGATTACTTAGCTCCTAAGTGTCCATCATTTTCATTCCAGAAAACAGTTCTTCCTTAATGATGAAAAGCAGACATTCCACTCAATTATTTTTTAAACCTCTATTTTTGGCAAAGTCGACTCCAACAAATATTAAAATAATTGTTGCAGCCTGTTACTATTATAATACTAATATAACATATACTACAATATTCTAATATCATTCTCATCTTTTCCCATGAAGGTCACAAATACAAGCAAAAGAAAGTCCTGTAGTTTACATTACAAGAGAAGACAACTCATGGAACAGAATTGAAAAAGATGGGAAAAGAAGAGAGAGTATGGACCAGCTTGAGAACAAAGAGGAGAAATCTAGAGTGTCAGAAGGGGAGCTAGGAGAGAAGTGAGCATTATTGGCTTGTATATTTCTTCACCAATCAGAGGAGGTAGTTGGAGAAAAGGAGACATCATCTAGGATGAGAAAGCTGTTGGATAGAGTTAGAGAATTTGGGAGTCAAGAGTAGAGCTGGGAAACAAGTGAATGTAAGCCCTTTGTGAAAGCATCTTTGGGACAAATCTAGTAGCATTCCCAGGAAGCTGTTATGTACCTTGGTGATCAACTGTGAATGACTTAGCTATTCTTAGCAATTCAAATTCCAAAAAACTAATGGTGAAAAATGTTATCTGCCTCTACAGAAAGAGCTGATGGAGTCTGAATGCATATCGAAGCATACTATTTTCATTTTACTTTTTCTTTGTTTTTGTATTTTATTTCATAATAGGAAAATAGGCTTTGCATGATTGCACATGTATAACATAATAAATTGTTTATTGTCCCAGGGAGAAGGGAGGGAGGGGGAGAAATTGAAATTAAAATTTATTTATAGTGATGATAGCTTTTTACTTTTTTAAAATACATGCAAAGATAGTTTTCAGCATTCACTTTTGGCCAAACCTTGGGTTCCAAATCTTTCTCCCTCCTTTCCCCCTTCCCTAGACAGCAAGTTATCCAATGTAGGTTAAATATGTGCAGTTCTTCTAAACATATTTCCACATTTATCATGCTGCACAAGAAAAATCAGATCGAAAAGGGAAGATAATGAGAAAGAAAAAACAAGTAAGCAAACAACAACAAAAAGGTGAAAATACCATGTTGTGATCCACATTCAGTTCCTGTAGTCTTCTATTTGGATGCAGATGACTTTATCCATCACAAGTCTATTGGAATTGTCCTGAATCATCTCATTGTTGAAAAGAGCCATGTCCATCAGAATTGATCATCATATAATCTTGTTACTGTAAACATTGTTCTCTTGATTCTACACATTTCACTCAGCATCAGTCCATGTAAGTCTCTCAGGTCTTTCTGAAATCATCTTCCTGGTCATTTCTTATAGAACGATAATGTTGCATAATATACATATACCATGACTTATTCAGTCATTCCCTAGTTGATGGGCATTCACTCAATTTCTAGTTAGTTGCTACAACAAAAAGAGCTGCATGCAAACATTCTTCACATGTGGGTCCTTTGTTTTTTATGTTTTCTTTGGAATACAGACCCCGTAGAGACACAGCAGGATCAAAGGGTATGCGCTGTTTGATAGCCCTTTGGGTATAGTTCCAAATTGTTTTCCAGAATAGTTGGATTAGTTCATAACTCCATGAACAGTGTATTAGTGTCCCAGTTTTCCCACATCCTCTTTAACATTTCTGTGATTTTAGCCAGGAATTCAAAATTTAAAAAAAAAATGTTTTAAATTGTTTTTATATGCAGTTGGGAAAAATAAAATAATAAAAATGAAAAAATTGAAATGTTATATGCCATATCCTAATTTCAAATGGCATGTTATCTTTATGGTATCTGTTTTAAAAGTTTTTTTTCTTTGTAGACTCCCTAACATTGGGTATTTTCTCAGACTGTGTCCTGAGACTACCTCTCCCTAATTATTTTGCTTGATGAGCTCATTACTATTCATATATTCAGTTATTTCTGTGCAGATGAATCTCAGATCTATTTATCCATACCTAACCTCTCTCCTGACCTTCAGTTTTACAGCACCAGCTATCTATTGGGCATCTCAAACTGGATTTACCGTAGACATCTTAAATTCAACATTTCTAAAACTGAACCCATTATTCTCCCAAACCCTTCCCTCTTTATATTTTTTATATTTCTGTCTGGAGATCACCTTATTTCTAGTCACCGTTGTTTGTAATCTCATTATCACTCTTGATGCCTTGTTC
This sequence comes from Sarcophilus harrisii, assembly GCF_902635505.1. Taxonomy (NCBI): domain Eukaryota; kingdom Metazoa; phylum Chordata; class Mammalia; order Dasyuromorphia; family Dasyuridae; genus Sarcophilus; species Sarcophilus harrisii. The sequence goes on from NC_045430.1 coordinate 223,327,835, forward strand.
TTTCTCATTTCTTGAATCCAGTCTGTGTTAACTCTTTACCTTCATGACCTCTCTTTCATATGCCCCATCTCTCCTCTGACACAGACACCACCCAAATGCAGACACTTGTCTTAAGCCTGCATTATTGCAGTAGCCTGCTGATTGATCTTCTTTTTTGTGACCCCATATGGAGTGGACACCATGAAATTATTATTCATTATTAGAAAATGTTTGATTTATATACCTATTATATACCTAGATGATGTAAAAATTTCTAGGGTGAAACGGGGTTGCTAGTGGAAAAAGTTTAAGAAGCCCTACTTACTAAACTGTCAGAGTGACTTTCCTAATGTGCAGATATAACTATGTCATCTCTCCCATACCTCCCATTTACCAAAATAAATGGCTCCCTGTTGTCTCCATGATCAAATACAAAGTCCTACTTGGCTTTTAAAGCTCTTCCTATCTGGGTCCTTTCCTCCCTTCCCCATACCCTATAGTCCAATAACACTGAACTCTTTATTGTTTCTTTTATACAGGGGTTCTCTGAATCTTCACTAGTTGTTCCTCAGGCTTAATATGCTCCTTCCCTACTTCCGTCTCATAGTTTTTTCTGACTTCAAGTTTCTTCTAAAATCCTGCCTTCTGCAAAAACATCTTTCCTATTCTCTCTTAATGTCATCCCTCTGTTATTTTCTACTTATCCTCTATAGACTACACACACACACACACACACACACAGTATACCTCTATATAAGGTCATGTTCTTTTGTAGAAGTAACAAAATAGATTTCCTTTTAAGTTAAAGTAATTCTATAACTAGAATTAGAGATAGTTTCTGAAGTGTAAGTCGAATTGTGTCACTTGTCTTGCTCAGGAAGCTTTAGTGATTCCTTGTTTATCAGTAGGATAAAATAAAAACTCCTTTCTTTGGTTCAGAAATTCATTTCCAAACTGATACCAGGCAATCTTTCCTGAGATTTTATATCATCCCTCTTCACACACACTGTTTTCTGACCTAATTGGTATATTTGGTTTGGCGCCCCTCCCTCCCCCCACATATACACCCCACACCATTCTTGTAAATGTGTGGTTCAAGTGGTTCAATCTTTTTTTTAGGCCTATCTGACTCTTCAGGAGCTTTTTTTTTGTTGGAGTTTTCTTGGCAAAGATACTGGAATAATTTGCCATTTTTTTCTGTAGCTCATTTTATAGACGAGGAACCAGGGCATTCAGAATTAAATGATTTGCCCAAACATAGCTAATGTCTGAAGTTGGATTTGAACTTGGGAAAATGAATCTTCCTGAGTTCAGCATGGCACTCTATCCACTTCATCACCTGGCTGCCCCTTTTAAATGGGCTTTTGCATAAACTATCTTCCATGACTAGAATGTCCTCACCTCCTCCTCTTCTTAGAATTTTTAACCACTTTTTCAGCTCAGTCCAAGTGCTATTTCCTACAAAATGCCTTTCCTGGTTAGTGTTTTTTCCTCCCATTCCAAAGTAATTTTGTAATTTAAAGTTTGTGTGTGTTTTATATAGTATTTATTCATCTGTACATTTATCTTCCCCAATAGAATGTTAAGTCCTTGATGGCCTGAACTGCTTGGTTTTTGTCTGTGTACTTAATTTGTGGTACGTAGTAAGTAGGTAATTAATCAGATGATTGTCGATAATCATCTTATGTTTTATATGCCAAAATGTTTTCATGATATTAAATTTGTCTTGTAACAGAATGTTTCCCATTATTCAGTCTTCAAAAATAATCATGTTTTTAATTTTTTCTTAGTCTTGTAAGATATGCCTTTTCAACTTTAGTACCAATTTTCATTAATACCCAAATACATACTAAGAATTATTTCATATTCATGGAATCACAGGGTTTAGATCTGGAAGGGACCTTGAAGTAAAATCACCCATTGAGATAAAGAAACTAATGCCAGAGAGGTTCAATATTTTATGTAAGGCCACATAAGTTTCACAAATTAGTTTTCAGACCAATTTTATTGCCCAATTGTAGATTAAATTTATCTTTTGTCTTTTACTTGACTTCAGTTTTGTCTTATCCATCTTGTATTCTTTAAAAATAGAGAATGATAAAGTCAGCAAATTATGATTTGAACAGATTTAATGTTCTCTTGCTGAAAACACTTCTATCTATCAAAAGACAGGCGGGGCCCAGGAATAATTAGTGGAGAAGTCAGGAGAGAGAGACTTCATTCCAAAGAATGATACAAGGCACTGTGTGGGTTGTTGCCGAGGAGGGAATACTGCCTGTACGGAGGTTAATTTTTATTTTATGTTCAAATATTATGCAATTTCCTGCACATGTATTTAAAAATGTCTTATTTGAATGATTGAGTCATTTTTGATTATGAGTGAAATTTTTCACTACAATGTATACACATAAGTTATAATCACACTTATTTTCTTGAAGTTTCTGTCACTAAAAAAAGCCTTGGGTTACAAATCAGGAGACCAAAGTTCTAGTCTCAGCACTACATTGATAAGCAGTATGACCTTGAGAAAGAATTAAAAGTATTCTTGGAGTTAAGACTGTCTTGTTGAAATCCTGCCTTTGCTATAAAAATTGATGACTTTCTGCCAACTCATAACAACCCATTTGAACCTTATATATCTGTATAATGAGGGAGCTGGCAAATGCTTTCAAAGTTTGGTCTAAGTATGTGGAATTAAGAGGGGGAAAAAATCCAAAATAATTGACTACAAATTGTAAATAAAGACATTATGAACTTTAGTGAATCTGTGATTCCTTTGATGCTGGTAAACTCTAAAAGTACAAATCACATTCCATCCTCCTCTTTTCATTCTGCAACTTTTGTTCCTTACCTCTGCCTCTTTTCCTGGCTAATAATTTAAGCTCAAGTGACCTCTACATAAGACCTTTTTTGAACTACTCATTACTAATACACCTACTAATTACTTCACATCTACTGTTTTTTGTTTGTTTGTTTGTTTGTTTTTTACTTTTTGTCTACTTTATTGTATAAATGTTGATTTCCTCTAATTTTTATCTTTGTAGACTCAACATCCTCCATAGTGATAGGTATATAGTGGATGATTAATACATGTTTGCTGATTTGCTAATTATTGATGTAAAGATTGATGTCTTTTAAAGGAGAACTTGTTATTAAGAACATATCTTATTAATGCTTGGTTATTTGTTAACATTGTTATATATAATTGATGTTGATTGGTTTTAATAAACCTTAGATCTTTGTTAAAAAGAACAACTAGTTGAGGCAGCAGAGGGAAATTAGAGTAATGTGAAAAATAAAAATCAATTCAAAATAGTTAATGACTTTAGTAATCTAGTGTTTGACAAACCCAAAGACCTCAGCTTTTGGGATAAGACCATTTCTAGTCATGAAAAGGCCCTTTAAATCTTTATTGATCAGAGAAATGCAAATTAAGACAATCCTGGGGTACCACTACCATACCTTTCAAATTGGCTAAAATGACAGGAAAAGATAATGACAAATGTTGAGGGGATGTAGGAAAACTGGGACACTAATACATTGTTGGTGGAGTTATGAACTGATTCAACCATTCTGGGGAGCAATTTGGAACTATACCCAAAGGGCTATAAAATTGTAGATACCCTTTGATCCAGCAATGTCTCTATTGGGCTTGTATCCTAAAGAGATCATAAAGGAGCGAAAGGGACCCACATGTACAAAAATGTTTGTGATAGCTCTTTTTGTAGTGACAAGGAACTGAAACCTGAGTGGATGCCCATCAGTTGGAAAATGGCTGAATAAGTTATGGTGTATGAAAATTATGCAATATTATTGTTCTAAAGGAAATGATCAGAACATGATTTTAGAAAGGCCTGGGAAGACTTACATGAACTGATGCTAAGTAAAATGAGTAGAACCAGGAGATAATTGTACACAGCAACAACAAGATTATACAATGATCAGTTCTGATGGATGTGGCTCTTTTCAACAATGAAATAAATGATTCAGGCCAATTTCCAAAGTCTAATGATGAAGAGAACCATCTGCACCAAGAGGAAAGGCTGTGGGGACTGAGTGTGAATCACAACATAGTATTTTTACTCTTTGTTGTTAGCTTGCATTTTGTTTTTTCTATTTCTTTTTCCTTTTTGATCTGATTTTTCTTGTGCAACATGATATTTGTGGAAAATATGCATAGAGGAATTTCACATGTTTAACATACATTGAATCACTTGCTGACTGGGAGAGGGGGAGGGGAAGGGGAGGGAAAATATTAGAACACAGAGTTTTGTAGGAGTGAATGTCGAAAATTATCCATGTATATGTTTTGAAAATAAAAATCCTTAATTAAAAAAAAGTCAAAGTCAAAGTAAGAATTTTTTTAAGGGAGGGGGAAAACACTTTATGGTTGTGTCAGTTCTCTTTTTAGACACTAGGCCCAGTTTATTGAATTGACAGATACTGTGTCCCATGAAAATCATCTGCGCAACAGAATCAATTCTGATTATGTCATATGTTATTTTCCTCCAGGGCGAATGTGTGCACCACCCTTTCATTTAATGGTGACTTCCTTAGTCTCCCAGTTTTATTAATGGCAAGAATACCAGTATTGGTATTCAGTTGTTTCAGATCTACATAATCGCTGAATTAGAATCTTACACTGAAATTCTCAACAGCTAGGTTAATGTTTATAAATTCAAAAACTCAATTTAAAAAAATCCTGTGTGATTCTTTGCACTCTTTTCCTCTTCTATTATTGGGTTGTTACTGTTGAAGTGAAAATAGGCCATACAGAATAAAAAAGCTTTTTTATATTTTTCTTTCTTGAATATGTTTCCATGACCAAATAATTCATCCACCTGCTAAGAATAACCTGCCTCTCTGTACTTTGTTAGGCTATCAGTCCTCAGAAATTAGATCTGATTTGTTTCTGGTTTCTGTAGCATTATAGAATGTATTTTTTAAGAGCTGCCAGGCCCTTTTTATATGAGCATGCAGGCATAGTGGGATTGTAGAGGACATTCAAGTGGCAACAAAACATTTGAAGTACCATGGAAATGCTCCTGGTTTGCATTTGAAGAAAAGATTTAGATTTTGAAGGGTATATAATGATCATTTAGTCCTTATGGATGAGGAAATTTGGAAAAATCTCAGGTTACAAAGATAGCAGGCAGCATTTGAACTCAGGCCCTCTGATTCCAAAATTAATGTTCTGTTTCAAGTGGTTTTCTTAAAATATTCAACCTTGCTTTTTTAAGAAACACTGTTAAAAAGTGTATTACATGAACTATCATTTGGAATCACTCTTTGTGCAGCTTTGTTCCAGCAACAAAGGATATTTTTTGGAGGAATATGCTTTGTGGTTTGTTTGTGTGTGCTTTTTTATTTTGTTGAATCAAACATCTTCCATGAAAAAATACCAATTGTGACATACCTATTCTGGCAGAGTCTCAAAATACACCTTTCAAGGATATTTTCTGTGCAACTTCAGTTAAGTCTCCAGAATCTGAAATTGTATTAAAAATGTTTTGAAAGGGTTTTATTTCAGGTGTATAATAGTATAATTTAATGTGTGTGATCTTGGTAGTCTGGTACTTATCTTTATGTAACATTGCTAACAATTGCTTCATAAATATTTAACAAGAAGAATGTTTTATTTAGATGTATAGCCTTGTTTTTATTATATATGACTTTCAAAATGAAATCATTTAGGTATGAATACTATATATATTTTTCCTTTTGAAAACTATGAGATTTTGAAGAGTAGAGTCTTTTTGATAGAATTGTTGGAAGTCTTCTACACAGAAAACTGTGATAAAGATTAAATTTGAAACCAGCTTTTTGAAATAACATCTTAGATTATCTTTTATCCTATATCTTATTTTAATAAGGTCCTTTTATAACTTTTATCATTAATAAGTCCTTGCATGTATATGTTCTTAATGACAAAGAAAGTTTTATAAGTAGGCAGTTGAACCTGGATCTTTTTGGGTTTTTTTACTATTTGGTTCCCTAAAGCTCTTTTTATTTTTTAAAATATATACTCATCTTCTGGAGTAAAAGTATTGGTGTTCTATTTTAAATGTAGCTTAGGATAGTTAGTATCTTTTTCTCTTGGTACAAATTTTACTTGTCCTAGGGTTTACCTTAAAAAAGAGAAAAGGATCATGCATATGTTGTTTAGCCAAATATTTCCTTTTTAAAAAACCAAGTGACAATAATCACATTTCAATTTAATAAATGTATAACTGATCACCCTTAAGTAAAATATATGTAGGATTTTGTGCTCTTGGCTGACATCTAGTGGGACATTTAGAAACAAAATAGATGTAGGATCCTGAAGAACACATACAAAAAATTGAGTGACTTTAGAGCTCTTGAGTTTTCATCCTTTTATTTTGCAGATTGTAAGACTGAGGCTTAGAATATAAGCACTGTACTCACTTAGTAATGGTGAAACCAAATTTAGATTCTAAAGTTACATTTCTTCACTTCTGTGTGTAGGTTCCTTTGGCAGTCTGGTGAACTATATATTTTCCTTGGTATAATGTTATTTTAAAAATTCATAATTTAAGAAAATGCTAAATATTACTTAGAAGTTTGTAAAAAATCAGGATATAAATTTTTTTTCTATCCAAATTCACAGACTCCTGGAAACCTATACACAGACTCCTCAGAGGTACAATGATATCCATATTAGTCTTATTCCTGGTCTTTTCCACTCTCTTTCTACACAAACTCTTCCACTTAAGCCAAGTTGATAGCTTCACTCTGCCCAGGGTAGCAAGGTCTACTACAAATTCACAGTATTTAATCTCGGCTAGGCTATTGCTACTATACAACAAAATTATTATTTTTATTATTTTTTAAAATTTTTAATAGTTTTTTATTTACAAGTTATATGCATGGGTAATTTTACAGCATTGACAATTGCCAATCTTTTGTTCCAATTTTTCCCCTCCTTCTCCCCATCCGCTCCCCTAGATGGCAGGATGACCAATACATGTTAAATATATTAAAGTATAAATTAAATACAAAATAAGTATACATGTCTAAACCGTTATTTTGCTGTACAAAAAGAATCGGACTCTGAAATATTGTACAATTAGCCTGTGAAGGAAATAAAAAAATGCAGGCAGCAAAAATAGAGGGATTGGGAATTCTATGTAATGGTTCTTAGTCATCTCCCAGAGTTCTTTCGCTGGGTGTAGCTGGTTCAGTTCATTACTGCTCCATTAGAACTAATTTGGTTCATCTCATTGCTGAAGATGGCCAAGTCCATCAGAATTGATCATCATGTAGTGTTGTTGTTGAAGTATATATTGATCTCCTGGTCCTGCTCATTTACTCAGCATCAGTTCATGTAAGTCTCTCTAGGCCTTTCTGAAATATCCTGTTGGTCATTTTTTATCGAACAATAATATTCCATAATATTCATAAACCACAATTTATTCAGCCATTCTCCAACTGATGGGCATCTACTCAGTTTGCAGTTTCTGGCCACTACAAAGAGGGCTGCCACAAACAACAAAATTTATTTTTTCCTTAATTTGCTCTCTGTCTTTACTTTCAGCAGTTATGTAAAACCTTCAATTCTCAAACCTTTCTTGTTCACTATACTTTAAATTTCATTTAACAGATGTTTCTCCCTCTTACTTTACTGAGAAAATTAAAGCTTTTCAACATGAGTTCTCTCTTTCTTACCTCATATGTCTGCATCTTTACATATCCTTTCTTTTTTTACTTCTATCTCTGAGGAGAGCATAATGCCTAGCACATAGTAGGTGTTTAAAAATGTATATTGGAGGGGTTGCACTTGTCTTTGACCAGGTCAATCACTTGACAGTCCGTGCTCTTACTCCCATCTCCTCTTCCCTGCTACTTCTTACAAACATGCTCAGATCCATGATAGCTCCAAAAGAAACCCATTTCAACCTACCTCTGGAGCTATTGCTTAATATCTCTATCATTTCACTGCTGAACACCTAAGCATCATCTACACTCATTGTTTCTACTTCCTCTCTGTCCATTCTTTGTTTTATAAACACACACACACAAAATGGGCTTTATTTTGTTTTGTTTTTTTGTTTTCTTTGATTGCACCATTCCAGTGAAACTTTTTTCCAAGTTGGCACCTTGGAAGTCACTGATTACAGAATCTCATGACCTTTTCTCAGTCTTCATCTTTTTTGACCTTTTTGTAACTTTTAATTTTAGTAGCCATTCCCTCTTCCTTAACCCCCTTTTCTGTACTTTGATAGCCCTTGTCACTCATTTCCTTTCAGTTGAATGCTTCTCAAGTCATGTTGCTGAATCTTGAGCTCCAAAGCACCATTATAGACCATTTTCAGTTCTTTCTCTTCACTTTCCCTCAGAGAATCCTATCATCTTCTATCAGTTTAGTTGTTATCTGTATGTAGATGACTTCTAGATTGATTGAAACAATAATATTTTTTCTCCTAAACTCTGGTAATACATCATGAACTACCCATCATGTTTTGTATGGATCTCAGAATCTGAATTAGAAGAGACCACAAAAACCATGTAATTAAATCCACATGTGAATAAGAATCCCTCTAAAATAAATCCAAAAAGCTTTTGCTAGAAGGTCTTCCCCCTCGGGAACTCATCACTCTGGGATGTGGTCCATTTGGCTAGCCCTCATTATTAAGGAACTTTTACTCTACATTGAGCTTAAATCTGTCTGCATGGGGCTTTGGGGCTTACTCCGTTATTTCTAATTTTGCCATCTAGGACCAAGCAGAACAAATTTAATTCCTTTTCCACATGACATTTTATACAATATTAGATATATTCTGCTTCCCTAAATCCTCACTCCTTGAGGCTAAATGTCCTCAGTTTCTTTAACTTATCCTTAAATGATATGAACGCAGGCTCTTTGAAATATCATAGTTACCCTCCTTTGGATATATTCTATCTGAAAGTTCCTTAAGAACAGGAACTCTTTGCACTTTGTGTTGCTAAATGCCTAGCATTGTGCCTAGCACTTAGATATGTAATATTTTATATGCCCAATCTGAAAACGGTGTACAATATTTTAAATATCTTGTTGTTACCTCTTTACTAAAAATTTTACTTAAAATTTACTTTAAGTAATTTTTATTTTAATTTTAAGTAAAAATTTACTTTAAAAAAAGTGTGTATAGATTTTTTTTTTTTTCTGAGGCAATTGGGGTTAAGTGACTTGCCCAGTGTCACACAACTAGGAATTGTTAAGCATCTGAGGCCAGATTTGAACTCAGGTCCTCCTGACTTCAGGGCTGGGGCTCTATCCACTGTGCTATCTAGCTGCCTCTACATTAAGAATATTGTTCTGTTTAGTTGTTTTTTCCCTCCTCTGTCTTCATTACCTGGCTTTTTAGGTACCAAGACTATATTTATATGATTAAAAAGAATTTGGTCGTATCCCTTTTTTTTTTTTTTCATATTTTTTGCAAACAGTTTGTGTAATATTAGTTGTTTTTTGAAAGTTTGGTGGACTCATTTATAAATCTATCTTGTCCCAGGTTGTTTTTTTCCTCTCTTGGGGAATTCAAATATTGCTTAGTTTCTTCTTCTGAAATTGGATATTTTTAAAAATTCTTTATATCTTGCTCGATTAATTTGAACATTTGATATTTTTGTAAATTATTCTCATTGACATATGTTGAATGAATGGATGACTAATATCTAACCAGAACTGATCATTTTACACCAGATATGATTTGATTGATTCAGAGTGAAGTGATATTATGAGCTCTTGGATTGTTATCATTATCATTTTTCATCCCTGGTCACATTGAGAACTTCCTGGTTATTGTTTTTTTGTTTTGTTTTGTTTTTTAAATTATTTTTCTTTCCTGGTTCTTTTAAATTATTTTTCCTTCCCCAACTATTTGTTTCTGTTGAGGGAACCACCATTTTCCCAGTCACTATTTTGAATGAAATGAAGCTTGGTGGGTTTTTTCCCCCCATATCTCAATAATTAAACCTAACAACTTCTATTTTTATTTTTATTTTTTTGCTGAGGCAATTGGGGTTAAGTGACTTGCCCAGGGTCACACGGCTAGGAATTGTTAAGTATCTAAGGTCAGATTTGAACTCAGGTCGTCCTGATTACAGGGCTGTGCCACACCTAGCTGCCCCAAACCTAATTACTTTATCATTAAGTAAGATGAATTATATTGTTTACAGTATACTTCTTCCACAAATAGAGAAATAACTAGATTTGAGTAAGTAATTTGTTTGTGATCATTGAAGCTGTATTTGACAGCAGAAGTAGACTACCATTAACTAATTGTTGGCTTGTTGGCTGATTTTTCAGTTATAGTTTTAGAATGTTAATCTGCAAAAAAAAATTTAATGAAATTTTGTTTTAAAGAAATTTTTAACCTTATCATTTTTAAGCAATATCTCTTCCATTATTTGCATATATAATAGAATTTTGAAACTCGACCAACATCCTCATTTTACTGATGAAGAAATGAGAGTTTATTTCTTACTCAAAGTGGCATGTATAGGTAAACAGCAGAGCCAGGATTCAGATCTATAGATACCAACTCTTATTTTAGTGTTTCTTTGAATGGAAGAAGACTAATAATAGTCTTACCAATAATATAATAATAGTCTTTTTAATTTTATCCTTTTTTGCCCATATTTTGCATCTGCAACTAGAGAGCAAATGTCTCCTAATTATGCATGTTTGTTAATAAAATTACGTAATAATATGCCTTTTATAAATGACCTTTTGTTAACTCTGAGTTTGTGAACATAATTTCAGTCTAAAATCAGATATTCTGAATTTGTTTCAATAGCCGACTACACCACCAAATCAAGGAAGACCAGATTCTCCTGTCTATGCTAATCTACAAGAATTGAAAATATCTCAGTCTGCACTTCCCCCTCTTCCTGGTAGTCCTGCTATTCAGATTAATGGAGAATGGGAAACTCATAAAGACAGTACAGGACGTTGTTATTACTACAACAGAGGAACACAGGAAAGAACCTGGAAACCACCTCGATGGACTCGAGATGCCAATGTAAACAAAGGAGACTGCCATAACTCAGGAGATCAAGAGGTAGGAGTCAGGGACAGTCATCAAAGCTTTCTGTTTCATTATTTGAAGGAAAGTTTTTTTCCTAAAGCATCCACAGTCTCAAAAGTGTTAAATATTATTTCTCATCATTTTACTTGTGTTGGTTATTGTCTTCATATCTTGGGTAAACATAATAGTTATCTTATAAGTACTAAATAGTAATTACTGTCTCATTAAATTAGCTTCATTAATGTGACTTATTTGTTGAGCTCAGTTACTGTCATGTTATAGCACAACCCACTCTGAATTGTTGTGTGAAACATCTTTCTCAATCTTTTCAGCATCATGGAAGAATTGGAAAGACAGTTATGTAACTTACCTGAGTCAACTAGGTACCAGTGTTACTAGGATCAAAGGATCACTAAGTAATGTAAGATTTAAGTTCCTTGAGAGCAGGGACTATTTTTGCTTTTCTTTGTATCACCAGTTTTATATGCTTATGTGCCTGACACTCATTTAACAAATGCTTTCATCATTGTTAATATCTTAGGTTTGATGGTATAAGAATCCCAGTAGTTAATTTAGCTCAGCCCCCTAATTCTGCAAAGGAAGAAATTGATTCCCAGAGAAGTTAATTGGTGATCAGACTGGTAAATTGTGATGGCAGAGAGCAACTGTTTGGGCCCAAATCCTCCAGTTCCAAATCTAGTGTTCTTTACACTATACTATAGTGTTATATACACTATATTCTTTATACTATATATATATATATATACACACACACTGTACATACTATATATATACTATATACTATACTTTTCCCCCCTAATGTTATATATTAAAGTTCTTTTTTTCCCCTCTTTTTCTTTTGTTTACTGTTAGGTTATTATGTGAGAGATAATATTTATAGTACGCTTATTTAACAAAAAATTCATGGCCAGTAGATATTTTTTTCAAATTACTGTCCAAAACTAGTTATCTATAAATTGAAGAGTTGAACTACATGACCTTTAAGGTTATAGAGAAGTTGCTTAGAGGAACTAGCTCTAAAATTCAGTGCTTCTTTGTAAGCTTGACAATTATCTTGTCATCATTTTATTTTCAAATGCTCAGTAACTCATTCTAATATTTTCTTCCATTCTGAATGAAAATATGCGGTTTCATCTCTACGATTAAATATGTTCTACTTTATAGTCAGCACTTTGGTGAAGTGGTGGGTATTCCTTCTGTTGAGGCAAATTATAATGGATGATCTGTGTGATGGTCTACGCTGTGGCCAAAAAAAAAATTCCATTACTTTAGGCCAGTATTTTGACTGTGAGCAATTTGGAAATTATCTATAAACTGGTCCTTCGACAACAGATATTGCTATATCCATATAGGGAACCCTTTTTAGCTTTGGAAAACATATCATAACCTATATGAAAATCCAAATAAACTAGAAAGTTTGGGAGGGAATTTTAATTTTCAAGTACATATAGTGACTCAAATTCCATTTCATAAATATTAGCTATTTCCTGTTTTAGTAAGAATGCTTTGAAATTCATATATCAAAGCATCATCCTTAAAAGGGATGGTCCTACTTACTGCTTCAAATAGGTGAATATTTCTTTAATTTCTTTTATACCAATAATTTGCCCAGCAAATGGTTTTTTAAAATTTTTAGTGTAAATATTAGCAAAGCCCATCTTTTTTTTTTTTTTAATTGTTGGAATTAGTAGAGCTCCAAATGATATTTGACAGAATTTGCTTAAAAAGTGGCAAGTCTTATAAAATGTGTGATTGTCATATTGTCATGAATCATATAGCCTTGAGTCTTTTGAGTATCCTACCCGTCATCTGTCTATCTGGGTTATATTAATAAATACAATAGATACCAGTATTTATTTGTTAAGAACGTGTTGGGAAAGCCAGGGAATCTTCTAGGTTATTTGCATATGTGATCAAGTTTTGTTTTTCCTTCTTAATCTTGCCAGTCCTATTATTTTATTTTGATTCTTTTTTGTTTTTCTTTTTTTTCAAGGCAGGAAGAATAGTATTCTTTGATAAGGGTGGAATGTATTATCTGATGATTTTTTTGTGGGGGAATAAGCTTATAAAACTTGAATGAAGGTGATTATTTAAAAAATTGTTAAAACCTATGGAACAAGCTTTTGTGCTGGAAGTGATTTGACAGGTTTGATTTAAATGTATTTTTATTGCTTTATGAAACAATAAAAGCTGCCATTCTCATTTTACGAATCATAATGTGACTGTGGAAAGGGCAGTACTGAGGAATGAGACAACACAGACTGTAGGAACCATCACTGTACACATATCATGGAAAATATTGTAGCCTGATTGCTGCCTGAAACATTTTCAGCTGTATGCCTTACCATGTTTTTCCCTTAAATTTAAAAACTGAAATAACTGAATCATTGTTTCTTTTGTTACCCAAGATGGTAAGTGCAGTTTTCAGGTAGAAGTCATTATAATATAGTATATGTGTGTATACATTTTAATTTAATCATATATTCTATGCTACTTTAGATCTTAATACACACAAATAGGAAATTTTATTCTCAATTAGATTGTGTCATGTTTATAAAAGGGGTTAGTATTTCTAGTTATGGCTTAATTATTATTTTTACTTGCAAAGTGATGCATTTCCCTTATTTTTTCTTAGAAAAGCTCTTTATAGAGCCTTTAATATTTTGAATAAAATTTCATTCTTAATAAAAAATAGGGAAGGGGTTTATTTAGATTTTTAAGCTTTAAGGGAGTCTTTCACAACTGGAGAGGCTTTAAATTTTTATATTTTATATTTCTAATTTGTTAGGTTTTTTTTTTTTTAATTTTATTGGGCTTTCTTAAAGTGTTATTTTTTTTCTATGATAAACTTTTGGCCTCAGAGTCCATGCTGCCTATTGAAAGTTTTTAATCTAAATTTAATAGGACCTTTTTTTCCTCTGTTCTTCAACTTTTTCCTCTGCTTTTCAGTTTTGTTTGATGTTGTTTAGTTTGTCCTTTCTGAACCTTTACTCAACTAGCTTTAAATATCTTGGTTACTTGCAGCTAATACCTTTGCTAAGTGAACATTTAATTAATTATTGCATTAATGCATAATGCATTATTGCATTGCAATGTGAATTGAATAAACTGAAAGTAAAGTAAATTGTGTAGTAAAATAATTTATTACAATAGATGAAAGTTAATAAACTATTACTTTCAGAAATATATATTACTAATGTTACATGCTAATAATAAGAAGCATCTATATAGTGTTTTAAGTGCAGCATTTTACATGTATTTCCTCATTTAAGCCTCAAGAAGTATTGTGAGGAAAAAATTATTATTTATATTTTATAAATGAGGAAATAAAGCTGAGAGATGTTAAATAACTTGCCTGAGGTCACTCAGCTAGTTAGTGTCAGATCTTTCTAAGTCCAGACCCAGCCAGCATGCTAGCCACATGCCCTCCGCCTGCTTAGTTATAGAAGCATTTTAAGCTTGCTTTTAAATTAGGCATCTCTCAAAATTTTTAATATACATGAAAAAACTGAAGATTACATTTTTTCATCTACTTTTACTTTTGCCTTGCCTCTTTGGTATGTTCTGACTGGGAATTCAGTTAGAATTTGTGTAGATTTCTATATTTGATTTAGTCTAGAAGAATTATTAAGGATCTGATAAATATTCTAGGCATTGGATTTTTTTCTCTGGATTTAGTAAGATAACAGAGAAATTTTTTGTTCACTCAAAACTTCCCTTCTTCCAGAATCAAAACTTTCCTTTGAATATTTTTGGACTAGAGGATCACAGTGCTGCCCTAAATAATGATAATGAAGAAGGAACTAGACCCCACAGATTTCAGTTGCTTTGGGGCCTGCTTAGCAATGGCTATGTTATCTGCTCTGTCTGTTGAATCCATGGTTAACCTTTTACTGTGTGATGTTTTAAGAGAGAAGACACCGTTAGCATGATAGAAAGTACGGGGGATCTTTTTACCTTTTGCTGGTATTTCTGGTGGTCATGTGATCATTTCAAATTCGTCAGTAAAATTCCAGGTACTTTTTAAAATATTAGAATACTAAAATTCTTAATGTATTTTAAATATTGATCTATGGGAACCCATAAAATGTGACCTAATTAATTTCTAAACATCAACTTAAGACTCTTCCAAGAAATAGATTTTGATACTGTACTTGTCTTAGGTTAGTATGTGAAAAATTAATGAAAGAATAAAAGGAACATCATTCAGAGTTTTTTCAAAAGGTTGTATAACTGGTTTTTTGTTGTTTGATTTTTTTGGATATGTTTTGATATCTTCAAACTTTCTTCAGAGAGTACTTAAAATGCTTTTGTGAACTACATGTAATTAAGAGTCTGTGCATAAATTATTACTGCATGTAACTAAGCGTCTGTGTACATAAAATTGAGTTCACCAACTCTTAAACTCTTCAATTTTAATACTTTGCCTCACTTAACATTTTCTTATTAAAATGTATATTTTAAAGTTATTTCTAAAAATTAATTAGTGTTTTTTGAATATGTGTTAGTTTATCTCTTAAAAATAGAAATGGCACTTTGCTCATACGATACCTCATTTTCAGATCTTTTAAGCCAGATTAAATGGATATCTTAAGTTTTGCACTGCAATATACTTGTGTTGAAAGAAACAATCCTTATGTTTCTGACTACTTCTAGCTTCTTTCATCGGAAGAAAACTACCACAGTTCTTGTTACAGCCAATCAGATAGTCAATGTGGTTCTCCTCCAAGGGGCTGGTCAGAGGAGTTGGATGAACGTGGGCACACCTTATATACCAGTGACTATACTAATGAAAAGGTACTTCTCTTTTACATAATCACATCTAAGTTGGTGGAATCTGTATAAAATAATACTCTAGTCAGTACTAGAGTGTTAATGTTGTAAAACTTACTGAGAATACTCATGACAGTAATTCTAGATATGTATTGTTAATGGCTGTTAAAATCTAGTATAGTTAACTACAAATTCATGGTTTTAAGCTCACATGCGCTCTCTCGCTTTTGCACTCTCTTGCTCTTGTGCTTTCTCGCATGCGCGCTCTCTCTCGCTATCTCTCTCTTTCTGTATATATATGTATGTGTATATATATGTATTATGTGTGTATATGTATGTATAAATATAGTTTGTGTGTATATATACATATATATGCCAATTATTGTTATTACTATTTTATCAACATAGGTTTAAGATGTGCTAAGATGTGCTGCACTACATTTAAAAATAAAGGCCTCCTTTTTTAGGACTTTTATTGAAGTAATCTATTCTTTGTTTTTTTTCCCCCCTACCTTTCTTTTAGGATCATACTTTTTATGTTATGCTTTGGAACAGTTTTATACATTGCATTGAAGTAATCTATTCTTTGTTTTTTTCCCCCTACCTTTCTTTTAGGATCATACTTTTTATATTATGCTTTGGAACAGTTTTGTACATTGCTATGATACTTTCAGTTCATTTTCTGTTATAGCAAGATAGTTGTCATACTTTTTAATTTGAGGGCATTGATTTTTCATATATACCAATATAATAGATGTGGAACAGAGTATGTATCATGTGCTAACCCATACTTTTCATTCTAGTTTGGATTTGGAAAGAAGTTTGCTCAAGCATCTCAGACATTTAGTAATATATGTGGCTAAATGATTTGGTAGTTAGAGTTGGCAAAGTTTTTATTTAGCAATTAATCTTAAATGACTTAGTGGTGATATTTGCTTTCATTTTTCTTTACCTTCTCTACTGTTGTATTTTTACAATAGTTCTCTTCATTGATACGCATAGGATAAAGCAGCCCATTAAGGAAAAGGCCAAATAGAATTATATTAACTGAATAATTATTCCAAGTTGTTATAATCTAAAATTAAAAAGAACAAAAATCTGCTCTCTCTTTCTGATCATTTGTCTATGTTCATGTTGACATGAAGGTTCTCACATAACTATAGAGTACAGTGTTATAAAGTAGGAAGGAATCTTAATGGTCATTAATCCCACTTCCTACCCTGGGCAGCAGAATGCGTTTCAAGCAGGCCAGTTCTTTAACAAGTAGGCTACTCTTATAAAACTTCCTTCCTAGTGAGCTGAAATTGGTCTCCCTAAAGCTTTCTCATCTCGTAGCATTGTTGTAATAGAAATTATAATATTTGTAGCATTAGGAAAATCCATTCCAAGATGTCATTGTGGTTTTTAAGCTAGGTGGGTGGTATTGGGGAAAAGAAGGGAAAAACTCTACTTAACTTTTGGTATAACTTTTCTTTAATATAGTATGGTGATTTAGTTAAATATTTGCCATCTATGTGTATTATATTCCTTTTATCAGATAGTGGGGAAAAAACAAGGAAAGAAAAGAAGTCAAGATACAGATTACACCCTTCAAACCTAAAGATATTCTTTCTCCTCCTTCCCCTTATTTTTTCTTTTTTATAGTGGTTGAAGCATGTTGATGATCAAGGCAGACAATACTACTACAGTGCAGATGGCTCTCGATCAGAATGGGAATTACCAAAGGTAATTAAAAAAAAAAAGTTTGTAACCAATTTTCCTTTCTAAATTGTTTGAAAAATAAGACTTCCTTTTTTATGTTTCGTTAAGATACTCATTGAGAATGATTTTTCAAGTTAAAAATTGGCTGAAAAATGCAATATATTTAATTTCATTTAAATAGATGCCACCAAATATATATCTTGTTCGCTTTTGTACCTAATATAAACTGTCTTTTAAGGCCACATCTCTATTTCTATTTGTTTAATCATTATTTATTAAGTTCTTTATAAGAATGGGTTTTTTTTTTGATGTCTACTTTTTATTGTCATCATAGTTTTCCTGAGTATCTCTCCACCTACCTTCCCAGAAAAATATCTCATGTAAAAAAAGTTATCTTTTTAAACTGATCAATACATTGAAAAATTCTGAAAACATGTGGAACATGAAACACTTGTAGACTTCCCATCTGCATAAAGAGTCAGGTTGGGGGTATTTTCTCACATTTCTTTCAGTTATGATTGCTGTTTATAATTTTATTACTACTCCACTTTTGATTTTGTGTGGGCTTATTCTTTTCATTTACATTGTTTTGTGTGTGTGTGTGTGTGTGTGTGTGTGTGTGTGTGTGTGTATGTGTGTTTGTTGGCTCTACTCATTTCACTTTGTATCAGTTTATGTAGATTTTTCTGTACTTTTCTGTAATCATCACATATTTCTTACAGCATGATATTTCATTATATTGATGTACCACAATTTGCTTAGCCATTCCCCAATATATAGGCATCTATTTTGTTTTCAATTCTATCACATGAAATTCTGCTATAAATATTTTGATATATAGAAATACTTTCTCCTTATTGATTGATTGCTTTCTTGAGGAATAAACAGTAATGAGACTCTACTTCAAAGTATATGAACATTTTTGTCACTTTATTTGCAAAATCTAAAATTGTTTTGCATAAAATGCTCATGTTGTTTCACAGCTTCACCAGCAATATAATAGCGTGCTTATCATTCTGTGTCCCCTCCAGCATTGTCTTTTGCCAATTTTTGTTTCCTTTGTCAATTTGCATTCATTCAAGGTTGTATTGATTTATATTTATCTTACTATTAGTGATTTGGAAGATTCTTTCATGTGATTGTGAATACTTTGCAATTCTTATTTTTGATAACTTTTGTTCCTATTCTTTGGTCACTGGAAGTATTGGAGAATGGCTCTTAGTTTTATATATTTATTAATGTTTAAAAATATTATTGGATAGCTGTAAAGGGCAGGAACTCTGTATGATTGATTTAATCCTATAACAAGGTGTAAACTCAGTAGAATTGATAAAACAATGATTATCTAGTTTAGTATGGGAGTTCTCTAGTTCAGTATGATTGATTTAATCTTGCAACAAATAATGGTTCCTAGTGATATAATGATTGGTTTATACTCAGTATACTGTGATGTAATTGTAATAGAGCATATAAACTGGGGACAAACTCAGGCAGAGGCAGACTTCAAGATAGAGACCCTTGTAGTGACTTTCCTGCATTTCCTCCATTGAAACCAAGACCCATTCTGGAGGAGGGCCTCCAGAAAGCCAGTTGAGCCCCAGGTGAAGGAGACAGACTATGAAGAAGATGATTAAAACTTTGGACTTTATCCCTGACTCTTCTCATGGTGATTACTCTACTAAAATGAAGGCTGATCTCAAGATCTACAGAAAGCTAACCAGGACCTTACAGGTAGCAAACCCTTATCGGAGAAAAATTATACAAATATTTTTTTCCAAAGCAGCTAGATGGGGCAGTGACTAAAGCACTAGCCCTAGTCAGGAGGATCTGAGTTCAAATCTAGTCTCAGACTTCCTAGCTGTGTGACCCTAGGCAAGTCACTTAACCCCAACTGCCTCAGCCTCTTTCCCCTCATTCAACTATGTTTCTTCTTATCCTGAGTGCGTTAATTTCGTCTGTGCAAAATTTTGTCATGTTATCAGAGTTATCTGTTTTATTTTTTGTAGTTGCTCTATTTCTTAGTTGAGAGTACATCTCCTACTCATAGCTATGTGAGGTATATAATTAGTTTCTCTTTAACATTTTCGTACCATGGTCTTTAATAATAAGGTAACACACCCATTTTGACTATATTGTATAATGTGGTATAAGATGTTATCTGGGTCTAATTTTTCCCAGACTGATTACTAATTTTCCCAGAAGTTTTGATCAAATACAGAATTTTTTTTTCTGAATTATTTCTGTTTTCCATTTTATGAAACATTCTTGATTCTGTTGTTTCTATTCTCCTTTGTCTGGTTCATTCCACAGATCATTATTATTACTACTACTACTACTACTACTACCACTACCAATTACACGTTTTTGATGCCTGTTACTTTAAAATATAGTTTAATATTTGGAAATGCTGTTCCTCATTTATCCTTTTTATCATTTCTCTTTATTTTAGATCTTATTTTTCCAAATGAATTTTATTATTTCATCAAATTCTATAAAGTATCTCCTTAGTAATTTTATTTGTGTAACACTAAAGGTGTTAAATCAAAGACAGTGAATCAATCAATTCTTGTCCTTAAAGAGCTTATAGTCTGCTGAGAGAATAATACATTCATAGATAAAAATAGAAAATATATTTGTATACAAATAAATTTTGTAGGAGGTGTTGGCGGGGGAGGAGCAGGGGCCTTGGCATGAAGTGGGAAAATGGAATGTCATGAATGGAAAATAGCAAACAGGCCAGTTTGGCTACAAAATAGTGTCTTGAGAGAAGTACTGTGGAATCATTATGGAAATAATTTAGAGCCAGATTGGAAAGTGCTTTAAATACTAAACAGAGAGGTTTGTTTGGCTTTTATCTTAGATGAATTTGGGAGCCACTTACTGAAGCTTTTTAAGTAGAGGAGTTAAATATTCAGATCTATGCTTTTGGAATATCAATTTGATAGTGGAATTGAGAATGAAGAGAAAGAAGAGATTGGAAGCAGGAAGAGCAGTGATAGCAGGGTTAGTACAGTAGTTTTTGGTAATGTGATGGGAGTGTGGGCTTGGGTGATAGCTACATGAATTTAGAGAAGAGAGCATCATTGTAGAAGTGGGAGGTCTGTAAGTGTTGTACATTGCACGTTTTCCCACGCTTTTTTTGGATGTATCATAAGTTAAGCTGATAATTTTTTCCTCCTCTTTTTCTTTCCTATTTTATCTTTAAAAAACACTGTTATGTGAGATTACTTTTGGGAACGGGGAAATCATGGTGATATAAAAAATCAGTAAAAATGAATGAGGAGGATACTGTAGGGAAAAAGAATTGTCAGGAGATGTTTAATTTTAGAATCAAAACTGGTTTTGTTACAATTGGAATATTTCTTTACTTTGTCTTTTAAATTACACTTACACCTTTAGAGACTCTGGTTTGGGGGTTTGGGTTTTCTTGTTTGTTTTTAGTTGACTGTGATGGGGTTGAATTGAGAGATGCCAATGACAAAAAATTTTTTAAAAAACATTTTACTATAAAAAGTGTTTAGGGCAAGTAAATGGTATAGTGGAAAGAAGGCTAGTCCTAGATTCAGAAAGACCCAAGTTCAAATCCAGCCTTAAATATTTACTAGCTGGGTGACCCTGGGCAAGTCTTTGCCTGCCATAATTTTCTCATCTTTAAATTGAGGATAATAATTGCACTTACCTCCTAAGGCATTGTGAGAATCAAATGATAAAAATATTTGTACAGTGCTAGTGAATCTTAAAATACTCTATAAATGTTGGATATTATCATTGCATGTAAAAGTATCATAATTTTCATTTAGCATCATTTTATGAGAAAATTTAAATATAGTTAAATTATGGTTAGTTAGATTAGTTCTTTAGCTATGTATAGTTTTCTTTTGATGTAGAGAATATGTACTTAAAGTAAAACCTTTTGCATAGAACTCAGTGCTGCTAATCTCTGTTCATTGTCTAAATATCTAGAGCCTTTTTAATATTTATAGCACTAATAATTCTATTAAAATAAGGGGGAAACTTTATCCTGGAAATTAAGTAAGCCTATTAAGCTTAGAATTTGTTGTCATTGCTAAATAACTTTTTTAACAAATGATAAAACACATGCTATCTTCCATATTATGCCTATGTAGAAACATTTCCTTTTCTGTGGCCTTGTTTAGTGAATAATAGTATTGTCCCTTCCCAAGGGAAGACATTGTGAGTTCTTTTTCAGTTTTTGCTGCTAAGCAGCTTCAGGATAGAGAAGCCCAACTCATCTACTTTATTTGGTGTTGGCTGGGCTGTGTGCCCAGTTTGGTGAATGGAAGGTTGGAGCTCGAAGTCAGGCATTGGTCTTTCATGCTTTCATGGCAGTGTCAAGCACTACCATTACCCATTAGACGAACTCCTGTTTGCTACTTCAAAGAAACAAGCCATCATGTGTTGGGCTTGAAGAGAAAAAGAAAAAAAGAACACAAGGCTATTGATTATGTCTTTGTATGTATGTTTTGCAAAACTAAGCTAAAAAAATAAGTGCCTGTTCTAGGATTTTAGATCTGGATGGGTCCTTAGAGATCAGCTCATCCAGCCCCATCTTTTCAAAAATGAAGAAACTGAGACTCAGATGATTTTAGATGAACTAATTTACCCTAATGTATGATTGTCTAATAAAATACTCTTTGTGGAACACCACATATGTATTGTCATCTGGTTTTCATTATGTCAAAGTATTATTTGTGTTTGTATTATTTATAATATATATTTTGTTTTCTTTAGTATAATGCTTCACAGCAGCAAAGAGAAATAATTAAAAGTAGGAGCTTGGACAGGAAGCTGCAGGATCCAATAGTATTAACGAAGTGGAGGCACAGCACGATTGTGTTAGACACCAATGACAAGGTAGGAATAATTGAAGGAACTGTTGAGAATTTTGGCAAGTTCTTTATGCATGGTATTACAGATGAATTGTAGCTGTCGTGTAGTGTCTCTTTCATGAAAATCAGTTACTTTGTAATATACAGTATTACAAATGTTTTAATGAAGTTTTAAGCTATCAAAGATTTAAAATCCACTAAGCTTTTTGGTATACCCTATTCTCCCTATAGACTTTTAATTTTCATCTCTATGATTATTCATGAATAGATTCTCATATTTTAGTTGATTACTACACTATTTTATTGTATTTTATTTAAAGCATTTATAATTTGCTTTGAGGTTAGCTTATTAAATTTTTGCTGACATTCACTCTTGTCTAGCTTTTAAAAAATAACAACCATTTTTTTAGTCTTCAAGTCCACAATGAATCTTTTATAACAATATTTTTGATTATATATTTGATTATTTCCACCCCAGAAAAAGTTTAGATTGCCAGGGGAAAAATCCTCCAAATCTAAAGTGATGGGAAAAGCAACTTTGCTAGGACTAGTTCTTTCATCATTTGGAGGTAGCATATTTTCACTCTCTGGCATTGGATGGGCAGTGTGTAAGAGTCATTGAACCAGAGATTAAGATAGAAAAGTTGGAAAAGTTTCTCCCTTACGCTGAGCCAATTTTTTAATTAACTGGAAGGATTATTATGAATTTTAAAATATGTAAACATGAATATTAGAATATTTCAAAATCCAATGTCATTTTGAATGGCTTAATGTTTTACATTTATTCCCACCTATTAGTCTCCATCATTTGAATTGGTAATGAGGAATTGGCTATTTAGTAGTTTTCCAGGTGATCAGAAAAATTCAAATTTCTGGTATTCATTTTTTATATCTTCTGTATGTACTTACATTTGTATATGTCTCATTAGAATGTAAACTCCTTGAGGGCAAGGACCATTTCTTTTTAGGTTTACCATGATTCTAAGCACTTGGTTGATTAAAGTTTGTTAGGGTATACTACCTGCTCAGTGACATAATTTATTTATAAGATAGTGAAGTAGTGAAAAATAATGAAGAAGCTTTGTCTTTACTTGATTAGGATAATATCCCATTGAATTGAGAGAGTACATCTCAAAATTATAAAATTCTGGGATTTTTGATATTGTGGATTTATTTTCATGCCAGATTAGTGTAATTTGGATTTGTGAAGTCATTGATAATTTCAGTCTCTGGGATTTTTGATATTGTGGATTTATTTTCATGCCAGATTAGGGTAATTTGGATTTGTGAAGTCATTGATAATTTCAGTCTCTAGGGTATCTTTTTATCAGATAATTCCACTTAATTTTGAGGAACCAGTTAGACTTTTTAACATTCTGTGCAAGAGGCTTTTGACACCTGAATAGAAAGACAAAATTATCTTTTTAATCTAATAATGCAGATTCCGTAGTTGAGTTTCTATTTAATTAGAAAAAAGTATACCTTTTTATATGACCTTAAAGAGTCCTTAAAACAAAAAAAGTGTTTCTTAAATTTTTTTTTTTAATAGCCTTTTATTTACAGGATATATACATGGGTAACTTTACAGCATTAACAATTGCCAAACCTCTTGTTCCAATTTTTCACCTCTTACCCCCCCACCCCTCCCTAGATAGCAGGATGACCAGTAGATGTTAAATATATTAAAATATAAATTAGATACACAATAAGTATACATGACCAAAACGTTATTTTGCTGTACAAAATTTCTTAAATTTTTTGATCTTTTTTTTTTTGTCTTAGTTCATTTCTGTTTGAATCAGCCAGCTGCTAAGAGCAATTGTAAATATTTCTTTTTTGCATTTTGTTTTTGTCTGTTTTCATACAAAAATGGGAGGAAAATGTATCGAATATAGGAATGTAGAAAATATGACAAATTGTCTTTCAGAATTATACTAAATTCAGAGCTTATTTATTGAAGATACTGGGGGGTTTTCCCCTCTCTTTGTAAAAGAGTGCTTTATGTAAGGTTGTTCAATATTTTGCTTAATTATCATTTGCTTAATTTATCATTGCATGTGTTACTTAGCAGATAGGTATCCACCAACTTTAATGCTTTAAGTACAAGGGTTCAGAGAATTGTGTACAAAAACAGAAATAGTTTTAAAATAGTGTGACTAATGAATTTTTACTAAAATTGAGTTAATATTAGAGACTTGTATTAACTATAAGAAAAGCAAATATTAGTTTATTTTCTTATCTGGTTGATTACCAGATGATATTAACATTTTTTTTTACTCAAAATTAATCAGATCTATAAGAGCTTTTATTTTCAGCTTTCCTCTTTATATTTTAAATTATTGTCTGTATGTTACTTTTCAGAAATATAATTTTTTTCAAACTTTTGGGTCCTGGTTTTTGGTTTGTAGGTCTTTAATACTCTTTAAATCTCTTTCTTATCTGACCTCCCCTTCCATTTTTTTCAATTTTAGCCAGCCAGAAATCTTAAGGGAAATGATCTAAATCTATCAAATGGTGTTAACGCTATTTAACTTCATAACCTGGGCCCAACTTAACTTTCCTCTATCAATGGACTTCTGTCCCCTACTTGAGTTCTGTGATTCAGTCTTTACCCAGGACTTCCTTCTTACTTTGCATTAGAAATAACTACCTCTCACACTATTGCTTTCCTTGTAAAATGCTATTTATCCACTCTTGTCTTTTCTGCATACAACCATCTATGATTCTCCCTCTTCCTCCAACTGCTAGTGCCTTCTTTGCAAAACTGTGATGTTAGTTTATTAACTTTATGCTGTATAACTTTTATATGTTCAATTATCTCCACCATTACAATGTAAGCATATTGAGAGCCAGGATTATTTCATTCTTTGTACTTTGTATTGCATCTAGCACATTGCCTAGACATAGTGTTAATAAGTACTTATTGATTACCATTGAATTCCATTTCATTCAAACATTCCTCTTCTCCCTCCCTGGTAGAAATGAAGATCATCTTTAGAGATCCCTTTCTGCAAAACTTTGCCACACCATAGTTATGTTTATATAATCCTACAGACTTCAGAGCTCTGGACGTTTTCCATACAACTGAGCATATTTACTTGTTGATGTAATATTTTGCTTAAAGATGTACTTCAAGATTCCAGTTTAATAGACCACATTGCTTCCAGTTATTCAAAGAACAGTACTGATGATTTTGTTATATAATTAGAAGATTTTAGGATTATACACTTCTAGCTAGAGGTGGTTATCAAATCTTTTCTCTACCCTCCACAGCCCCCCAAAAGATTTTCTTGACTTCAGTCAGGCACTTTATCTCTTATACAGTGCCAGAAGCTTTAATGGTTATTCACTTTATCAACATAGGAAAATACAAGAATAATTAAGTGATATAGATGTATAAATGAATGTTAAAATAATCGCAGTGAATCCTATGAAAATATTTAAACTTTTTTGTTGCAAAAATTTCTTTTGATCTGTATTTTCCCAAACTTATGCAAAACTACTGTTCTAACTTTAGTATTAAGGTAGTGGAAGGAGGCAGAGAAGAATGTCAATAGAATACAATCTAGAATTCAGAGAAGTGTTTGACAAACCCATTTCATCTCGTGTGAAAGACTTCCTGAAGATCTATAGTTTAAATGATTAGAATGACTTCAAAGACAATCTTCTCTTTAGATATTATTTGATATTATTGTTCTGTAACATAATTCTTTCTTAGATTAGATTTTTTTTGTATGATTATTATTGTTCTGTTTAACAATATTTGAAAATTAGTATTTTAATTGCTATCTTTAATGATTATTACATTGTTTAAATTCTAAGTATTTGTATAGTTCTGAGAATTTAGGTTAGTTAGATTATAATTACATATTAAATTTAGCTAGACACAATGACCCAAATCTTAAATTCTAGCTATATTTGAATAGTTCTGGGTATTACAGATCTAGTCAGATTAATGTATTATGAATTATTTAATCTAGAGCATCAACTTGAATTCTAGGATCTTACTAATTCTTAGCTATTTTAAATATGTTTGTGATAGATCCTTTGATGTAGATGTAAGGCTGAATTGATAGTATCAGAGATCTAAAGTTCTGGTAATTCTAAGTCTTCTGTAACTCTATCATGATTTTATCACTAGAAGTCTCAGTTATTTCATGTAGAATCTTAGTTAAGTCTTTACTGTTCTCAACGAATTTGTGAAAGGCTTTTAGATTAGACTAAGAATTTTAAAGAGGATCCTGAAAGGCTTCTAACTTTCTATCTTTCTATACCCTTCAGTTCATGTTTATAGATGCAACGAAATAAAAGTCTCAGTAGAAAACTTTTTAAAATGCTGTAGCTTAATACATTTATTTTATGAATACTTCCAAAAGCTCTTTAGAAAATATTTCTTAATTCATAGACCAAGAAGTTATTCAAGATAGTAGTAGGAAGAATTAAGATCTTAACTAATACATTTTTTATCCCTTCAGTTTGTTTACTAGTGGAAGAAATAAAATTATACAGCAGAATAACTTTTTGCGTTGCTTATTTTTATTTTGTAGGAATCTCCACCTTCCACAAAGCCCTGCTTTCCAGAAAATGAATCTTCTCCCTCTTCACCAAAGCACCAAGCCACAGTTAGTATCCAGATAGCTATGAGAAGTACATTGTTAATTGATTTTAATCATAAAATAGCAAATTATTTTATTTATAAAGTATAATGCCTAGAGTGTATTTGGACCTTATGTCATGAATTCCACTGATGTGTTTAAGAACACTTCCATTAATTCTAATTATATTAATCAGGAAATTCCTTTTAAAAATTCTTATGTTTGTACAGAATATGGAAGGTATATAATTTAACTTACTATTTAACTTTTTTTTGCTATACCACATTCTTGTGGTATTTCTTCATAAATATAAAAAGTTGTAGAGAATATTCTTAAAAGTAAAATTACTCTTTTTGTCCTGTTAGTTCTGTAGAAGCGAGAAGCTTTTCCTCTCTATCAGGTATGCACAAATGCTTATATTGGGGCCAATAAATAAGTAATGTGACTAAGTGATATTGCAGGATCCATGGTGTCCCAAACTCAAACTTAACTGACTTAAACTTTCAATTCAGTTTTAAACTATTAGAGCTTAAAACTGCATGGAGCCATTTGAGACATTCAATATAAAGTTCAATTGTTTTAGATTAAAGTGAATGTGGCATTTACCAAGATGCTAGTCCAACCAGAATATTTATATGTTTTGGACATGACGCTGTTATAATAAACAGTTGGAGTATAGCTAAACTTTTGTGTTGAAAAGACAATTCCACAAAATGTTTTTATTAAAATAATTTATTAAAATAATTAAAATATAAAATAATACATAGATGCATATGTAGTGTGAAATTAAAATGCTTTGATCAATATCAACTGAAGGAATCTAGGAAGGCTTTGTGGAGGAGATGTCATTTCATGAGCTGAACTTTAAAGGAATAATAGTAATTAAGCAAGAGAATCATAGAATGATAGGCCTGGAAATGACTGTAAAAAAAACTTTCATCTATCCTCTCATCATGAGGCTCTTATTTCAGCAACTCATATTGATGGTAATGAGTGTTCATACAAAAGTGTAGTGGCCCATAGGAATCATGAGGAAAGATTGAAGAGATGTTGCAGAAATAGTACAGATAAGATTTGATAACCAATTAAATATAATATGGAAGGGAGAGGAAAGTTTCAAAATTTTCCAATAGTGGAAACTGAATAGATGGTGTAGTGATAGTGCCACAGATGTGAGTAGATGGAAGAGTAGGTCTGTGGAGAAGGATCAGCTTGCCCTGGATATGCCGAGTCTGCTGTGACTAGGGGCAGTGTCTTGTGGGCACTAAGGTGGGAACGTGGGCATTTGAGAGGCATCTGCATAGAGCCAAAAGTCGAAGAAGCTGGTGTCAATAAGATTGCCAAGTTATAGAGTGTAGAGAGAAGAGACTGAAGTGGGGCCAACAACAGAAATAACTGTCTGAAAGAAAGTGGTGGGATTATCTAGGTGCTGAAGTGAAGGTAGAGAATATGGTAAGCAGCACTGTGCACTGTTCAGCACTCTGGAGAGGTCAGAGTGACTGAGGACTCAAGCAGCAGAAAGCTCTGGCAATTCTTTGGTAACTTATTCAGAAAGGGCATTTCAACATGCATGCTGTTCAGAGTGTGTCAGTGTTGGAAGAGGGGCTGATTAGTGGATCCTCATTAAGCATATCACCTCTCAAGGGGGGTTTATGACTGTAGAATAAAGGCATTGAATTAGGGATGATCCCTAAGCTTTCTTCCAGCTCTATGATCATTGACCTTCAGAGGCCATCTTGTTCAATCCTTACCTGAACAGAAGTTGTCTTCTGTGTATGTATGACATTGCTAAGACAAATAGATGTCCAACTTTGCTGAAAACCTTCAGTGCAGAAGCTCCTTTCACTTTTTAATATTACTAAGCATTAGGGAGTTTTTCCTTACAAGCCCGAATCTGCTTTTTTGATCTCTACTACTTTTGATCTCTTCTACTTTCTGATCTCAGTTCTCTTCCTCTCAACCAAGCAGAATAAGTCAAATGTCTGTTTCACATGACAACTTTTCAAATACTTAACAAAGTCTTATTTTAGTAAGTACTTATTTACCACTGTGCACTAAGAAGCATCTTTAAACACTAGAACATGTTAACTTTATTTGAACAAATGAAAAAAGCATTTATTATGCACTTAACGTGTGTAGAGCACTTAGCTGAATGATAACAATTAAGATGGAAAAGGTCAGGGACTAATCATCTCTTACTGAACTAATGCAGTAACCTTCTAGTTAGTATCCCTGCCTTAGTTTTCTCACTTACTTCAGTCCATTCTCCACATAGCTGTCAAAATAGTTTTTTCCAAAGCTCAGTTGTAACCGTCTCATCTTACTCTATATATTCAAGTGGTTGGTTCCCTAATTGCTTCTATTTGGCATTCACAAAATCTTCACAAACTGGTTCATCCTATCTTTGGAGCCTCATTACACTTAACTCCTTGTACCTCAGCCTGGTCAAATACATCTTATTCCTCACACATGGAATGCTGTCTTTCTGCCTTTTTATGGCACCTCTACACACCACCCTTGGTATCTACTCCCTATTGTCTGTCTCTCTCTCAGAATTTCCTTAATACCTTCAATACTCTGCCTAAGCACCCACCTTCTACCTCAAGACTTTCTGGACTTTTTCCTCTTCTCTCCTTTTCCAGCTACAATAATTGTGCTTCTGGATGCTACCTTCTATTTATTTTGTTTATGTTTGTATGTCCTGCCAAGACTTGAAAGAAGCTAGGAAGTGGAAGTGAGGAAGATAGTCATTCCAGGTACGGAGAACAGCCAGCCCAATGGCACAGAATGGTGTCACAGGCAAGAAACAGGAAGAAAAAAGCTATTGTTGCGATATCTTTGGATATTGCTGTTGTTCCTGGAGGAAAGTAAAATGTGAGAAGACTAAAATGGCACAATATGGCCGGCTTGTAGTGGGCTAAACAGAAAGATTTCTGTGTGACCCTGAAGGTCATAGGAAACCTCTGAAATATGAGGAGGGGGCTGGCCGGCCTGAGCTGTAGGAATGCCCCTTGGTAGCTGAGGGCAGGATGGATCAGAGAGCCAAGTCGAGGAGACCAGCTAGAGAGTGGTGAGCAGGTCCAGGCATGAGCAGCAATGGGTGGGGGTGGGGGGTGGGGGTGGGAATGACAAGACAGATTGGCTCTGAGGCCCTTCAGAACCAGAAAGGGAAGGGTTGCCTTCAAAAGGAATAAGGAAGTTGGAAATACAGGAGATTGAGGGAAAAAAACCATGAGTTATATTTTAGATCCACTGACATGGGTTCTAATTGTTCAGGAGGCAGTTGGTAATGTGAGTGTGCAGCTTAGTAGAAAGATGAGGCCTGTCAAGAGAGATGTAGGGATCATTCACAGCCATACCATGAATCTAGGGGAGCTGGTGAGGTCATGACCACCTGATACCTGGATGGTAGGCCTGGCTGCTGCTAGGTCCATCAGGCTCAGGGCTCTCCCCTCCATTCATCTGCTGCAGTGATACTCCTAAAGCACCTCTCTGACCATGTTTACTCTTACTCAAACTCCCAAATGGCCTCCTGTTTCCTTTGGGAGCAAATTCAAAACCCACATCCTTTGTAACCTTGTCCCTGCCTACCTTTGCAGTCTTCTTAGACCTCACACTCTCTCTGATCCAGTGGCCTTACTTCCTGGCTCTTGGACAAACAGACTTGAACTTTCAGCTGCTGGCATTTTATTTGTGTTCCCAGTGTCTAAAATGCTCTCCTTTCTCATTTCCACCTTCTGGCTTCCTTTGAGTCCCAACTAAAATCCCTTCTTTTTAAGAAAGGTTTAAAACTCATTTGTACATATTTGTTTGCTCGTCTGCCCCATTAGATTGTGAATTCTTAAGAGGTCAGAGACGGTCTTTGGCCTTTTTTTGTATCCCCATAATTAACACAGTGGGTAGACATTTAAGAAATGTTCATTCATTGACTGGGAACTAGTGGGACATCCTGTGGTCATGTGATTTAATATGACATCTTCATATAGAAAGTTTGATTGTGGCTTTTTGGAATTTGTATTGATTGTCTGAATTCTGATTATATTTCACAAGGTTAAAGGGAAGAGCTGTAGCTTAAATCATGCAAACCAGAGATGAAGTACTGCTTTTAAACCATCCCTGTGAAATACAAGTAGAAAGTTTGAATTTGGAGTAGAGAATGAGAATTTGGATTTGGACTCTCCTCCTTCCTATCTGTCTGACCAGAGGGAGATCACCTGACCCTTTTGAGTTTAGCTTTGTCATCTAAAAAACGAGTGAATGGGCTAAGGGTTCTCCCACTTTTAAAACTATGATCTTTTGAACTCTTTGTTTAGAAGGATTTATTTAATAAGTGTTTTGTAGTTTTTATTTGAAACTTTCTTATTTTAAAATTTTAATTAAAAATGTCACCGAATCATTAAATTGAAAGGAAAATTATCTATAATTGTCCTACATAATTGAGCTTTTCATACTGTACTTAATCCTGCCTCTGACACACTCAGACTATTATCTTGACCAAGTTGCTTAACCTCTCAGAGCCTCAGATAATCCCTTTTAAACTGAAGAAAAGTTGATGATCTCTTTTGGTAAAAACAGCTCCCCACACCAATGAAATCACAGATCTGGGTCTCTTCACCCCACAAAACTCCAAAATCTAGCAAACTTTCTTATACTACATGCTCATTTTAAAAGATTTTATTGTTTTCATTGCTGGTTAGCTGGAACAAAGAAATGGATGTCTGTAATCAATCTTTATTCTGTTCTCTAGGGCCAAGAAAAATATGGCTTATTAAATGTAACAAAAATTACAGAAAATGGGAAAAAAGTTAGGTGAGTACAATCAATCTTTGATATTATGGTTTTGATATAAAATTTAAATGTTCCTTTAAGCATACATTTTGTTATATAAACTTTTTTTCTGATTTTATTCTGATTTTATTTCTGATTTTATTCTGATGTAAAATTAATGAGAAAATTGCCTTTTGTTTTTCTCATTGTGGATTTCAGAGCTCAAGATGAAGTTCTGTGTAATGACATAACTTTAGGTAGATAGTTGTAATTGTTGCAATTATAGAGGATACTGAGGCAGCACCCATTGAAAATCCCTTACATAATAGTTAATAGAGCCAAGATTCTCCCAAAAATATCAGAAAGAATTAGATTTTATAGTAATAAAGCTATTTTGAAAATGTTTTTAAGCTGGAATATTTTCTTAAATTAGAAGGACTGATTCACTTAGGAATCTTAACAAGTTTTTTTTGTTCTCCCATTGAGCTTTGCACACCAGAATTATTATTATTATTATTATTTTTTTTTTATTTAATAGCCTTTTATTTACAGGTTATATGCATGGGTAACTTTACAGCATTAACAATTGCCAAACCTCTTGTTCCAATTTTTCACCTCTTACCCCCACCCCTCCCTAGATGGCAGGATGACCAGTAGATGTTAAATACATTAAAATATAAATTAGATACACAATAAGTATACATGACCAAAACGTTATTTTGCTGTACAAAAAGAATCAGACTCTGAAATATTGTACAATTAGCTTGTGAAGGAAATCAAAAATGCAGGTGGGCAAAAATATAGGGATTGGAAATTCAATGTGATGGTTTTTAGTCATCACCCAGAGTTCTTTCTCTAGGCGTAGCTGGTTCAGTTCATTATTGCTCCATTGGAAATGAGAGAAAAAAAAAGCAAGCAAAACAACAACAAAGGTGAAAATACTATGTTGTGATTCACATTCAATCCCCATAATCCTATTAGAATTTGCCTGAATTACCTCATTGTTGAAAAATATGATGCCATGTTCATCACAGTTGATCATCATATGATCTTGTTGCTGAGCACAATGTTCTCTTGGTCTTGCTCATTTCACTCAGCATCAGTTCATGTAAGCCTCTCCAAGCCTTTCTGAAATCATCGTGCTGATCTTTTCTTATGGAAAAATAATATTTCCTAACATTTATATACATAATTTACTCGGCCATTCCCCACCTAATGGGCATCCATTCAATTTCCAGTTCCTTGCCACTACAAAAAATAGCCCTTGTTTTCTTAAAAAATGTTTCCCTAATTATAATTGTAGGATATTCTAGGATAGACATTCTTATCACAAGAAATATGAAAATATTTGGAAAAATTTAGAAATTTATATATCTGATACATAGAATGCCAAGGAAAATTCCCTGAATTTTCATTTTCTTGACTCATATGGTTAATAAAATATTTTACAATTTTAAGTTTAACCATACTCCTCAATCTTTTATGAGAGTACTTCCTAAAGCATTTAAAGATAAAAATTGCTTTTAAGTTTATTGAGCTACAACTCATTTTGTGAATTTTTTCAAGAAAATAATAGCTAACTAGATCCTTAAAAATATGTGGTATTTTTGTTCATATGAGCTCTTGCCTATTAAAACTGTCAGAATTTATGATTTTAATTATACTTGGTTTTGAATTTTGTAAACAATATATTGTTTACAATATATATCTCATTATGTATCTTGGATATCAGGATACCTTTTTCATAACCATTTAGAGGTAATATAACCTTGTTATGTGTCTGACTATTAATATTACTTGTTTGGATAGTTATCTTTTTTTTTGGCTGAGGTAATTGGGATTAAGTGACTTGCCCACGGTCACACAGCTAGAAAGTGTTGAGATCAGATTTGAAGTCAGGTCCTTCTGACTTCACAGGTGGTGCTTTGTTCACTGCGTCACCTAGCTGTCCCTGGATAGTATCTTTGATCCCAAAATTTGTACTGTTGTCTGGAGGATGGGAACAGATGACCTTTAAGTATTCCCTCTTATCTTTACTCCCCTGATTTCATAGTCTTGTAAAGATCTTGGATTTTCTCCCATACCATCCACACATTCTAAAGCTGTGGCACCAACCACATTGTTTCATACTTAGTGTTCTAGAAATAAATGAGAAACACCTTAGACACAGAACACAAGATCTCATTTCTCAAGCTGAAAGGAAGCCGTCAAGCCCTGCTCAGATCTGAGCTCTCTTGAGCCTCATTTTCCTCATCTATCAAATGAGGGAATTAGACTATGGTGCCCTGTAAGTTCTCTTCTGATTCAAGGTTGGTTACCCTCTTTGATCCCTCATTTTATAGATGAAGAAAAGAGCCTGGGAAGACTTAAGTGGTTTGCCCAGGGTGCCCGAGGGGAGACTTGAGCTCAGGTCTTGGAACTCCAGAGTCAGTGACTTTATACTACTTTTCCTGGACCATAAGTAAGCTTTTTGTTAGAGCAAACATTAAGTATTGTGAGGGGGGGAAATATATTATTGAACAATGATCTGGGACATTTCACAGTTACTAAATGACCAGCAAGACTCATCTTGTGCTGGAAGACATTTCACAGACTTCTTTTTCTCCTCAGACTAGCACCAACACCACTGCTGCTACCACCACCCCAGAGCATTCTTTATATGTAATTCTTCCAGTTCACCAAAATTTAGAAACCCACAGAACATATTTTTTCCTCAGTAGGATTTCATTTTTCTAGTTACATATAGAAATAGTTTTTGACATTCATTTTTTGATAATAGCTTTTTATTTTTAAAATATATGCAAAGATAGCTTTCAACATTCACTCTTGCAAAACCATGTGTTTACATTTTTCCCCTGTCTTCTCCCCCCCCTTTCTCTTAGACAGCAAGTAGTCCAATACATATAAACATGTGCAATTCTTCTGTATGTATTTCCACATTTATCATGCTGCACAAGAAAAAAAAAAATGTCAAAAAGGAATAAAATGAAAAATAAAGGAAAAAAAAGGAAGCCAACAGTAACAAAAAGGTGAAAATGCTATGCTGTGATCCACATTCAGTCTCCATAGTCCTTTCTCTGGGTGTGGATGGCTCTCTCCATCCAATAAGTCTGTTAGAATTGGTCTGAATCACCTAGTTCATGAAAAGAGTCACATCCATCAGAATTGATTATTGTGTGGGCATTTTGTTGCTGTGTACAATGATCTCCTGGTTCTGCTCATTTTGCTTAACGTCAGTTCATATAAGTCTCTCCAAGCCTCTCTGAAATCATCCTGTTGATTGTTTCTTACAGAACAATAATATTCCAGGGCAACTAGGTGGTGCAGTGGGTAGAGCATCAGCCCTGAAGTCAGGTGGACCTGAGTTCAAATTTGGTCTCAGACACTTAACACTTCTTAGCTGTGTGACCTTGGGCATGTCATTTAACCCCAATTGCCTCAGCCAAAGAAGGAGGAGAGAGGAGGGAAGGGGGAGGAACAATAATATTCCATTACATTCATATACCATAACTTACGCAGTCATTCTCCAACTGATGGGCATCTACTCAGTTTCCAGTTCCTTGCCACTACAAAAAAGGATGCTACAAACATTTTTTGCACATGTGGGTTCTTTTTCCTTTTTTATGATCACTTTGGGATACAGTAGAGAGACAACTAGATCAAAGGGTCTGCACAGTTCGATAGCCCTTTGAGCATAGTTCCAAATTTCTCTCTAGAATGGTTGGAATAGTTCGTCAATGCAATAGCTTAGTGACCCAGTTTCTCACATCCCCTCCAACATTTATCATTTTTTCATGTCATTTTAGCTAATTTGAGAGGTGTGTAGTGGTACCTCAGAGTTTTAATGTGCATTTCTCTGATCAAAATGATTTAGAGCATTTTTTATATGACTAGAAATGGTTTTTGCAAATTGTCTCTTCATACCCTTTGACCATTTATCAATTAGTAATAGCTTGTATTATAAATTTGAGTCAGTTCTGTATGTATTTTAGAAATGAGGCCTCTATCAGAACCCTTGGATGTAAAAAAAAAATTTCCCAGTTTTCTGCTCTCCTAATCTTGGCTGCATTGGTTTTGTTTGTATAAAACCTTTTTGATTTAATATAATCAAAATTGTTCATTTGTACACTTCTTTTATAGATTTATACCCAGATGCATTACAAGTTTTTAAAAATGAGACAAGAAAGCAAAAATGTTGATAACTGAAGATGATTTAAAATATTTTTATCTTAATTTTAATACCATTTTCAAATGCATCATATAAGCAATGTCATTCTTCCCAATTTTATTTTATTTTTGGTGATTTGAAGGCACTTAACATGGATTATCTGATTTTTGAAAGTTGTTCTATGAATCCAAGAAAATTATAAAGGCCTTTATGTACAAAACTCTTAGGTAAAAGTGTGATTAACCAAAATTTCCCCCTAAACACTGGCATATATAAAGACAAAGGAAAACTAAACTTGAAATGGAGGACACAAGGTAAACAACCTTGTTTCTTATTGTTTCTAATTACAAAACCGAAGTAGCTAAGGTGGAGCCCTGAACACAAAAACTCCGATCCCCTTTAGGAGGTCAGCCTCTTTGCTTCAGTTTTCTCATCTACGAAAGGGGGTGCGGAGGTAAAAATAGAATCTGCTTTACAAGAATATGTGGATAAATTGAGATAATATTTGTAAAATGTTTTGCAAACCTTAAAATGCTATCCTTTAAATGCTGGATACTATTATTATTATTAATGCACTTATTGGTTGTGTTTTTTATCAGATTAGCAGATGGCCTGATGCTAGGCAGTATTAGTATATTGAATGATAGGATATACAAACATTTCAATGGGCTAGATCTATTAAAATGAAACTTTAGTAGGGACAAATGTAAAGTTTCATGTATTATAACATCAATTTCCCCAAGTTCAAGATTTGGGGAAATTTATATAGTAAGAATTCATCTGACAGAATTTTAGTCGACTGTAAGTTCAATGAGTTAGAAAAAGGTGGCAGCCTGTTTCTAACTACCACAGAATAGTTAATATGGTGTTAGCAGACATTAGGCCTAGCATCCAGACGAGGCTCTGCCCTGATCAGAGTGCATCCCGGTTTTATTTGAGTACTGAGCCCTACGTTTTTTGAAAGAAAGCTAGACATGATCTATGCTTAGGGAGATCCTTGAGTAGGTTAGAAGATGTTCAGCTGTCTGGACTTCTGCACAGACTCACCATAGAGTAGCAGAACAAGACCCTGGGAAGAGAGATTCCCCAGCCTCTGGAGAGCACTCTTCCACCCTCCAGGCCTGTCCCTCTACCTTTTCACCAGCCTTTTCCCCTGGTGTTCTTCTGTATGGCGTCCCATCTGCCATCTCTGGGCCTTTATGCAAGCACTGCCTCTTCACAGCCTTTTAATTCCCTGTTTTCTTTCCAAATTCAATTTAGACAATACCTCCAAGAGACCGAATTTCTCTTTCTCTCAAGCTTCTATTACTTTCTGTTTATCTTTTATAGACTTAGGTGTGTACGTGTTGTCTCCTAAGCGTGTGAGCTCTCTGAGGGCAGAAGCACGTAGAAAGTGCTCAATGAAGATTTGCTTCTTTATAGATCTGAGGTGTCTGAGATCCACAGATTTGTGGGATAGTGCAGGCCTGCTTGACACGTGTCATGGCAGGTTAATGAGCTAGGATGCCACCGGGCTCGAGTGCTGACATCATCAGGCTAAGAGCCAAGGTTGGAATGGAGAGGAGAGATACAGGGAGTCTTAGATTGAACAATTGGAGGTGCTTGGATGAAGCAACAAAGAATGTGAGCAGGGTGGTGTATTCTCAAAGTAGAAGTTCCTGTGTGACACTGGCAGAGGAATGGTTTCAGCATAGCAATAGAGGGAGCAAGAGCAAAGAGGGAGAGGGATAAAGGGAATTTCTGACTGTGGGCAGCAAGGTGGTACTGTAGTGCAGAAAGTGCCAGACCTGGGCTCAGGAAGATTCATCTTCCTGAGTTGAGTTCTAATGTGGCTTGAGACACTCACTAGCTGTGTGACCCTGAGCAAGTCACTGCACCCTGTTTGCCTCAGTTTCCTCATCTGTAAAATGAGCTGGAGAAGGAAATTACTAAGCCACTTCAATGGTTTTGTCAAGGAAACTCCAGAAGGGGTTATGAAAAGTCGGAGAAGACATCTGACTGAACCTACTGTGTTTATGTATCATAGGGAATAGAGAATCAGGAATTGGAGATGGTTTTTAATTATAGGGTGGAAGGAATGCCCACTAGGAAGAGCCTTGCAAAATGAATCATTATGAGATTCAGGTTCTAATTAATGTTTTAATAATACTAATGGTAATAGTTTGCATTCATAGGACTTTACAGTTTATAAAACTCTACAAATATCTACAAATTTTATATTTACAGCTGCCTTAGGAAGTAGGTACTATACGTTATCCCCATTTTACAGATGAGGAAACTGAAGCAGACTGAATTTGTGACATATAGCTAGGAAGCTAGGAAATCTATGGCTGGATTTTAATTTTTAAATTCATTCTTTTTGATTCTAGGCCCAGCATTCTATTGCTTTACACCTTGCTGTCTCTTTTTAGTGGGAAGGAGCTGGCTGGTTTTTGTTTTCTTCCAGATGTTTTCCCTTATTTGATTGCAGGGTCAAGCCAGTCCCAAACTTTGGTAGCTAAGAGGTTCCTAAAGAAGCCTGCTAGAGAACCTCATGTAGAATTTGCTGTCTGGGCTATTATGTTCTGAAACATTCAGATTAATGAGATCACAGATTCGTTGGAATGTTGTTTTTGTTTACCTTGGCATGATCTCCATTGATTTTCTCATTGATCTTTCAGATGAAATATTTTTCAGTGTCTGCTCTAGCAAGTCTGAAAAAGTAATTTCATTAGCACTATTTTATAAATCCCTGGAGGAGAAATATTTGGGGATTTTCTAAACTCTTAATGTATAGGACTAATTTTTCAACATTCAGATTTCATATATGTCCAACCATAAAATTAGGAAAGCACCCATATAAAGAGTTTGGGGGATAAAAGAAGACAATTGTTTCCAAGAAAGCCTCTGAAATTCTGAAAGCAAAATGGCTAATAAAATAATGGATTAGTTACTTAATATTTTTGAAGGGAGGAGATTTGTTATAAGAACTGTAGTAGAATAATTTAATTGTCAAACCATATTTATTGAGCACCTATTATATCTACAATGTTTTCCTATGAAGAGAAGAGAATTAAAGAAAATTAAAGATATGCTGTTTCTGTAGGCAGTGTAAGGTAAACTTTTTTTAAGAATATGAATAAAAATTCAAGTCAGTTGTGTTTAATATGAATCATTTAAATATGAAGGTTCGGGGTGTGTTCTGTATCCCTTTCGCAGTCTGGTGAAACTTGTGAACCTCTTCTCAGAATAATATTTTAAGTGCATAAAATAAAATATATCGATTACAAAAGAAACCAATTGTGTTAGAGGATTCTTCTCAAAATTTTTAAAGTTCACAATCTTCTGGTTATAAGAACTTTTGTCATAAGTGGTTATTTTTGTAATTACAGAAAGAACTGGTGAAACTTGTGAACCTCTTCTCAGAATAATATTTTAAGTGCATAAAATAAAATATATCGATTACAAAAGAAACCAATTGTGTTAGAGGATTCTTCTCAAAATTTTTAAAGTTCACAATCTTCTGGTTATAAGAACTTTTGTCATAAGTGGTTATTTTTGTAATTACAGAAAGAACTGGTTATCTTCCTGGGCAGTATTACAAGGTTCATCTTTACTTTTTACCAAAACCCAAGGAAGTAGCACAAGTTGGGTAAGTATGTCTTGTATTTGGTAATTTATATCTTTGATTTCAAATTATATGATATTATACATAAATTTCAATAGTAGTTTACAAGTTTTATATATAGAAACAATTTACATGCATATGTGTATTTCTGTATAATGAAAGGAAAGAGGTCTGAATATTTGCTCTACTCTTTAATTAGAAAAATTTGGCTCTTAGCATTGTAGAATAACTCTATTCCTGACTTAGTACCAGGATTCTAACTCTGTAATCAGTTGATAGCTTCACAAACACTCTTAAATTATTCATTCTGAAGTTTAGCTGTTAATGGAAGGAAAAAAGTAAAAGAGGAAAAAAAAAAAGACAAAAATAAAAAACATTATATAGAACAAGATTTGGAACATTATTGCTTTGTTTTCTTAGGTAATTAGATTTTAGCATGGATGTTATACTCTCACAAGATTTCATTTTTTAATATCTGGCAGATTGAACTCCTTCCATTATCTCCTTTGGAGAAACAGTTCTTGGGCAGTAAAGTGTGTTTATCCAAATGAAACATTCATTTTTAATTTTATAAGATCATTTGCTAAAGAAATCCTTTATCACCTAGCCAGATAAGTTACTTTAAACTTAAATATTCCAGCATCATTTAAATTAATTCCATCTTAAATTTATAAATGTGTAAAGTGAAATTGAATTCTGTATAAGTATTTTTCATGATCATACATTTCTTTGAATAGGTTTTTGTTTCTTTTATGCATATTGTAAAGCACCCTCCTATGAATGTACTTGTGGTATTCACTGCCTCCTGGATGTAAAAGCCGAGCACCAAATTCAGTTTTGCGGGTGTCGTGTGTCTGCTGTAGAATTGTGCTTTGTCTTGTCAAGGGCCACGGGGGTTTCCTCTCATGTGTCATCATGCTGTTATGCATTGTTATGACATCATCCCTCTCTTCCCTTTTCCCATCAAGTCATTCTGCCCACGGGGCTCAATCCCGGAGCTCCTGCTCTCGCTGCTTTCTTCTTGGAAAGATTCTGTGAGCCGCCGGCCTGCTGTCACCTCTGTACACTCTGACCCTGTCTCAGCTGTTACTGTATGTGTTCTGTTGCATGCCACTTGCCACACACAACAATGCTCTTTTCTTTGACATGAATTCATGAGAATAAATGCAGCAATGAAATGGAGGCAAAATGATGTCATGGAAAGATTGGGACCAGAAGTCTGGGTGTTCTAGTCCCAGTTCTGCCGGTAACTTGCCATGTGACCATGGGCAAGTCACTTACCTAATGTAAATCTTCTGTCTATTCTACTAGATGAGGAATAGATGATCTCCCGGGTTGCTGCCAGGTACAAATTTGATCTTTCTACCATTCTGTGAAAAAATAGAATGGGGAAGTCCCTGGGACTGACTGGGAAAAATTACAAGGAATTTTGCTAAGCAAATTGAATTTTTCTGGCATTCCATTTCATGTCATTTTATTCATAATTTAGTTGCTGAAATGCTTCTATCTAGATGAGTCAGTTATTTCTAATCATAATCTATCTATTAACAGTTTTGATTCCCAAAAAGTAAATTTTGGGGAAATTTAAAAAATAACTGTGGTGGGTTTTGTCATAGTTAATTAATTCTTTTATCAGTTCTGCTTTGAAATATCTACTCTTTTGATATTAGTGCAAATAGCATAGATGGGGGAGCCTTGTGATTCAAGAAAAGAAATGATGGCCTTGGAACTAGAAGACCTGAGTTTGATTACTGATTGTGCTGCTTACCTGAGGGGCCATAGGGAAAGAGAAGGGAATACACAGTTATTAAGTACCTCCTGTGTGCCAGGTGCTGTGCAAATACGATCTCACTTCACCTCTCTGGGCCTTGATTATCTTATCTTTAAGAGTTGGACTCCCATGACCTCGAGTCTGGATCTATAATTCAGATAATGATTTGTGTGTTAAGCATATAAAGTTAGAATCTTAATCCAATTTGCTTCTGAACAGGGATCCTCTCTACAATATCTGCAAAGGACTCTTAGAGAAGATGCCAAATTTCTATAGCATATGGATACCATGTGGAAGGATGTTGCAAATCATTTTATTTTTGTCATTGTGGAATTATGTTCTAAAAAGGAGAACATCTCTGTATTTCACATCCTAGTTTCCTAGGCTAGCCATGAGATAGACCTGAAGTCCAAGGAGGATGTCTAAGCTTGGTCAGGAACTCTCCAGGGAAGAGTACAGTAACCATAGTAGGGTAAAGGCAGGCCAGCTCGCCTGAGCCTCCTCTCCATCGTTTCTTTTTCTCAGCTTCTGGGTCCTTGTGTTTTGTCTCAGTAGAGACAAAACACAAGGAGAGCTTCTGGAAGGTGTTTCTCTGTTTTGGTGGTATATAAATGAGTTGAAGAGTCTTTTAGGAGCAAAGAACTTGTGATGTTCAAAATCTTAACTAGAGAATGAAAGAGAACAAGAAAATGTTTAGAAGGTTGTTCATTGGGTCACTTATAGCCACATCAATAAAGTCTTGGTATTTTTAAGGTAATGAGAAAGATGATTGTGATGGCAGTCAGTGTAGTAAGATATCATTTATTTTTAAGCCAGTCACAGTGTTCTTTTGAACACATGATATTTATGGAGAAGGTAGTATAGTATCTTTTTTAAAACATTGAATGTTGTATATGAGCTACTTTTATAGTTTGAGAGAACTCTGCACTTAGCAGTTCTATTTGGGTAAAAGAATTCTGTAGTTAAGCCCTAGAACTTGAAGATGTGAATTTTGTGAACAGAACAGTTTGGGGATGGTCATAAACCAGTGCAGATATGTCTTTTTTGCATAAACTTGCTCATGTTTAGAAATTTGTATCAGGATAAAGCATTAGGATCTAGAAATTAGTCATTTAGTTCTTCAGACAATATATCAGATTTTTGATGCTTCTGCTCCAGTTCTTAGTGCAAAAATGTCTGATTGAAGAAAAAAAGATGAATTTATGTGGTTCCATTTCTTAAGACTATTCTTTGAGCTTTATAGCCAATGACTAATATTCCGTTTTAGTTTTATGTCTTTTGGTTGTAGAAACTTTGGGAGAATTGCAGAAGGATACTGACAACTTCTGTATAGATAACACATTGTAAATAAATTATGGTCAGCTTGTGCTAAAGGATGAAGAGAAACTAGCACTGAAAGTATTTGTGTCTGAGCTAATAGTCCTTATTTATGAATGAATCTGTATAATTGCATGCTTTCTAAGATGACATAAAAGAAGCATGGATCTCTAACCCAAGCCAAACACATGAATTAATTTGGATTCAGGGCCTAAATAGTTATATGAAGGTTAATAATTTTATTAGAAATTGTTGTAGCATCAATGCTATAAATTACTTTAAAAACAGTCTTCTTATCATTAATTGGATTGTGATAACATTGACAAGTTTGGATTAGTCTATTGATAATTCAGGAAATTTATTTTTTAGAGGAAAAACAGACTCATTATATTTGAAAATGCCTCGATCTGAATAGACAAGGGAGAATTTTTCAAAAATTTTCTAAATTTTTTGAATATTAGAAGAGGAGAATCTGTAATTTACTTATTCGTTCATTCCTTGTTGACATTTAATTGTATTTTATTTTTTCCAATTACATGTAGATAGTTCTCAAAATTCACTTTTATAAGATTGAGAATCTGTAATTGAAGCTTTTCCAAATGATTTGTTTCAAAGATAAATAATAAATATATTGACTTAATTTTGAAATATTGTTTGTAATTTTAATGTAGGAGAAAGTTTATGTTCCTAATTTTTAACATGTCATTTTTTGTTAATAAGATTTTTAGACTAATACTTTTTACAGCATTCCTAAAACTAATTTGTTCTTGTTTTTCATGTTTGACTTTGACTATCTTATCTAGAGATAGTTATATTACTAACAAGTAAAACCTATAATTAGAAACAGTACTTCTCATTGATTTCCAATCTTCTTTTTAAGATAATTTCTTATGCTTCA
Organism: Sarcophilus harrisii; assembly: GCF_902635505.1. Lineage (NCBI taxonomy): Eukaryota > Metazoa > Chordata > Mammalia > Dasyuromorphia > Dasyuridae > Sarcophilus > Sarcophilus harrisii. Next base: position 223,371,309 of record NC_045430.1, read on the forward strand.
TTGTTTATTTAAAATATTGGGAATTTTAAGTAGTCTGACCAAAAAAAAGGTAAATGAGCTACTGCATCAAAGTTTTGTTTTTCTTTTTCTAAATTGAAGTTTGGGAGTAATCAATCTAAGCCAGAGTTCACTGTGGATCTCAAAGGGGCAACGATTGAGTTGGCTTCAAAGGATAAGTCCAGCAAAAAAAATGTATATGAGGTAAATTATGTTTTCTAAACCTGCCACCCCCCTTTTTTAAGTTTTTGGGAAATGATGCTCTTAATTTTAATATTCTGTATAAATGTTTTTTTTTTTTAAGTAATACTCCAGTTTTTAAAGAATTCATGTTATCAAAATCTTAGACTTGGTTACATAAATTGTTGGTTTGTTCTTTATTAAGGGTCCCTTCTATGGTAGACTTATACCACTACTACCTGTCCCCCTTTTCTTAGTCCTAAACCCTTTTCTTCCCTTCAACATAAACCTAACAGTAACAAAAGGAATGCTTCAGTATAGTTATCCAGGCCTTGATTGTGTTATTTACTGCTGTTCTATAGAGAGAATTGGAGAGAATATTGATCTCCGTCCCATATACCCCAAGAGAAAAGATAATGTGATGTCATTGTCATTGTTTCTTCAAAAAAGGTTAGAATAGCATCCATGAGAAATGTGAGGTTTAACATCTACAAATTTTCCCTTCAAACATTCTTGTGAAGGATATGGAACTAACTTACTAATATGGCATCGATTTTTACTTAGATTCTTACTAAATATAGTATCGCATCTTAAATAGGAATTTTCACTCAATTTTAGTAGCTTTTGTACATGATAATTATTTGATATTTTTATTATGTTCTGTTGTACGGATTTAGGATTTATTAAGACATAACCACAAAAACTTGATTCATTTTCAAAGGAAAAGAATAATTTAAGCTTTTTAAATCCCTATCTTTTACACATTAGTATGTCTTAGACATTATTTCTGTGCAGATTCAGATATAAGATTCTCATTCTTAAAATAAAGACATTCTGACATTATCTGTATCCTAAGATTATATTCCTAAACAAATATCTTGGTATATATGCAAAGGAAAATTGAATCTTCAATTCTCTGTCTTGCATCATTACTCTAAGTATTATAGAATGGTGTTCAGTGTATTGGCAGACATGATTGTGAAAACTATGAAACAACATGGTATGCACAAATTTCTACAAAAAGAAATTTTGTCTAGGTAGAGAATCTTAATCTTTAAAAATAATCTAGTTTCTCTTAACCTTTTAAAACTCCATGGTTCTTCTCTCTTTAGTCTTCTTAAATAACATCAATTAATCAGTAAAAATGAAGATAGTCTTAATTAGTGATTACCTGAAAGCACTAATTGTTTAAAAAAAATACACCTTTTTACATATTTTTAAAATACGTATTTAATCATACCTGTCTTCTCTTTCAAGTTAAAAACTCGGCAAGGAACTGAACTATTAATTCAGTGTGACAATGACACTCTTATGAATGATTGGATTAAAGTTCTTAATTGTACCATCAGTAATCAGGTATGTATTTCATTTATGCAAATCATAACTTCAAAATTGATTTAATCTCTTCTCCAACATCTCTTAGTTACTTTTTACTCTTTAGTTCATATAGATTGGCTGTCTGCAGTAATTGGACAATATGTCTTATATTATGAATATTTTGCTAATGAAAGTAAGAGGACATTTTCCATTTAGTCCAGAGTTCCCAGAGGTCAAAGAATGCATTTTTATTTTCATCAGTATTCTAAATATATTTTTATGATCACCCATAACAAAAGAAGTTGTTGGTTACAGCATTAAAGCAATATGTAGAGGGGATGGTAGAAAAGATGGTGTTGTGCTCTGATCTTGTGTAGGCTCTCACTCCATCAGGGTTAGAGAAGGATGCTTTACTAGCCCATAAAGGGAATGAACTTGAGATCCTCATCCAGCCCAGATATCCACAGAGGGACCCAGGAAGTCCTGTGGAGATCTTGTATTACACAAGCAGCTGCAGCAGATTGAGAACCCTGGAGAAAGGGGAGAGGGCAAAACATGGGCAAGGCAGTTCCATCATTGCTTTCTCTGAGCTCCAGGTTCAGCAAACTTAAGCCATTTCTGAGTCTCATGGCTCCAAAAAAGTGAGTTTGGACTAGTCTAGGTGGATCACGTATGGCACTCTCTGCCCTGGACTCAAGCCTTCATCAAATGTATATCTACTTTTTAAAAAAAGAGAGATTAATAAAATTGGAAGCTCACTGAAAATTGAGAGATTAATGAAATGACAAATAAAACTAGGAGCTTTTTGTTTTTAAACCGAATTATACTAATAAAATATAACCAGTAAAAAAAACACACAAAAACAGAAATCTTATCAAAAATGAAACAGAATGTACAAAAATTGAAGAGGAAGTAAAGGAAATTATCAAATTATTTTTGCACCCTTATACATTAATAGAATTGATAACTTAGGGGAAATAGATAAACATTCACAACAATATTAACAAAAAGAAGAAAACTTTAAGTAACCTAGTATTAGAAGGGGGTAAAAAAATCCAGAACAAGCCATAAATGAATTTCCAAAGAAAAAAAGATGAAGTCACAAGTGAATTCTTTCACTCATTCAAAGAACCATTAAGCCTAATATATGAACTGTTTGTGGTAATAATTTTTTTAAAAATGGCACCTTCCTCTTTTTGTGATTAAAAAATATGGTCTTGATACCTAAAGCAGAGAGAGACAAAGCAGAGAAAGAAAACTAAAGAATACTAAAAAAACTAAAGAATACTATCTCTAATGAATGTAGTTGTAAAAATTTTAAATATTAGTAAATAAGCTACAACACCATATTAGAAAGATTTTATTTACTTATGATCAAATTTGGTTTATACCTGGAATGCACGGTTGGTTTTACATAAGAAGTACTGTAAAAATAATAAGCCATGTTAATAATATAAAATCTACATAAATCATCCACATTCCTATCTTTGACAAATAAAATCTTATAAGAAAAGCCCTGAATATTCAGAATAATTACAGAAACTATAAAATATTTGATATTATGATGTCTTCCAAGTTTCATCCAGGAACCATATGAATATACTTATAAAATGTTCTTCATGGAAATACAGATTTAAATAATTGGGGAAACCAAACTACCAACAATATATAAAAATGCTCAAATTCAATAATTGTTAAAGAAATGTGTATAAAAATGGTTTTGAGATTATGCTTCATATGTATTATACTGGTAAAGATGACAAATGTGGAAAAATATGTTTATTTCGGCTCTTTGGAAAACAGTTTGAATCGATGCCCAGAAAGTTACTCTCTGACGTAACTATACTAATAGTATGCCTCTACTCCAAGGGGAAAGATTTATATGTACAAAAATACTTATAGAAGCTCTTTTTTTCAATAGCCAAAAATCAGAAGGAAGTGTACTACTTTAGGTGTGGTTGAACAGATTGTGGTGTGTTCATGTAATAGAATGACACAGAGAAAGGAGCTCCGAACCTAGAGTTGGGAAGATCTGATGGCATCTGGGGGCAGAACGTAGCTGTGGTTCTCTGGTCTGCTTACTTAATAAGTTTCCTTAGCTGTAAAGTAGGGAGGATAATGGCGCCTCCCTGCAAGATCATATTTGCCTAGTAATTGGCACAAGGTGTGACACGTGCTAAATAATAAAAGTTAGCTTGTTCTTCCTCCTCTTAAAGAGACGGTGAAATGGACAGGTTCGAGGGAGAGTGGAAAGACCTTTATGAATGATGTAGAGTGATGTCAGTAGAAGTAAGAAAGCAATATCTAAAATGGTGATGTAGAGGAAAACATATTTGAAAGGCTTTAGAATTCTGAATATTGCAGGGATAAACCATGAACCCAAAAAGATGAAAATGAAATGTGCCTCCTGACAAAGATGTGTTGAATATCTAAAAAAAGATAAAACTTTTTGACACGAATACTGTGGAAGTTTATTTATATTTAAATTGATATTTGTAATATGTATTTGTATACATACATATTTGTGTACATATGTATATGTATTTAAATTGATATTTGTAATATGTGTGTACTATGTATACTGAGGAATCTTTTCCTTTTTTTTTACTTGTCCAATGATTGGGAGATGCAGAATGAATAGTGGGAAGGACAGATTAAGTAAACAAAAACAAAAACTTATTACTTGAAAAAACCCAAAATAATAAAGAAAAAAATGAAATAATGTGCAAATTAAACATTAAAATATTAGCATATTAAATAACTAAAATCATTAATTCAAGAATGATACAATAGTCTTCCATTAGCAAAAGTTTTTAGTAGCAAAGATGCACGTAAGGTAAATGTGTTAAGTAGCTTATTACTAATGAATAATTGCAGCCATACTCTCAGAATATTATGTGTCAAGGAAAGAAGACATGGGTTTGTCATATAGTGAAAGGAAAGGATAATAGATGGATGTTCCATAAACTCCTATTGTACCCATTCAGACCCATTCTGAAATGTTAAGAGGTGAGGAAGCAGGTCCCCTCCCTTTGAAGGACTAAGGCTGCCCAAGATGAGAAGGTCTGATGGGGTGGTGTCTGTGCTTTTGGAGAAACGCCGCAATGCTGCTAGCTCAAGAGCGGACCTGCAGAGTGGGAAAACCCATGGCCATGTCTTACCTGTGGGATCCTCCTGTCATTCCAGACAGATCATTTGAGCTCTCAGGGTTCTAGGCAGCTCTTGAAGGAAGGAAATACATAGAAGGCCGCTTTTCCTATAATCCTGAAAATTCTTTTTGTGGCTAAGGGACATTAACATGACTTACCCATGGTCACAAGGCTGGGAAGTATCTGAGAAAGCATTTCAGTGTAAGTCTTACTTCCATGATACTCCTGAAGGGAATCATCGGTTCCAAGAGGTAGAGGTGAGGACAAATCTAGTCTGCTTCTGCCATGAACTTGCTTTTTGACCTTGGGCAAGTAAAGTCATATTTTTTAACCTGTGAGCTACCATTTTCTCACATGATAAATAACAGGAATTAACTGAGTAATTTTTAGGTCCCTTTCAACTAACATCATGTGGCATCCTCCCCATTTGTACAGAAATAAATTCATGCAAAACTTATCACTAGACATTGATCCACATCCATTGTGCTGATAGTATACATATGCTTATCCATATGTACAAAAGAATGTTATTTAGAATAGAAAAAATAATGTATAAACATCCGTGCATAGAACCAATCAGTTTTTACTGATGTTTTACAGAAAAGCCAATTGTTCATCTTTTAGAGTTGCTAAATAATTTTTTTTTTTTTTTTTTTTTTTTATTTAATAGCCTTTTATTTACAGGATATATACATGGGTAACTTTACGTTGCTAAATAATTTAGTTATAAATTTAATTAACACATCAATTCTGATGGACATGGCTCTCTTCAACAATGAGGTAAACCAAATCGGTTCCAAATGTTCAATAATGAAGAGAACCACCTACACCTAGTGAAAGAACTATGGGAAATGAGTGTGGACCACAACATAGCATTTCTACTCCTTCTGTTTTAGTCCTCTTGCATTTTTGTTTTCCTTTTCAGGTTATTTTTACCTTATTTCTAAATCCAATTTTTCTTGTGCAACAAGATAACTATAAATATGTATACACATATTGTATTTTAACATTTACTTTAACATATTTAACATGTATTGGACTACCTGTCATTTAGGCGAGGCAGTGGGGAGAAGGAGGGGAAAAGTTGGAACAGAAGGTTTTGCAAGGGTCAATGCTGAAAAAATTACCCAGGCATATATATATATATAAAATCTTGTAAATAAAAAGCTATAATTTAAAAAAAAAAAGAAAAGGCTTAAAAAATAAAAAAAAAATTAATCAACATGTATATGGGAAATTTCTAATCAATAGGCTGTTGAATATGATGAAGCAGTTGAAGAAGAGGTACCAGATTCCCCAGGAGTGGAAAAACATGACAAAGAAAAGGATCATAAGGACACTAAGAAACTACGTTGTAAGCTCATTTATCTTCATTTATGCTTTTGAACCACCACAGAAGTTTCTATCCCTAATTATTAAAAAACAAAAAAAAAAAAAGCCAAAGTTTTAAATCAAATGTATATTGCTCTGTGAGGCAGCTAGGTGGCACCATAGTGCCTAGAGTGCTGGCCCTGGAATTAGGAAAATTAATCCTTCTGAGTTCAAATATGGCCTCAGACATTACTGGAAGTGTGACCCTGAGCAAGTCACTTCACCTGGTTGCCTTAATTCTTCATTTGGTAAAAATGAATTGGATTCTGCCAAGAAAATCCTAAATGGGTTCATTAAGATTTGAACACTGCTGAATGACTGAATTTAATAATGCTATTTTCTTCTCCAATTTTATAAATAATGTGCTGCATATTTTCTTTTCCAGTTATATAAAGCTGTAAAGCAAATTGTCTTGATATATTAGCCTTATTTTTTCCTTAATTTTCCATAAATTTTTTAAAACATGCATCATCTTAGCACTCTTTTGGTTGTTAATGATTGACTTGTCTCCAAATTAAACAGATTTTCATTTTCCTTTTATGCTATGTCTTTACTATAGTATTGTAACTTTGGATCAATCTTCAACTTTTATCAGTCACAGTCAACCTTCATCCAAGGTTTACTAATGTAACTAAAGAACTTAATTGGAGGGTAGATTCATCCACGAGGTAGATGATAGAATGAGATCCAGGACATCATATTACATTGTGATTTTATTCTCTAGAAGAAAGTGTTGAGATGCTTTTATATATTGATACCTTTTAGGTCACCAAACTTTAAACATTTAAGAGTACTTTAGGATAATGTTTGGGAATTGGACATTTATTTCTACTTGGTGATTACAAGGAGCCAGAAAACCAAATATGGGAACTTTCTTTACTGTGACCAGTTACCCCAACCTAGGATCAGTTAGGATGTTCTCTTCCACTATTAGTTTAGAATCCAAAGATCACAGACAGGGTAAAAGTTATTTAAGAAGAGCATTGGCAATAATGACCATGTAATGATGATTTGCTCAGTTCAGATTTAACCTACCTCCTTCAACCTAAGCTGAGGTTTTGGATTTTTTTTTAAACTTTTCAAATTAATTGATTAGAAAATATGGTATAGTATATGTTTCATACACATTCTGCCTTGAATTCTTTACTTACACTATGAATGTCTAGTAATATACACAGGATGACTTGTATTATTTGCAAGTCGTTGCTAAGCTACCAGGATTACTTTTTGTTATGCTCTCAAGTTTCCTAATTATGGGCATACATAGTCATCTTTAAAAAAAAATTTTCCCTTGAAACTTTCATGGAAATTCAAGTATATAAGTAATGTACTTTATGATTAAAAAAATCAGTGATTAATGAAATGATTTTTAAACTTTTCCACATTGTCTTGTTCCCCATGAAGATACTTAGTTTAATTAAAAAACCCAAATTATCCAAGTGAAACAAGACTTCTAATCGGATGAGGATGAGAAAAATAATTTTTGCCCTCCCTATAAACACTGACATAGAAACAAATGAATGCAAATCATGCACAAAATAATGCTCACAAATAATTTACTTTGGGCTAATCCTTGAAATTATTTGACTTTTAAATTTCAAATTAGAGAATGTTGTCTTGTAAGTTCTAGTATCACACTAAATTGTGTTAAGAGTAAGTGAATTGGTGTGATTTGTCAACTAACTATAAGGTTATCATTCATATTGCTAGGTGAATTGTCTAGTTTATTGAGAAAAAAATGTTTTATTAAACATTTTATTAAAAATATTTTATTAAACACTAATGTTTTTTCCCCTTTAAGCAATGAAAGTTTTGAGCATAGATTCTTCAGAACAAAAGAAAACGAAAAAAAACCTGAAGAAGTTTCTTACTCGACGACCCACTTTGCAAGCTGTACGTGAAAAAGGTTATATTAAAGGTATGTAGAAAAAGAAGACTCTTAGGATGCCAGAACTGGCACATCTGAAATTAAAAATGGAAATGAATTGGTGAAAGTGCCTTTTAAAAAATATACAAGGCTGATATTTACTTTAAAAAAATATGTTTTTAAAAGTATGTTAGGTAATTAACATTAATTCTTTTGTTATAAGATAGTTACAAAATTATTCAATCTTCATATCTCACTTTTCATTTCTTAAACATTTTTTTCAGTATTTTTTTTTCATATCTCTCACTACTTATTAAAAATTCACCATTCTTTCCTCTCTTGTTCCCCTAAGTAGAAACCCTGTCATAGCTTATGTTTAGTAAAGCAAAAAAAAAAAAAAAAAAAAATCAGCACTATGGCCACATAATTAGAATGCATGTCTTGTTTTGTAACATTGTCCTATTCCATCTTCTCTCTGCCCAGAGGTAGGAGGATTAGGAGGTGGAAGGTCCTCACTCGCTGCCCTGCTAGACACCCTGGCAGGGATGTAGGAGAGTGCAATGCACACACATGCCTGGGGCCCCTTCCACCCCTTGGGAAGACATAGCAAGAGGACAAGGAGAGAGAGATCAGGTTCAGTTTAGCATCTGCTCTGCATCATCAGGAACTGGTGCAGAAACTAGGCAGCACTACATAAAGAGGGCCTCATCTCACCTCTGGGTCCTAGGCGAGGTTATAGAACAAGAGAAAAAAAATGGACCAAAACTCAGCCTTCCCATTCAGAATTGCAGGAGGCATCAGCAGGAGCATGCATGGCCTCACCTCACCTCACCTCATTCAAGAGAGGGGGAGAAGGGAGTCTCTGCAACAGTCTCCATCCAGAAACAGAGACTGGAAAGACATGTAAACAGAAAAAATAATTGAAAACAGTGAAGAAACTGTGGTTTGAGAATTTATCAGGAAGTAATTCTGAATAAAAGAGAGTAATTCTGTACAAGAAGCAGGAGAGCCTCAGGGAAAAAAATAACGTGGTTATAAATGTACCCCAGCCAAGATGTATGTATATATGTGTGTTTGTATATGTATGTGTGTGTGTGTGTGTGTATACACACACACACACACATATACATGTGCATGCATGTAAAAATTATTCTGTACATGTCAGTTATTTTGTGGATACAGATAGCATTTCTCTTCATTTGTCCTTTATAGTTAATTTGGGTATTTATAATAGTCAGAATGACTCAGAGTTGTTCTTAAAACAATATTATTGTTACTGGATGCAATGTGTACTCTTGGTTCTTGCTCACTTCATTCTTTACTATTTCGTATAAGTCTTTACGTGTTTTTCTGAAATCACTGAGTTCATCATTTCTTATAGCACAATAGTATTCCATCACAATCATTTGTCACAGGTTGTTCAACCATTCCCTAGTGGATATGCATGCCTTTAGTTTCCAGTTATTTGTCGCCATAAAGAGAATTACCATAAACATTTTAGAACATTGAGGTTCTTTTCTTTTTTTCCCTAATTATCTTCAGCTTGCAGTATTTTTTCCCTTAAGATTGTAGTTTTAGAGTTTTGCAACAATGTTCCTTGGAGTTTTCCTTGTGGGATCTCTTTCTGGAGGTGATAGGTGGATTTTTTCAATGATTATTTTATCCTCTGATCCTAATACATCAGGGCAGTTTTCCTTGATGATTTCTTGAATAATGCTATCCAGGTCTTTTTTTGGTTGTGGTCTTCAGATAGACCGATAATTTTTAAATTATCTTTCCTGGATAGTGAGGTATTGTACATTTTCTTCCATTTTTTCCTTCTTTCTAGATGTCTCATAGAATCATTAGCTTCCATTTGTCCGGTTTTAGTTTCTAATGTATGATTTTCTTCATTTAGTTTTTGTGTCTCTTTTTCCATTTGATTAATTCTACTTTTCATGCTGTTTTCTTCAGTTTTTTGTTGTTGGGTTTTGTTTTTGCATTTGACCAATTGTGTTTTCTTAAAGAATTGCTTTTTTTAGTCACTGTTTATCCTTTCTTTTCCAGGCTGTTGACTCTTTTTTACATATCTCTTGTATCTTTTTCCAATTTTTCTTCTGCCTCTCTTATTTGATTTTTTAAATCTTTTTTGAGAGTTTCCAAAAAGGCTTTTTGGCTTGAGACCAATTCCATACCACCTTTTGAGATTTCCCATGTGATGGAAAATTCTACTTGCTTTGTTTAGTTGAATGTAATTCTACCTCATCTGGAGATAAGAGAATTGGGTATGACATTTTTGAACTTTGTTTGTAATCATGGCATTAAACTCTAAAGTTATCTGCAGCATCAAAACAGAAGGATAAGAGCCAAGTAAATCCTTTGCAGCCCACCTGAGAAATTAGTCCTCATAAAATAGACTTCATTATAGAAAGAACAGCTCTGCATCTAAAGTACTCAGTAAATAGATATTAGCTGAAGCAAGTATCTTATAATATTTGAGGCAGAAAATAAAATTGGAAACTGAGTAGATGCCCATCAGTTGGAGAATGGCTAAATAAGTTATTGTATATGAATGTTATAGAATATTCTTCCGTAAGAAATGACCAGCATTGGACATGGCTCTCTTCAACAATGAGATGATTTAAACCAGTTCCAGTTGTTACAGTGATGAAGAGAGCCATCTACATTCAGAGAGAGGCCTGTGGAAACTGAATGTGGACCACAACATAGCATTTTCACACTTCTTGTTGATGTTTGCTTGCATTCACACTTCTTGTTGATGTTTGCTTGCATTTTGTTTTCCTTCTCAGGTTTTTTTCTTTCTAGATCCAATTTTTCTTGTGTAGAAAGATAACCATAAATACATATACATATATTGGACTTTGGACTTTACATATATTTTAACATATTTAAGTTGTATTGGACTACCATCTAGGGGAGGGAGTGGGGAGGAGGGAAAAATTTGAAGCATGAAGTTTGTCAAGGGTCAGTGTTGAAAAATCATCTATGCATATGTTTTGTAAATAAAAAGCTTTAATAAAAAATTAATTAAAAAGAAAAAAGAAATGATCAGCAAGATGATTTCAAAGAGACCTGTAGAGAATTACATGAACTCATGCTAGTGAAATGATCATAACCAGGAGAACATTGTACACGGCAACAACAAAATTATACAATGATCAATTCTGATGGATATGGCTCTTTTCAACAGTGAGATGATTGAAGCCAGTTCCAATGATCTCATGATGAAGAGAGCCATCTACACCCAAAGAGAGGACCATGGGGAATACAGCATTTCCAATCTTTTTATTGTTTATTTGCATTTTATTTTCTTTCTCATTTTTTTTCCTTTCTCATTTGATTTTTCTTGTGCAGCAAGATAATTGTATACATATATTGGATTTAACATATGTGTTTAAAATATATTGGATTACTTGCCATGTAGGAGAGGGGTGAAGGCAAGGGGGGAAAATTTGGAACACAAGGTTTTGCAACAGTTAGTGTTGAAAAATTATCCCTGTATATGTTCTGAAAATAAAGTTTTAATTAAAAAAAAAAAAAAGATATTTGAGGCAGATCTAAGAGAATTTGACTTCTGCAATGCTTTCCATGATGATTGGTCTCTATAGACTATTCAGTACTATCCTTACCCTGAGAAATGTAAACAAGCATTATTTGCTATAAAATGTATACATGAATATATTAATTGTTATATAGTTGTGTTAATAAGTAAGGCCTTTATTGCCTTGGTAGGATCTTTATTTCTTACCAAGAGGAAAATTATTTTTCTTTCCCTATGGAATTTTAATTAGCATTTCACATGTAGAATCCCAAGATGGGGAAAATGATAAGCCCATCAATAAGTCCTTTAGAGCAGCAGGACTATTAAAACTTTTTCTAATTTCAACCCCTTTTTTTTCCCCCAAGAAATTTTTACACGATTCACCCCTCCTTCTCCCAATCTGATCCGTGGTGTTTCTGGCAGTGCTTGTGCATGTGCAGTGGGCAGCACACCAGTTATATGTTCAGAACCAAGGCTTCAGGGAACTTGTGCAGTGTAACACGGACAAGTGCTGCCAGATGCACCTCTGATTCATTACATGTTTAAGTTTGAATTAATTTTTGGTCATTGCATTCAGAAACTTTTATTGCTGCCAAATTTTTCCCAACTCCCCATCCCCCACATTTAGTTATCCCATATGAGGTCGTGACCCACAATTTAAGAAGCTTGCTTTAGAGAACAATTCAAACCACCTGGCACTTGTCAGAAAATTGGCATATATATATTCTATAAGTCCTTTCCTTATTGCTTTCACTTCTCCACAAGTGTCTCTCTCTCTTCTCAGTAATAATCCCATAAATAAAGGGTCTCTCTTGGCCTAGACATCATAGATAGGACCTCAGAATCCCTTTTGTAAGCCAACCTTTAATAATCCAGGGAACATTCCACTTTTATATTATCATCCTATCCACCAGTTACTGTGCTCAGAGATCTCCAAATGTCATTTTTGAAATGGAGATAGCACATAGCACTGTTCTACCTACCAATCACCAACCTAGGAACCCTGTGAAGGAGAGAGTATCTATAAAATATGTAAGGGAAAACTGAGAAAACATCTATGGAATAGTCTACTATTACCCCAAGCACAATGCAGATTTGGAGGCACAGAGGAACCCACCTTTTTGTCTCCCAGCCTGATGACAGATTGAATCCCTTCATGTAATGTAAATCCAATCTTTACCCTCTCCTCTTTATTCCCTACAGCTCCCTCAGATCCATATTTTGCCAGATATGGAGGTTTTGTTGTTGTTCTTAATTGGGCCTTATTTCTGCTTATTATTAAAATAATTTTCTAGTGACTCTTTCCTTTATCTTGTATTCTAGAATACCTGAATCTCTGTTTTAATTCTGTTTCTGATTATGTAATTTCCAAAAAAGAAATTGTCTTTGATAATTTATTTCCTTCCTTAATAGAGGTACACTATCATTTATCCTAATTTATGTTTTACCTAAAACATTAAATGAGTTTAGTAGGAGGGACTGTGGAAAAGACTTTTGTAGAGATTTAAACTAATTAGATGCCTAAATTAAATAAAATGCCAGAAATATCCTTGTAAACATTTTGAGCTATGAGTAAGCAAATAAATTTCCCAGGAAAACATAAGTTTGTTATAATTAGCTCAGAATTTTTTAAATTTGAGAATTGTAACAAAACACACCCCAGCTTGTTATTCACACATTAGCCTTATAATTACTGCATCAAAATTGCTATTTGAACTTTGCATCTCTTCACAACTTCATTTTTTTCTTAAATGAAAATAGTTTATTTTTTCCAATAACATGTAAAGAGAATTTTCCACAATTCATTTTTTCCTACAATTTTGAGTTCCAAATTTGTCTCCCTCCCTTTCCTATCCAAGATGGCAAGCAGTCTGAAACATGTGCAATTATTTAAAACATTTCTACATTAGTCATGTTGCAAAAGAAAATGAAAATAGTATGCTTCATTTTGCATTAAGACGCCACCTATTTTTTCTCTGGATATGGATAGCATTTTCCATCAAGAATGTTTTGGGTCTTAGGTCATTATATTGCTGAAAAGAATTAAGTCAAAATAATAATCGTCTCATAATGTTGCTGTGTACTGTTCTTATGGTTCTGCTCAAATCGCTCAACATCAGTTCATTTAAGTCTTTACAGGTTTTTCTAAAATCTACCTGCTCATTTCTTTCTGCGCAATAGTATTTTATTAAATTTATATACCCCAACTTGTTCAACCATTTCCCAATTGATAGGCATCCTCTCAATTTCTAATTCCTTACTATCGCAAAAAGAATTGCTATAAATATTTTTGTACACGTAGGCCCTTTTTCCTCTTAAAAGATTTTTGTCTTATTGCCAAATGATTGGTTGGATTTAGAAAACTGCATTAGGAAACAAAAAAGTCTTTGAAACCTTTATTATTTCCATCATTTTACTAATTTCATACACTTGATTTGTGGATCAGATTGCCATTTTTTTATTGAAAGAGCATTATTTTTGAAGTTGCCCTTTTCTTTTGTGTTTCAGATCAGGTGTTTGGTTCCAATCTTGCAAATCTGTGTCAGAAAGAGAACGGCACAGTGCCAAAGTTTGTAAAGTTATGCATCGAACATGTTGAGGAACATGGTAGGAAAAAAGAAATACTTCTTAAAATAAAATAACCTAACATCTATTGCTTTACAATTAGAACATTAATCTTTGGATTTGTTTAGTGAGGATGGAGAGGGTGCTATCTTAAATTTAATCCAGTTTCAAAGAGAGTAAATTTAAATTCCATGATGGAAAGCATTTTACCTTTGATGAGTGAATTTGTTTTAAATTAAACATGATGCATGTAAGTATTGAATAATCAAATGATTCATGGAATATGTAGTATTGAAGATATGTATTATTGAAGTGGGGTCTGATTTGGCAGTTACTTCAAATAAAAGAAGATGGAGATGAGGTTAACTATGAAGGAATTTTGACTATGGCAACTAAGTGTGTAGGTCATGTTACTAAGGACAAGGTGTTTTAGCATAGTTGAATTGATTATGATATTTAGTATACCTCTGCGTTGATTTCTTTTTTTACTTTTTATGTAAGTATCTTGATTAGTCTTAGTAACTAAGTAAGTTAGTCACAGTATCTCAATTGATTATACCAGTAGAACAACTAAAATAATTTACACAGGTAAAGTTCTTGATAGCATCTCATCACCTTTTGAACTTTTCTCATTATGGCAATAGTAATACTAGGTTTTTTCAGCTCTTCTCATATTTATTTGTTTTCCTGATTTTAGTTAAATTTGAAAATCAAAACATCTTTCTTATGACACATTTCAGGGGACAAGAATTGGGACATTTATATATTTTGTAGGTATATTTGCATTTTAAGAATAGTCTGATAAATTTTATAGAATAAATTTATTACATTTAGGTGTCAACCTAAGCATAATCAAGATTTTCTAGAAATTTATTTTCAGTTTATTATTAGTGACAGTTAAATTCTCAAATTTTTAAATGGCTTTTTTTTCCCAATTCACTTTTTGTTATATCTTGTTTACACATAGTCATTGGCATGTTGTCTTCCCTGTGAGACTGAGGACAGGTACTGTTTTTGTCCTCCTTTGTCTCCTTTTACATAGTACCTGATATATAGTAAGTACTTAAGTAATAAGTTGGAGAACAGGAGTAACACATGTTAAATTACACTGTTACAGTAACAATTTAAATTATTTTTCATGAAGTGGAGCATTTTGGTAGCTGTTAGTTAATAAAGGCCACTATTAACAGGTAAATTTTTTTTTCCCTTAGAAATTAAAGACAATTTTTAAATTAAAAGTTGGCCCCTCTCTTAAGTTTTTTAAAGCTAATGTTAATAATTAATTTTCAAAATCGGAACAGTACAACCTTTTTAACCCCACATAGAATTTCAAACATATTTTCCATCTGTCTCCTAGGTTTAGATATTGATGGGATATACAGAGTGAGTGGAAATCTTGCAGTGATACAAAAACTAAGATTTGCTGTTAATCATGGTAAGTACTGTTGTATATTATGTACTGTGGTTTTTCCCCATAATTAGAAGTTACCATCTGTATTTGCTTCTTTAGACCCTTTCTTCTAGCAAAGAGAAATATTAATTTGGTAGAGTTGTTTAAAATGATTATTATAGTGTTAAAATTTTTAATTGATAATTTTTTAATACATTTTGCATTTATATTCTCAGTAGCACCATCCACAATGAACAATTGAAAAAAATAGCAGAAAAGTAAATATAACTGATAATCCCTGCAAGTTTATAGTTGAGTAATTTTCTAGTTGTTAAAGGATCTGTTTTATATACTAGGGCAGTAATATACAGTGGTTTTGAGCTGAATCTTGTTGCCTTTTAAAGTTGTCTTAATAGTGTGTTTCATTTTAGTTCAGTTTTGTTTTCTCTATCATTCATACAAGTCTACTCAAATGTCTTTGACTCATTTGTTCTACATAACATATTAATATTCAGTTACATTCATAGACTATAATTTCTTCATCAGTTCCTTAGTTATTGGATACACCGTTTGTTTCCAATTTTTAGAAGTTTTAAATATTGCTTCTTTAATATTTCCTACAAATAGAGGTTTTATTTTCAGTAATCTTCATAAACCAGTAATGGGATCACCGAGTCAGAAAGTATGAACAATTTTGTAACTTCTTTGAATAAATTAATTATTATTCTTTCTTTCAGATGAGAAATTAGATTTGAATGACAGTAAATGGGAAGATATTCACGTCATCACTGGAGCTCTCAAAATGTTTTTTAGAGAATTACCCGAGCCTCTCTTTACATTTAATCATTTTAATGACTTTGTTAATGCAATTAGTAAGTATAAAATTTATTTAGAAACTTGTAAAGAGCAGTGGTTATGAATTCTGTGGAGAAATTAATTTGTCATATGTGCATCTTTCCCTTATTTGAGACTCATGAAAGAATTCTTCAATTTCAGTAATTTCAAACATCACCACTAGGTGACACTGTACATTACTGAATGTCTTCTCTTTCTCCTCCCTCCCCCACGTGTTTTTACTTCCCTAAGAATTAGGTACAGAATCTTAAATTAGTTATGTCTTTTTTCAGAACAAGAACCAAGACAGCGAGTTGGTGCTGTCAGAGACTTAATTAAACAGTTGCCAAAGCCAAATCAAGACACCATGCAAGTTCTTTTTAGACACCTTAAAAGGTAAGCACCACCCCATTATAGGGAGACAAATCTTAGAAAACGAAGTGCCATCCCCTAAAATAAGACTATAGAGTCTTTATATTTATATATATAAATAAAACTCCTTACTTGAAGAGTTAACTTTTACTTCTGATACCTGAGAATACTCTCGTGCTGAAAAAAAATGAGTCGAGTTCCCCCCCCCCCCCCTTAAGTTTAAAAAGATATTTGCAAGATCCATATGAAGTTAGGCCCAATTTAGGAAAGGATTCTCTTATTTAAAAATAAACAAACAAACAAATGTAAAATGCTGTGCTTTTAAAAAACATTTCTTTTGAGTGTTATAGCTATAAAGTCAAGTTTTGCTGATCCAAAATAGTCACATATGAAATTGGAATAAATGACTACCTTGAGTAGGAATAAATGACTACCTTGAGTAGAGATGTAGTATTTGTGTTTGACTTAGTATCTTTTTCCTCAATAAAGTAAATCAGAATATTAGTTTTGCAAATGAAAATTGTTATTGAAATACATTTAGAAGAAAATTTTCCTCCATTTCATGTTTTTTTTTTCTTTTTAACATATTAACTAGTTCTGGAAAAAAAGAATTTATCTCTCTCTCTCTCTCTCTCTCTCTCTCTCTCATTATACTCTCTCTCTCTCTCTCTCTCTCTCATTATATATATATATATTTATATATATATATATATAATGTGTGTGTGTGTGTGTTTTTTTCCTTCCTCAGAGTTGTAGAAAATGGAGAAAAAAACCGAATGACCTATCAGAGTGTAGCAATTGTTTTTGGTCCTACTCTGTTAAAACCTGAGAAAGAGACTGGTAACATAGCAGTTCATACAGTATACCAAAATCAGATTGTGGAATTAATTCTTCTGGAACTGAACTCCATCTTCGGGCGCTGAATATTATTGGAGATGGAACCAGAGTGAAATTGGAGTCAGAATCCATCAGTTTGCAAATCTTTGTACATGATGTATTATGTTTGTGGACCAAGCCAACAGCTCAATGATTTTGCACTTTTTTTGGAGAGTGGGGGGAAGAAGGACGGCTGGGAGGAGGGTCAAAATGTGTCTAGGCCCCCATGTTGCTGTTATTGCAAGTTGACATTTTTAATTATTTGATTTTATTTCATTGAATATTTTGGAGTTCTATACTCTAAACATTTAAAATTTACAATTCTAGCATAGGCATATACACTGGATTTCTTGGAGAGAAAACTAAGATTAAGGTTGATCTCAGACTGCGTGGTCTGGATTTGTTTTTCCTCATTTTTAGGCTCATCACTTGATAGGATAATATCCTCTATTGGTTACTTTGAGAATTCTTTCAGGGCATTTTGAGCAAAACAAAATGAATCCGTTTTTGAAACCTATGTATTCCCTTTCCAGGATTTCTGCATGCAGTGGCCAACTGTCAGTCTTATGCCAGTGCTCACAGTGGTCAATGTAGTTTACAATTCCCCAGATATAATCCTTTGATTAAGGCTTGCTGTCTTTTACTCTGCTGCACAGCATCCAAACTGGATGTCTTAGCTGCTTGATAGAGCAGCACGCTAATAGTACTTCAGACACTGAACTCATAAGGATATCCATCAAAGGGTATTCTCTGTGACATACTGGAGTTTTCTCTAACATAAGTCAAAGGTATTTTCTGGCCTACCTTGTATGTTACTCTGTATTACAGCTAATAATCCTAATTAAATGCTGACTTTATCTACTGCCATACTGAGTTCTTGATATGACCCTGTGGTAGTGAACTTATTTGATTGTAAATATAAGCTAAAGACCTAATGACCTTCAGCTTATGTATATAATTGTGTTGTATAGTCTCAAAGTACATTCTAGTCATACATTTCTAATCATGGTTATATTAGCTATAAGTAAACCTTCCAGTGAATATTAGGTTTCCTCCAAGAAACAGGCTATTATTTGGAAAAGCTAACTGTGTGCACTTTTAGATTATAATTACATTTGCAGGCAAATCACTGTAATGCAAATGGTACTGGAAAAATACTGAATAGGCTTGCTAAATGGTTAATGCACTACATGAGGAGCCTTTTAGGTTATTTAATATGTACAGAATACATTGGGAAAATGTATTACAGAATTCTAACTCTACAGTAGTGGAAACCCATGTGTAAATTGGCTGGTTGTCGAATGGAAAATGAGATTGCTAACTTGGAGAATTTCTTTTTACATTACTAATGTAGATTGACTTGTATAATAAGACAGGTTTGGAAGATTTTGTGAACAGGGAGCGTGGTCTGCTGAAGATTTTTTTTTTTTAAATGTATTTTTCTAGACTAACTGCTATATATGAGATGTCTAATCTGAATAAAGAAAACTATAAGAGACCTAGAAATTTTTTTCCATCAGAGATTTGCATGAATTTTATTTGTTGAACTTGCAAGCATGCTTTATACCTCAATTTTCTGTTTTTATATCAGTTGAAACTGGTATTTCCTGTGGTAAATATCACTTTCCCCCATTTCATACCTTACCTGTTTTTAACATTCTAACGTTTTGAACTAGTTTGATTTATCAACAGATATGTTGTATTCATTTATTGGATGGTTTCTGTGGAGGGAGAATAATTTTTGGTATAATGTTCCTAAAAAATTTCCACCTGTGTTTAAATGGTAAAAATAATGTGTTTGCCGTTGTGGAATTGGTTACACAAGCCAAATGATTTCCTAGCTATCAGGTAACTGATTGTTCAAAGGAAAAGGGAAGAAAAACAAATCATAGCCTTCCTATTGGCAAAAATCGTATTTAATAGCACAATGTGCTTTAGGACTCCATAGCAGTTTCAAACTAGAAAAACAATGTGAGACTTAAAGTTTTTTTTCCCTCTCTCTGCAGCTGTAGAAATACTACAGAGAGATCAAAAGGTACAATTGTCCTGTGATTCTTGTTTGTGTATGTATGTTTTGTCTTGGTGTTCATTGTTGCCTAGTTAATCTATTTTATTGTAATATTGTATGTATAATGAATTGTCTTCTCTGTTTAATCGTTTGTGAATTAAAAATTGCCAGTGTCACTTTCATTGGTAAACCACCAAACTAGTAATGTCTTCTGACCAAGAGGGTTTCATTTATAGTAGAAAACATATGAAAAGCTAAAATCTATTATCAGTAGAATTTCCATTTATAATCTTTTAAAAAGTGTCAACAGAAATCTAAAATTAGTCTCACATTTTCTAAAGTAACACACACATTAAAAAAAAAACAAAAAGAAACACCAGACAGGAAAAGAAAGATGGTTTTAAATGTATTACCAGGGAAGAAAATGTCTTTCCTCTAAAGTATTACATATACCAAAGGGATTTAATAACTTTTTACCTAATAGTATTAATCATTTAATAACATTAATACCTCAGTGGTTCTTAGGAAAAGAACAAAACTGGAATTTTTTAAGATAATCAGGTAATTTATATTTAAATCTATTGATATAGTTACTAAGCACAAGTGTTGTAAGATACATGCCTGAGGACCTATTTTTTTATCTCTTTAAAATATATATATTTAGGGCCTCAGAAATTACAATTGAAATTTTGAAAATTTAGTTAATAATGAGCCTTTATTTAAATAAGTAAGCATTTTCTGTCCAATGATGATTGGTTCTGCAGATTCCTATAGACTTTATTGAGATGGTGTGGAGGGATGGAGGGAGTGAGTGGGGATTTTAAGAGAAATCCCAGTTTCTTTAAACTGTAGCTTCAAATTGTCCAGATTCAAGTACTAGTTTTTATAGAGAACTGGAAAAGAGAAGAAAATTAATTTTATGGGTACAGTAGTCTCCTGAACTCTAGTCCCCAATTCTATTCTAATAAAATCTACTTTTATAAAAGATAAAAGATATAAGAGTAGTTTTTGATAGAGTTGGCTTGTATATAAATTGCCCAAATATTAACTTTAAGGG
This sequence comes from Sarcophilus harrisii, assembly GCF_902635505.1. Taxonomy (NCBI): domain Eukaryota; kingdom Metazoa; phylum Chordata; class Mammalia; order Dasyuromorphia; family Dasyuridae; genus Sarcophilus; species Sarcophilus harrisii. The sequence continues at coordinate 223,391,833 of NC_045430.1, forward strand.
GGATGGGGAATCATTTTTTTCTTTCTCCCACATTTATTCTAGCCTAATATAATTCAGTTCTTTTACATAAAACTTTAGTTGGAAATCAAAAAGAAACTACCTCCTCAAACTTAGCAGCAGCCTATTGGAACAAGCAATAAACTGCAGCCAAGCAGAGTCCCACCCAGGGCTCTGGAGCAGGGGGAGGTGTAGAATGCCTAATGAGGCATTGTGTGACCAGCAAAGCTTTAGCAGTTCTCCTCAAGAATCTCAATTAGCCTTTACAACTGCAGTTTTGTGGGCCAGCCATGGCTACAGCTTATATTTGGCCAGATTGAGCCATTACAAATTAGCTGCATGTGAATATGAAGTTTTAAATGAACTTGTTCACTAGGGAAACACCCCATCCTCCTCCCCCCAGCACTTTCCTAGTCCTCTCATCAACAAAGTACTTGTAGAACAAGATAACTCTTCAGTAAATCACTGCAACAATCATTTAGGGTAAGTCTGGCCCCTCCTGCACCACCTCTTCCTTCCCTGTGCTTTATTTTTCTTCCTCTTAGAGTCAGTCTTTCAGAAACAGCTCTTGGTGGGAAATATTTTAACCTATTTATGTTGATGACCAACGCTTTTAGGCAACTCTGACAGCTTTGGTATAGCAAGGATTGATTTGTTTGTCCTGAACTCTATGACTGTGAGTTCTTTGGGCAAAATCAATAGTATCTTATTCTTTAGTATTGGAGACAAACAGAGCCTTGGAGAGATAGAGGATATAAGCCCTGGTATCGATAGTTTGGCATTTTTAGAACTGCCATTTGAGAGAGCACTGACCAGATTCTTAATCTCCCAGTCATCCTAATTTTCCTCGCCCTACTTAAACAATTACCAAATCTCATTTCTGCCCCCAAAACATCTCTTTTAATCCTTCTCTATTCATAGGGCCACCCTCAAGGGTTAGGCTCCCATCTCCTGGACTATTAAGTCTCTTATTTGTTATCTCCAATCTAGTCACACAGTTTTTAAGATAATACACCTAATATCCGGGTCACTTTGTGCTGCTCCCCTACTCCAAAAATTCCCTTTTCAGTCAAAAGACAAATCCCTGGCCTTTAAAAACCTGCCTCTAGCCTTCCTCTCTTTCATGAACTCCACAGTGCACCCAAACTAGTCTTCTCATTCTTCAAGCTTGACCTTCTATGTCACCTCCACTCCTTTTCCCAGCTTGTCCTGTGTAGATACTGTCTCCTCGCCTTCATTTAATCCACAGTTTCTTTAAAACCTGAAATAGCATTTTCTATGTAAGGCCTTCCTTATCCCTCCCAACTGCTAGTGCGTGCTGTCCAAGTTAATTATACTCTTATTTTTTTAACATGTTTTTTTGAACATATTCTCTCCCCTTTTAGAATATAAACTTCTTAAAGGTAGAGACATTTCTTTTCACTGTTCCCATTGTTCATCATTTTATAAGAAGGTAAATGATGAAGACTTACCATTCCTTCTTTGCTGTTATAGCAGTAATAAGGGTGGTGTTGAGAAAAGGAAGGGGAAATCCAGCGTAAGTCAAATGACATGAGGAAGTTATAGCATATAAAAAGCTGGAAGAGACCTTAAAGAGACTAACTTTGTTCTATTACAGGTGAAAAACAGCTTAAGAGAGGAAGCAAGTTGCCTACAGTCTTAACTTAGGTAGCTGTGATCAGAGAAAGGAGGGAATGCTACCAGGAAGAAAAGTTTAGATTCAGGACGACTGCTATTACCCATTGCATTTTATATATATATATATATATATTATATATATATATATTTTATTTAATAGCCTTTTATTTACAGGTTATATGCATTGGTAACTTTACAGCATTAACAATTGCCAAACCTCTTGTTCCAATTTTTCACCTCTTACCCCCCACCCCCTCCCCTAGATGGCAGGATGACCAGTAGATGTTAAATACATTAATTATAAATTAGATACACAATAAGTATACATGACCAAACCGTTATTTTGCTGTACAAAAAGAATCAGACTCTGAAATATTGTACAGTTAGCTTGTGAAGGAAATCAAAAATGCAGGTGGGCATAAATATAGGGATTGGGAATTCAATGTAATGGTTTTTAGTCATCTCCCAGAGTTCTTTCTCTGGGCGTAGCTGGTTCAGTTCATTACTGCTCCATTGGAAATGATTTGGTTGATCTCGCTGCTGAGGATGGCCAGGTCCATCAGAACTGGTCATCATATAGTATTGTTGTTGAAGTATATATTGATCTCCTGGTCCTGCTCATTTCACTCAGCATCAGTTCGTGTAAGTCTCTCCAGGCCTTTCTGAAATCATCCTGTTGTTCATTTCTTACAGAACAGTAATATTCCATAATATTCATATACCACAATTTATTCAGCCATTCTCCAACTGATGGACATCCATTCAGTTTCCAGTTTCTAGCCACTACAAAGAGGGCTGCCACAAACATTCGTGCACATACAGGTCCCTTTCCCTTCTTTATAATCTTTTACCCATTGCATTTTTGTGGTGCCTACTTTTAAAAGCTTTGATACTTTTATCTTCATTCTGCTTTAAGTCTTACATATACCCTAAGCAATGATCTTAACTAGTTGGCTTAATAAAGTTGAATCATTTGACTTATTTTCCCAACTAAGGTGGTCTTGTATTTAAGAATAGATTTAATTTTGATAATTTTGAAACATTCATTTCTCAATTTTCCTTCAGTGTGCACTGTGTATATACAGATATGTCAAAGAAGATTCTTTTTGGAGTGTGTCTGGGTTAATGACCTCTTTTTAATAGAAAAGGAAATTCATTCCTTCTTAACCCAACAGATCTCCAAGGAACTTATTTTGGGTAGTTTTCCCAACTGATTTCCTTGGCCAATCATTTTGTGGGTCCAACCCCTAATGTGTAGGAGAGGTATGAGACTTCACCTATCACCTGGCTAGTAATAAGGGCCGAGCAATAAAATTTGTACATGAAATGTCAATAAAAGATTTTGAGAAAGAAATGTATAACCTTCAGAAATTGTTAGAACTCTGCTAGCACCTCGCTTCTTTTAGTTTCCTGCCTTTTTTTGTTATTGGTTTCTGTAAAAACAAAACAAAACAAAACTGGAGTTTTAATAGTCAAATGTTGGATGTATTTTGAAAGAAAAATAACAATTGAAATCACGTTAATATCTGTGTTTTTAGTATTGTGAATTCTTGTTAAGTGTATATATTTTTGGGCCACTTAAGGGATAGGAGACATCTAACAATACTAAAGGGCACCTATTACTGTGGTGAACAATAGGTGTGACACAGGAAAAAGCAATAAACTGAGAAAACTGCTCAGTTACGCACAGATAAGCCTAGCAGAAAACAGATTTGGGAATAATATTCATGGCCACAGGTATAACATAAAATGTAGATAATAAAGTGAACATGAAAATTTAACACAGATGAATATAATCTTATGTCATTGCAAGGCCTATCACGACTCAAAGCTTTGCCCATTAATTTTGTTCTTGATGATACCTTTATTTCCTTTTTTTTTTTAATAGCCTTTTATTTACAGATTATATGTATAGGTAACTTTACAGCATTAACAATTGCCAAACCTCTTGTTCCAATTTTTCACCTCTTACCTCCCCACCCCCTCTCCCAGATGGCAGGATGACCAGTAGATGTTAAATATATTAAAATATAAATTATAAATATAAATATAAATTAGATACACAATAAATATACATGACCAAACCGTTATTTTGCTGTACAAAAAGAATCAGACTCTGAAATATTGTACAATTAGCTTGTGAAGGAAATCAAAAATGCAGGTGGGCATAAATATAGGGATTGGGAATTTTAGTCATCTCCCAGAGTTCTTTCTCTGGGCATAGTTGGTTCAGTTCATTACTGATCCATTGGAACTGATTTGGTTCATCTTGCTGAGGATGGCCAGGTCCATCAGAAATGGTCATCATATAGTATTGTTGAAGTATATAATGATCTCCTGGTCCTGCTCATTTCACTCAGCATCAGTTCGTGTAAGTCTCTCCAGGCCTTTCTGAAATCATCCTGTTGGTCATTTCTTACAGAACAGTAATATTCCATAATTTTCATATACCACAATTTATTCAGCCATTCTCCAACTGATGGACATCCATTCAGTTTCCAGTTTTTAGCCACTACAAAAAGGGCTGCCACAAACATTCGTGCACATACAGGTCCCTTTCCCTTCTTTATAATCTCTTTGGGATATAATCCCAGTAGTAACACTGCTGGATCAAAGGGTATGCACAGTTTGATAACTTTTTGAGCATAGTTCCAAACTACTCTCCAGAATGGTTGGATTCGTTCACAACTCCACCAACAATGCATCAATGTCCCAGTTTTCCCACATCCTCTAATCATTTTTTCCTGTCATCTTAGCCAATCTGACAGATACCTTTATTTCCAAATAACTCCATCATTTGTATTTCATGCCTGATTGATTTATCTTTTACTTATTTCCATTGTCTCAGTTTTCTCCAGGCATCCCTTGAAGTTTACTTTAACAGTTCTTTAAGCATCTCTTTAACTATATGTGAGAATTGCCAATATAGCATGATAATTAGAGTAAGGAAAATGAAATGGTCTTTTTAGACACAGATCTAATAACATAAAGGAAAACAACCATATGGTGTGAAAAGCTATTCACTGGCCCTCAAATCCACAAATCTTAAGTACTCAAGTATAATAAGGAACATTTTTTATTTTTGGAATAAATGAGAAGTTATGGAGATCTGGTACTATACTACACACCAGCCAGTCCCATATAGATGGTATGTATAATCTTTTCCAAATACAAATTTCAAAATATGTAGTCGATTATCCCATTTTGGGAAATATCCAGCTTGGGGGTGGGGGTGGGGGGCGGCGGCTGCCTATTTGTCAGTGATTCTGCAGTTTTTTAAAATAGATTTACAATTTTAACAACTTTTTTCTATTTTAAATTCCAAATTCTCTTCCTTCCTTCCACTTTTTCCCTACTCACTGAAAAGGCAAACAAAATTATATCAATTATAAATGTGAAATCATGCAAAACATTTCCACATTAGCCATATCACCAAAAAAGGCCAAATTATATATTATATATAATAGAGAGAGTGAGAGAGTGTCATCCTTCAATTAGCACTTGAAATTCATCAGTTCTCAGGAGGGGGGGATAGCATTTTTTCATTCTGAACTCTTTGGAATTGTCTTGGATCATTGATCCAATAAGCAGATCAGAATAAGCAAGTCTTTCCCATTTGACATTACAATACTGCTCTTACTATGTGGAACGATTTCCCGGTTCTCATTTTACTCTGCATCAGTTCATCGAGGTCTTGTCATGAGTCTTTTTGTTTCTGTTTTGCTTTTTCTAAACAACACTGCATTATTTCTTAAGCACAAAAGTACTTAATCACCACCACAATTTAGTCATTTCTTGATTGATGAAAGCTCCCTCAGTTTCCAATTCTTTCCCGTCATAAAAAGAGCTGCTTTACATGTATTTGTATGTATAGATCCTTTTCTTTGGGTTATAGATCTAGTTGCTAAATCAAAGAGTATGCACAGTTTTGAAATCCTTTGGGCATAGTTCCAAATTGTTCTCTAGAATATTTGGATCACTTGCCAACTTTACCAACAGTGTTAGTGTACCTATTTCTCTTTATCCCCTCCAGCATTTGTCATTTCTGATAGGTATGAGGTGGTAGTTGTTTTAATTTTCCCTTCTCATCAATAATGATTTGTTGACATGAATGTAGATAACTTTAATTTCTATTTTTGGAAACTATCTGTTCATAACTTTTGACTATTTATCAATTTGGGGAATGGCTTTTATTTTTTTAAAATTTGACTCAGTTCCATATGTGAGAAATGAGGCCGTCATCAGAGAAATTTGCAGTTAAAATTTTTTTATTAATTCCTTGCCCTTGGGAGCATTTAGCAAAATGTAGTTTTCCTGATTATATTTTAAAATTAAATCTCTTTTTGTTTTTTACTTTATTTGATATTATTATTGCTCTTCCTGCCTTTTTGTCCTTCAGCTGAGCCATAATAGATTCTGCTCCAGCCCTTTATTTTAGTTCTGTTTATGTCTTTCTGTTCTAAATTTGTCTCGTAAACAATTTCTTGTTAGATTCTGCTTGCTAATCCATTCTATCTATTTCTGTTTTATAAATGAGCTCATCCCATTCACATTTACTGTTATGGTTACTGAGTTTTCCTCCCATCCTATTTTTTTCAGTTTATCCTTTCTTTTTATCTTGTCCCTCTTTGACAGTCGGTTTTGCTTCTGACCACTCTCCTTCATATCTCTTATCCCCATCCTCTCTTATTTCCCTTTTGGGTAAGATAGATTTTTATATTCAACTGGGTGTGTATATTCTTCTTTGAACCAATTCCAGTTAGAGTGAGGTTCAAACATTGCCTCCCATCATTTCTGCCACTACTTCCCCCAATTTTTCTCCCACTATGTAAACTCTTCTTTGCATGCCTTTTTAATGGGAGAAAGTTTTCCCCATTCTCTCTCCCTTCCCCCTTCTCCAATGCATGCTTTTCTCATTCTTTCATTCTTTTTTAGATCATCCCACCATAATCAATTCATACCCTTGTCTTCTGTCTATTTAGACTCTTAAATGTTCTAATAATGATAAAGTTCATAGGAGTTATCTTCTCATATGGGAATGTAAACAATTAAATCTTACTGAGATTACAACTTCTCTGTTATGTCTACCTTTTTATTTCTCATGAATTTTGTGTTTTAATGTCAGATTTTCTATTCAGTCCTGGTCTTTTCATCAAGCATGTCCTGAAAGTCTTCTATTTTATTTAATGTCTAGGTTTTTTTTTTCCCCCTGAAGGATTATGCTCAGTTTTGCTGGGTAGGTTCTTCTTGGTTGTAACCTTTGCTCCTTTGCCTTCCAGAATATCATGTTCTAAGCCCTCCACTCCTTTAACGTTGGAAGTCGCTAAATCTTGTGGGATCCTGAACATGGCTCCATGATATCTGAATTGTTTCCTTCTGGCTATTTGCAGTATTCTCTTTGATTTGGGAGCTCTGGAATTTGGCTATAATGTTCCTGGGAGTTTTTTATTTTGAGATCTCTTTCAAGAAGTGATCAGTGGATTTTTTCCAATTCTGTTTTACCTCTGGATCTAAGATATTGGGACAGTTTTCCTTCATAAGTTCTTAAAATGTGATATTTAGGCTCTTTTTTTTTTTTGATCGTGGCTTTCAGATTATCCAATAATTCTTAAATTCTGTCTCTTCAATCTATTTTCCACATCAATTTTTCTGATGAGATATTTCACATTTTCTCCTATTTTTTCATTCTTTTGGTTTGGTTTATTTTTTCTTTATGCCTCATAGAATTATTAGCTTCCACTTACCCAATTCTGATTTTTAAGGAATTACTTTCTTTAGTGAGCTCTTCTATGTCTTTTTCTACTTGGGCAATTCTGCTTTTTAAGGAGTTCCTCAGTGAATTTCTGTACCTCCTTTTCTATTTGATCCAATTCTGCTTTTTTAAGGATTTTTTTTTTCCTTCAGTGAATTTTTGTTCCTCTTTTACTTAAGCGAATTCTTTTTTTTTTTAAGTTGTTATTTTTCTTCAGAATTGTTTTGTATCATATAAAAGCTGTTAGTTCTCTTTTAGTTAGTTTCTTTTGCATTGCTCTTATTTCTTTGCCCAGTTCTTCTACTACTCTTAGCTCTTTAATGCTTCCAGGTATTCTTAATTGAGTGAGGGCCCTGTTAGCATTTTTTCTTTGAGGCTTTGCTTGTAGCTGTTTTCACACTGTTGTCCTCTTCAGAATTTATGTTTTGGTTTTCCCTGCCACCATAGTAGCTTTTTATGGCCTAGTTATTTGCTCATTTCCCAGCTTATTTCTTGATTTTGAATTTTATATTAAGGGTGGGCTCTGCTCACTTGAGGATAGAGAGGCACTGCTTCAAGCTCCAGGCCTTTTCATGCTTCTGTTTTCAGAGCTAGTTTAGAGGAGAGTGCAGGTTTTCAGTGCTTCCAAAGAAATATGAAATGGGGACAGATGTCCAACTCTCCTGGTCTTCACTCCCACTTTATCCAGGAAGGACACCTGCTACCTTGCAGCTGTACAAGTACTAGTGCTCCTCTTGACCTTGGAACTGTGACCAACCCCCCAGCACTCTTCTCTACTCTGGAACTGTGACCCAGAACTATTTACAAAGAATACACCCAGTGCCAGCAAAGGATCTCCTTTGATCTCTTTCTGACCAGTTGTCTGACCTCCTTCTACTGGATTCTTTATGATATAGTACTTTGTATGAAAGTTTGGGAAAGATAACATCTAAAATCCTTTTCAACTTTAAGTTATGTGATCCTATGTATAAAGTCTCACCAAAAACTAAAAGTAAAGTCAACTTAATTTCTAAGCTTCTTCCATTTTTTTTTTCAGTGGTAGGTAGCTTAATGCGATCTCTCTTTTGCATCTTTTTTTTTCCCTATACATCCAAATGTTGTGGAGTCATTGTAAGAGAACTAGAGGGGACATTCATAAGTCATCTAATTTGCTTTTCTGGCATCATGAAAAATTATGGAAACTATTACAGATATTTGTCTTTACCTTATGTATAGGAAGAGCACTTCCTCAGCACCAACTGAAACACTTAATTTTCTTAACAAGAAAATTTGCTTTCATATCCAACCCAAGTCCCTCTGCTGCCATTTTCTGTTTTCTAAGTTCCTTCTGGCTTTAAAATACTGTTGATGTACCTACTAGAAGGCTCTCATGGAGTAGGACTTACCAGAGGAGTGACTCCAAAGTGTCTTCCAGTCAAGAGTGATCCATGGTACTCTTGGACTGCTCATATCTTTCTGGTTGAAGACTTCAATGCTTGGGACACTGGTGAAAGGCGAGGATGGCACCAGTTTACACTAGTTCATTTGCATGGGTGTTGTATATTGAACTTGACACAAATTAATAGATTATTTTTATGTAGTGTTTTGTGTTTTAATTCAACAGATATTTATTAAGCACCTACTGTGTACAAGGCACAGTGCCAGATGCTGGACACACAAAGGGTCTATGAAATTATCCATTTGAATGTTCCATCGATAGAGATCTCAGAAACCAAGCCCTGTCACTGCCACCGGTAGGGCTCTTATCCATGCATCCCACAAGTTCACCACAAGGGGTCCCCCCAACATTCTGGAGTCTTTCCTCGCTTTCTCTTGACCTTGCAAGGATAATAATGGAGCATTCGTGATGTCCCCCGTTACCCTCTGCTCCGGGAAGTGACCAGTCCTTTTTATTTCCTGCCATACAGCCTCCTCATGACATCCTCCCATTTCCCGGAGTCCATTGGTTATTGGTCCACATCTACCAAGCACTCCTGCATTGCCCTCTGTAGGAATGAATGGCTTATGTATCTCATAATCATCTGACAACACTCCCAGACTGCTTTTTTGGGAAAAGGTCATCGAGAGTTGTCATTTCCCTAGAGCGATCCATCCCACTCTCTCCTGTGTAATTTTGGACCCAACATATCCACAAGGACTCTGTAATAGTTGGTGTTGGACGTGCTCCGTAGGTGCCAGGTACACAAGAAAATGGGAAACCCATCTTGTCCTCCGAGAGCTTTGAATCCTACCAAGAGGAATACAGAGAAGGAAATACAATATTTATACAAAGTGTTTACAGGAAAAGAAAGACCATAAATAGCTGGGGGAATTAGAAATAGAAAACAGAAAGGTTTCATGTAGGAGGTGGCACCTGGGATGAGCTGGGGTGGGAGGTGGGAATTCCAAGAGGCAAAAATGCAGAGGCAGCGCCTCCCAGACATGAGTAATGCAAAACGAGACAGACTGTGTAGGGGGGAGTGAATTACCTAAGGACCACTGGGACTTAACCAGGGGTCTCTGATTATACTACAGCCAGGTAAACTTTATATGCATTTTGATATATTTGAAATAGTGATATATTTGCTCTTCGATTTGAGCAAATTAGGATTTAATCCCACTTTTATAGATGAGGAAACAATCTTCTAGAGGGAAAGACTATGATCACAAGCAAGTCATGGAATCAAAGGTGCTAAACCAGAAGTTTGCTTAGATTATTTCTAGTTCCACTCCCTCAATTTACAAATGAAGAAAGTTTGGGATTTGCCCAGGGGAAGGGAAATGGAACGTGCATTTATAGAGCTCTTACTAGTGCTGGACTTTCTGTTAAGCCCTTAACAAATGTTATCTCTCAACAAACTGGCCAGGTAGGTACTATTTTTATCCCCATTTTATAGTTGAGGAGGGTCTTATATCTGAAGCTGGATTTAAATTTAGGAAGTCCTACTTCCAACACCAGCAATCTATTCATTATTATCACCTAGCTGCCAAGGTCATCCAGTGTCAGAAGTCCACAGACTCCCAAGCCAGTGTTTGTTCTACTAGAGAGATTTTTGGATACCAAATCCAATGTTCTACTAGAATGTTAGTGCATAAAAGATAAGTCTTTGTTATCGTGCTACCTTGAATGAGTTGAATATAAAATACCCCACAAATCAGAGTTTTGAACCAAGAGTTTACAAATACAGTTGGTGGTATCAAACCAGGGTGTGAGTAGCTTCTGTTTGTTTAGCCAATATCATTCTTTTTTTTTCCCGGAATCCACCCAAGTTTTATGATTAGAAGATCGTATTTGGCTCCTCTGTGCCCTGAGAAAAACTTTATTTGCCTTTTTTTTTTTTTTTCTGGGACTGGGCAGCATCCCAATTGGATGTATTTTCTGGGATCCCAAAACAAGTAATCTTTGGGTCTCTTATTCACATGCGACCACGCTGTTCTTACCACGATAGGATATTCATCTCAATTCAAGAAGCACTAGGGACAGTGATGTAGCATGAAAAGGTGAAAAAAAGTCAATAAATGATTAGTTCCTGAGCAAGCCCTTCTCTCAAGTGTTTTGCAGCTTGATGATCTTATCAGCCCCTCCATCATTAGTCGCCTCTGTGGTAGGAGGAGAATTGGCTGACCTTGTTCGTCCTTGGAAGCTGCTTCTCAACACACATAGACATGTTATTGCTGCATCTCAGGGTCTTAATATGACCCTTCCTACTTTAACAACAGGAGGTTAGGGACTGAACCCATGATTTCCCTGATTTAGGGAATTCCCTTCACAAATTCATGTCAGCCCTTTGCTGAAACCTGGTTTTAAAGAATTCTTCTTAAAGTGTTGACTAAGTAGGTTAGAGGCTAAGTGACAGGGTATATCTCAAAACTGCAGCTTCCCAAAGCCGCTTATATCACCTGTAGGCCTTTGGGCAAATCACTGCAATTGGATCTCATTTTCCTCAACTGGATTAGATGGTCTCTAAGGTCTCTTTCAGCTCTGTATTTCCGTACTATATTCTGTGGGTCTACATTCTAATAGAAGAATATACCCTATCATGCAGAACACATAAATCAAGTCCAAAGTAGAAGGGTTAATGGTGGTGGTGGTGGTGGTGGGGAGGGAGTATATTCTTCACATCTCCTAAAGAAGTACAATTCCAATAAAATGGTTGGAAAGGAAATTGTCCCTGGGACAGCAGGGATGCCTGAGTCACAAATTCGCCTTTGTTTGAAAACCCAGGAGCTGAAAAATTGGATTGGTCTTGGGATCTGCTCAAACTCCAATCTCAGTCACCTTTCAGACCAGACCCAGTCAGGAGCTAGAACACCAATCTATTCACTGACAGATTACCTGTTGACAGTTTAAGATTTTCATCAACTTTCCCTTACACCATTACATTGTACTTGAAGTAATTCACACAGAACTCACTGTAATCCATTTTTAAATGATTATCAATTGTATCTAATAGGATGGGGGGGAGAACACTTAGACCCTTTGGTGAGTGTGAAAGTTGTTTTAGAGAAGGTCTTGTTTCAATACATTTTGCCTAAATGGTGTTTACCAACCACTCCATCCTAGTAATCACACCAGTTAATACTCCATCCCTCTCTCCCCCTCCAAAAAGAGACTTTCCTTTAAGGAGCTGAGACAGCTCAGAGACATAGTCAGACTAATGGGAATAGCTGAACTACTTGAAGTTTTTCACTTAGAGAATAGTGATATTTTATTAAGAATAATTTTGCTGCCAGGTAATGGAAAATAAACATTAAACACTGATGCTATCATGCTCTCAACTTGTCTAATTTTCCTAGTTCATAATGCATTGTGGCCAGACTGATGAAATCAAACCATTAATGGTAAATTACCTGTCAGGTTGATTTGTCTGCACTGTTCATTATCTTTGGCGAGAATACCAGCTGCAATACTGGTGTATATATTTCCTTCTTTAATTTATTTGAGCTTGGAGTGGGAGTTTGAAATTCCTATATGCTATAGAGGGTGAACTTTGGGCTGGCTATTTAAAGGAAAATAGCCATTCACTCAGAGCCTTTTTCATTTGTCTCTAAATAAAATTACTTGACTACTATTTTTGCTTGGTTTTTCCATCTAATATACAAGAGCTAACCTCTGAGGGCCCATTTTCAAGATATTCTCCATACTTATAGAAATGACTCCTCTATGAAATTCACCCTATTTGAAAGCATTTCTTAAGGGTGAGCTGCATGGTGTACTAGATACCTTCACTGTTCTCAAAGAGCTTTTGATAGAAGACAGTACTGACACACTAGAAGCAGAGATACTTAACCTTTTTTTATGTCACAGACCCCTTTGCAGTGCAGCAAAGTATTATCCCTTTTCAGAATAATGTTTTTTTTTTTAAAGCATGGAATAAAACACAAAAGATTAAAAAGGCTCCAATTATATTGAAATATAGTTGTGAAAATATTTAAAAACAACAACTATCCCCAGGAAGTGGGATGTAGTGGGGAAAGCCCCAGATCTAGAGCTGGAAGACCAAGTTTGCATATCTGTTCTATCATTTATCAGCTGAGTGACTTGGAGACAAAGAACTCCAGCTTTCTGGGCCTCAGTCACCATAAGTAGGGAATAAAGAGGGAAAGATTTTATAATTGCCCTGAAACCTTTTAGCCCTAAATTCCTATAATCCTATGAAGGGTATTCAGAGGATAAAATGAAAATAAGAAGAGACCAACGGCGTAAAACTTTTCCATCACATTGGGGCAGGTAGGCGGTGCAGTGAAATCATCTTGGTGAATTCAAATCTGGCTCAGACACTAACTGTGTGATCCTGAGCAAGTCATTTAACTCTCTTTGCCTCAGGTTCCTCTTCTGTAAAATGAGCTGCAGAAGGAAATGGCAAACCACTCCAAATATCTCTGCCAAGAAAACTCCAAATGGGGTCACAGAGTCACATACAGCTGAAATGCTGGAACAAAAATGTCAGGGTAATTCCATTTGGAGACGATAGAAGCAGAAACAGAAATTTAATTTCTGAGCCTTCACACAAAATTTAAGAAAGAGACCCCCCCCTTACACTTTGTTAAGAGCAAAGGACTCCTTCAGGTTTCTTAGCCACATTGCTGTCTGAAGGGAGGACAAAAATAAATTAATCATTCCCCCTTCTGAACCGAGACATCAAGCATGGTGTGCTTTCTTTAATCCTCTGCTAGAAGATGGAGTTAAGGATGAATCATGCCTTTTGGAATAAACTTCAACTGTTAGATCCATTTTTACCAAACTTGTTATATAATCAGGTACTGCAATACCCCGGTGAGCTACAAAGCCCATCTAATGAGGTGCTAGGGAAGGTAGTTACCTGCAGAGAAGGGACATTCCACAGCCTTTGGATGTCAAGCCTTCTGATCTCTAAACCCTGAAAGCAGGATGCTCAAAGCAGGACTGGAAAATTGAGGAAAGGACCAAGCTACATCAATTAATACGTTAAGTAATTAATCATAACTATTATTCTTATTCCTATCCACAAGGCAAAGAAAATAATGATACTGGGATGAACATCTTTATTTCGAAGTAAAATTATATAATTTTTTTGTGTCTATTGTAGCCTGATCTTTCTAGTGTTATTTCCAGACAGCTGATGCTGGTCCTCAATCCTCTGCCAACTAATATTGGTTCTCTCTCTACAGTTTTTCTTGTGGCTCGCTATCTCTATGCCCGCCACAACTATCCTCACTGAAGTCTTCATTGCTTTTCATCTAGATTGTTGGACCACCTTCTGAGCTGTTTTTACCATCCCCACTCTTTTCTCCTTCCAATCCAACCTTCTCATTTCGGCTTAAGTGATCTTAATGGTCAGCTTTGGCTTTTGTCTCAGAGCTTTCTGTGGCTCCCCATTATTTACCAATATCTAGCATTTACATAGTGCTTTAAGATTTTCAAAGCAAAATCACAAATATTAGCTTTTCTCTCAAAAAACTCAGGCAGTCGCTGCTGCTAATGATGATGGCAGCCTACTATGTGCCAGGCATTTTAAAATAATCTCATTTAACTACCTTGGGAAATAGATACTACAAATATCCCTATTTTACAGGTGAGCAAACTGAGGCAAACAGTGAAGTCATACAGCTAGTAAGTAACTGAGGCTGGATTTGAACTCAGATTCAGCACTTTGTTCCCTGGACCACCTAGCTGCCTCCATGATCTCCATAATACATTACAATCTTTTATAAGAACTGGATATTTAATAAATTTGTACCGAATTGATAAAGAGTTGATGAGTAAGGACAGCCAAATAATGAAAAACATAAGTGTTCTCCAAGGGGAAACCCCTGAGGTTGAGCTTCCCTAAACATGACTCAACCATCACTCCCTGCTGCACAGTCTCTAGAATCTTAACTCTTGAGGTTCTCTTTGATGAACACAATCTCCTGCCCTAGTTTCCCTTTCACTCCCTTAAACCCATACATATCTCTCCATATTCTCCACCGTCTGGATTTACTTTTCTCCCCTTGACAGCCAGAAGCAGCTAATTAACCCAGCAGATAGATTGTCGGATCTCAGATATACTCTCAGATACCAGGTGATCCTGGGCAACTCAGTCTTTGTTTTAGTGAACGTATTTTGGTATAGAGGTTGAAATAAAGGCTTGGAGTCCATCATTATCAGGAGGGAAATTAAAATGGAC
Source organism: Sarcophilus harrisii (assembly GCF_902635505.1). Lineage (NCBI taxonomy): Eukaryota > Metazoa > Chordata > Mammalia > Dasyuromorphia > Dasyuridae > Sarcophilus > Sarcophilus harrisii. The sequence continues at coordinate 223,406,848 of NC_045430.1, forward strand.
AGAAATAACCAGTCTTAACTACCTATTTTCGTAGAGGGTAAAATGGACTCGGTGATGCTTTCCTGTGTATTTTTGTAAATCATCAGAAAATAGTCACATAGATGGAGTATGTGCTCCTTCAGGTTCAAAATTAATGGGAGTTTCCTTTCATCTAAATTGTTTCTTTCTTTGTCATTATACCAACATAATTGAAACTAGGTTTCCTCTCTAAGACACGAGGATACAAGAACAGAAAAATGATCTCTGTATCAATGAATAACAGGAAATGATGATGGATTGATTGTATTCACCTCCATATTTCTGTGATGTAATGGATGAGCATCTTCCCTTCACTGATTCTGACTTCAAGCCTTCTAGATAGTGTTTGAGAAATATGGTCATCAGAAACATCATCAGCCTCTTTAACCTAACTGGGGCTGAGTCTGTCTTGCTTTAGCTAGTTTTTTCCTTAGACAACATGTCTCAGGTCTGCTAAAATTCAGTCTGACTGTGATTTGTACATACTCTGCATTTATTTGCTCATTCAGTTGTCCTCCCCTACTAGAATGTAAGCTACTTGAGGGCAGACTATACTCTGTGTGTGTGTGAGTGTGAGTGTATTTGCTCACGCTTATATTTGTATCCCTGGCAGTATACTGCCTGGTACATAGCAAGCACATAATATAATATAATATAATATAATATAATATAATATAATATAATAAACATAATATAATATAACAACACAATATATGTAAATATATATATACATAATACAAAAAATAATGTTTTTTTTCTTTCCCTAGTAATATAAAGGTCCCTTGAAGATCATTTCTTTTTTTTAAACTTTGGGTTCCTTAATGAATATTTGTTAAATTGAATTGAATTAGCTGATCTGATAATCCTTTTTCCCAACCCCTTTGTCCTACTCCTCAGGAAAATCTAAGGATCTCTGCTTTTTTTTTCTTCCATTTTCCCTCTTTGCCTCCACTGTTTTTCCCTTTGTTTCTTCGGTATTGGAAGTCAATACAGCCTGGGACTGTTTACCTCCTCAATTATGCATCAGCATCATTGACCAGGCCTGCAACCTCCCCTAGTGCTTGAGGAAAAACAGTGATTAATTACTGTCTTTGTGTTTTCAGGAGGTGATTGGGGAAGAGGGAAGAAGCAGGTTTGTGAGAAGGAAAGTGAAAGGTTTTCTTCAAATAAGAAATTATTTTAAAACAGTTTCCCAGGCTCATTACAGAGTCAGACGCTTAAATAAAGGTTATTTAGGGTAGAATGGGCTAATCTGGAGCTGGGAAATTCTGCCTCTGACACCTTCTAGCTGCATGTCAGGGGACAAGTTACATAATCTCTAAGTGGCCACGGATATAAAGTTGCACGGATGAAATCACAGGTAGGTCTGGACCAAAAGATACCCGACTTTCCCTTCTTTTCTCTTTTACATAAACTACTGAACTGTTGGAGCCCTTATGGCTCCGGTCTTTGAAGACTGCCCTGCAAGGATTCTGGCCTATTGAAAGGTCAGTCAGCATAAATTTGGTTACGTTTGCCTCTCAATGTTCCATGCAGCTGTGGGTGCCATTACTGACTCCCCTTCCTTCCTCTCTCTCTGGCCTTTGTCTGGCCTGGAGATCCCACCGTCAGCCCCCCACGCTGAGGTCCGCCTTCCTCGGCCCCGCTTCCAGTTCTTCTCAGCATCTTGGTCTAACCGCCCCCTGCCTTGAGTCCCGTGCAGCCCGTGATGCTCGTGTACACAGCTTTCTCTCCTGCTCGTGCACAATTTACCACAGCCATGGCGTGTAAAAACAGTTAATAAACAATGAGCCGTGGGTGGCAGCATTAGCTCTTAAAAATCATAACCATCTCCCCAGGTGGCCTTTTAAATTTGCTCCTGACCCTCCTTTCCTTCCATAAAAGAATCTGCTTCCGAGAGAGCCTGAAGCCTGGCAGAGACGCATAGGGCCTTTCTACCTGGCTTTGAAGGGTGAGGTAAGGGCTGCCTTTTTCTCCTTGGGGTCAGCACAGGTTATGGAACAAGGTGAGCTCTGCATCTTTACCATTCGGTGGGGGCCCCAGGCCCTGCGACTTCTGGGGGCTAAAAGCTGGCCTGGTTTGCCTTGGGTCATTAACTGTCATAAATGAATCCCCTTCCATCCTATGCTTGGACAAAAGGGATTTTGTGGCTATTTATTCCTTTGAGGCAGACAGTGGATGGAGAGCAGAGAATGGAGTTTTCTTCCTGAGTTCAAATCTGACCTCAGACACTTCCTAGCTGTGTGACCCCGTTGCCTCAGTTTCCTCATCTGTAAAATGAGCTAGAGAAGGAAATGGCAAACCTCTCCAGTATCTCTGCCAAGAAAACTCAAATCGGGTCACGAACAGCCGGATACAATTCCATTGACACAATTTACAACTCTTAGTAGCGGCTTCCAGGAGTTGTTATTGCCGTCTGAGGAGTTACCTAGGAGTCAATCTGGAGATGTTTCTCCAGGTCTTAGTTTAGTGTTCAGGCTCACACATCCCATCACTAACATCTGTATAGCTTATAAGGTCCTAACGGAGTTTGTGGTCTGCTAGTCTTGTCAGAGGGCTGGCCTGGGAATCGAGAAGATCGAGTTCACTTTCTGCCCTGACCACTCACTGGCTGTGTGCAACACTGAACAAATCACTTAATCTCTCAGCTCAGTTTTCTTATCTGGTAAATGGGGAAATTAATAGCACCTACTCCAGGGTTGTTGTGAGGAATAAATGAGATAACATAATTTTTTCAGTTTTTTTTTTCCTTTAGTCATGTCTGCTTCTTCATGACCTATTTGGAGTTTTTTTTTTTTTTTTTTTTTTTTTTTTTTTTTGGCAAAGATACAGGAGCAGTTGGCCATTTCCTTCTCTAGCTCATTTTACAACTGAGGAAACTGAGGCAAAAAGGTTAAATGACTTGACACAACTAGTAAGTGTCTGATCCTGAATTTGAACTCAAATCCTCCAGATCCCGGGGCTGGTACTCTCTCTACTGCATCACTCAGAAGCAGGAATTCAAAAGCAAAAATATTCACTCCCAAATCTCTCTTCCTAATTGCCTGATTAGACCATCTTTCCTTTGGACTCAAAAAATCCACAGGAAGAAGAATCGAGAATCATAGACTTCAAGCCAGAAAAGACCCTTTAAAACCATTAAATCTAATCTCTCATTTTAAAGATGAGGAAACAGACTTGGAGAGGTTAAAGAGGGAAACAACAGAGAGAGCTTAATCACAAGTCATGGATTCAGATCCTGTCCAAATCCAAGTCACTTCAAAGCCAATAGAAGTCCTGCTTTCCATTTTTGGGCTTCATGAACCAGCTCTTTTACCTCCTAAATCCTCCCTAGAGCTCCCTCTCAGCCTTGAAGTGCTGCTGTGATGGATGCTCAGAGCAACGCTGGCTCTGTACCATGTTCCAGATGAATGTCTGGTGTTGACCTGGGCAAAACCAACTAAGTGGACAATTGCTCTCCTTCTGTCCCTCAGTGGAAAGGAAATGTGGGAGATAGAGGGAACACAGGAACCTGGAGGAGTAAGAAAGTCATGAGATTTTAAAAGAAGAAAAAGAAATTTGGGAACTGCTGGTGTGGGCCAGTTTTTTAATTCTCCCCAGATGTCCAGTTTTATTTCTCCTCTTTTCAGCCTGGGAAGAACAACTGTCTGTCCTTGACATTCAGAGGACGCTAATCCCCTCTCATTGGCAAGTTGGGGTTTCTGTGCACTAAGGCTTATGAAATCCCTCCTGGAGGATGGATATTATGTAAACACACGTCACTTCTTAGACAAAAAATTTTCAGTGGGGTTAGCCTAGGAAAGGCTTATCAGTTCCTGATCCCACTCTCCAACTCACACATCTTTCTAGGGCCCTACCCGGGCCGGCTGACCCCTCAGAATTGTCTCATCTGCTTTCTCTATCAGAACTCTCCTTTCATTTCCTTTTCCCTCCCCATCAAAATGGACATTTGTCCTGGATCCCATCCTGAATGGTTTTTAAGGTCCTTCTGACTTGAAGTCCAAGATTCTTGATTCTTACAATATCCTGTGTCTTGGAGATGGAGCACTGGGTTTGGAATCAGAGCCCTACCTCCTTCCATTTGCACCTGTCACTTTTACTTGCCCAAATTTATTGATTTCTTTGGGCTTCAGTTTCCTAATCTGTAAAGATTGGATGACCTACTAAATCTTTTCTTCTGACCTTTGGCTAACCTAATGCGCTCTGGACACTAAGAAAAAGATGCTTAGCTCCCATTTCTGACTTTTCTCCAGGATATCATGTGTGCTTTAATACTGGCATTTAGTTCAGCCAATATTTATTAATCATCTACTATATAAAACACACCATTTTTCCGTGCTGGGAATATAAAAATTTTTTTAGAGCAATTCTTCCTTCCAGGAGTTTCCAGTGCACTAGGGGAGGTCAGACATGAACACAGATGAGAATGTTGGAAGGAAGAATGTGACAGGGGTAGGTTGTGTACATGGGACCTCGCCTTAACCCTGACTGACTGGTGATAATTCTAGGAGGAGAACAGAGCTGTCAGTCCCTTGAGCACAGTCAAATGGATCAATGACTCTGTCCCATACTATTGATGCTTAGAATGTCCAAGGATTCATGAAAAAGGAAGAAGGTAGCTGCAATGGAAGGGTAGAATGTAAGCCCTTTGAGGGTAGGAATTGTTTCATTCTTTGTATATTCACTGCCTAAGAAGGTGACTGGCACATTTTGTCATTGTTCAGTCATTTTTCAGTCACATCTGACTCTTCATGACCCCATTTGGGATTTTCTGAGCAGAGATACAGGCAAAGGCTTGCCATTCCTTTTCCAGATCATTGTATAGATGAGGAAACAGGCAAATAGCTTAATCACTTGCCCAGTTTCACTCAACTAATTTGAATTTGAATTTATGAAGATGAATCTTCTTGACTCCAGACCTACTACACTTCTTTGCTACTTAATAAATGTTTATTGATTGATTTGGGAAGAAGACAGATTTTGCTAAAGGAAAAAATAGTCCTGGAGCCCTTCATCGAGGTTAAGAGCCTTTCCCTTTCACACATGCTTCCTTATAGGTTAGCCCTTTGGGAATACACTTCCTTGTGCCTGATTCTACTTGTTTGCCTAAAATGAGGGAGGTGTGGAGAAGATACAATATAATTTGCTTTGGATCTATCACCTCCCTAAGACTGGCCCTCAAGGTTCACAATGCTGAGGTGAGGAAATATTTCAAGGCAGTTTGACTAGCCCTTCCCACCCACCTACTCTCCAATGGATTCAACAAATATTTATTCAACTCTTCCAGTGAACAAGTCATCATGCGGGTTACTGTGTTGAATATAAAGCTGTCATTGTATAATTCATAATTCCTGCCCTCAGGGAGCTTCCACTACAGCTACATGCTACAAAGCTAGTGACTTCCACCAGCACATAGTGTTGGGTCTAATTGGTACAGAGATGGGTTAGTTTTATCCTCTTCCTCTCCCTTATAATGAGTTCATCAAGGGCCTACGCAGAAACACAAAAGCAAAAACAACAAGCAAGTTTCCATTGGGAAAAGCCCAGCATTGAATGCGGGCCCATGACCCTTGGAGATGACTAGTCCCCAGGAGGAGCAGTGGAAAGCTTTGTTTCTGGAAATCTAATCTGTGGGATGATGATTATTTACACACTGCTGTCTCACGAGGTAAGAGTTTGCATCTGTAGATCAAAAGCAAATGGAAAGAAATAGTGTCTGCTCGGACCATGTGGAACGCATTCATCTCCTGCTAAGCCTGGGCAGGAAGGCTGCTTTCCCAACGAGCGTTCTCAGGCCAGGAACCAAACTTGCTCAGCCTTTTGCTACCAGAAGAAAGCAGAACTTTCCACCAGACTGTAGGAGAAACTGGATTATCTGAGCAACGGCGAAGCTGGCCCCTGCCCGGAGCACGGAACTAGGGGTCAGGAGGCCTGGGTTCTGATCCCCAGTTTGCCACTAACTCGCTTTGTCGCTGTTGTTCGGTCATGTCTGACTCTGTGACTCCATCTGGGGTTTTCTTGTCAGAGACACCACAGTGACTTGCCTTTTCCTTCTTCAGCTCATTTGACAGATGAGGAAACTGTGGCAAATAGGATTAAGTGACTTGCCATATAACTAGTAAGTGTCTAAGGCTGGATTTGAACCCAGTTTTTTGTGGACTCCAGGCTCAGCCCCTCTATCTGGGGTACCTCCTATGTATCCTAAAAAGCTATAAAGGATCCATATCCAAAATGAGTGGGATGGCATAAATGAGGGGCAACAGGATTGGAGAAGCCATCTAGTCCAATCCCCTGAGGCCCACATTTGTCAGACAACAAAATCACAAGATGTACGACACAAGTAGGATCCTCCGACTTCAAAACAAGTATTTCTCCCAGTGTAAAACACCACCTTCCATCCGAGTCATTTCAGTAGTGGGCCACAAGATGAAAAAGGCCCATATGTGGGCCGCAAGAATTTTTTATTGATAGCAATAGTGAAACTTGTTAGCTCAAAGTCAGAGATTTTAAAAATCAACTGTATTTGCCCAGAAGTCAAAGCTTTGGGCCCAGCACTATCCATGGGCCAATTCGTTATTAACAAGTAAATGAGAATACTAGTGTTTTAAGGGATTGAACCACGCTTAAGAACTACAAGGTGGTGTTTTAAATCTGGGCTTCCTCAAATCCAACTCCAAGGTTACACAATTTAAGGCAGCTCTCAGCTACAGTTTCATTGAGACCCAAATGTCACCCAGAGTTTGGGGTACATGGATGGAAAGAAAGAAGAAAATTGAAAAAAGGAAAAAGAAAAGGTAGAGAAAGAAGGAAATAAAATATTAAATGCCCAATAAGTACTAGACACTGTGCTAAGCACTTCACAAAGATTATCCCATTTGAGTCTCTAGGAGCCAGGTGCTAATATTATCCCCATTTTACAGTTGAGGAAACTGAGGCAGACAGGGTTAAGTGACTTGTCTCAGGTCATGTACTCCTTGAATGGAAACTCCCTCCACTAGTGCAGATCAGGAACCCATCTATAACTATCAAGACTTAACCTGGAGTATGGGGAGATTAAAATGTTTGGCCATGCTCACGCTGCTAGAATGTGTCAGAGTATATACTAGAACTCAGAGCTTCCCAACTCCATAACCAGCTCTTTCTCCACTACGTGATGCTGTTTCTTAGCTAATTATATTTTTAACAAATTTTCCTTAACTCTCCCAAGCAGCGGCTAATCCAGGGCTAGTCAGCAATATGTTGGACAAGCGTTTCTCTAAGATACTTTATCCCTACTCCTCTTCCTTTCTCTAACAGTGCTCGGCACATAGTAGGCCCTTAATAAATATTTAAAGGATTATCGGATTGGGTTAGGCTCCCTTCTGTCTGAGGCAGTGGTTCTCAAACTTTTGTTTTCAGTATCTTTATCCTATTAAAAATTATTGAGGATCTCTCCAAAGGGTTTTTGTTTATCTGGATTATATTTATAGACATTTACCATATTGGAAATAAAAATTATTTTTGAATTTGTAGACCCTCTAAAAGGGCTTCAGAGATCCCCAGGATTCTCTAGACCCTACTTTGAGAACCACTGGGAGGTGTTGCTCTCTCAGGCACTTTGGGGAAGTGGGATCTCCCAGACTTTGAGGGTGGATGTGCTGGATCATCCCTCCTTACCCAGAAAAGTCAGGGAAAGCTTTTGAACTGAACCCAGACTTGGTTGTGTCTGGGCTGGCCATATGTGAATGTGGCAGTTCTTGGAAGGCTTCCCCGGCTGAAAAGGACAGAGTCTGGGAAGACTGGCTGTGGGAAGGTCATGGCTGGGGAAGGGAAATCAATGAGGAGCCAAGGCTTTCTGACTTATTTATATGAAGCTTTCCATGCACTTCCTCTTTCTCCCCTCTGGCATCTTCCAGGCACATGGGGAGAGGCCCCGTTCAGAGCCAGCTGTTGTGCATCATTTGATCAGAAACATTCAGGTGGATCTTTTGCAGGGAGCGTTGGCCAGAGGGGAAAGAATTTGTCATGGGAATTTCCAAGAGACCTTTTCATGTTTAGTGTTTCCAAGATCATGTGCTTAACGAGCTCAGACCAGCTCTTCTGCCCTGTGGTCATGGGCCGTGCATATCTAGGAGTTGTTTTTATTGTCCAGGGGGAAGGAAAAACCATTTTCCAAGCTCCAGAGCAAATCAGGAATCAATCTCTGTCGTCCCATCGTTGAGCTCTTTTCCAAAGCTGGGGGAGGCTCCTCTTCCCATCAGCATCTGGTCCTAGGATCAAACACTTTGTGATGTATTTAATTTGTCAGATTAATGGCTAATTTTCTCACAATCAATCAGATCAACTACCCGGCAATCCAGACTTGTCATTAGGTTAAATTAAATTCAATAAACATTTATTAAGAATAGACTGTCTGCACTTATTCACTAACCACCCACTTTAACCCTGAAATTTAGCTTCTATTTCTCACCACTCTTCTGAAATGGCTCATCTTCTCTCTCTCTCTCTCTCTCTCTCTCTCTGTCTCTGTCTCTCTCTCTCTCTCTCTATATATATATATATATAATACATATATATGTGTCTGTCTGTCTGTCTGTTTATGTTTGTCTTCTCATCTCTCATTGTCTCTTCTTCGTCTTTCTCTATGTTTTAAAAATAGTATTTGAGGGACATTTGAGGTGATACAGTAGATAAATCTGAGTTCAAATCTGGCTTCAGACACTTGACATTTACTAGTGGTCCCTTAACCGTGGTTACCTCACAAAATAAAAAAAAAAAAAGAATAAATAGCATTTGATGCTGTTGACTACTGTCCCCTTCAAACACACCTAAGTTCTTTGTTGTGTTTTATGACACTACCCTCTCCTGGTTTTTCTCCTACCTCTCTTTTTCTCACTATTCATCAAAAGAAGACCCGTCCTTTTTTTTCTTTTATGGACTTCAATGATCCCGGAGGAAAGAATAAGGCTGATGACTCCGGTTCACTTGCAAGTGCAGACATCACCCTCCTGATGTCATGGTCCCTTTCAAGAACAAAGAATAAACAAGAATATCTTCTTTCTCTCATCCTTTACCTTGGGCATCCTCCAGCCTCCTCCCATTGGGCATGCTCCAGCATCCAATGGGAATTGGCTTTCCTCTCCCTTTTCCAGTTTCCCTTAGTAATCCCATCTATATCTACAGCTCCAGCAGCTTTGGAGTCCTATGTTCAGACCTTGCCTCTGATGTCTGACACTGATGCTGCTCCTTTATAATGTGAGCTTCTTGGGGCAGGGATTGTGTTTTTGCCTTCCTTTGTGTTTCCAGCACTTAACTGGAATTTAATAAATGCTTGTTATTGTTAATGACGATGATAACAATGAGGAGGAGGAAGTGGATGAAGTCGCTTAACTCTGGGGGACTTTCTTGCTGTATAAAGTAAGGGGGTAAAACTAATTGGTCTCTAGTCCCTTTCATCTCCAGATTTCTGATCCATTGATCATCTCCATGAAGAAATGCATACGTGAGCATGAGCACACACACCCCTACCTCTTCCTAAACTCCAAAACCCACATTTGCCACAACTGCCTGCTGGACATCTCTGCCCAAATATCCCAATGATACTTCAATTTCCACTGTTCAAATTTGAAATCATCTTCTTCCTCCTAAAACCTAGCTTTCCACTCCATTTCTGTTGATGACACTGTTATTGTCCTATTCATCCATATTCAAAGATTGTCAGTCATTTTTGACCGAGCCTTTGCCCTTAACCCCCACATCCAATCATCAGTCACATCCTGTTGTTTCTATCTTCCCAATATCTTTGCCCAATCTGTATGATCCTTTCTCTTCCCACTGCCATCATCTTAATTTGGGTCCTAAATTATCTTTCACTTGACTATTGTAATGGTAATTTCTCCCCTCCCCCAGTTCATTCTTCCCATGAGTACCAAGGTAATCTTCCTAATGTATAGTTCCATGTATTACCTTTAGTGTTTCATTATCATCTACTGAAAAACAAAAATGAAACCTGAACATTTTTTTCTGATATGATATTCAAAGCTCCCCATAGCCTTGTTTCAGCCTGACTCTTCAGGATACAAGGAATAAAACAATCTCTACTCTCAAAGAACTTATATTCTACTAGGAGAGGTGTGTGTACAAAGACTCAGTGTAAAAAGAATATATACAAAGTAATTAAACAAATGATTAAACAAATGGAGGGTATTAGAAAATCCTTATGTTGTATCATGAAGGAAGCAGGAGAGAAGAGGGATACATTCCAGACATGAGAGGTGCCCAAAATAAAGGCAGGAAGACAGAAGACTGAGTGTGGTGCAGAAAAGTGCAATTTGACTAGATTATGGGGGAAGGAGGAGGGTGATATCCAACAAGGCTAGAAAGATAGATTAGGATTGGGTTGGCCTTAAAAACTATATTTTATCCTGGAGGTGCTATGTGGCTTGATCAAGAGTAAGAAACTGAGGATAATTCCAAGCTTATGAACCTGGGAAACTGGAAGGATGGTATTGCTTTAAAAGAAAAGGAAGAGCACTAGCCCCAGAGTCAGGAGAACCTGAGTTCAAATCCATTAACAAATTATTAACAAATTAGCTTAGGCTGCATACTAGGTGTTGAATAAGTTTGACTACTAAAACTACAAAGTTTTACTCTTTGTTGGTAAGGAGACTACATTTTCAGGCTGAATATTTTCTAGGCTTAAGAAGTTTTATGGATTGTTATGGCTTACTAGCTACATGATCCTGGGCAAGTCACTTAATCCTGATTGCCTAAATCAAAGACAACTTTTAAAAATTTATCTTTCTCAATTACAGACAGAGTGCCATCTATAGTAAAAATCTCAACATATTCATCCTCCTAATAAATGATAATAATCTTGAAATTAAGATCTCTCTAATTCCATATTTTCCTTTCACAGTGTCTGGAGTATAGAAAACTCTTAATAAATATATGTTGATTGATCTTTGCCTAGCAGAATGTTTTGCACACATTAAGTGCTCAATAAATGTTTGTTGGAGGTTACAAAGAAGCTTGGGATATGATGAATGCCCTTAAAAAATTAAGGTAAATCGCAGAGATGAGACACACTAAATCTATAGAATAATACAAGGATTTCCTGGAAATCAACACAGTCCAAAAACATCCAATGAGTGGTTTATGTCTCAAATCTATGGAGAGGGAAGGAATCTGTGACCAAAGAAGAATTGGAATTCATTACTGAACATCAAATAGATAGTTTTGATTATATTGAATTGAAAAGTTTTTGTACAAACAAAACTAATGCAGACAAGATTAGAAGGGAAGCAATAAACTGGGAAAACATTTTTACATTTAAGGGTTCTAATAAAGGCCTCATTTCTAAAATTTATAGAGAATTGACTCAAATTCATAAGAATTCAAGCCGCTCTCCAATTGATAAATGGTCAAAGAATATGAGCAGAAAATTTTCAGATGGAAACCCTTTCTAAGTCATATGAAAAGTGGCTCCAAATCACTATTCATCAGAGAAAGATGACATTAAGACAACTCTGAGATACCACTACACACCTGTCAGATTGGCTAAGATGACAGGAAAAAATAATGCGGAATGTTGGAGGGGATGTGGGAAAACTGGGACACTGATACATTGTTGGTGGAACTGTGAATGGATCCAACCATTCTGGAGAGCAATCTGGAAGTCTTATATTTGAGTCATTGATATGAATCTGCTCATTCATGAAAGAAATTAGTGGGAATGGGAAACATTCTATAACAAGGTCAAGGATTGAAGTTTCCTTAATTGAATTTGTTGAGAATGTGATTCATCTTCACTTTAGGGTCTAGATTGAGACCTAACATTGAAACATTCAAGACACCTGGTAGATGTGCAGCTTTTGAGAAGTGTGCCAGGACCACAGTTTTTCTGGGTTCAATTTATCTCACTCTGCATCAGTTTATTTAAGTCTTCCCATGTTTCTCTAACTTCTTCATATTATTTCTTATAAAGCACTAATATTCTATATTTACCTAACACAATTTTTTTTTTTGCCATCCCCTAATCAGTGAGTGCCTTTGTTTCTCTATCTTTGCTACCACAAAAAGTGTTACTATGAACATTTTAGTATATATGAAACCTTTCTTTCTCTTTTTGACATCTAGGGGAGAATATACATAGCACTACAATCTCTGGGTCATAGAGTATGAACATTTTAGTCACTTAAAATAATATCCTATTTTTTCCAATTACATGGAAAAATAATTTTAAATATTCATTAAAATTTTTTGAATTGTTTTTAGTCACTTTTTTTTTTTTTGAGATAGTGAGGGTTAAGTGACTTGCACAGGGTTAAATGGCTAATAAATATCTGAGGCTGAATTTGAACTGACTCCAGAGTCAGTGCCATTTTTAAGTCCTTTTTACAGCAAAATTCCAAATTACTTTTCTGAAAATATGCTGTTCCACTAACAGTGAACTAATTAAATTCATGTATTTTTGAAGTTTCAGTTGACTACTTCACTCTGATGACTCCCATATTTCCATTTCCTGCTCTGATCTCTCTCTCTCAACAAAAGTCCTTTCTAGAATTCCAATAGTCTGGTGACTCAGTTCTTTATTTCTGGATCTTCTGCTATAAGTTAAATTCAACAATTCTACAACAAAACTCATTATTGTTACTCTCTCCCATCTAACCCTCCAGATTTCTCTCTTCCTCTGATAGGTCTTTCCCCCTTCTTCTAAGGATGTAAACATTGGAGGCTGATTCACAGAGACCTATGATTGAAAGATTTAGAACTGGAAGAGAATTTAGAGACTATATAGTCCAATCCCCTTATTTTACAGACAGTTTTACAGAAGGACAATTACTCTTTCACCCGGCCTATTCAAATCCCTGATTTGATTCTTTCTTCTAGTTCTTTTATCTCTTCCTTCTTTTCTTATTGCCACCATATCACCTGGACGATTCCAACAGTTTTATAGTTAGGCTCTCTGCCTCTAGTATTTCCTCTTTGCATTCTATTAAGAGATTAATCTTCTAAAAAAGCATCTGTTTATTCATTCCATTTGATTACTTAAAATGTTTTAGTATCTCCCTCATTGCTTATAGAATATAGTTAAGAGTTCCTTATTTTAGCCCTCAAGTTTCTGTGTAAGCGGTCTCTACTTGTTGCTACAACTTTTTCTTGCAACCCTTCTATACTGAATTCCAACCAAACTGATTTAATGATTATCTTGAGTATTTCTATTTTCCTGACATTGCTCATGTTTTCCCTCCTCCTTAGGATCCTCTTCTTTTCTGCTTGTCTAGCTCTGGACAAACATGTTCTCAAAAAAACTTTTTTTTTTATTTTTTAGAGCAACTGAACCACCTGGTAGTTTCCTTTTTTAACTGATTAATCTACTACCAAACAAACGCTAAGCTCAGTTGACTGTGTGCTACTGAAGGAGTGCAAGTGCTACAGCTGCCTATCAATGTTGGTACCTTGGCACAAAGCCCTGATTGCTCCACCCTAGTTATAACTGTTAAATCCTATCCATCTTCAAGACTCAGCTCAATTCTTTTACTGCTCCACGTGGCCTTCCTTTTGGAGAAGGTCCAGTCGTCAGTGAGTTTTCCCTCCTCTAAACTCCAGGAGCATTTATTATCGGTGTCTCTCATTTATTATTCAGTATAAGTAACCCTGTATGATTAGCTATTTTTTGTTGTTGTTGCATATGCCCTGCATCCTCAACCACCTTGCACATTCCTCAAAGGCCTTTACCTTTCTTTGTTATTCTGCACTTCACTCTCAGGAACCTAAAATTATCTTTGGTAATCTGGTGTTTTTGAGCCTCAGTTTCCTCATTTGTAAAAATGAGAGAAATTGGACTAGAGAAGCAGAGTTGGAATATACCAGGAGTCAGACATCTGGTTTCAAGTCTCTGACACTTTCTATTTTTCTGACATTGAGTATTTACTCAATTATTATCTTTATAATCAATGATTTATTATCTTTATATTATTATCTTTATAATCAATGATTATCTTTATAAGATTCCCTGGGACGGGGACTTCCTAACTCTTATCTCCGAGCTTCTGCAAGATTCCATGGAAAAAGTAAGCAATCAACAAACGTCTGTGGCTGAAGAGGGCAGGCAAGCAGCCTGCAGTGTTTGGGGCCCAGAGAAAAAAGGACCTTCGGAATACATATTGATCCTGCCATAGATAAGCTGGAGAAGAATCTAGGGGCTAAGCTAAGCTAAGCAAAGCTAAGACTCTGCAAAGGGGTTTTGCATTTGTTCACAAATGAATTAATTTTTGGTCCAGAAAACCTGCCTCTGACTGGCTTTGCCAGCAACCGGTAGTGTAAGCTCCAGCCCGGCTTCTTTTTAGTTCATTTTTGGAAAGAGAAAGGGGATGGCTCTGAATGAAGCTCAGCTTTGGGTCATTTGGAAGGGAAGTGCTTAGAGCTCAGACAAATCCTGAAATCAGACACTTCACGGCCACCCTTGGGCCTTTGTCATGTTAATTCCAAAGGTCTTTAAAGCCTTTGAAATGTCTGCAAAATCAGCTGCCCCACATCTCCGGAAGGTTAAACCTCATCCAAGGTTAGCGAGAGCTGCAGGCTGCAGATTCTTTGGTGGGCAGGCTTTCCCTCCCAAATGAAAGAAAGTTTCTGCCCAGTTTCTTCAAGAAACCTTTTTTGTTCGGGGAGTAAAAGGAAGTCAGTGAATTGGGTTACCGAGGCATTCATGTAAAAACACCAAAATTCCGGATTTGCGTGTTCTCAAGTAAGCCGGGAGAAGGCAGCCTGGAGTGGTGGGAAAATCCAAAAGATTGTGGAGCTCCCATATCCTAGCCGGTCAATTTAATCTCTCTGGCCCTCAGTTAGCCCCATCTGAAGAATGGAGTCTGACTAGCTATAGAATGACTTGTTTCCGTTAATTCCCATCCCCTCACACACCCTCCTCCCACCCTTCGCCTCTGGGGTGGGGGCCGGAGCAGGAGAGAAATCCAACTCTCTTGCAGATTAAACACCTATTGATTTTTATCCTGGGCAGTCTGGGGAGAGAATGAGTCTGCCGCCGCCGCCGCCGCCGCTTTCTCTGCAGACAGAAGCAAAGAAAAAAAATTCAAATCAGTCTCCCCTTTGGTGCTGTGGCCGCCAGGGCCTGCATGCTAAACAGTGTCTGCTCAGAGTCCAATCTGTTCTGTGCCCGGCTAATGATTATTCTCCATAGAAACCCTACTGGAGTCAGTTATTATTCTGCGCTCAGGCACTTGTATCGCTCCTGTATTTATATAAGATTAAGTAGTCCTGTTAGGTTTTTACGTCTCTGATTGGGGCTTATTTTAACCTCAATTAAGCCATCAGCCGGGCTTTCGCTAAGCAGAGCAAGGATGCTTTCTCTCTCCCACCCCCACCCCACCCCACCCCACCCCCCACTCCTCTTTTTGCCTCGTTCCCTTTCTCCCGCTTTTGTAAGGAAATCACGGCGGGGATTGGTGACTTCGGGGATTACCCCGGGCCGGGCGACCAATGGGGAGCGGCCGAGAGGATAAATGGGGGTCCCTCCTCGCGGAGGTGCGGCGACCCTCGGTAATTATGGTTGCAGACAGCTGAAAGCCGCGGGGCTCCGCTCCCCCCGCTCGCCCGCAGCCTGCCCTGATTGCTGGCACCGAAAGCCGCTGATTATAAGTAAACATTAATTATGCTCTGACACCGCGCTGCCGAGGTGGCGGGTTCGGAACTTAACACAACTCCAGCCCCCCATCTAGATTTAAAAAAAAAAAAAATCCCACCCCCTTAAAGTGCGTTTCTTCTTCTTCTTTTTTTTCCCCCGAGCTTTTAGTTAGTAGCTGCAGCAACCAGGTCTAAATGTTGTTGCGGTTTTTCTTCTCTGAATCGAGCGGAACATTTCCTGGCTCGAATCTTCCTGGCTAAGGAAGGAGCCAATCCCTGAGGCTGGAGATGCGGAGAAAACCATTTTGTTCTGAGCGCTGTCACCTAGAGCTCACCCAACCGGACCTCGCCCCGGAGGCACTCTGCTCCCTTTGGCTGGAGACTCCACTATACGGGAGAGACGCAGGGCAGAGGATGACTGAAGGGAGAGGAAGGGGGTAGCCACCTAGCTGGACACACCCTTCCAGGCAGACACTGAAGCGTCCCCCGTCACCGCCCATCCAGCCCCGCACCCTCCGGCCCCGAGAAACCTGCTCCAAGCCCCAGCCCCAGCGGCCCAGACACCCGCACCCCACACACGCAGACGCAGGTGCCCCAGATGCCCCGGCACCGACAGGTGAGCTTAGATGCCCACCCACAGGTACACACCAAATCCCCCGCTTATGCCCTCCCACCTCCGCCTCTCGCCTTGATGTTTCAGAGCTTTCCATCTGTTTGGAGCAAAGGTAATGGAGGTTGCTCTGCTACTAAGCGGAGACACACGGGAAGAAAACGACTGTTTGGGCTAAGCACTGAGGTGTCCCCTGCTTCACGTACACTTTCTTCTTGCTGATTACATGACATTACAGTAATATGGGTCCGGTGTGATTACCTGGCTGCTCTCTCCCTTTTTCGTATTTGCAGCCCTTCTGACCCCTGCAGAGGGGAGCACCTAGCTAGCCAATCAAGACGCAGGCGTTTCTAAAGATCAGAAATGGGGCCCTTCCTTCCATCATTCACCGACGCCAGCATCTTGCTACCTTGTTCTCAAGACAAACCCTCGCACTGTTTGCTGCTCCTAATGCGAAGTACATCCTCTCTCCACCCCACCCCCTCCTGTCGCTACTGAGAGGAAGAGAATGAAAGCCAGAATTAACCCTTTCCCTTCCCCGTCACCCTCTCCGGACTGACTTTGTCCCGGGTGGAGGAAATGAGCTGGAGATGATGCTTATTGTCACAATAATTCTCCCTGAAAGAGGAGAGATTTTCTTCAATAGCTTGTTGTCAAGGCTGTCTTGGATCTTACCACAGGATGTCTATAGGAAGGAAGTCTCAACAGGGACCTCAGTATATTTTACTGGATTATTCTCGGCACCTAATAGGGTCTGACCCTTGGCAGAATCCACAAAAGTGTTCACTGATGAATTTTTTTCTTAATTTCTGGGATATTTTCCTCTTCTCTCAACTTCGTTTAAAATAAGTACTTTTCCAACTCAGCATACCCACACGGAACTATTTCAAATAGAAAATAAATGTTAAACATGTCAATATTCCACCCAGGAGCCAAGGAGAGGAAGAGTGAGGGCATATGGGATGATGCTAAGGAAAGAGTAGAAGAGAAATATTACCACGGAGGGCCTGCCTCTTACACATTTTCCTTTGGTTTCCACAAAGAAGATGCTCCCCACCGTGCAACAGTGGGAAGTAGCCTGACTTGGAGCACTGTCTGGTCCCTTAGCTTTTCTAGCTTTCATTTTCCTCATTATATAATGAAGGAGTTGAACTAGATAATCTCTAAGGTCATCAGTTTATAAATCTATAATAGGATCATAGATTGAGAACAGGAAGGGACTTTTAAAAAGTCATCAAGAGTAGTGAAGTGACTTCATTCAGCACTGTTGCACAGGTAATAAACAAGGAGCTGGTCCTTGGACTAAAGTCCTCCCACTCAAAATCCTATAGTTCGATTTTGCCTAGTGTGCTAAATCCAAATTCCGTTATTCTGGAAATCAAGGCCCTCTACAACTTCCCTTAATGTGTTATCTCATTTTCCATCAGCTGCTCTGATTGGTTGTGATTCCATTAATATCACGTCCCAAAGCCAGATATTCTTGGGGTCCTGCCCCCACCTCTAGCTTCTTTTTATATATTGTCTTCATCTTTAGATTGTAAGCTCCTTGAAGGCAGGAGGGACAGGTAGGTATCAAAGTAGATAGAGGAGTGGGAACAGACCCAATATATATCAATTTCCATTCTATATTTGACAGTTGAAGAAATTGGGATTTCTGTGGATCTTCATTTCGTTAGGCACAGCTAGGTGGTGCCATAGTGGATAGAATGCTAGCTCTGGAGTCAGGAACACTCATCTTACTGCAGTCAAATCTGGCCTCAGACACTTCAGTTAACTCTGTTTACCTCAGTTTCCTCATCTGTAAAATGAACTGGAGAAGGAAAAGGCAAACCACTCTAGTATCTTTGCCAAGAAAACTCCAGATGGGATCATGAAGAGTCAAACAGGATTGAAATGACTCAATAACAAGGACACAAATATCTTTCTTTTTCTTATTTAAACTCCACTACTTAGTATAGTGCCTGGCATGTAGTAGGTCCTTAATAAAATTTTTTGACTGACTCTATTAAGAACATTCTCTTTACCAACCACAGAACACATCATGTTTGTTCTCACCTTCAGGCCTTTCCTGTAACTCTTTCTCTTTACCTAGAATGCCCTTCCCTCTGGGGTTACTTACCCCATCCTTCAGGTAGACTTCCCCAGCTCATACCAACTTTTCCCTTTAATAATTAGCATCAACCCCACCTGATTTAGCAATTCGGTAAGATGAAGTCTGGAGTTGGAGTACAAAGGTTGTTTTTCCATAAACACAAATCACAGTCTCTGTACTTAATAATTTAGTATCTGGTCTCAAAGCATTAAGATGGTCCCAAAACACATTTTAAGCTGGTGACAAGTATCAACTTGTCTTGAACATCATCTTCATCATCATCATCACTTCCCTTTATACAACACTTTAATGTTTGCAAAGTAGTTTACAATCATTATCTCATTTTATTCTCATACCAACCCTGGATGGAAGGTGTTATTATTATCTCCATCTGACATCTCAGGAAACTCAGCTAAAGCGAGATGAATGATTTGCCCAGGTCACACACTTTGTGAGCCTCTGAGCCAGAAGCCTGACTCGGGGCAGAGGATGTGCTGCACCACTTAGCCAGCCAATAGACTTTAGGCCTGGACTTGAAGCCATTGCAGCTTTGGAGATCTGGCTGAGATTTATTCTCCTTGGGGACGGTAGCCTTGGGGAGATGTGTCATCTGCACTGTATACTGGGGCACTCAAGGAGACTTTTGGTGAGGATCCTCCACTAAGGTTCAGCACTTAGTTGATGGACTGTGTTATTTTTGTCTTCCAAACAAAACTGTAAGGTCCTTTTAAGGGTAGCAGTCTTATGTCCCCCACTGTGCATGATATGGCGCTATTGATCAGTGCTCAGTAAATAGTTGACCACTGATTGGTTCAATCGGGAGTGCGTGTCTACCAGATCAATACCAAATACCTTATGGGGCTCTGATGTGCTGAATCTGTAGAATTAGGTCCTATTTCTGGAGCCACAAGAAAAACCATTTAATTTTTGTCTAAATCACTAGCTTCTATGGCCCAGACCTGGCTGGAGCGGTGATAGAATGGTGATTTCAGTTCATTGTACATGGATGGGTACAGAATATTATAGAACATCCTCTGCCTTGGGTCTCTTCTACTTGATACCTCCCTCATTTCCTCCTTGGGGCAAGTAAGTGATAAAGTGATAACGAGCCAAACTTGGAGTCAGGAAGACTCATCTTCATGAGTTCAAATAAAGCCTCAGACACTTACTAGCTGTGTGACCCTGGACACTGTTTTAGCTCTGTTTACCTCAGTTTCCTCATCTGTAAAATGAGCTGGAAAAGAAAATGGCAGTATCTTTGTCAAGAAAAAGACATGACTGAAAATAACAGAGCAACCATCACCATTTCTTGTATAAGGGAATGGGTTTGGAAACATGGGAACAACAGTCTGAGCGATAGGGAGATTTTCTAAGATTTAGGGCTAGTCGATGACATAAAAATATGGTTGTTCAGGATTATTTTTCCTAACATAACAGACATTCCTGAAAAGTTATGCAAAATAAGATTTTTTGTAAATCTAATTCTGTTTTAAATGCTTAAGAGAAATATTTCTATTTAAAGTAATCTTTTAAGTTGGTGCACCACACTTTTATCACTTTGCCTTCTCCAGCCTGAACTATTCCAGGAAGGAGTTCCTTTCTCAGCCAGAAATTCTCAGAACCTTTTAGCAAGTGCTAATAGAACATTGTGTTTCCTCTGAGTATCAATCAGCAAAACTTACACAACTTTTCTCAAGGGAAGGAGGAATATTACATGGGGACTTTTGGAACAAATGGAATCTTAGTATCTAGACTCAGCACAGAATAATAACAACCACAAAATCAACTCACTTATTTCTAACTTCAAGGCTTTACAACTGGCTGTTTCTTCAAGAAATGGGAACTGCAAGAACTTTAATCTCTATTTTAGAGAGCAAGAGACTGAAGCTCAGCTATTAAATGGTATTGTTCTTAGTCATATTCTAATAAATGTCAGAATTATAACCTGGTCCAGATCTCCTGGTTCTAGAGATCTTTCTACCTCACCCCATGCTCTGGGATGTCCCTTCTAATATTCCTGAGTCAAAGCAAATCAACAGAGTACAAGTTCCCTGGAAGCAAGAATAGTTTTCCATTTTATTTTTGTATATTCGAGGTTTGCCTTATAGTAACTGGTGCTTCATAAATACTTTGAATTGGATTTGGAAGGAATTTTCTAATAAATCCATTCATTTCATAAAGGGACAGTTTTGAATTTCTGCACTTTTTTTTTATGAGAACCAAGACCTTAGGGCCTTGAATGTTACCTCTCCCCAGTCCCTTCTAACATATTCCTTACTCCTTGTCCAACCCTGTCCTGACAGTGGCCCTGTTCAGGACTGCTCTTGGCCTTGGACGTGCCTAGTTTTCATGGGTTTAATTTCTCGGTTTAGCCTATTAGTAGGTTTATATTCAACTTCTGCTGCCCCACCCCAAATCAATCAATCAGATGATATTTAGTCTCCACATCCTCCCTAACCTAGGTAATCTCTACCTCAGGTAGCATGGCTGTCTCTGCCCCATCTTTACCAAAGGGTACGTCACTAATTTTCTATATCTGCCCCACAAAAGTTCACAAAGGAACCATAGTGCCATCCCAAATAGCAAAGAGAGGAAAAGGGGCTCTGTTCCCTTCCTAGAGACAGAAATGATTAGCTTGAGCCACTCACCCATGTCTCTATTCATACTTTCTCCCCCATCTCTTTTTGTACGAATTTCTCCCCACCTTCCTATAAATCCAATACTGTCACATAATCTATATTGTCTCTGCATACAGCACTGCTTCCAGATCCCCATCCATCCCCCTTTCCTGCCCACTCCCAATATTATCAGCTGTCCATGCTACTGACAAAGAGAAACCCAAAACCACAGAACTGTGACATATTTTCTATTTTTTCTTTTATTATTATATTTACATATATTATGTAATATATATTATAATATATTATTATCATATTATATGACTCTTTCTATTAAGAGTCATATAACTAAAATGGTAAAGGCACAACCTGAACCCACATTTCCTAATGCCAAAATAGGGCTCTTTTTTCTTACTACCAAGATTCTTAATCTGGGAGCAGAGTATTTGTTTTTAAACATTTTGCTAACTATATTTCAATGGAATTATTTCCTTTTGTCACCCATGCATTTTATTTTATGCTTTTAAAACCATTATTTTGAGAAGGGTCCATGAGTTTAACCAGATTGCCAAATAGGTCCATAACACAAAAAAGATCAGGAATTCTCACACCATCTAACCTGGGGCATGAGTAGTATTGTTGTTGAAAGTGACAATGGCTTGTGTCATTCCAGGTCAGAGATATGGTATTCCCGGGGTTCTTTCCCTGGTTCTGTCATTAATTTGTTATTGGATCTTTCGTAAGTCATTTAACCTTTATGAACCTCAATTTTTCTGTCAAATAATTCCTGCTGCACTTATCGACCATGTTTGCTGGGAGAATAAAACAAGGTAACACGAGGAAAAGAAGTTGGAAAAGTATCCATCCAAGTGAAAGGCCTTACTTGCCTGCTACTAAGGACTGGTTTTCTGAGAGCTTTCTCTGCCTTCTAGGTGGATGCAGAAGACAAAGCCGCAGAAGGGGCAAAAATGCTTTTTTGAGAAGCCATAGTCAAGTGGAAGGAGAGCCTGAGGCAGGAAGGACTGGTGTCTAGTCAGGGACTGATTGGGCTCTTTGGGGGATCTGGCTTGGGCTCCATAATGATTACGAATCAAAATAATTTGGTGGCTGCACTTTTTTCCCTCAGATTTATGATCTGCAACTGGCCAAGAGAAAGGGGAGCACTCTAGAAGTAACATGAGCTCAGCAAATAAGGTTTTGCCTAAAACATTGGGAGAGAGAATTTGAGTACATTTTGAAAGTCAGAGATTCTCTGATAAGGTTTAATACTTAAGATATATAAATAATTAAGACATATGCAGTATACCTAAATGCTTACTCACACATACATACAGGTATACATGCACACAAACAAATACATATATATATTTAAACACACACACACACAACTTGGTGGTGCAATGGATAGAATGCTTGACCTGGAGTCAGGCTGACTTATCTTACTGAGTTCAGATCTGACCTCAGATATTTACTGACAGTGTGACTCCAGGCAAGTCAATTCACCTTCTTTGCCCCAGTTTCCTCATCTGTAAAATGAACCCAACAGGGACATGGCAAACCACTCTAGTATTCTTGCCAAGAAAATCCCAGATGGGGTCACAAAGAATTGGCCATAACTGAAAAAAATGACTGAATCTGTCGATACAAAATGGACATATGTATCTATACATAAATATAAATGTGTGGAGATATATATGTATATAACTATATATCTGCAAAAGCCATTGCCTAACAGATAACAGGTCAAAGGATATTACCAAACATCTCAGAGGGATGACAAGCTATTAGCAACCACATGAAAGTAAGTTACATTTACTACTACTAATAAAAATACAAATCGAAGAATTCTGGTATTTCACCTCATACCAAAAGATGACAAAAGATGGTATTAGTCGATACTGGAGAGTTTGTTTAAGACAGGCACCCTTGTGCATTGCTGAGGCAGCTGTGAATCAGTAAAAGTGTTTCAGGAAGCAATATGGAATTATGCAAATAAAGTGATTGCAATGTCCATGCCCTTTTACCCAGAGATAACATTGCTAGCTTTTACTTCCAGAAAGTCCACCAAGCCGTGTGTATATGTGCATGTGTGCTTTTATACATGTGTGTGTATACATGCATGTATACATTGGGGTTTGTAATAGCAAAGAATGGAAATAGATGCTCATTGACTGGAAACGATTGAACAAATTTTGTTCCGCAAATGTCATGGTACCTTACTTGTGCTGTAAGAGATGATGAATGTGACAAACAGAAAAGCAGGGAAGGATCTACATGAATAGATGCAGCATAGAGTGAGCAGAGCCGAGAAAACAAGATGCACAGTAATTTTTCAACCAGTGGTCTTTCCATTGTATTTCACTGCCTGTCAGACAGGAGTAGGAATTCAGTGTGCTGATGTGTGCTCCGACTGAACTTACTCAAGAAACTAATTGGCTTCTTGTAAAGTAGTCCTAAAAAACTGTATTCTTTTACTCAAGAAGGTGCCCTAGCCTCAGTTCTTCTCTAAATTAGGGACAATAACACCTTCTTCATGCATTTCAAACAAAACAACATCCACAATGATCTTTGCAAACCTTAAAATATTGTATAACTGTGTAGCATATTTATATTTTAGGTTTACAACAGCCCTAGAAAATACAGACTACCAACATTATTAGTTCCATTTAGCAAATAAGGAAACTGAAGCTCAGAGGCTTTTACACCTGTGGTTTCACAACTAGTAAGTGTCAGAGGTGGAATTTTAACCCGTCTTCCTGACTACCTTTAGTATTCTACGTATTCAACTCTATTTCTGTTGTTTTTGCTGTTGTTCAATCCTATTTGACTCTTCATAACCTTATTTGGAGTTTTATTGGCAAAAGCACTGAAGTGGTTTGCCTTTCCCATCTCCAACTCATTTTACAGATGAGGAAACTGAGGCAAACCGAGTTAAATGACTTGGTGTCTGAGGCCATTTTGAAACTAGGAATATGAGTCTTACTCACTCCAGGCCCAGCACTCTATCCACCTTGTCATGTCACTGTCCCATTGACCCTCATGCTGGCCTACAAACAAGAAGTAAGTCATTACATTAATGGCAATTAACATTGAAACAGCATGGAAACCCTAGTCTTTAAAACTAAGTACTTCCCAACTCCACCTCCACATAACAAACAAACAAACAAACAAGCAAGCAAGCAAATAAATAAATGGTTTCTGAAGCTGCCCATTGGCTTAGAATATTCACTAGAACAGTTGCCATTTCTGAAAGTATTGAGATAGAAGATCAGAGGTTCTTGGAACTGCTTTGGAGTCTTTTCCCCATTGTCTAGGTTATAAATTTGTTATAGACTGAATCTAAAAATATTTAGTTAAAGTAATAATTTTTATTATACTAATATTTACATTCTGTTATTCATTATAATTGTATTATTCTGTGTAATAATTATATTAATAATACTAGCTAACAGTTGTGTAGGCTTTGAGGTTTGTAAAACACTTTATAGTGTTTTATCCTCACAACAGCCCTGAAAGATGAGCACTATTATCTCCATTTTATGGACTAGGAAACTGAGTTTCAGAGAGGTTAAGTGACTTGCCCAGAGTTTCATAGCTAGTAAATGTCTGAAGAAGGTTTCTTGATTCCAATACTTACTATTTGCTGGCTACTGTACTAAGCCCTGGATAAAAAAAGTAAAAATTAAAGTCCTTGTCCTCAAGGACTTTATTGAGGTATTCTCTGTATAAGAATTCTATTGAGGTATGTACTATTTGTACATGTGCTATTTTCCTGAGAAAAACAACAGATATACAGATAACAAAATACATCCAAAGTAATATGGCAGAGGGAAGGCATTTAAGAGTGGCAGGGAAGGATCAGGAATGGCTGCTTACCAGAGGCAGAGTTTGAGTTGATCCCAAGAGTTGAAAATAAAGAGGGAATGAGTGTGTTCTAGGCATGGTAGATCCCTTGGAAAGGCAGAGACTGGAGAACAGCAGGGAATCTAGTCTTTTTCTCATTTGTGTCTGACTCTACATCCCATTGGGGTTTTCTTGACACAGATACTTCTCCGGTTCATTTTGCAGATGAGGAAACTGAGGCAGACAGGTTAAAGTGACTTGCCGAGGGTCACACAGTATCTGAGGCTAGATTTAAATTCATGAAGAGCAATCTACCTGACTTCAAGCCCAGGACTTTATCTGCTACACCTTTTAACTGTTTTTATACTTGGTAAAATGAAATAACATGCAGTGAACTGGGAATAAAGCTGGAAAGTAGATTGTGAAGGATTTTGAATGTCATGGAGAGTTGAGATTGAGCCTTTTTTTCCCCCAAAGTAGCATAAATGCTACCCTTTTATTTTATATTAATAATAATAACTGACATTCACATAGATATGAATCTTATGGAAAGGCCATTGATCACTCAGTCAACCAGCCAACCAACTAGCATCTAGCACTTACCTATTACGCCCATTGGTTCTGTATTAGGTTCATTCAGGGGCTACAAAGAAAAAGACAATTTTTGTTCTCAAGGAGTTCACAGTCCAATGAGGGAAAAAAAACCATGCAAACATTTACATATAAGCAAGCTTCATTCAGGATAAATTGGAAGTCAGAGGGAAGGTTGTAAGATTAAAGTAGAAAGACTTCTCATAGCTAAAATCATGGGATTTTAGCTGAAACATAAAGAAAATCAACTTGATTTTAGGTACATCTTTCTTACAAGGTTAAGGAAAAATCTTGTTATTCTTACGTTTCCTAGTATTTTGAGCAGAAATGGTTGTTAAATTTTTTCAAAAGCTTTTTCTGCATCTGGTGATATAATCATATGATTTTTGGAGTTGTTTTGTTATTAATATGGTCAATTATGTTCACAGTTTTCCAAATATTAAACCAGCCCTGCACTTCTGGTAGACATCTTATCTGTTCATACTATATAATCTTTGTGATATGTTACTGTAGCCTCTGCTAATATTATGGAGATTGAGTCTTAGTTACTAAATGTCTTAATCAGGACTAACACTCAGGGCTTCCTGACTCCAAGTGGGAGGTACTCCCTAAAACTGAGGCTGAGAGACTGAGAATCTTGCAGTTACTAAGTGTCTTCGGGGGGGGACTCACCCCCAGGGCTTCCTGACTCCAAGTGGGAGGTACTCCCTAAAACTGAGGCTGAGAGACTGAGAATCTTGCAGTTACTAAGTGTCTTCGGGGGGACTCATACCCAGGGCTTCCTGACTCCAAGTAGAACGCAGGCCACCCAGCTCTGTAAGGTGCTTTGTATTCACCGGAGCGCTACCTAAGTCCAAGGCGGCTGTTATTTGTCGGGCCAAGGAGTCCCGGCAGCACGAACCCCTTCACAGAGCGGGGGCCGAGCTGGGCCCGGCAGACGGGCCGGGAGGCGGCCTCGGTCCCGTTAGGCCCGGCTAAACGGCAGCCGGAGTGGGCGGTGCGGGCTGGGAGGCAAAGCTAGAGGAATGTTTGCAGGCCGACAGAAGGAGGAGCCCACGGGCAGAGGAAAAGCGGTCTGAGAAACTTGAGGCCGGCGATAAAAATAGCGAAGAAAAACAGCCCTACGCCACCGGAACAAAACCAAACCCGCCAGGAAACTGTAACCTCTGTCCAGGGCAGGATGGAAGGCGGCTCAGGAAGCTCTGGGGCAGATAAGGCAGGCCAGCGCACAAATGGCCAGCCCTGAGATGGGTGGGTTTCGTTCCCGGGACACGAACCTCGGCTCGCTTAGGCGAAGCGGGGAGGAAGGATGCTGGCTCCTGGGCTAACTTCCCGGGGTGAACGCGGGCCCAGCTGTCCATCCCACGGCAGCCCCCGGGCGGCACAACCCCGCCTGCCGTCAAAGCTCGCTCCGGAAAGCCGGGCAGGGGCTGCGCAGGTACGATAAAGTGCAGCCAAACAAAGCCCCGAAGGCGGGGCGCAGGGCTGTGCGCCACGAGACGTAGGGCGCAGGGCGCAGGGCGCACGGATGGCTGGCAGGCTGGAGGTGGCTCCGGGCGAGGAGGGCGGGGAGGGACTGCATTCACGGGCGTGGTAAAGAGCCCAGAGCCCCGAACGCGAAAGGGACGTCTAGTATGAAAACGTGTGGCGGCCGGCTAAGTTAGGGAAGGAAGGAGCCAACGTGACAGCAGAGGAGTGGACGGGAGCTTTGGGGGGGCTCCTGTTCCTTCTGTTAGACATCCTAAGGATTGATTAGTTCTGAGGAAGTGCTATGAAGTGGCAAAATTCTCAAGGTGATTTTTTTTTTTTCCTGCTGACACCACTTTACGTGACTGAAACCGGAGAACTGGAGGAGCCTTGGTCCTTGCTTGGAGCGTGCTCCTGGCTGGCTTCATAGAGGCCTGAGGTGCTGACACTTGCCCGGGGCCGACCCCCTCCTCCCCTCCTGCCCTTCCCCCATCCGCCAGAAGTCGGAGGAAGGCCCGATCTGCTGCACGCCTGAAGTCTGCCTCTCCGCACCCAGCCTGCCCCACTTCCCCAAAGCCCGCGACTCGAGCCAAACCGAGGCGCTGTGTAATTGTCACTTAGCTCTTTCCCGTCCCCACCCCGAGTAGTCACACATAAAAACATCCCCACTGGAATACAGAGCCACCCAGGTCCACCTCGGTCTGAGGTGTGCACGTGGGATGGAGGTGCACGTGGCCAGAGAGCAAAGGTTCTGAGCCATTTTGATATCACGGACCTCTTCTCAGAGCAGTGTTTTTACAAGCAGAAAATACATTAGCTTACCAAAAAGCCAATTATATAGAAATAGAGTTATCACATCATCAAAAAACAATTTAATGGAATCCATGTTAAGAAGCTCTTATAGAGGCTCGGTAATAGATATAGAGCTACGCATGAGATACTCAGCCACACTTGGGAAGGAAAGCGAGGATTTTTTTCGGGGAGGGGGAGGAATAGGAATCAGGAAAGATCTGGGAAATGGAAGCCGGTTCAGGTGGTGGCAGTGAGGTTAGGAGAGGCTCCGTGAAGGGTGGGGATGCTGAAATGAAAGGAAACTGCCTACTTCAGTCGGCCTGCAGCCTCCTCCCCTAGTGTTGGGGGAAGGAATCAGCCCCTGGTGCTATGGCAGGAAGTTGGTGAGCAGGATGTGGGGGTGGGAGAAGGGGGGAGTGTAGGGAGGGAGGATACAGGTTGTAATGATGGGAAAGGCAAACACAAAGGAGGTGAATGGAAGTGGCCCGAGCAGGATGACCTGGGGATGGGAGAAGGCTGCCTACCTTTTAACTCCACCTTAGTGCTCATAAACAATGGTCGGGCGGCTCTAAGGAGACTATAAATAGGGAAAGAGGAAAGATAACAGTTTCTGGGAGGTTCTGCTCTCTCCCAGTGACAGAAACACAGTGGTATCAGGTATGAAACTGCAAAGGCAGGAAAGTGTTGCAAGGACCTCTGGGAAATCAGAAACTCCCCGGACATCACAAAAACTGCCAGAAAAATAAATCTCTGGCAACATTTCAAGCAAGAGAAGCGGTCCTCTCAATTACCGCTACTTGAGTCACAGACATGGTTTGAATTGATAACAGTAACCGGACCGAATTTGTTTACCTGGGGCCAATCTAGTATACAGGATCACAAAGTTCCCCTTGAGACAGGGGCCACAGTTGGGTGTGGCCGGGTGGAATTATGGAAACTTAGGAACTTTCCCCTAATGAGAATCCCCTTGCACAACATCCCAAATAGCTTCGGTTTGAACATTGCTAATAGATGAGGAATTCACAACCTAATCTAACATTTTGGGACAGTTTTAGTTGCTAAAAAGGTTTTTCATTAACTCCGGACTAAGTATCTTTAAGGTCCCTAAGGCTTCTGGGATGGATCCTACTCAAATTATCTTTGTGTAGATGAATCCATCCAGTAAAATGTCTTACTCTGTTAAAAATTTATTCTTTATATGTGAACCCAAATATGTTTTTCAGTATCATTGATCCGTTGGGATTAGTTCAACCTCTCTAGGTTTCATCTAAACTCTCTTCCACTCGGCTGCTGTTCAATTATGGTAATCTACTTTGCTAAAATTTCTCTAGTCCTTCCAGCCGTATTTCTTTCAACCTCAGTTCAACCCTCATAATCAGATTTCTGGATCCTTTGCCATGATGGATTTTCTTTTCTCTATGACTTAACATAGTACCTCAAAAGTAGAACAATCAAGTTCAACCTTATGGTTTTATAGATGAGGAAATGAGGTCCAAAGAAGGCAAGTGCAGTGTTATACAGGTAAAGGCACAGAGTCAGGATTTGAAATTGGGCTCCAGTGAATAGAGTACCAGACCTTGAGTCAGAGAGATTAGCTTCAGACAATTCTTGGGCAAGTCACTTTATTTGCCCTGTTTGCCTCAGTTCCTCATCTGAAGACATTGAAGACAATGTCAAACCCAAACCCCAAGGAATCAGGAAGAGTTAGACATGGCAACAACAACTACCTCTCATTCCACAATTGATGCTTTTCCCCACTGCATCATGTCATTTCCTAGCGTTAACACCTAGAATTAAAGACAGTACTCCAGATCTGGTCTGACTGACATAAAGTACAGAAGAAACTGAGACCTACCCTATGTTTCTACTAATGTGATCTAAATAGCAAGTTAACTTTTTTTTTTTTTTTTTTGCAGCCAGATAAATTTATTGACTTATATAAATTTGCAGGTTTCTTATATTTACATAAATTATTATGATATATTGTATCACTTGCTGACTAGGGGAGGGGAAGAAGGGGAGGGGGAAATTAGAACACAGGGTTTTGTGGGAGTGAATGTAAAAAATTATCCATGTATATATTTTGGAAATAAAAAGCTTTAATTAAAAAAATTAATTGTTATGCCATATCTCCCTTATCATGTACTTGTTTTTGATGGATTGGGTTGCAACTGCAAAGCAGGCTGGGAAAATTCTTCTTCAGAGAATTTAGGGTCAACAGGTTGTCCCTCTTTTGTCTCCCTTTATCTAAAAATGAAGATTACAGATTGTAGCCCCTAACACACATGTGCACACACACATTGTGAGAATTGTATTCTACAAAAGATTGAAAGATAACCATTGCTTCTGAGATGATTTCTTGAGGTGGGAGGAACACCCAGGAAAATGATAAACACCTTATTTGCATAGCATCTCTTTTCTCCATTTGGCACTTCCTCTTATAATATCCCTCCTCTCTTTTCACCATGCATAGGCTACAGGACTATAATCCTAGCTCTCCAGAAGAGTGACTGCCTGATGATACCCAAAGATCCTTTCCCCATTCCCACACCAAAAAGTCTCACCTATCAGCCAGACTTGGATACCTAAAATTATAATATTAAAGATTAATTAATTAATTAACAATTAATGATTCCTAATCATTAATTGTTAAAATGTGGGTAAAAATAAAGATCAAGCTATATGATCTCAAAGATCTTTTTCCAGCTTTAAAAAAATTCATATAAGCAATTGCCATTATATAATATATTTCCATGTGGGTTCTCCAAAGATATAGACATGGTGACATGGAATGATGTGATCTGAAGTGTGTTCCACCTCAGGAGAGAGGAGAATCAAGGATAAGTCTTGTAGATTGTGCTGGGAGGAGCATTGAGGTATCAGGGGAACTATGGAAGTCTAGTGCTCTTTCCTTCACTCTTTGAGGGAGATATAGGGCCAGAATTTTATCCATCCATCCATCCATCCTTCTCAAATATGGGTAAACTAATAGATGATAAGTTCAGAACAAAAGGATCTCCTGATTGTTCTTTAGTTGGGAGGGTAGCCCTCAACTACTGCTTTCCACCTTAGCTGCTTTCTAACAAACTCATTACATCAAAAAATCCTCACAAAGAGTGAATATCAAGTAGATCCATTCTTCCAAGCAAAAAAGTAAACAGTAGTTGAAGAAGTTAAACCTAGTATAATTTGTCAGAAATATGTGAGTGAATGAGCTCTTCAGCTGGTATCAAGATAAAATTTGACCTCATACCGGGAAAGAGTGAGGGAACAATCTCATCCGGAGAAAAACCATTCTCAGTGGTCTCAAGAATTTCAAGCTGGGTCCTCCAGCACGGTTGATATTCCAAAGTCTCTTTCTCTCATCACCTCCATGGAATGTGTCCTGTCTATCTTCCCAAATATGTTTTGATGAGTTGATGTCTGACTCATGACTTTTTCTGATAACCAGAAATCAGGACTTCTTTAGTTGTAGCACAGGGCTTCCATTACTCCATGAATAGTTGAATGGGAATCAGGGTATATCAGATATTAATGTTGCCTTTTATCCTTTGTTCTTGAAGAGGACCAATAAAATCAGGAGGCTGAAATCTTGAATTGAAAATGAATTAGATTTAATTGAGACAGAGCTGTGCAAAACCATCAGCCTCATTCTCTCCTTTATAGCCAGCAGAGTTCAATGGTAAGACATAGGTCAAGTGACTAGGGATGGCTCTGGAGGCAGTGGCCTTTTCAAGTCAGGTTCCCCCACCCTCAGGTCTCAGTTTGTCTGAGGCTATGTCCATTTAATAATTAAAGGCTAGATAAGAATTGAGGTAAAAGTTGGCCTAGTTTGTCTTCACAAAAGAATCAGTCCCAGAGGGGAAGATCCCAGAGTTTGGCGGCCATAGAAACAATTGTTGTTTACTCTCGCTCTGAGCCATCAAAATCCAATCCCCAGATATTAACACTTTTATGTGAGTTAGTTTGTGAAATTCTGAATAGAAGAACTGCCTCTAGGGGGATAAATTAGGAAATAAACTTTGACAGAAAGAATGATGAGAGAGAGGGGGAAGAGGAAGGAAAGGAGAGAGGGAGGAAGAGAGAAAGAGAGACAGAGAAAAGAGAGAGAGAAAGAGAGAAAAGAGAGAGAGAGAGAGAGAGAGAGAGAGAGAGAGAGAGAGAGAGAGACCAGTAATGTAGCTGGGGATTCTAGGTAAAGCTGAGGAGGCTGGGCATCCTCCAGAGAAAAGAGGATGACTAAACTAAATGGAGGAAATACATGAGCACCAAAGTTAAAGGGCTGCAGGTGCTTTAACCAAGGGCTGGCCCTACAGATACTTCTTTTGAACACTCACTGTGCCTGCAAAGTTTCCCCCTTCCTTGGCTGTTAGTGATGTGGGTAGGCTGTTATTAGGAGGGCTGAGGGAGGCAAATAAGACTGGATAAAGGATGAAAAGGAAGAAGAAAGAATCATTTCTCTGTTTCTGTCTCTGTCTCAATCTTTGTCTCTCTGTCTGACTCTGCCTGTCTCTCTCTCTCTCTCTCTCTCTCTCTCTCTCTCTCTCTCTCTTTCTCTCTCTCTTTCTCTCTTTTACATTGATCACCTTTAACATTCTATTCTCTAATGGGCACTTCTAGAATCCTGAAAAAGGATGCCATGAGTCCAGCTAAGTGTTTAAAATTTTTTTCTATTAAAAGCCTCATACTTGGCATATTAAAAATACATGCTCCATTTGCTTTGGTGTAGCCCACAGCGAGGGGAAACCAGGCTTTGAAATCTATGTCAGGGTGGGGCCTCCACGCACTGTTCCTGGCAAGCAACGTGGCCTTGGCTGGGATCAGGGCTTGAGGAGAAATAATGGGGACATGATCATTTTGAGAGTAAGAGGAGGAATTTTCCGTGGGGTTTAGATTAGAGGAAGGAGCATGGAACCAGGGCCACAGGAAGAAGGCAGAAGATAAGAGATGGGGTGGGGAGGTGATGTTCAAACCTGTAACTAGGGTGAGGAGACCCAGGCTTTGCCTCAGGGAGAAGAATGTAGAAGGTGCTGACCACACTTCTGCTTCTGTGAGGCAGAAAGAACAAAGATCATGGAAGGAGCGTAAAAATAGGTAATTTAGAAAGTTACCCAATATAACGGGAGGTAGCTCCTGCCCTAACCCTCCTCCCTGCCCCCATGACCTCTCCAGCAGCATCCCTAGTTTTAGGATAGTGCCGGGCAAATTGTAATGATAATGGCGGTCACTTAAGGAGCACTTTGCTGAGAGCTTTAACGTGCGTTAACACCAGCCTGTTGATTGACCATTCCCGACCCGCCCCCACTTCCCCGCCCCTCCCCCTCCTCCACCATTTAGTGGGGCTCGCCCTAGTCGGAGTATATTTGCCCAGATGTGAGATGTGCTGGATGTGGCTCTGATGCCAGCAGCCCTTGGCTGTAATCCTCCCCCGAGTCCCCTAGCCACAAACCCCAGATCTCCAAGGCTGTCTGGGGAGAGGGGGAGGGATATCCTCAAACCCCTGCCGTTATCCGGGGTCCTCACCAAGCAGATGCAAATGAGCCGAGGGGAGGGAGAGGGCTCGGAGCGGCCCCTCCCTGTCCAGCCCCGGAGGGGGAAGAAGGTTGCTGTGGAGATGGACCAGGAGGGGCAGCGGGCTGTAAGGTTTTACTGTCTGGGAATTTCTCAGACAGCATCTGACATGTTTCTGAATCACCGGAGCTGAGGGCTGGGGGGAGGGGAAGGAGCCAACTGCCTGAACCGCGGAATCCAGACGGAGGAAAGAGTGGGGAGGAATAATCACAAAGGGCAGGGATCAAAACACCCGGGCGGCGGGCTCGGGGGAGAATGGCCATCTTAGCATTGTGCAATTTCTCGTGGACCCGGGACTTCCCGAACCCTTGATCCCAGCTCTACCGTTATATGTACCTAGAGCTACATGTATATTTTATCTATATCTTTGTATCTATCTATATGTTTATTTCTATTTATCTCTAGAGATTTCTATCTATCTATCTAGCCATCTATCCATCCATCCATCCATCTATCCATCCATCCATCCATCCATCTATCTATCTATCTATCTATCTATCCATCTATCCATCTATCTAGGTTCTGTGGAGGTGTGCTGGGGTTTTTGCCACTTACTCAGCCTGGTGTGGCAGTGCCTGAGCCTCTTGAGAACAACCATGCAAGGAACTCAATTGGTTAAGAGAAAAGCTGTCACCTACTATTAGTCATAAGGGGAAACGAGATTCTGCCAGAGTACCTGGCCCAGAAAGATGGCCAGCCTCTCCTGGTAACCTCATTGAGCTTTCCTAGAATTCTAGCATCCTTCCATCAGCGGAAATGATGAGCGTCTGGGGGCCAAGGAGGTGAGGGACTCAGGTAGAGATTCTGCAGGAGCTAAACTAAGAGTCACTGGAGGCTGAAGTAGGACAGTTTGGATCCGGGACAAATGCCACAAATTGGGTTTGGGACTAACAGCAAACCTTTGCTTTTCACATCTTCCTTGTTTAGCTCCAGGGCTTGGGGGAAGGGCAGGGACAAGTCCCCCTCTTACTTCCAAGATTAAGATAAAAAAGTCCTGGGCAAGACAAGTCAGAGTAATTAAGTTTTTTCTGGCAGGACTAAGGACCACAAGCTGTTAGATCTCCTATGCCCTTCCTTCCCCACCCCCATCACCCAACTGAGTCTATCAGAAAGAAGTGCCAAACTTGACTCGTTTATTTATTTATTTGCTGCTAACCAATTTCAAAGAAGTGCCCAATCCTTCAGCCCACAGAGGAAAAAGAAAATCCCCAGAACCCACCGGTGCTGAATCATATAGTCTTACTGTTGGAAGGGAAATCTGAAGTCATCGGGTTTCAATTTCTATCCACTGGCCAGGAGAGAGGGCAAACTCTCCCCCCAGGCAGGGGCTGGGAGCTGGCTGGGCCGTGCCCAGGGACCCGGGAAGCCGGGTTTGGGGTCTCCCGGAAGCTTCCAGACCTCCGATTTAAAGCAAGGGTGGGATGTCCCCCTCCCTATCTGCCATTTCCTCCCCTGCCTAGGCACAAGTGCCAGTGAATCTGGAGCACTTGATAAATATCTCATCCACTAATCAACCCCGCCTACCCCCTTCTACTCCTGCCATCTGCAGGTGGTGGCAGATTTGGCAGAGGGAGGAGGTGGGAGGGGAGGTTCCCACTGATGACTTATCAGGGGACCCTGCTGGAGGTAGCCCGAGAAAGGGACTCTGTGTGCACACATGGGGCTTTTCGAGAGGGGACACCCAAGGCTCGAATTGGGGTGCCAGGAAGGAGTCCGGGGAGGGACAGAAGGCCAGCCCCGGAGGGCAGTTTGCTAGAAGTACCTTTCTCCTTCTACCTCCATCTCCTTCTCCCCTTCTTTCTCCTCCTTTTTCTTCTTTCCTGGAGAAAACAGCTGAAGGGGGGGGGAGATAAGTGAAAAGAACAGGCTGCTTCCATCACCAAGGAGGGAGCCAATGCTTGGCAGGATTCCCAAGCTGAGGCTGCACTGACCAACAAAGACCCCCATTCCTCCCCCCTCCCATCTTCCCACTCAGCCCAGGTGGCCGGGAAAGCAGATGCCTTGCCTGAGAGGCTCCCCACCATGACTGGGCCCCTCCCCTTGGCCTCCTTCCTTCCCCCCTTGAAGTCTTCAGAAGGGTAGCCCGTGTCCCGGACCAAGCCGGGCAGAGAGAGGGCTTGCCAGCTGTTGGGACCCCGCTCCCTACTTGACCTTGGTCCTTGCCTTCTACTTGCCAGGTGTCCAGCTCTCACCCTCTACAGCTTGGGTTTGAGAGGATCCAGCCCTGAGGCAATGGGAGAGAGGAGAGAGGGAAGGAAGAAATAAGGGCCAGTGGAGGAAAAGAGTAGATATTCAGAGGATTCGGATCTGGAGATTTCTGATAGATTACTCAAAAGTCCTTGGATTGTCACAGTCCCAGACTAAGATGTAAGCTACACACAAACAGATATATATATATATATATATATTCACTCAAAAAGACCTCAGTTGTGTAGAGTCTGTTCCTAAGATTGCTAGAGAAAAATGAGATGTGCTATTGCTGGAGACAATGTATAAGCGATGCGTAACTTTCATGCTTTGTGGAGGCTGCATCAGGAGATCTAGGGCAAATCCCAACCCTCTTCCAACAAGGGTTGCGCTGTAAGCCCAAGGACGGCTCATGGCAGGACCATGGACTGAAGTTCTCATCTTTGGAGGAGACCGTGCTTGGGATCCCAGATCCATCACCTTATTGAAGTGTCCCCACGCCTGGCATGGCACCTCGCACATAGGAAACCTTTCTTAAATATGGAATTGAATTAGACCGAGCCAAGAGTATTTGGGGGAAAGTACCTCTGGAAGTTCATGGCAAGGCAGGAAGACTTTTCCTGACCAGCATAAAGAGCTCCACAGAGGGTACTGTATGGTAAGATTATCAATAATCCCACATGATATTATATAGTATGTAATAAAACAATGCCCTTAATAGTGTCTTTAATAAAAGTAAAGTGACTACCCATAGAATGAAAACATTATTTTGTTGGAAGAGAACTCTCAAGACAGTGCAACTCTTGACTTTCTGGCCATTGAGTAAATGACTAAACCAACTAGAGATAATTCTCCTCTCAAAAACATCCAGAATGTAGCCTCCTCTGGTTGGCCATTCCTCTATTTTATCACCTTAATAGTCTTAGGGAGATCACTTCTGCTTTGATTCAAGTTATTTCCCTTTGTTTGTTCATTCAAAAGGAACAAGTTAACCCTTTCTCTCTTTCTAAAACTTTTTAGCTGCTTGAAGGCCAATCAGGTCCCTCCTTGATGGCCCCTTCTCCAGTTCGATTCAATTCTCCTCAGTTGTTACTCTGGACAAGGTACGATTTTAATAATATTTAATAGCATTTTAAAATGCAAAAAATTTATTTTTGCATGTATTATCTCAGGTAGGTACTGTTATCACCTCCATTTTATGTGAGAAAGAAAGTGAAGCTCAAAGAGATTTATTACTTGCCCAGTGTCTGAGTGGGATTAGAACTCAGGTCTGCCTGGCTCCAAGTTCAGTATCAGGGGAAACTGTTAAAGGAAAAAGAAATCCCATTTGACTTTGATGATATTATTAAGGAGTTAATAATAATAATAATAATAATAACAACAAGTCATTTGTATTGAGCTTTAAGATTTGCAAGGAGCTTTACAAATATTATGCCATTTTCAACAAATCTGGGAGGTAGGTATTATTATTATCTCCATGTTATAGATGCAGAAACTAAGGTAGCTAGAGTTTATATGACTCAGTCTGGGTCACACAACTAGTAAACTTCTGTAGCTAAATTTAAACTTATTCCAGACCCAGTACTCTGCCTACCATGTTATCTAGCTGTTTCTGCTAGTTCATTGGCTGAAAATCACATCATCTCTTCCTTCAACCTTTCTTATTGCCCAACTCTCTGCAATTCAAGTCTTCCAAAGTCGAACTAATAGTTCTAGTAGAGCTAGTTCTGAGGACTGGGTGGCTTTCTTCCTGCTCCTGAAATCATATTAGCACCCATGGAAAATGGCTAAGTAAATTTTGGTAAATGAATGTAGTGGAAAACTGTGGTATTAACCCAGGGGTAGCTTTCATGCTCCGTCGACAGCTGCACGACATCAGGAGATCTAGGGCAAATCCCAACAATCTCCCCCCCCAAAAAGGATTGGGGGCTGGAAGTCCAAAAGAAGTTATAAAAAGAGTAGTTTCAGAGAAATCTGGGAAAACTTAGAATGAACTGATGCAAAGCAAAGTAAGCAGAACTAGGAGAATTATTTATACACTAATAACATTGTAAATACACTTCAAAAGACTTAAGAACTCTGATAAATGCAAAGATCAACTTTGTATAATTGCAGGCTATTCATGATGGAGGAAGTTCACATGTATTATTGGAGAGGTAATAGATTCAATGTGCAGAATGAAAGAAGTATTTCTGGACGTGGTCAATAAGAGAATTTTACTATGCATATTTGTTACAAGGACTTTACCTTTCTTTTTTTCCCCCACAGAAGTAGGATGAAAATGCTTGTTAATTAGGAAAGAAATTAAGATAAAAATCATGTTAGTATAAGACTTAATCTCTAGCTGGAACAAGTTCTGTTTCACTAGAAGGCAGAATTGAAGTGATAGCAAGAAAGAGGAATTGAAGGGAGACAGACTAAGGTCTTGATTTGGGCACCTAGGACTGGGGGATGTGTGTTCCTGATTCTCTTGGGACAGTTTACCAACGTACCAGCTAACCAACATTTGAAAACCTGTTGTTTGGTCTGAAATAGTGTGTCTTCTGGATGGTCTAATAAAAGAGATATGAGAGGTTGTAAGCTTATGCTTTTGAGTGTTTTTTTTTTGAAATGGAGAAAGCTTTTCAGGGTGGTCATATGGCCCCCTAACACATTATCATTACAATAAAATCTTTTTTCAAGGTAAATTTAGAGAGAGGCATTGCAAAAATAATTACATATATTGTATAACAATGTTTACTTTAAATATTTTTAAAATATTTGTTTTAATGCAAATAATGATATCTTACTCATTTTAATTTCTAATGTTTGTCTTGTTCATTTCCCATCTTCCCATAATATGTCATGTTTGCTACCATTTATTGCATACTAAAAGCATAATTATGAACTGTACTTCAGTTTGTGTAAGCCAGATTTTTTTAAAAGTGTGATCTGTATTTTGATCAATAAACAATTCATTATCAAATTTTGAAGTCCCTGAAAAAATAACCAAACAGTTAGGTATTAAGCTAATCTAAACTCTGGGGAAGAATGAATCATGATGGGAGATATAGCATTATGGTAAGGTCAAAATAGTACGAGAGATGAGTTACTTCATCTCTTTGGGTCTCAGTTTCCTCATCTGTGATGATCTTGATGACCTCTAAGATCCCTTCCAGTTCTAAATTTATAATTCTGTGTTCTCTAAGAATCTTCCTACCTCTAAATTTATGTGCTTAAATTCTACTTGGCTGAACATTGGAATGATTTTCCTGTTATGAATATAGCCTTGTCAGTTAAAAATTTCAGTCTGGGGAAAACAGGTCAATTGTTATGTATGGCAGGTGATACAAGACATGACAGCCTTGAGAGGATTTGATCTATCTCTTCCTGGGTTCCTGACTCCAAGAGGAACCTCATCATCAGCTGGGCTCTCCATTTCCCTAATGGACAAGCTCTTAGTTCATGGTGTTTGCCTTCCCATCTTTCCCTTTGCAGAATTCAGCTCTACACATAGATAGGCTGGGGCAGTGGTTCTCAAACTTTTGTTTTCAGTATCTTTATCCTATTGAAAATGATTGAGGATCTCTCCAAAGCGTTTTTGTTTATCTGGATTATATTTATAGACATTTACCATATTGGAAATAAAAAACTATTTTTGAATTTGTAGACCCTCTAAAAGGGTTTCAGAGATCCCCAGGATTCTCTAGACCATACTTTGAGAACCACTGGGTTAGGGCTTGGGCTACAAGCACTCCACAGCTGTTCCCAAAAGACGTGTTTTTGTATTTGGTAATAGCTTACTCAACTACCAAATGAAAGGATGCCGGCTAGCCTGTATCACAATCTCGGGGTGCAAGGCAGGGGCTTTCTCTGCCAGTCCCGCTATCGTCTTCTAGAGGGGACTCATTCGAATTCTAATTCCAGGGGGGTCATTAGAATATTAAAATTTCCTGTGAAATTCACAGTCCAGACCCTGGAGACCATCTATACCCTGAAGGTGTAGAAGAAGTGAGGAAGGAGAAAGCAAATGTTTTGGGTATGGATATTTTAAAGGAGCAATTGAAGAAAGATTCTTAACCTCTAGCTCAAGTTTTTTAAAATATTTTTGATAATTTTACTTCAATATTATTTGTTTTCTTTTCATTCCTATGTATTTTATTAAATGTATTTTTAAAATGTGATTCTGAGAAGTCCATAGGCTCATTCCGTCTGCTATCTGGGTCTATGACTCAAAAAAAGGTTAAGAACCTCTGCTTTAGATGGTTATCTGAGGGACAAGGGACAAGCCACTAGGCTTCCTTTCTGTTCTATCAACCCCAAGGGGATTGAAGCACATGTGCTTTAAAAAAATTCCCTATTTTAGGGGCAGCTAGGTAGTGCAGTGGGGAGAGCACCAGCCCTGAAGTTCAAATCTGGTCTCAGACACTTAATACTTCCTAGCTGTGTGACCCTGGGCAAGTCATTTAACAATTGCCTCAGCAAAAAAAAAATTCCCTTTATGGAAACCAACATTGTGGTCTCACTAGGGAGAACCTACCCAGCTGGCAGTAAGCTCCACGAAGACAGGGAATTGGATGAGTCTTATATTGCATCCTTAGCACGTGTCTTGCTCATAGAAGGCACTTAATAATTGCTTGTTGACTCCACTGAAGTGTGTTTAATGGGACCTGCTTATTATCACAGCCTCAGGAAGATAAGACAGTCCTCAGGGGTCTGTTGGATGATGTGCTTTAGGGTGCTGGTTTGGATAGCTGGCCATGAGTAATCATACTAATATTTCTGCTGCTTGGGGGAACTACAGATAAAACAGGCTCTGTTTGTAGGCCCTGATGGAAGGGGAAATCCCATGAAGACCACAGATGCTGGAACCATTCTCTTCCTTATCTTCTAACTCTCTAGAACTTCCATGCTTTAGTGGTTCTAGCATTCTGGGTTCTTAGGGCCTATTACTTATTATTATTTTTCCCCCTCCTTTTTCTCCAGTAGGAAAAGAAACACTACTCAGGAAGAGAGAGGATTATTGAATCATTGATCTTGAAATCATAGGCTAAAGTTGTAAGGGATCCCAGAAGCCATCTAGTTCAATTCCTTCATTTTCTAGACAAGAAGAAAAAGGAGCCTGGAAAAGATTAAATGACTTAGTCAAAGTCACACAGATGTGAGTGCCGCAGCTGGGATTTGAACCTAGTTTTGCCTCTGGCTCTTAACGCAGCACATTAACTTTACTGCATAATAATAATCCTATCTTCAAACTGTCTTAAATTCTGTCAGTCCGCTAGGCTAGCAATCAGTAATTTTTTGCTTTTTATTCGTTCTTTCTATTGTTTTTGCAATTTGGCCTCCCTAAAAAGCTTTGAAATAAAGGTTGAAGGGAAAGAAGAGAAAGAGAATAAGCTTCCTCCCTACAAAGTATTTGATTTAGGACAGAAATAAAGCAGCCTCCAACCCACCCCACTCACACTCCAAACAGATAAGCTCTTTGGGATCAGGGAGAGAGAAGGATTAACCCTGTTTATTTCTGCTGCTGAAGATAAAGTTGTCTTTTTTTCCACGAAAATAGTGTTAGGCTGGGATAAATTCAGATCAATTCAATGCAAGAAATATTTATTGGCTAGCTACAGGTGGGGCTGAAAGAGCTCAGGGAATACAGAGAGGAATTGAGCATAGCCCCTTGTCTTAAGGGAAGGAAGATCTATACATAAATCACTGGGGCAGAATGTGGTAAATGCCATCAGTGATGGAGATGAGGGCTACATGGGGCATAGGCGGTTGAGCTCACTTTTATGTGGGATGATCAGGAAAGTCATGGAAGAGGAGATATCTGAGGCAGCAGGGCCTTGAAGGAGAACAGAATTCTGGCAAACAGAGCTGGGACAAAGGGGATGCTAACCGGAAGGAAAGCGTGGATGATAGCAAACAATTAGTTTGAGTTGGAACATCAGGTGCATGAGGGAGACTAATGGGATAAAATATTGAAAACTAGATTGGAGCCAGATTATAGTCTTGAAAACCAGACTAAGGATTTTGGACCATTTTTTTAAGCACCCTGGAGCCAGGAAAGCATCTGAACAGTGATGTGATATGAGAGGTTAGAATTGCTCTTATAACCCTGATAAGGAGAGAAGAAAATTCATAGAAACACACAATCAGAAGGGATCTCAGAGGCCGTGTGGTCCAAACAATCCCCTCTACACCCTCTCCAAAAGAACTGCTATTTTGCCTTTGTTTAAAGACCTCCTGGGATAAGACTTCATTGCCTTCTGAGATGGATAACTACCCTTTTGTATGGTTCTGTTAACAAGTGCTTCCGTATGTATATGTGTGTATATATACATATACACAATATAATATGTACATGCATATGTACATATATGTATACAAACATGTATGTACAAGTCACAGACATACCTATGCATACATACACATATAAATACACAATATGTGTTTATGTATCTATATGAAAGAAGAAAAATAGCTTTTTTTTCTTTCTCTGTGTTTAGCATGGTAGTAGGTGCTTAATAAATGTTTGTTGATTTGATTTGGTTTGACCTTCTCGTGTCATGGTTAGAAAGATAGGTATTAGATCTGGCATCTGAACAATCCCATATAAGAGACTTAAAATTCTGGCTTTCCAGAAAAGCAGGCAAGAGCCTTTCCTGCAGCATCAGTAGCCTAGTTGGAGAGAAGTTGGCAGGATCCAAGACAGGGCAATCACTTCTTTACTCCCCTGTTTCCAAGAGGGGGATTTGGTTAAAATTATACCAATCATTTCAATTATTTGTGGTTCAGGGGTATGGTGTTCTTGTGGGGTTCAGAATAAAAGCTACTTTCTCTGATCAGTTAAGAGAGGATCACAGCTTTTTCAATCTGAATTCACTCCCGACAAATGCTTGTTACATAAACTCAGGGTGCAAACCTATTTACCTAATGAAACAATAAACAGAAATCAGGGAAATGATACAGACTAGAGTAAGCAGTAGAAAACACAAAAGAAGTAAGATAAACCTCAGCTCTTCCAGAGAAAGTACAGCCTTACTGTGGAAGTCTACTCTCTGGGGGCACAGATGCTGGGCACAAGGGCCATGTTGGAGGTGCAGCCTCTCCCATATGTCTTCTGGTCAAGGCTTCAATTAGCCATTCAGTTATTGTCAGGTCCATCTCTCTCAAACTTCATTTCTCCTCCTTCTTCTGCACACTCTGTTACAATGTCACTGGTTCAGATGTCTCTTCGCTAATTGTCTTATCTCCAAGCAGCATCAGAGGCTGGTGTAAGGGCACAAGCTGCCTCGGAGGCGGGTATTATGTTTCTTTTGCACTGAAATATTTCCCTCTCATCTTCCTGGCATCGCTCCTGCCATCTGCCTCGTTAAGGGTCTTGCAACGGGTCAGCACAGGCACCTAAAACCAGTTCCTTAGGACTAAAGGAAGGAACAAAGGGGGAGCCCAGCCTCCTGCCGTTTTTGTTCAAGGGAAAGAGGAGGAATGGGTCTGGGAAACTTCCTGGGTTTTTGTACTTAACTATCAGAGAAGATCAATAGGAAGAGAATGAAGTGGCTATACTGGCTTCCAGATTCATTGGATGTATGTGGGCTCTTGCAGCTGGAGAGGAAGTCAGGGG
This sequence comes from Sarcophilus harrisii, assembly GCF_902635505.1. NCBI lineage: Eukaryota > Metazoa > Chordata > Mammalia > Dasyuromorphia > Dasyuridae > Sarcophilus > Sarcophilus harrisii. Next base: position 223,449,858 of record NC_045430.1, read on the forward strand.
AAACTCAGCTCCTCCACCCAGCAAGGCGGGCACTCGGGCTGGAAAAGCAAGCAAGATCTTTCCCACGCTGGCCCCAAAGGCAGCTGCCCGTCCCAACCCCCAAGCCCACCTCCTAGGGCACTGGTAAAGCCATTCTGTTGGTGGGCACAACTGGGCACAGTGCTGCCCTCCACCCTCCGACTCACTCTTTCCGCTCCCTCCAAATGGGGACCCTTGGGGTCACCCCAAACTGGAGAACCAGACTTGGAAGCCTTATAGTCCAACAGGCACTAATTGAAAACCCCATTCTGTATGCTGCACTAACACTTCCAGGTACATGGAATGGAGTCATAGGAAAGGGAAACTCTGGGGTTTTCTTTGCTTCCTTTTGTACTTTTAAAAGAATTCAGCCCATCTTCAGTGCCATGGGGAACAAGTCTACCTGCCTTCCTACAAGTGGCTATTTCCTGTGTCCATGGCAACATTTGGTCACCATAGTTGGGAGACAGAAATACAATAAAGCTACAAAGGAAGAAATTTTGGAAATTGGTGGGGTTTGGAGGTAATGTGCTGGTGAGTGTTAAGGCAGCTAGGGGGTGAAGTGGATAGATTGCTGGTGCTGGAGGAAAACCTAGTAAAATTCAAATTTGAACTTACTAGATTCCTTGATTAACTAGCTATGTGATCCTAAGCAAATCACTTAACCCTGTTTGCCTCAGTTTCCTCAATTGTAAAATGGCCTAGAGAATGAAATGGCAAACCACCCTAGTATCTCTGCCAAGAAAATCCTAAAACGGGGTCACAGAATTGTCCACAACTGAGCAACAATTGTTTAATAGCTAGTTCTCCTCCACAAAAATGTATATATGACACACTTTGAAGTTTAATCTGTATTATTGCCATTTTCTCCTTTTCTTCCTTCCTTCCTTTCTTCCTTTCTCTCTTCCTTCCTTTCTTCCTTTCTCTCTTCCTTCCTTCCTTCCTTCCTTCCTTCCTTCCTTCCTTCCTTCCTTCCTTTCTTCCTTCCTTCCTTCCTTCCTTCCTTCCTTCCTTCCTTCCTTCCTTTCTTTTTCTTTCTTTCTTTCTTTCTTTCTTTCTTTCTTTCTTTCTTTTTCTTCCTTCCTTTCTTTCTTTCTTTCTTTCTTTCTTTCTTTCTTTCTTTCTTTCTTTCTTTCTTTCTTCCTTCCTTCCTTCCTTCCTTCCTTCCTTCCTTCCTTCCTTCCTTTCTTCCTTCCTTCCTTCCTTCCTTTCTTCTTTCTTTCTTTCTTTTTTCCCTTTCTCTTCTTTCCTTCTTTCTTTCTTTCTTTCCTTTCTTTCTTTCTTTCTTTCTTTCTTTCTTTCTTTCCTTCTTTCCTTCCTTCCTTCTTTCTTCCTTCTTCCTTCTTCTTTCATTCCTTCACTTCTTTCTTCTTTCTTCTTTCTTTCTTTCTTTCTTTCTTAGGCTTTCTTTCTTTCTTTCTATTCTATATAGCATTCAGTCTTGATCTTTCTTCTCCTTTCTTGTATAAATTACTCACTTTCTCTTTCTAATTCCTGTATGTTTCTAGCTATCTATCTTTACGTTTCTGACTTTTCTCTAGCCATTCAGGTCTTGAGCTGCATCTATCCTCTCCATTATACTTGTAGAACACTTAATCTCTAAACAATCTATAAAAGAGATAAACCAATCTTGATATTTACCAATACATCTACTGTAAGCACTTTGTAACAGATCAACATAATTAACAGATTAAGTTATTCAACTGTGATTCAAGCACAGATCCTGGGTGACTAGGAGAGAACTGATCTACCAGACCTATCTGTGAGATGAGAAATCAGGTCCAGAGAGACTTTAAGTGACTCCTCTGAGATACCCATTCAGGAAGCTAAATGTTTCAGAGAGAGACTTGGTGAACCATTGAGTCATCTGACCTAAATTATCCTCATTTCATAAAGATGGCAGATTTTAGGTCCAAACTGACATTGACAATGATCCATGATTTAAGGAAAAGGCACTTAACCAGGTCCATGTGAGCTCTTCTGGATTTAACTGATCTATGCATCTGATACAAGCCCTCCGAGGCCAGGATCTCTTGAGCAGATGGTGAGCTGGTGAGGAAGCTTGTGAGCATAGAGCCCTTATGTAGATGACAAATCTGAGTCCTAGAAGACAGTAGATTCCTCTGCAGTCCCAAGGGCCTAGTGCAGCCTTTAGAGAAATTTTATCTTATTTAAGATACGACCTTGGTCCCAAGGCAATCCTCCTCACAATGAGGCCCAGGATAGTAGTTTTCTTTAAAGGCAAGAATGCCAACGAGTTTAAACTATGGATTGCTCTTTCTGTGTTTTAGGAGAAACCCTGTATCCCTTTTAAAAGCTCCTATTTAAAAAGTCCCCTGACTGAGATGGCCAGCTCTGTGTGTGTGTGTGTGTGTCTGTGTGTGTGTGTGTGTGTGTGTGAAGGCAGGTCTGCTAGAAAGGCCCTATGATTACAATGACAGAATCGATGCAAAATGGCAGCTCAGGAGCCTTTGGGGTCCCTCGGGGGGCCTTTGGTATTTTCCCCTGGGGATGAAGTGAATCCAAATGAAGGTTCTTCCCCTCCTCCCCCCTCCCCCACATGTTCTTCCCCATGCTTTCCTTCAGAGTGAACCCACACAGTTGTCAAGGAAAATTCAGCCCTCAACAAGGTATGGGTGGGGAGAGGTGAGGAGGGAAGGGGAGGAGCACAGGATGCAGGCTAACTTCCAGGTATTCTTATAGGATTTTTACCGTCTCCCCCCACCCCCCTTTTTTTTTTTCCTCTTCTTCAGAGCCAGGGTCACAAAACCTTTTGCTTTACTAATTCCTGATGAAAGGACCTGAGAGGGATTCTTCCTGTCTCAATGGGTGAAAATGCCCCCCTTCAGCCTCCTAGCCCGTGACCTTGACTAGCAGCTTGGAGATGGCTGGGGGGGGGAGGGCTAAGGGAATGGGGAGGGGTGGGGCCCAGACCCTAGCCCAGGTCTGCCTGGCTTGCTGAGCCGCTCTGGCACTCAATGGGCAGACTATAATGATTCAATTCTCCTGCCCTCTGCTATTTAAAACAACAGGTTCCTTCCTGTTTCCTACGAGCTGACTGAAGCTTCTTCTGTATTGGGAGAGAGAAAAAAAAATGCATCCACCCAAATAAAGTGGCTGTTCTGAAGCTGAATGAATCTCTGTCCCATCGGAGTCCAAAGGCTCCTGCCTGTTTTATCTGTACAGATGGTTGTAATTGGGTGTAGGGAGCGGGGATCTCTAAGATGAGGTCCTAAATGCTTGGTTTATTAAACTGGGAAAAGCAAAACGAAGCTCTCCCCGCACTGCCACCGAGCCCGGCCCCAGCCTGCCTGGAAATAGTAAGAGCCAGGACTCCAGCTGCAAGCTCGTTCCTTGCAAGGACACTCACATAGTCAAGCGTAGGCTCTGTTCTAGGAAGGATGAGAAGGAGTCAGTTTGGAGGACACTGGCCCTTTGCTCTTTCCAGGCTGGGGCAGGAAGGATGCCCCAGAGATGCCTTCAAAGCTGCTTTCTTGGTTCACAAAGTGGGGATGTCAAGAACTCGGGAGAATGGCTGGCCCGGCCCATCCGCTGCCTTCTTTCAGGAAGGGATGGCCATGGCCAGGACAGGAGCAGTCTCTTGTTGCAGGGAAGGCAGCCTGGGCTGGAGTCCCCCTCAGGGACCGTTCTCTGTAGTCCTCCTGACTCCGGCCTCCGTCCCTCGGACCCAGATCCAGGTCTGATCCAAGGGGCTCAGTGCTCTAGAAGGAGAAACACTTTCAGAACGCCGCAGTGGTGAAAGCATCTGTGAGAGCCTTCACTTCCTGCCTTTTCTGGCAGACCAGCTAAGTGACGGCTGGCCCGTGAGTGACCAGTAGCCACAGTGAGACAGGGTCCCTCCTTCTTTCTCTCCCCGACTGATTTAGACAAAGGAGGGACTAGGGGACTTCACTGGTCTATATCATTTTAGAGAAACTTTCCTTGGTCCTGGGTCCTCCTGATGCACGTTATTACTATGTTGCTTTTGCAGCAGACCTGAGATTTCACTGATATAGGGAACTCCCAGTGAGGAACCTTCTTTCACCGTGAAGACCGGCAACTGCTTTGCTGAAAACTGACTTCCTCAGTATCAAATAGAGGCTGGAACCCATGTTAGTCTGACGACGTTGCCATGATTATTACTACAACTTATGCCACTCACAATAATAACGTTTTCTATAGCACTTTGTGGTTTTTGACGCACTTCACTTTTCCAATTTCTTTTTTAATAATTTGAACTTAACCAATACAATAAATACTTTCACATATGTTGTTCAAGAGAGGTGCATGAAATGGCTACTGTCTATTATGTCGGAAGGAAGGAAGGAAATAGGTTTGTGCCAGGCTCTGTGTTAAGCACTTTACAAATATTTTCTCATTTGATCTTTACAATCACCCTGGGAATCAGTTGCTATTATTATCCCCATTTGGCAGATGAAAGACTGAAGCTGAGACAGATTAAGGGTCTTGTCTTAGGTCTCCCTAACTTCAGACTCCAGCAGTCTGTTTACTGCACCACCTAACTGTCCTGCTCCTTGAAGTTTTCCAAATGAGACACTGCATCTCCCAACTTTCATTTTCTCTGACTCTTTCTCCCTCTCTATCCTCATTTCTACCTCCTATCATCCCCTGGCTTCCTTCAAGTCCCAACTAAAACTCAGTTTCCATGGCAAGTCTTTCCCGATCCTTCTTAGGTGTAGAGCCTGCTCTCTGTTGATTATTTTCATATTTATCCTATATACATATTTGTTTTCATGCTGTCTCCTACATTAGATCATGGGCTTCACAAGGACAGGAACTGTCTTTTGCCTTTCTTTGTATTCTCAGCACTTAGCACAATGCTTGGCACATAGTAGGAGCTTAATAAATGTTGATTGACTGACTGACTGACCTCCATGTGACTGAGGATCTTCTCTCTAAACGTCCTCATTGAATGACCATCCAACTTTCTCTGAAGTAAGCAGGAAACTTACCTCTCAAAAAAGCTCTTTCTTCTTCTAAATAGCTCTAGGTGCTAAGAAATTTTTCTTTACATCAGTCTGAAATTTGTTTCCTTATAACTTCTGTAACTTCTACCTATTGTTTTTGAGTGTCAGACAGAAAAAATCTAGTCCTATTTCAATGTGACAGTTCCTCAGATACTTGAAGACACCTGCCATCTTCTCTGGGTTAAACATAACTTCTCCTCCCATGGTATAATAGTGGGGAGGGGCTCTTCATCCTCTCAGTCATTTTCCTCTAAAAGTCCTTTAGGTCATTAATGTCCTTCTTCAAACGTGGTACCAATAACTGACCACATAAAGACAACATATGGTAAAACATCTTGTTCTAGATGTCACAGCTCTCTTGATGTTGGTCTAGTTCCTCTTAGCATTTGCCATATTGCGTTTTTTACTTTTCAGTCCATTAAAGTTCCAGAACTGGGTCTTCTGGTCCAAACGCTTCTTTTTATAGGTCAGGAAAATGAGACCCAGGCAGCTGAAGAGTTGCTCAAATTCACATGTTATTTGCAGATTTAGTTAGGTGATCTCAAAGGACTTATCCCACCCCTGATTTCCTACATGCTCTGTTTATTGGGACCCATTTTGGGTGATGAGAACCCTGATCTCAGAAAGCAATTGGAACCCCCAAATTACGGTCTGTCTGAAGTAAAAATTTCCCTGGCCTTCTATGTTCTTTCTCCTACCCAGCCTGAATCTGATCTCATTGACATTGATTCTAATAGGAAAAGTCCCCATCCTAAGAAAAGATTTGTGGTGGCCCCAGCTGCCTGTGGGTTATTTGTGGTGGTCAGGGCTGCCTGTGGAAGCAATGCCCCACATTGGGAAGGGCAAAAGCTGGAAGCACTTTATTAATTAGGGGCCAATTTTAATTTTTCACTGAGATCTTTGGTTTAAGGCCAGAACTCTGCTTTCTTCACAATCTAAAGTAGGAAGAATTTTTGGAACCAAATCATCTCTAACCATTTTCTTCTGAGCACAAATCTTTTCTTTCAGAGTCAAATTGAGACTAGCAATCTCTCATCTGTGTGTGTGTGTGTGTGAGAGAGAGAGAGAGAGAGAGAGAGAGAGAGAGAGAGAGAGAGAGAGACAGAGAGACAGAGATAGGGACAGAGAGAGACAGAGACAGAGAGAGAGGGCACCAGTTCCTGTGGGTTACTGTCCTAGGTTTCCAGAGGAAGCCACTTGGGGGAATGCCACCACCTTGGCTGGGGCAAAATGAGGAGATGACCTGGGGTGTAGCTGTGGCAGATGTGCCATCTTGTAGCACTTAATTTAATGAAATTTTTTTCTGCATTTGCATTTAATAATATATTTTCCCCCCAATTACATGTAAGAACAATTTTTAACATTCATTCTTTTGGAATTTTGAGTTCCGAAGTCTCTCCTCCCTCCTTGAGAAAGCAAATAATTTGATATAAATTATACATGTGCTGTCATGCAAAACAGATTTCCATATGAGACACGTTACAAAAGAAAACACAGACTAAAAACCCCCAAAACCAAGAAAAAGAAATTAAAAGAGTATGCTTCAATTTGCATTCAGATGCTATCTAATGAATTATTCTTGCTAAATTAAGTTCTAAGCTCAGTTATTTTTTTTAACTCTAGGAGTGCAAGCATTATTAGCTCCTTATAAATTACAGTACCTTGGGACAAAGCCCTGTTCACCTTGTGCTAGTTACAACTCTCTCTCTCCTTTCTCTTCCCTTTCTTCTTTTTTGTCAATTTTTTCCCCTTCCACTTTTTCTCTTACTTTCCTTATCTGGTTTTTTAAATCTCTCCTACTTCTTTCAGCCTTTCTCTTTCCTCTTCTGCTTTCTCCCCCTCCATTTCCCTTTCTGCTTCTATTTTCTCATATCCTGTTAAATCCTTTTCTGTCTCTTGCCTTCATTTACTAAATTTAGTCCTTATGGAGAAGTTCAACATTAAATAGTTCAAATATCTCATTTACTTGTCCCTAAAGAGGCAGGAGCAGAAGAAACAAGTTCTGGGCTTCCCACTGAATAGGGTTCTATAGGACTCGAGCCTGTCTATGCATTTATTTCCCCATCTCTGTTTTTACTTAGCAATTATAAAGTATGGAGGGTAAGGAGTTTTTTAAAGAAAACAGAGTCATGGACAACTTCTGGGTGGGGAAGTCACACAGAGCCTCGCCCAGGGAGGCAGAGGCAACACGCTTGGCTCTGAACCTGGGAATTTTCCTCTGTGCTAACAAATGCATTGTCAAAACAAGCCACAGGTAGGCAACCCAGGGAACGGGTGAAAAATGTGATGGAGAGAGGTGCGATGACAGTTGTGTTTTCATAATGCATTCATCGGCAGGTACCCGAACAGCTGTTATGGGTCCTGGGATTTTCTGCAGTTTTTAAAGGTCACAAAGCTCACCAGAGGTATTACCCTTTATAAGCCACTCATTGCCAAGACTCTTCGAGGGGTCAGCACGAGTGTGGGGGATGCTACTTAGGAGACAAAGATCTCTGACAGGGTGAAAGGGAAGACAACACTTGGTGAATACAGAGGTTGGCAAAAAATGCTAATGCCCAGGGAGAAGCTGTATGAAAATGGTGGACAGACTATTGCTCATTTGGAAATCACTTGTCTTTCCTGTGCTCAGGGGGGAGATAGCACAGGTTTTCAACATTGGGCACATGGCAGCCCAGGGAAATGCTTCATGGGGAAGAGGGTTCTGGGATTATGCCCTGCTGATCTTTCATATGCCAGTGGAAGAGCACATAGAATCACAGAATCTGGAGAAATGAAGAATAATTATCTTGTTCAACCCATCCATTTTACAGATGAGGGTATTTTTTGTGTTTGTTTTTTATTCCCCCTGCCCCCCAGAATGACTACTGGTTCCAAAGGAAGGAATCTAAAGTGCAATAATTCAAACCCAGGTCTTTTGTTTTAAGTCCAGTTTTTTTTGGTCCAAAAATGTTTTGCAATTTGATACCATCCTTTTGGAAGAAACTGGGATCTTCTGGCCCCAAGAACCGCCACTCTCTTCACCTAAAAGCTGAGCAAGGACTCCAGGAGGGTAAACTGGGACTCTTCCTAGGGATCACAAATGAAAGGTCAAATTCCAGTTCCATTCCAGGAAAAGTTAGACATACAATGGGAGAATGGGAAAGCTGAGTAAGACTTTTCTAGGAACACTCTGAGAATTAAAAGGTCAAGAATCTTAAGGGAAATAACAACAAACACACACACACATATATACACACATACATTCCATACATATGTGGATATATACACATATATCTCATTTACTATGTGCCAAGCATTGTGCTAAGTTCTTTATAAATATCGTCTCATTTTATCTTCAGCAAATCCAGGAATAATATTAAAATGTTTTTATCCCATTTTAGAGATGAGGAAAGTGAGGCAAACAATTAAGTGACATGTACAAGGTCACACAGTCTGTCAATGTCTGAGGCTGGATTTGAATGCTGTTCTTCCTGACTCTAGGCTTGGCTCCATCTAATGTACCAGTAGTGGAAAAAAAAAAGTGGGAAGGAAGGGAATCTATCAGCATCAGATCTCAAACTATAATATAAATCTGTAAAATAGTCCATCTCTGAAATTCAGGAATTTCCCTTAGCTGAATCTCATGCGTGTCCATTTTTACCTCTGCTTTTTGACTTTCCTGTCTTCCTACAAGTTCCAATTAAAATCCTACCTTCCACAGGAAGTCCTTTTCCAACACCTGTTAATTTTAGTACTTTCCCTCTGTATTATTTCCTATTTTTCTTGTATGCAGCTTGTTTATACATAGTTGTTTGCGTATTGTCTCTTCCACTACATTATGAGTCCCTCAAGGTTAAGGACTGTCTTTTTCTTCTTCTTCTTTCTTTTCTTTTTTTTTTTTGGTTTCCCCAGCACTTAGCACACTGTCTGGCACATGGAAGTCACTTAAAATTTATCAGCTGACAATTGAGTTTTGATTAAAAAACAGGGAGGTCAAAAAGTTGAACAGGTTAAGTTCATCTTTAGGTACATACTATATATTACTTAAACTCAAAGATGACAGTTAAGAAGATAAAAGATCATTAATAGAAAAACCTTCTGGGAAAACTGGAAAGCTGACTTGCAGAAATAAAGTCTGATCAACACCTCATCCTTTATACTAAGATAGAATCCAAATGACTACATGACTTGGACATAAAAGGTCACATCATAAACAAATGATAGGTACAAGGAAGAAATTACTTTTTGTTATGTATAGATAGGAGAAGAGAGTTCATTGCCAAATAAGAGATAAGATCACAGAACATAAAATGAAAAAGCTTTATTATATACAATTTAAAAAGTTTTTGCACAAACAAAAACAATGCAGCTAATATTAGAATGGAAACAGTTAAATGAAGAAAAGATAATTTCAGCAAATTTCTCTGATTAAAATTTCCTTTTCAAGATATATAAGTAGTAGACTGAAATTTACAGGGGAAAAAAGCCATTTCCCAAATGATAAATGGTCAAAGGAAGTTTAAAGGGAAGAAATTTAAACTTTAAATAATTACATAAAGAAAAGTTAGCATTAACAATTAGAGAAATGCAGATTAAAGGAACTCTAAGATTTTACCTTATATTTGTTAGAATGGCAAGATTGATGAAAAAAGAAAATGATATGTTCAATCAATAAATCAGCATTTATAAAGCATCTTCTAGAAGTATTGCTGGAAAACAGATACAGTGATGCATTCTTTCTAGAGTTGTAAATTGTTCTAGCTCTTCAGGAAAGCAATTTGTAACTATCAACTGTGATGTGACTCAGTGAAACCACTCCTCGGATATATCCCAAAAAAAAACCAATGAAAGAGGAAAAGGATTTTTATGTAAAAAATATTTATAAAGCTCTTTTTTTTTGTGGTGGCAAAGAACTGGAAACCAAGGGGGTGCTAAGCAATGAGGGAATAGCTAAATTATATGAATGTAAGGAAATATTAATGTCCTATATGAAACGATGAAGGGAATGATTTCAGAGAAACATGGGGAGGTTTCTATGAACTGATGCAGAGAAAAGTGAGCATACTCAGGAAAAGAATACATATATTAATAAAATTGCAAAAATGAACAATTTTGAAAGATTTAAGAATTCTGACTAATATGGTGGCCAACCATGATTCCTGGAAACCAATGGTGATGAATGTTAGTCACCTCCTTTCAGAAAGGTGATGGAATAAATATGCAGAATGTGACGTGGTTTTTTTTGATATGACCAATGTGGGAATTTGTTTTCTTTGGCTATATATAGATATAGAAATGTTGCAAAGATTTTCCCATGGTCCTGCCCATTTTCACCCCTATTGGGGTGGGAGAAGGGATGTGGGAGAAAGAGAAAATAAGTAATTGTTAAGTGAAAAAAATAAGATTTAGCTTTAAAAGATTGAAAACTATTAGAAGACAGTATTTCATGAAAGATCTGTTGTGAAAAGCTTCTTCCCACTTTGGTACTAATATGGATGTATACCTAAGTATGCTCTTGAATAGTTGAAACAGGAACAATTTTTTTTAATAAATTTTTTTTCAACTTTCAAGCATTTATTTTCTCTTCCTGCTTCCTCCTCCACTACTAGAAAAAAACCTTGACAAAAAATTCCCTCATTGACCATGTCTAAAAATTTCTGTCTCATTCTGCATTTTTAATCCATCACCATTCTGTTGGGAGGTGAATCATATGGATCATCACTATGTTTCTAATGTCATGGTTAGGCTTTGAGCTGCTTAGAGTTCTTAAGTCTTTCAAGGTTGTCCATTTTTACAATACTGTTACCATATAAATAAACAGGAACCATTTTAAATAGTCAATATGGTTTCTAAGAGTATTAACATCAAAAGATTAGGACAACAGTGACAGACACTTGGGGGCTAAAGGCCTTCCAGGGTAGAAAGTTTGATGAACAATTCATGATGGTTAGTGAGTGACTGGGGATGGAGAGAAAAGGAAGCTCTTTAGGAAAAGTAGAAGGTGAGAATGCCTTTTAGTCCAGGTTAAAGGATTTGCAGGACAGTTAGGAGGACAACAGCTAAGAAGTCCCAAAAAACGTTACAAAAATCTTGAAAAGTGAGAAAACAGAAGGAAAAGAAAATCCTTGTAACATATTCAGAGTTAAGCAAAACAACTTGGAGGAAAGGGAGAAAATACTTATTGATTGGAAAAATTAAAATTTGACTTTTTTTTTTTAAGGAAAGATAAGGGGACAGCTTATAAAAGCTGATCAGGATTTGCTGTTGGAGGAGATTGTTCTGTGTAGCAATTAGGATAGAGTTACCCTTTGGATTGTTAGGGGTCCCACCTGACGTTGAATATAAGGCCTGGATCAGGGATCTGTTAACTTTGTTAATATTAAAAATATTTTGATTACTATATTTTAATATAATTGTTTTCCTTTGCAATCCTATTCATTTTATTTTATGAATTTAAAAATATTATCCCAAGAAGGGGTCTGTCCCAAAATTTCACAAGACTGTCAAAGGATTCATTATACCAACATGGTCAAGAATTACTGGCTTAGAGAAATTGGCTAGAGCTTCCTCAATCACCAAGGGATTGAAAGAGAGGCGAAATCAAGGGTAGAAATATGTAATTAAATGAAGAAGCAAAAATCTGTAAATACCTGATTAACTTGAGTTTAGCAAATAATGAGTGCCTAGAAACTTTTTTTTGAATGAGATCTGTGATTTCATCGGTAAAGAAAAATTCTCTGAGGATATTCAAGTTTCCTGGAAGATAGGTTAAGTATGTGTTTGAAGCAGCACCTGATTCCCTCACTAGCTGTTTCCCTTTATTCTCCACTATTGCTTTTAATTATTTCGGTATATATCACATGTATAACAATATTTTCTTATGTTGAGTAAAACTTCCCACTTCAGCACACGTTGCATAGAATGTCACTGTAGAGGATGATGACTTTGTAGAATAATTCCTATTTTGGGGAGGCAGTGTCCCCCAAATCACCAGTAGAATGCTAATAAGCTTTCTGTCTGAGTGTACTGGGTCATAATAACCAGAGAGAAGATTCTACCCCTTCTCTGAAAAAAGAGAACAAGTTTCGATGGGTAGGATACAAAGAGATGTATAATGCAAAAGACCAGAAAAGGACTGAGATTAGAAGCATAAGGCTGAAAGTGAATGAACTCTGAGGTAGTAGGGGAAAGAGAAAGAAGGAATGGCACTGTAGGAGGACACAGCACAGAGGGATGCAAGTTTATTTTTTTCTTTTCCTTTTTCTAAGGCAATCAGGTTATGTGACTTGCCCAGGGTCACACAGCCAGTGTCAAGTATCTGAAGCTGGATTTGGACTCAGATTCTCCTGACTACAGAGCTGGTGCTCTATCCACCAGTTTCTTTTATTATACATCAACCAGATTGTTTCATACTCAGTTTTTTTCTCCCCAGTCCTGTAGGAAAACATGTACAATCATTCTAGAGACCAAAAAAGGGAAAAAGGAGAAAAGGAAAAAAAAACCCCAAACACAAATCCACCCCACATTTTGTCTTTGCTTTCTGATGTCATGCTTTCTCCTAAATAGTCTGTTGCCTGCTGAAGGTCTTCCTCAAGCTTTCTCCCGCTAGGACATTGAAGCTGTTGCTTGGCAGCCTGAGAGATGGAAAGTTATTCCCCTTGGCACTTTTTCTTCCCTCTCAAGAAACCCAGAACCCTTCAGGATACCTGGATGCTGTCCAGAGCTCTCCAGCCTGCAATTGCTGCTGCTAGCTCTTGAAAGCTGTATAATCATCTACCAAGGAGGCTTGGGTTGGCTTCCTGCACTTGGTCTGAGATTCCTTCTTCCTTTATACAATGAGGCTGGTGGTCTCTGGGGTCCCTACCCAAGGTAAATTCTAGTATCTCATCTGGGCTCCTTCTAAAAAGGACATACTTGCTCCATTTCTATGTCAAAGAGTTCCCCCTTTTCTTTCCAAGCCAGGGTAACCTTTCTCTCACAGTAGATCCAAGCCCTTCACTTCCCAAAATGGCAGCTTTCTTTCCCCTCCTTTGGGAGCACCTTCTGTTTTCCATTCTCCTGTGACTTCAATTTCTAGCCTTCCTGAGAAATTGCCGAGTTTAATGGAGAGAATAAGTTTGTAGTTACTTTCTTTAGAATAAGGAAGAGACCTGGGTTCAAATCCTGGAAGATAATGATGTTGGGCAAATCATTTAAACCTTCTGTGCCTCAGTTTCCTCATCTTTAAAATGAAAGATTTGGAAAGTTCTATTCCATCTTTAAATCTATTCATTCCCTGGAATGAATTCTCCAGAGATTCCCCAAAGTTCATGCGGCTCCTTCCACAAAAACCCTTCCTCCTTGAGCTTCCAGATACTGTTTCTTTTCAGGACTGATGGAGAAAGTAGAAACCTGCAACAGCCAAAGTATTAAGATTTTCCATAATACTTAGCAAGATCCAGACCTAGAGAGGCTCGACAGGGAGGAAATCTGTGTTTGCCTGTCATGCCTTCCAGTCCCTGAGGATTCTGGCAGGACTGGGCTTTCCTTAGTTCCTGCACCTTAGCTTTGGCCAAAGTGCATTCCACCCTCTCCAGTCCCAGAGGATCCTGGAATAATGCATTTCCCATCCTTAAGAGCAACCTGCCTGCGTGGGCTCCTTGCTGGGCTATTGCAGGACCGGAGGAGGAGGAGGCAGAGAGCAGGAAGGAGATGAATGGAGGGATAAGTGGGGGCTTTGGCTTGGGATCTCCACTCCTCCCCCCTTTGCTGAGTTTAAGGTTACATGCCTCAAGCCAGCTTTTCAATGAACACTCCCTTCCCTACACCATCAGTCCAGTACCTACCCAATACCACATGTTACAGGGAGCCTTCCGCATGTGACTGGTCCCACGGGAGAGGTCTAAAGGGGGCACAGAAGGCTTCCTTGGGGAATATGGGTAGGAAGGAGAGCATTGCTAGGGGTGTTTGGGAAACTAGGGTACACTGGAGTAAAGGTGAGACTTTCTGCATCTTGAATGCCTTTCTTCAATTAAAAAAAAAAAGAAACTCATACATAGACCACAACCCCCCTTCCTTCCCTCTTCTCTTTCCCCCTACGCACAATATTTAAGGCAAGTCTGAAGGATTTTGTTTTGAAAGCTGTTCCCTGCCCTTGGGTCAAAGCCAGGGGAAGTAGAAGCATTCAAGGGACCGCTCAGCACATCCACACCCTCCTTCTGCCATGTTTTTACCTTGGGTATCCCCAGCTTGGAGTATCCAAGACGGCAAGAAGTTTGGGCATTTTCTTTATAAGTTCTTTGTAACTCCTGCCAATGCCATTTTAATTATTTCTTCCAAAAGAAAATAAAATCAATTAGCCCAGGGATGAGTGGTACATACTTAAAATCTCTTTAAAGGTGGAGAAGCAGGAAAAAATTCCTCCTACATGGATTTTTTAAAAATAAACATCACAATAAATAACAAGTGTCTCAATCTATGACTATAAATAACATGTAATGTTTCCACTCAAGATTTACACAAGCGATTGGGTTGGAAGGAGCCCCCTGCCTATTCCTGGACTTTCTGGCAGGTCCCATAGCATTACCTAAGCCTCATTGTTCTGGGCTGGTGTACTTGGGTATTGAGCTCAGAGTTTGTTTTTTTGAGGCAGATCCTTCCTATGTCCAATTGCTCCCTGCCTCCACCCAGCAGACATTCTTTTCAGCCTTTCCCGTTAAAGGTCTACACCTGATGGAGAGGTTGATCTGTTATTGGTTTCCTTCCTGCTGAACTTACCCAGCCCAGCCCTCACCAGTCCCAGAACAACAGAACTGGAGACCTGCACTCATCCACATGCTGCTTGCATGTGTGTGTGTGAGCTCTCTCACACACATATACATGCAGAGCAGCTGAACAGATGTTCTCCCTCTGTTTGGATAATCTGTTTTAAAAACAGTTCATAGTCACCAACTGTTTGGATAATAATTGGCCAAGTTGCTTGTGATGATTTTTCGGGGTTACTTTTTACCCAGACAAGTGCCGTACGGGGGAAAAAAATGCATGATAATGTTTGAAAAGTGTATTGGTATTATTACCATTTTCCTTTTCAGGAGAGGGACCACTGATTAATGGAAAAAGAACCACCCAGGAAGATCTGGGTGAAAATCCTGTTCCTAACACACACTGGTTTATTTAGTATTCAGAGAATCACTCAACTTTTCAGTGTTCTGGGGAATTCTTCTAAAACTCTGAAGTTGCAGAGGAAGGTGGCAACTTGCATTGGGGTTATCTTCTCTCATCTAGGAGTTTCCTAAAATAATGAACTCACAAATCCAGCTCCAATCCAGCCTCTAACTCAATCTTCACCAAATGTTAGGATTTTCATTTATTTTTAAAGCTACAAAAATGAACCAGACCTCTTGCTTATCTTGGTCTCCTTCGATGCATCCATAAGTTGGAATGGAAGAGTTTTTCAGAACTTGGGAAGGACTATATGACTAAGTACTTGGAATATTATGTGTCCCCTCAGCACCTCAATTTGAAGTTAGCATCCTCAAAAGAGCATAAGACAACGTATTTGAATCTGAAAGGAACCTCAGATGTCACCAAGTGTATCTTCTTCACTTTATAGATAAGAAGGTTAAGGGACTTTCTATTAGTAAACATCTGAAGGAGGATTTAAATTCAGTTCTTTCTGACTATCCTTTCATCTCCATGCTGTCTCAGTTCCCAGCTGCTGGGAACACCATTCCCTCCAAATCCGAAACTCCCCCTGTTTTCTTTAAATCAGATTATCCTTCTTGAAAACATCTGCCTCATATTTGCCTTCTCCTTGCTGTCTACTTCCAATCACTTGTCACCAAATCCTCTTTACTTTCTTTCTCATAGATTTTCAAGTCCATTTTTTTCCTTTTGTTTCCCATGGCTACCACCCAAGTTCAGACCCTATCACCATCATGATAGATTTATAATTGATTTTCTTGCCTCTAGACCCTCTCCCATCAATCCTTCCTGTCCATTTGCTGCTTGAGTAACCATTTGCCTATTTAAAAACTACCAACAAATTCTATTGCCCCGGAGAGCAAATTTCAAATTCTTTAGTGTGGCTGAAAGACCATGACAATTTGGTCTCAATTTACCTTATCATTCACTATTTCCTTATATGAATTTTGCCTTCTAACCAAACTGGGATACTCATTGTTTCCTGAACATGCTTTATTTTATTTCCTTTCCTTGTGCCATTCTTTCCACCTGAAATGTCCTCTTCCTTTATCTTTGCCAGACCATGCTTCAAGGCTCTGAAGAAATACCTCATCATCCAGGAAGTCTCTCCTGATCTCAGTTTTTCCAGCCAAAGGAAATACTTCATCATCTGAATTCCTACAGTACTTCTCATAGAATGTTAATTCTAGATCTTTTGATATATAACCCAAATTTCCTTGTATTCTAATTAGTTGTTTATGTGTCATTTCTCCCCTATTAGAGTGTAAACTTCTTGAGGGCAAAGAATAAGCAAAGAGTGCCCCCAAAACACCTCTTACAATAACTTTCATGTGGTAGGCACCTCTGCCCCCTAATACTTGAAGAATGAAATGAAGATCTTAGCTTGGACTTTGGGCCGTCCTATTGCGATTTTCCCTGGCCTTAAACACAATCCCTCATTCAGTCAGCTACTGATCAACATTCATAAGAAGAACTAAGAAATGCCTCTGACCTAGTTAAGGGAAAGAAAGAACTAGAGCTTTGATAATTTAGTAATATGCCATGTTTCCCTTAGTTACTAAGACAATTCAGCCTCAGTTATTTCTATAAAGGTGATTTGAGTGGACAAAGCATACAAAATTCACAATTTTGTGATTGATGATCTGATGTCTATAATGTATCTCGTAGATGTATCAAGTCCTGAGTCTGAGTGGCTTGTGATACCCTCTGCAATAGCAAAAATACCAGCAGAAAAATGAGCAAAATAACTTCCAATTTTCCAGATAATTATTGGAAACTTCTACCCTGTCAACAGAGGGTCACTGTAAGACCTCCAGAAGATGCCTGGTGGGCAGGCAATCAATTCATCAAAAATATCTGGAGAACACAGCAAGTCATGACAAGCATGTCAGCCAATGGAAACCATAGAACCACAGTTCTAGTTTATTACTGTGTGAGACCCCAAGAACATATGAATAAGTTCTTGGCATCCAAGTAGCCAACACCCAAACCACTGAAAGAATCTTCAGTGATTCCCTATTACTGGATAATGCAAAGTGCTCACCTTTGCATTTAAAGTCATTTTACAGCCTAGCTCTAGTCTATCCTAATTTCATTTTGGCACGGTGGATCAGCCTTGTACCTGAGTTCAAACTCAACCTTTGTTGAATTTGTGACTCTGGGCTTACTTACTAACTTTGTGACTCTGGACTTAACTTCTTAACTTAATTTCTTAATATTTAACTTCTTTCTGCTTCAGTTTCCTCAACTGTAAAATGGGAATAATAATAGCATCTCCCTTCCAGGGTTGTAAGGATGGGATTGTGAAGAAATTGTAAAGATCAAATGAGATACTTATTTGTAAAGCATTTTGCAAACTTAAAAAAATTATGAGACTATAGCTATTATTATTATTATTTATTTGTTCTTCCTCTTCACATACTCTTTATTCTAGCCAAAAAAAGGCCATGGTTGCAGTTTCCCACGCACAACATACCGTGATCTGCCTCCTTGGCTTTGCACAGTTAATCCTTCTTGTTTCTATCCCCTTTTGCTTCTTTTCCCATTTCAAGACTGAGCTCAGAAGTCTTAGATAAGATCCTTTCTAATGCCTCAGTTGTTTGTACATTCTCCTTTTTGAAATTATTTTGTGTATTCTCCATATTTATCTATACATGGATTACATCTCTCCCCAACCTCCCTCCCACCCCAGTCAAATGTTCTCAAAGGAAACAATTAATTCATTGTTGTTGTTGTAATCCCAGATCCTAGCCATAGCACTTGACACATAGTAGGGAGGAGGGAATAAGAATTTATATAATAGCTACTATGTGTCAGGCACTGTGCTAAGTTCTTTTTACAAATATCTCATTTGGTGCTCACAACAACCATAGAAGGCAGGTGCTATTTATTATTTCCATTTTACAGTTGAGGAAACTGAGGCAAAGAGAAAGTAAGTGACTCATAGAGTAAGCACTCAAATGTTGCGGGAACAAATGAGATAATAATTTTAAAGCATTTTAGTCCAATTCTTGGCACATATTAAGTGCTACATAAATGTTAACTATCATCATCATTATTATTAATTGAATTGAAATCAGTGGATTTATTATTTGTTTTTTAACTCCTTAGAAGGAAAAGAAGGAAGCATAAAGTACTGCTAGGCAAACAACACAGGTTCCAGAGTCAAGCTAAGAGCTTCCAAAGGTATAATAATCCACTAGTGCCGTGCAGAATGCCTCAGAGCTAGAGGTCCAGGAGCTGAGAGAAGAAGGATGCAAGCTGGGTTAGTGGACACCAATCAGTCAAATAACAATTATTTGCTAAGCACTTACTATGTGCCAAGCACTGTACTAAGTGCTGGACATAAGAATACAAAAAGAGCTTATATTATAGTGGATGATTCAACATGTTCACAGATAAGTAAATACAGAAAAATATATATATATATAAACAAATAGGTGGGGGAATCTGATAACTTTGAGAATCAAAAAATTATCTTGAAGGAGGTGATCTTTGCTTATTTTAAACTATATTTTAATTTATTTTGTTAAATATTCCCCAGTTGAATTTTAAATAATTTTTTAAACATTTATATTTTTTCAAAATTTGAGTTCCAAATTCTTTCCATCCTTCCTGCTCTTCCTCCACTCTTTGAGAAGGCAAACAATATGATATTGATTATACATGCAAAGTCATGCAAAAAAAATTCCATATTAGCCATGTTGTAAAAGAAAACACATATACAGGCACACAGAAAAAACAAGAAAAATAAAGAAAGTGAAAAAATGTATTCTTCAATCTGCATTTAAAGTTCATCAGGTCTCTCTCTGGAGGTGCATTTTATTTTTCATCTTGGATCCTTTAAATTGTCATAGAGCCTTGAATTGCTTAGAGTAACTATCTTTCATAGTTGATCATCCTTCTAAAATAGCTGTAATTGTGTACAGTGTTCTCCTGGTTCTGCTCACTTCATTTGGCAATTTTGTAAGTGTTCTCAGGTTTTTCTGAAGCTATTCCTTATATCATTTCTTATAGTACAATAGTATTCTATTGCAATCATACCACAACCTGTTTAGCTGTCCCCGATTGATGAGCATAATCTCAATTTCCTATTCTTTGCCACCACAAAAAGAACTGCTCTACATATTTTTTAATACATGTGGGTTCCTTTCCCTTTTCTTTGATCTCTTTGGGATACAGTTCTAGTATATTACAGGATCGAAGGGCATGCACAATTTTATAGCTCTTTAGTTCCAAACTATTCTCCAGAATAATTAGACCTAGGTCATAACTGCAGTAACAATGCATTAATGTCCGTATTTTTCCACATCCCCTCCAACATTTGTTATTCTCCTTTTCTATCCTGTTAGACAATTTGATGGGTGTGAGGTGGTATTAGAGCTGATCTTTGAAGGGAGCTGGGGGTTTCCAGGACTCAGAGGGAAGGAGATAGTGGGGGAGCAGCCCACACCACAGCATGGAAGCAGGAGATAGTTTGTCCCTTGTCCCTTGTGGGGAACAATTCATAGACCAGCCTGGCTAGAGCATAGTGTATTTGAAGGAAAGTAATATATAAGCAATTGAGGAAATCAGGCTGGAATCAAATTATAAAAGGCATTAAATGACAAACAGAGAAGTTTGTACATTAACCTAAAGGCAGTGGGAAGCCTCCAAAAGTCCTTGAGCAGAAAGGGCGACATGACTGGACCTGTGTTTTGAAATGTCATGAAATGTCAGCTGAATGGGGATGGATTAAAGAAGGAAAGAATCCAGCACTAGAGGGACCCATAAGAGGCTTTGGTAATACTACTGGCAAAGGATCATGAGTCAGAGTCAGGAAATGCTTCAAGACTCCCAGTGGAAGTCGACAAGTGGACAGATATTGATATTATTGTTTTACAAACTCTTCATCTCCCCTCGTAATACCTGGGTCTTAAATCTCTTGGTGTCATGTTTTATTCCATGGGACTGATTGTAAGCTTGGAGAGATAATCTGTCTTTCTTGCTCAGTTCCTCAGATTTTTCACCAAATGCTCCTTAAACAAATAGTTAATTATAAACATCACCTCCACACTTACTAAAAGATGAATGCAAAATCCAATATACAACTCTTATATTTTGGTGAGATTTACTGAAAGATATGAGTAATTATAGATGGTTTATAGTCAACCAGGTCTCCAGGGCAGGGGATCATTCAGGCTTAAATCACGAGAAAACTCCACTTCAAACATCATTCCTTATCAGAATGATACTGTCCCACTCTTCCAGCTATTTGGAGGTTATTGAAGATTTGAATAACTGGCCAGGTATCACTTGCCTGAACTTAAGGTCAGTGTTTTTGGAGGCACATAAGTCTAACCCATGGATAATCTTTTCCACACTCAGATGAGTCTGTGAGGCAACTTAGCCTCCACACATATTCAGCACCTCAGCATCCATAACTGGGAATGCCTCTTGTCTGGGGAGAAAACCTGTGATGAGAAAGTTCTCCTGACTCAGAGATGATATACAGTGTGTCTATGATCAGTAACAGTTACTGTCAATAACACCGGGAGATGGCATGTTTCTCAGAAGAAGCATTTTGCTCAGCTTGAATACTAATGGCATGACCTTGACAGACTGGAGCAGAGAGAGGAAGGAAGAAAGAAGCAAAGCTTTTTGCAGTAGTGACAAGAAAAGGGAAAAACCCCACCTGTTCTAGCATATAGATTTATGAGGCTACAAGTTATACTTCAAAGAAAATTCTTCACTTTTAATACATAAATAAAAAGGATTAGAATAAACCATACTTAATTGAAAAGGTTCTTCTACTTTGCAAACTATCTCCCCAAGATTGTGTTTTGTTTTGAATACATAATAAGTTATAGCATTGCCAACAATAACACTATAAACCTGATCCATCCCTTACTTCCCTTCTACAGATGGAGATTTGTACCTCAGTGGTGTCTCAAACTATGGAGTGAATCATAGCAATCAAAATAAGATATTGAAAAAAAGGCCACCCAGGATATGTTAGAAAGGGTTTTTTGTTTGTTTGTTTTTAGGGAAGGATCATATGCTGTGGTTGACTTTCTGGAGAGAAGGGGGAAAGAACTTGAAATTCATTTCAAGGTGGAATATAACTACTGCTTCACTAAAGGGGGAGAAGAGACTAATCCTTTTTTTTTTTAAATTCTATACAGTACTTGCATTTTAATAAAGCCTATTTTTTGTTCCATTGATTAGTTAGTTTGATGTTTGCAGGAAAAACAAAAGCAAACAATAACAAAAAAAAATGCTCCCTAGGAAAGCGTTAAAAATTGGACAAATTCAGATGTTTCCCTGAGTGGGGCATGAGCCAAAGAGTACCATGACAGAAAATATTTCGAAATTGAACCCAATCTTTATGACCCCAGAGCTCTGGTAACGGTCCATTTTGGGAGTCAACAACTTCCCATATTTAATTACTTTTTCTGTCAACAAGGTTTCTCTTAAATCTAACCTAAACCTGTGTCCTGTTTAGTTTTCTGTGGGAAGGGAGAACAGCTGGTCAGTCTTCTCCTAAGTGCTTGTATGTTTGTGAAAAGTTAAGTAAGCCATAAGTTTCTCCACTGCAGGCTAAATAAACTCAACTCTAACCTTTCTTGGTTGACCTTATTTCCCAGAAAGATTCCATTTTTTAAAATTCCTTTAATCGTTGAACCTGACACTTACATAGTACATTACAGTTTTCGAAAATACATATCCCATTTCATTTAATCCTATGAGAGAAGCTGTATCATTATCCCATTTTATAGACAGCAAGATCACAACATTAGGAATAATTTACCTCCGTTTTTACCAATGAAGAAACTTAAGGCAGATGACATTAAGTGACTCCCCCAGTGTCACTAAGGTGGAGGCAGAGGTAGAATTTGGAGTCAGGTCTTTTATTCATTATATCAGACTGGCCCTCAAGTAATCTGAGTCTTAGGGATATTAAAAGCCTTTGCCTAGGTTGCATGACAGCTAGGTGATATAGTAGGGGGAAGGGAGGAGAAGGGAAAAAGCATTTATTAAATGCCTACTATATGCCAGAAACTTGGTAAATATGATCTCATTTTATTCTCACGACAATCCTTCAAGGTGCTGTTATTATACCCATTTTTACAATTGAGGAAACTGAGTTAAATAGAGGTTAAGTGGCTTATATAGGATTACACCACAAATTTGAATTTGGGTCTGTGACTCCAGATTAAGCTCTCTTTTCACTGGGCCATCTAGCTGGCTTGGAGTCAGAAAGATGCAAATTTAAATTCAACTCCATACACTCACTAGCTGTCTGACCTTGAATAAATAAGCCTTCTCAGTTTTATCATCTTTAAAATGGGGATAATAATAGCACACCCCTGAGTTGTTCTGCAGATCAACTAAGATGATAGATAGAGATCTCACTTTGCAAAGTCCTCTATAAATGTTATTATTATGACTTGAGCCCAGATTTCTTTACTGGGAAGTTCAGTGCTTTTTGCAATGTGTTACTTTTTTAAAAATATCTTTTATTGCTCTGCATTGGACCACCTTCCATTTTTGTATATTCCTCTTACAACTGGGAGACCAAACGCTGGGCTTGTTATTCTAAGGGTCTCACCAAAGCCAAATAGGACAGAAGGATTGCTTCCTGACTTCTTCATGCTTGTGCTCCACATGGAGTTGTTTTACTTTTAAATCCAGGTTCTTTCATTCTTTAAACAGCATTAAATCCTTTCTGCCTGACCCTGTCAGAGAGTAAATCCTTATCCCCTTCGCTCTGTGCCCACCAAACACACAGTCAGTAGGGGAGGTGGGTTAGAAATAGGCACAAGATCTGAGATACTGTAAGAATAATAGTCCTTGTTGATTGATGGAGCATCAAATCTGGTCTCAGACACTTCACACTTTCTAGCTGGGTGACCCTGGGCAAGTCACTTGACCCCAGTTGCCTCAGAAAAAACAAACAAAAGAATAGTCCTTGTGGTTGGGGAAGGAATGATTTCATTGCATTTTAAATGAATTTCAAGGTAAAAAGTTCTTAAAAGGGATGGAAGAGGAAAAGAGGCGAAGATGATATCTGTTCACTCATTCTCTGACTTCCCCCTGGGGATCTTTGATTATCAGTTCACAGAACTGCCCTCATCTCGTTATCTGGATGTGGGATCCAGCTGAGTTGATGCTGGAGCTGGAGTTAGGAGGAGCCGAATTCAAATTTCCCCATAGATACTTATTAGCTGTGTCACTCTAGGCAAGTCACTTAACTTGTTTGCCTCAGTTTACTCATCTGCAAAAACAACCTCTTAGGTCTGTTGTGAGGATCAAATGAGATCGTAAATTGTAAAGCACTCAGTTATACATATAGGGGGTACTATACAAATGTTAGTTATTATTATTATATATATTTTTATGTATATCACTAACTTTCTTGTGATCAGTCATCTCAGAGCCTCCTAAGTTCAGTGATCTATAGGGTTCCTTGTAGCTCTAACTTTCAATGACTCTGTGACTTAGCGTGAGTTCAGCCGAAACTCCTAATTCAGCAATTAACCCCAGTCTCAGAATAAGAGTGACAGGAGCAGTGATAATATATGATACACTTCTACTCTGGGAAGAAGACCTATCATGTCATGTTTCAGGAAGGGGTTATGAAGGTGGGGGACAGAGGGCAGGCAGACTGTTTTTTTTTTTTTTTAAGCTGAAGTAAATATCCTGTCCAGAGCTCTCTCTACACACGGGGAAATTTTTCTAAAAATCTGACATGCTTTCTGCCCATTGTGTCCGAACTGCTGGCTACCTCGCGGGGTGACCCCTGGCAGGAAGCAGCTGGCCTTAGTTGTAGACAACTGATCTTTGCCAGATGAAGGCTCTGGGGATGTTTCACTAGACCCTTTGTTTCCTGTCCTGGGGAAACTCTGGTCCCCCAAAGAAACCATCATTGACCCCTTCTCCACCAAAGCGCTGCTTAGCAATCCTGACAAGAAATTTCTGTGCTTGGTGCAGTTATGTGAATGGAATTCACTCCCCACAGAGAACTGACAGGGCCTAAGTTTTTCTGTCTTTAAAGATGGATCCAAAAGCCATCTGTTTTCCCAGTCTCTACCCAAGTGACTGCTAGGGGAGCTCTTAAGGAAAATAAGGAGCAGAGTGACTCTAAGTTCTACTATTTCCTCTCATTCAGAATGTACTCCAGGTGAGAGCCTTTATTATCGTTTCAAAATCTGCATTGTTTTTATCATTTGAATAATCTCTCTGGATTGCATCAAGTATGTGTCTTGCTCAGGATGCTTTTTGCAAAAGGTTTCCTTGCAGATTTTCAGCGTTTGGGGATTTCAGGGGATGATCTTTCTGAATGATGTCAATGATCCAGGGCCCTGGCTCTGTGCATATGGATTCTTGGGATTTCTGTTCTTTTCCCTTTCAATACAATTGAATCAAAATCCCTAGGCCAAAAAATTCAGTGTCATTTATTCACAAATTAATTTTTGAAGGGCACTGAGTTGGATACTGGACAAAGCAAATTCCCCAGGCACTGGAAATGTGATGTGGTAGATCGAGGACTTGCCTGGGAAACAGAACCTGGGAGCATGGGATGCAGCATTTCAGAGCTTGAAAGAAACTTAGAGATCATTTAGTTTAGTTCCTTCTTTTTGCAAATAAGGAAACTGAGGTCCCACAATAACCAGTTCAAACAGAACTGGCAGAACTGTATTTAAATCCTTCTTCTGACACCAAATTCAACACAAATTTTAGATCTGACTTTGATGTGTACTGGATGCATGGCCTCAGTTTCCTGATTTATTAGACAAGAGGACCTCAAGATCTTTTTCCAGTTGAACTTCTATAATCCTATCACCATATCACATGATTGTTATAAGGATCAAATGAGAGAATGGATACAAGACACTGTAATTATGAATCTGTTGTTAGTTGTGGGAATGATGGGTTAAAATACATGAATTTGTGAGGGATATTTGGAAATGTAAAACCCTTTAGAGGGTGAATGTGGGGTACAGTTGTGAAGAAAGGTTCCTTTGGTGTCCCTAGGGCTCTCATTTCTCCTGTTTTGCAACCTCCTTCTTCCCTTCTCAATGACCACATGCTGCCCAAAGTTTCTCCTCACTGACCACTGACCTCCACCATCTCCCACCCCTCAGCAATAGCCAAGAATAAGACTTCTCCCCAAATTCATTCCAGTTTTGCAGGACATACGGCTCCCGTATGGAGGATCCCGAGGACGTGGACCTTGTTCTACTCTACACAAGCACATGCTGACCTCTTAAAAACAAACATTCTTGCAAGCTTCACTTTGACCCGATTGAAGTGGCCACCTATCCCTCAAGTGCCACTTTGAAGTGGGTAACTGCCGGAAGTCAGAGAAGATTTTTGTGTTTGTCTAATTTAGCTCATGAAGGGGCAGAGTGGAATTCCAGATGTGGGAATCAGAAAATCCCACTTTGCCACTTACTGTATGTGTGACCACAGACAAGATTCTTCATTCCCCTAATCCTCAGTTTCCTCATTTGTCATTGGAAGAAAAGGGCTTCCTACCATTTAAAGTTCTCCGTGGATGTGGGCTGCTGTTATTTACAAAGGAGAGGAGGGTTTAAGAATTTGCCAAGAGAGCTGGAATTGGGTATATTTTACTCAAGGCTAAAAGATGCCGGGGAGATAGTCATAAAAACAGAATCACCATTGATACAGCAAACGGGGTTCAGGAAAGAACCAGCTTTCCCTGGGAGTCGATGAAAAATCGCCCAAGTTTGCCACTGATGAGAGTGGTCTTTGCATTTGGAAACCTTGAGCCCCGCTATTTCTTTGCTTGGAGAGCTACTGAATATTCTTTCGCTCCTAGCCTGGTGACTCTACCTTCCTGTTTTTCTGGAGACAGTCTTATTATTATAAATCTGACTAATAACTCCTATTTCATTTCTCCAAACTCCATTAGAGGGAAATTATAATGAAGCCCAGATACTCACCAGGTTATTCATGAGAAGGACCTTTAGCTTTCCTAAAACACCTTTTAGAGGGTGGATGAATCTTGTGGTACATGATCTCCCTCAGCCCCCCTCCTCCCCAACCCTGCTGCGGGCTGCCGGCGCTTCTTGGCACGCGGCTCTGTACATTACCCAATGCTGCCACGGAGCATGAATTATCTTTACAGGAAGAGGCAGAAATTAATATGTCAAATGAAAAAGACCCACTGGCAGAACCTGATGAAAAGCCAGGGACCCTGTGCTCCTTGTCAAGGTGCTCCAGAGTCACATGGTGTAAAAACTGGTGTAAAAAACTTGGGTCCCATTTTCAGCAAGGCGTCAGGGGGGATTTATAGACTTCCCTTCCCTGCCTGGCTCCGAGGGCTCAGCCATCACAAGGGACCCTAATGCCACATGTATACTACAGATTACTTTAATAGGACGTTTGCAGACTTGGAAATGGGCACTTACCCTCTCTTTTCATTAGTGTATTAAAATGCTGATTTCATTTTACTACCTTTCAGGCAAGGAAAGCTGGAGTCAAATTTGTTCAACTCTGTGTATACATGTAGAGGAAGTTGATTTAAAATAATGGCTCATTTTGATATAGCACTTGATGGCATAGGTATGCATTTTTAATAGCTACATTTTAAAATAGGTATATATATATTTATATATATTATATGTACATATGTAATATATCCCATTTTATGGATGAGGAAGTTAAGACAGGAAGAAGCTTTCATATGGTCATTTAGCAGCTGGTGACCCAGTGGAGAGAATGCTGGGTTAGGAATCAGAAAAACCTGAGTTCAAATCCAGTCTCAAATACTTACTAGTCATTTAAAAACTCAAATACTGTCGGTTTGCCTCAGTTTCTCCAGTGGTAAGATGGGAATAATAATTGCAGGGCTGTTGTAAAATTCTATATTTGTAAAAACCACTTAGTTCAGTGCCTGGCATATGGTAGGTATCATATAAATGCTCACTCCCTTCCCTTTGCCTAGTAAGAGCTTGGTCTAGAACTTGGATCTTCTGGTTCTTTTTACCAAGCATTCTCCCTCTCATGTACATACTCAAACATTATATATAGAAGATCTGTTTTTCTCTCTGTGTGTCTCTCTTTTCTTCTCTTTTTCCATTCATATATAGGTTCTAGAATGGGAACCAGAGCATTTGTATTGCCTGCCTCACAGGGTTGTCGTAAGCAAAATACTTTGTAAATTTTTCAAGTGCAATTTTGGGGGAAATGGGGATATAGGAAATTCTGGTATGAAAATCCCTCCACAGGTGAAGATCTTCAATTCCCCTAAACCTTAATGGCCTTAGAGTTACTTAGAGACTAAATGACTTGCTCATTGTTAGTCTTGGTATATATCAGAGAAAGTATTTGAACTCAAACCCTCCAGATTTTAAAGTTGGCTCTTTAGACACTACACCCGCTTCCTGACAAAGGGCTCTAAGTTCTGATACACAGGCACTCTTGCACTCCACAAAGGCATGGGAATTGGGTTCTAGCAGGGGCCAGATCAAAGATCTCCTTCTAAGTCTTACAAATGGATAAATTGCATTATATCTCTGCCTTTGAGAATGAGCAGAATCTTGAAGGATCCCAGGAACATTTTCTCTGCAAAGTTACAGTAGGAGGGAATAAGGAAGAAAACAATCCACTTTTACATTTATACATTTGACTGGTGCTTTTCTGGGCTGAAAAGTAAGGAATTAATTACACGACCCCCAGGAGTTCTAAAAATCACTTGGGTCCTGCTCAGGTTGCAGGGTCACCAGCTTTTTCTCCCAGTTTCCCTCTGGGATGGTCTGACCCTAACTGATCTCTGCAGTCAGTGCTGGAGATGAGCCCCACATTTCTTTCTTTTCTTCTGGAGCAATGGCCTAATCTTCCTTCCCTCCTCTCTCTTTCTCTTGGGGGTTGGATGAGGGCAGTAGGGGTTACGGTTGTGGCTGGGAGGGGTCTGTCTTTTGGTTGAGGAAGAGGATGAATGGCTCTCTTTATAGTCCCTGGGCATATATTACAAATAGCAGGGGGCAAGGCTGAGGACTTTAGGAACAATGAAAGGAAGACCTATTGTATTCCTCACTGGAATTCGGGGCCTTTTTTTAGATTCCAGTGGTCCTACCTAAGTTACCTCCTCTTCAGAGACCTCTGGGGCGAGAAACAGACTCAAAATGGTCTGTCCTAAGTGGCTGGTTGTGTTTCCTGCAGACATCACAAGCCTCCTCTGCATGCTAATCTGGCAGTACTTCCTCAGGATCTGAACAGAAAGCAATTTAGAAACCGAGAGGGGGTAGCTTGGAGTGAAGGTGGGGGTGGGGAAGGGCAGTTTCCCAAGATACCTTACACATTGCTTCAGAATGACACAGAGATGCTGTCTGACTGGGGGCGTATGAGGTCTGATTATAATCCTAGGTCTCATGTACTTACAGAATCTCATACTTGAGAGAAATCATAGAAATCATCTGACCCAAAAATTGCCTTGTGCAAAAATTGCATCTGTAACAAACCTGACCAGTGGTCATCCAGCCTCTGAGCTAAATACTCCCAATGACAGGGAACTTACTGTCTTATAAAGCAGTCTACTTTATTACTGAACAGTACTAGGTGGTAGAAAGTTCTTGCTTATATCACATTCAGATCCTCTTTTCCTGTATGGATTGGTCTTAGAATTATCTTCTGCAATGATATGGAATAGTCATTGGTCCAGACTGTTTTATTAGTATTATTATTATTTTGCTGAGGCAATTGGGGTTCAGTGACTGGCCCAGGTCACACAGCCAGGAAGTGTTAAATGTCTGAGGTCAGATTTGAACTCAGGTCCTCCTGACTCCAGGGCTGGTTCTCTATCCACTGTCCAAGCTAGCTGCCCTGGTCCAGATTGCTTTAAGACACAGCTTTCTAACATTTCCACTTTTATGGTCTTTATCAATTTCTGAATTTGCCATAGCAGGAAGTGTAAGTATATGACAATGATCAAAAAAATGTGTGTGTGTATATGTGTGTGTTTGTGTGTGGGAAAAGTGGTTCAGTGGATAGAGCACTGGCCTGGAGTCAGCAGGGCTTGAATTCAAATCTGACCTCAGATATTTGTTAGCTCTACGATTCTGGGCAAGTCACTTTTCCCTGGTTGCCTCAGTTTCCCCATCTGTAAAATAAGCAGGAGAAGGAAGTGACGAGGCACCCCATTATCTTTGCCAAGAAAACCCCAGATGGGGCCACAAAGAGTCAGAATGACTAAAATAATTGAAGAACAACAGGACTCTATCTATGGGGGCAGTTCGGTGGCAAAGAAACTAGAGCACTGGGATTGGAGTCAGGAAAACCTGAATTTGATTTTGTCTCAGACCTTTACTAGCTGTGTGATCCTGAGCAAATCACTTAACCCTGATTGTCTCCTGAAAAAAAAAGACAGAAGATGCTTAATCGTAATAATGAAGAACGAGAAAGAAACAGCTTAGTTTAGTACAAATTTCACTGAACCAGGAGTAAGGAATTTGGTTTCTAGTGTATGATCCACATTAATTCACCCTGGGAAATGACTTCTTCTTTCTAGATTTCAGTTCCCTCTGTAAAATGAGGGGTGTGGTGAAGATGGTGGAAGGGAGACTAGATCACCTCTCTGCTTTCTACTCTGAAATTTTACAATGCTATAAAGAACAGGTGTTTAAGACAATTCTCAGATGAAGAAATTGAAACTATTTCTAGTCATATGAAAAGATGCTCCAAGTCATTATTAATCAGAGAAATGCAAATTAAGACAACTCTAAGATACCACTACACATGTCAGATTGGCTAAGATGACAGGAAAAAATAATGATGATTGTTGGAGGGGATGTGGGAAAACTGGGACATTGATTCATTGTTGGTGGAGTTGTGAACGAATCCAACCATTTTGGAGAGTAGTTTGGAACTATGCTCAAAAAGTTATCAAACTGTGCATACCCTTTGATCCAGCAGTGTTACTACTGGGATTATATCCCAAAGAGATTATAAAGAAGGGAAAGGGACCAGTATGTGCACGAATGTTTGTGGCAGCCCTTTTTGTAGTGGCTAGAAACTGGAAACTGAATGGATGTCCATCAGTTGGAGAATGGCTGAATAAATTGTGGTATATGAAAATTATGGAATATTACTGTTCTGTAAGAAATGACCAACAGGATGATTTCAGAAAGGCCTGGAGAGACTTACACGAACTGATGCTGAGTGAAATGAGCAGGACCAGGAGATCATTATATACTTCAACAACAATACTAGATGATGACCAGTTCTGATGGATCAGGCCATCCTCAGCAACGAGATCAACCAAATCATTTCTAATGGAGCAGTAATGAACTGAACTAGCTATACCCAGAAAAAGAACTCTGGGAGATGACTAAAAACCATTACATTGAATTCCCAGTCCCTATATTTATGCACACCTGCATCTTTGATTTCCTTCACAAGCTAATTGTACAATAATTCAGAGTCTGATTCTTTTTGTACAGCAAAATAATGTTTTGGTCATGTATACTTATTGTGTATCTAAGTTATATTTTAATATATTTAACATCTACTGGTCATCCTGCCATTTAGGGGAGGGGGTGGGGGGGGGTAAGAGGTGAAAAATTGGAACAAGAGGTTTGGCAATTGTTAATGCTGTAAAGTTACCCATGTATATATCCTGTAAATAAAAGGCTATTAAATAAAAAAAAAAAAAAAAAAAAAAAGAACAGGTGTTTACAGAACACAAATTAATAATAGTCCCTCAGCTACCCCTAGAGTTTGGAGCAACACTGTATACCCTTCCCCTAAATCAAGTGCGTTTAAATATAAATGGAGATGTCCATTCTGCTATGACATATAAAACAGTTAGGGGTGTGCTGGAGCCACTGCCAACCTGTTCCCAGAGCAGATTGTTAAATTTTCAGTGAGAATATTTATATCTTGTGATCCAGCAAATGCTTTTTTAATTAATTTATTTTTATTTTATTTTATTTTTGCTGAGGCAATCGGGGTTGACTTGCCCAGGGTCACACAGCCAGGAAGTGTTAAGTGTCAGATCAACTCTGAACTCAGGTCCTCCTGACTTCAGAGCTGCTGCTCTATCCCCTGTATCACCGAGCTGCCTCAATTTTCTTTTTTGTTGATTTTGTAGACTTAAAAAAGGGATGGAGAAAATGTTATTAATGCAGATTAAACTTTAAAAAAATGTGTTATGCACTAATTCCTCTCCCTTTTCTTGAAGAGCTGATTGTTCAACATTTACTATCATACCCCTGTATAGATATTTTCTACATGTTCATGTAAATGTATGGAGATTATACCTAATTGTGCTTTCATGTAGTTTGTGTCTCTTCATTGACAGACATAAGAACGAGAGGCAGCACAATAAATGAAAAGAGTGCTGGGTTTGGAGTTCAACTTTGGGTTCAAATCCCAGCTATTCCAACTTAATGTTTGGGCAAATCTCTTTCCCTTTCCTTGCCTGAGAGTTTTCCATTTTAGGCTTCTCACTTGGCCATCCCTCTTGTTGGGCCTGTTACAGACAGCATTTTTGCTTAGGTACAGGATGGACCAGCTGACCTCTGAACTATCTTTCAATCCTGAGTTTCTGTATTTTGAAACTCAGGCGGTAGCTCTTCTTTCCCAGGAGAATTCTTCCCCGGCCCAATTATCCTTAATTACTCCTTGTTAGATAAACTTTAGGTCTCCCTAGTACTTCGTTCAAAGCTGCATAAAAATGGATGTTTAAAGATGAAGTTAAATGGAAACCTTCCTCCAGTCTTATTGGTGCTAGGAATTGGGAGTCATCATGGTACGATAGATAGAGGGATTTAGAGGACCTGGATTTCAATTTCTTCTTTGTCACCTACTAGATGTATCATGTGGGAGAAGTTGTCTTACCTTTACGGATTTCTGCAATCTGTAAAATGAGGGAGTTGAGCTAGATGGTTTCTGGCAGGGCTCAGCAGGATTGGGGAAGATGACGAGAACATCCCTATGAAATTCCCCCATATAAACCAGGGACATCTCCAGTGGCGTGTCAGTCCCTAACAAAGCCACCAGAGAAAGGCTGCATTGGAGTTTAGTCCCTGTATAAACCAAATGTAGAAGGATACGTCAGGCAAAGAGTGAAGAAAGCCAGAGTTCCCATCCCTTCTACACAGGACTGTAGCCTATGCTTAGGTAGATATTCCAAGCTTTCCATCAGCTATAAACCTTTTGGAAAATGGGACTCACGGCTGGCTGAGTTAGACAGTCCAGGCTTTGAAGTCCTATCCCTCTAACAAGATCCTCCAAACAAAAAATCCCCAAATTTCCCAATTGCATAGTTTCTTCTCAGCACTCTCTCCTAACCTTGGCTTAAAAGAATGACTTGGGAAAATATTTAGAAGGTATCATTGTTAGTAAAACAACAATAATAATTAGTAAAATGAAAATAATTAGTAAAATAATGTTATAATATATATTTTTTATATAAAAAGCACAAGAAAAATGCTTTGTTGAGGTACTGAACATACCAAGCACAGCCCAAGGAGACTGCTTCATACATATACATACACATAAATGTATATACACACACATAATCTAAGTCTCTAGCCCATGAAGGGAAGAAAGAAAGCAGTCTTTCTAAGGGGGGGAAGAAAAGAGGAGGAAAAAGAGGAAGAGGAGCAGCAAATCCATGCTGTCACTATTCAATAACAGCCCTGACAGGTTTCTAATAAGAAATACCAAGGGCTCTGGTGCCAGTCATTTCTACCAATCGGGATAAAAAGCTGTCATTCTCCATAAATCTTCCCAGCAGTAAGGTGTATGCATCAGCTCTGTCTCACCACATTAGAATATATTGCACCACGTGATATGATGGAAATGGATGTAAGCAAATGGGAAATGATGCATGGAACAGGCATTTACCCCCTGGAGGTAAAAGCTGGTCGAGAGAAGAGAATATTCCCAGACTTGAAGAGGAGGGAAACAGCAGGTATTTGGATAACTGAGGTCTGTTCTTCTCCCCCACCCCACTTGACCCTCACCCTAAGGAGAACTCCCTGTCTCTTTGGTGCTCATGTCCTAAGAATTGTTGGGAACAGCCAGTCTCTTTGCTCTCCTCCTCTTTCTCCCTCCTCCCGACCTCCATCACTAAGGGAAAATCCATAAACAAAATAGGAGCCTGAAAGACTTCCTCTAGCAAAAAGCATCCTGACAGTTAAAAAACAAAACAAAACAAAACAAAAACTCAGGAAGACCAAGCTGATATTTAAGGCGCCTCCAGAGATTACAGGCCCTTTAGGGCGACTTCCTTTGTAAGTGGGATCTGGTATATCCCAAGATGCCACATGAAGGGTTTGGCCCAGCTTTCCAAAAGAACGCAGAGTATTGTGATATATGCACATCTGGGTGCTTAAGGAGAGGAACACACACACACACACACACACACACACACACACACACACACACACCCTACAAACTGAAAACAGAGAAATCTACTTAAAAAATACATGAGTCTACTTTTGCCTTCACCAGGCAATGAATTAAAGATGACAAAGAAAAAAATGTCTTACAGCTTTGCTCTGGGTATGTGTTGAGGTGGGGGGAGATGAGAAGGTACAGCGCTAACATGAATAAAAAGTTTTTTTTTTCCTAAAATGCTATCATTGCTACAGCATATTAGGGCCATGCTGAAGGATACACGAACAGAGCCCACTGCTTGATACCTAAACTACCCGATAAGGGTGCAGCCTCCCATCATCCAACTGAAAACACAGTTGGAGCCCCCAGAAGCCGTCAGACTGGCTGCAAACAGGAAAAGGATGAGTCTTCAGAATCTTCAAAATGTCACACTCCCCCTTCCCAGGACTGGGAGGGAACGGCACTAGCCCAAGGGATGGGGGCAGAGAGCCAGCAGAAGTCGGGATGAAATACAGCCTGTGAGCTACAAGGCGTTGCTCAGCATTTCTCCGGGACCTGTTGGGAGGGTCATTATTTACAACCCAAATATTGTATTTGGTTTAGAGGCGCTCTCCGGAGGGGCCTGGGTGCTATTAGATTAGAGTCAGAGGTCCCTAATTGCAGAGAGTCAATCTCTGGGACACATTCTCTAAACTAACACCCTGGATTTATTGCTGCAATAAGGGGGATATTGAGAGGCCTTCAAACTTAATACCATTAGCTTGTCCATGATCTACATACTTCACCAAGTCTCTCGGGGGACCCCAGCCTCCCCTTCCCCTCCCCCCGCCCCCAAGAAAGCCACTCCACCGAGAAAGGCCTTTGCTTTTTTCTTCCTCTGCCTGAATGAAGCAGCCCAGTTTTGTTTAAAGAAATAGTTCGGGGCGGAGGCTCCAGCTGGCCCACCCCCTGCTGGCTCTCCCAGCCCGGCTTCTAGCAGCTGCTGAGATTCCTGCAGGTCAGCCGTCCTGGCCCCGGGCAGCAGCCCTCCGTGCCGGGGGCCCGCCTCCTCCAGGCCAGGACAAGGCTTCCCACATAGAATCTGCCCTGGGAAAAGTCATTCCGGCTGCCCCCAGGGGCCAGGAGTTGGGCTCCCAGTGAATGCCTGGGCCAGACACATGGCAGCGAGCGCTCTCCGCCCCCAGCCAGAGTGAGGGCATTTGGAAGCGGTTTCTTTGTGTCCAGCGGAAGATACCAAAGTCCCTCCTTGGAGAGGGAGGGCCGAGCAGATGGGGCAAACCATCTTCCCCCGGAAAAACCTTGCTCCCGCCTCGATGGGCTCTCCGGCACAAAAGTTCTTTCTTTCCGTCCAGTAAGTTGTGCGTGCTGTACCCGAGAGCGTAGGACTCGCTGGCGAGCCCCGTTAAGGAGGCTGGATTCAATTAGTTCGGTTCAGAACTCTTCTTTGTGGGCTGATTGCTCTCCGAGCATCTGCCATTGTCTGACACGCAGGCCGCAGGCCCGGGAGAGGCCGGCCCGGGCTAAACCACAGGCCCGCCCAGCCCAGCCCAGCCCAGCCCAGCCCAGCCCAGCCCGGGCAGAATTATGCAGAGCACTCCGTCTATACACTAAATTGGCTCCCACCTGCTCCAAGACCTTGAGTTTGGGCTGGTGTCATTGGTTTATAAATAGCAGACACCTAATCTAAGTGCTAAATTAAATTAGACTTAAAATATTCACATAGTCAACACCTGGTTTACTGCTAATGGCAACTAACAACTCCCACATTAGTAAATGCTCATTTGGGGTGGGGGGCTTTTCTCCCCTGGCCCAAGCTGCGCTGGGGAGCCAGGGCTAATAGTCTGAAGGAGCCCTACAGATGGATGGATTTCCTCCTCCCCTTCCCCTGCCTGCACTCTCCCAGCGCCTAGGGCCCGCCCCCTTCCCCCGTCCCTGCCCGTCTCATTTGCATGCGGCTCTTCCTCTCCAGCCAGGGGCGGTGCGGCTCTGCCCGCTCCAGGGCCGGCTCGCTGCCCAGCTGTCCCACTGGAGCCCGCTCAGGGATGCTCCTCCGTTTCCCGAAGTGTTGTTTTATACCAGGCCATTTTTATGTAATTTGTTATCTTATTCAGGCTTCTTTCAGCCGTGTCTGGCTCCTCGTGATCCCATTTGGGATTTTCTTGACAAAGATACTGGAGTGGTTCGCCACTTTCTTCTCCAGCTCATTTTTACAAATGAGGAAACTGAGGCAAATAGAATGGAGCGACGTGCCCAGGATCACATAGCTAGAAAGTGTCTGAAGCTGCATTTGAACTGTCTCCCTGACTTCAGACCCAATTCTCTATCCATTGTATCATTTAGCCGCCTGTTTTGTGCTATTACTGCTACTACCAAAGAAAAAGTATTTTTTCATCCTTTCTGCCTCAACTACAATCTGGGTTCTCATTCACTCCAGGAAAATTTTTGCTTCTTCCCCTTAACTTTCAGGTCATGTTCATTCTACCCTTTTATCTTAGTTATTTTCATATATACCTTATTTCCCCTCTTAGACGAATTCCCATGAAGGCAGAGAATGATGGAAGGCTCATAAATGGAGAGCTGTAAAAGAAGAGAATAAGCATTTGTTAATTATTATGTGCCAGGCTTTGTGCTAAACATTTTACAAATATTATTTCTTTTGATACAACAATCCTAGGAAGTAGGTGCTGTTATCATTTACATTTTATAGCTGAAGAAATTGAGGCAAACAAGTAACAGAGTGAGTTGCTCAGGCTTACACAGCTAGTAAGTGTCTGAGGTCAGATTGTTGACCCCAGGTCTAGAGTCCTGAACACTGAGGAGTCATTTAGTTGGACCCCTTCATTTTACAGATGAGGAAACCGAGGCCCAAGGATCTTTTGTGACTTGCCTAAGATGACAGAGGGAGCAATTGTCAGAACTGGGAAGTGAAATTAGGACATTTGACTCCAAGCTTAGCACTTTTCTTCTCTCCTATTAATGAGTTTTATTTCATTTTTTCATAGGTAGTAATAATAACTGACATTAATATAATGCTTTGAGATTTTAAAAGTATTTTATATTCACGATCCTCACAATTGCCTTGAAATTGTAGGTAGTACAAGTAATACAATAATTATTTGACAGATGAGGTTCGTAAGAGTTAAGTGACTAGTCCATGGTCATATAGCCAGTACAAGTGCTAGAGAAGAGATTCTAATCCAGGTTTTTGTCCCCATCTGTTCTCTTTCCATTATATTGCATCGTCCTTAAAAGGGATTTCTAAGGCTGATGCAATCGAAAATGTGTATGAGTGCATATGCATATATATAAATCTCTGTATAACTCAATATAGCAAGGATTGGTGTTTTTCTTACTAGCTGGAGAGCATGAAGTCAGGAAGGTTCATCTTCCTGAGTTCAAATTTGTCTTCAGACACTTACTAGCTATGTGACCCTGGACAAGTCACTTAACCCTGTTTGCCTCAGTTTCCTTATCCGTCAAATGGGCTAGAGAAAGAAATGGCCAACTACTCTAGTATCTTTGCCAAGAAAACCCCGAATGGGATCACAAAGGCTCAGACATGACTGAAATGATTCAAGTACTCCTCCCACAGATGCCGACTTAACTGGTAGTCTGAGAGCTGCTATCTCCAAAATGTCAGTCTGTCCAACCTTAGCCAGATCAGTTCTTAATTAACCTACGATCATAGGTTAGTAAAAGAAAGGAAGGGAGGTCAGAGGACAAATCAAATCTTCACATTTTACAGATACGTAAACTGAGACCCAGAGACTTGATCTCAGAAAATCATTCAGGGTGACATTTAAGTCAAGATTATAGATCAGCTATCTAATTAGTGCAGTGTTGATTCCAGATCTCCTCAGTCCTTCCAGCAAAGGCGTGCACTTCCCTAGGGGAGCCTGAAGAAAGGCGTGTCTCCTCCCAGCATCCTTCATGCTTTTAGTAGCAATATGATTTGAACCTGCATTTTTAGCTTATTTTTATACCTTATCAATAGTCTCACTTTTAATCTGGCCTTGAAGGTTTCTGACATCTGATAGATCACAGCACAAGTGGCTGAGCTCGTGGAAAGTCTTTCTGAATTCATGATGGGTCTTTTAGGCAGCTCAGCTTTCTGACAACCTTGAGAGTCGGCTGTCATTACATGGAGGGTAATGTTCTCATGGCAGGTGTTCATAATTATTCTGAAAATGACCTCCAAGAAGCTGCTGTTATCTTAGAGCTGGAGGGAGAAATCCTGCATAGTAAGTCTTCTCACAAAAATTACAAAGGGGGAAAAATCTGTTGACGTGTTAAAAGACAAACTAAAAAGGTTACAAGAAATTACGATAAATTCTTCAGAGGAAACGACTAAGGTAACAGTAACCAAAAGGGTTACAATTAGGGGTGTGGTGGATCCAGCTTGAACAGATAGCTGATTGGCAAATTTTCAGTGTAAGCATTTACACTTCAGAAACTGGTAAATGCTACAGATCACAGCTTGATTTATTGTGTTGCTGATTGTCTAGACTTAAAAAAGTGCCGGTTAAAGTGTTAATAATACAGATTAAATTTAAAAGTGTGTTATGGGCACATTTCCTCCCTTCCCCTCTTCTCCTTCCCTCACAAGATGACTGTTCAACATTTACCAGCATCTTCTTGGTTCCACTATATCATATTAAATACAAATGGTTTTGTATCAAAAATGCGAAGGGAGAACTTTTCTAAAATGGAAATTGCATTGGTGACTTCAGGATACAATAAGCTACAAATGGATCCAGAGTCTTACCAGGGCTTGTCTATAATATTTATTGCTACAGGTAGAAAGTCATACATTTTGAATTTTAAGGTGTCTGCAGTAGTCACACAAAGCACTAGCTTTGATATTCTGATATTCTTTTCCTCCATATTCTGCCAAAACTTTACTCTACATTCCTCATCTCCATGTGGAAATTATCCTGGGTTTCCTCCTAACATTCCTTTATTAGGGAATCTTGGGAAAGTTGCTTCCCTGCTTGGTGCCTCAGTTTCTTTGTTTTTAAATTAAGAGGGTTGGACTGGATAATCTCTAAAGTTCCTTCTGACTCTGATCCTTTTCTAAGGCCCACTTAATTGAAAGATTTGGGTCTGGTGACAGATTGTGTGTTGTAACATAACATAAGTTGGGGACTAACTTAGCTTTACTTCTGGCTTTACTTCATTTGTTGCATGGCTTATACACTGAATGACAACATCAGGATAAAAAACTAACTCAATGGGCTAGAAGGATGGGTCAGATCCAATAAATGAAATATAATAGGAATACATGTATAATCCAACACTTGGGTTAAAAAAAAAAAACAGTTGCACTAGTACAACGTAAACAGGACTGGATTGGAGGGATGTGGGGTTAAGGCTTCCCAAATAGTTTGTGTGAGACAACAGTTGTGTTGGACAACTACGTGAGAAGAAACTCAAGAGAGTGGTCATGGACTGCATACTCAATGAGTCAACAGTGGAAAGCAAAATAAAGCAATGGGACTCTGGGCTGCATTTGTCCACAGCAGTTCTAGAGGGTAGAGTTAGGGAAAATGAGTAGAAATTATAGAATGATATTTCTTCTTGATATAAAGGAAAAAAATTCCTAACGATTAAAATTGTCTAAAAATGTTGCCTTAGAAACTAGTGGGCTCCTAATCTTTAGAAGTCTGTAAGCAGAATCTGGATGGCTATTTATTGGAAATGTTTTAGAAGGGATTCTTTTTCAGGTATAGATTGTATTAAATGGACTTTGGCATCTTTTCTAATTCTGTGTCTCAGTGATTCTGAAAGTTTGGGGAGGCTCATTGCCAGAAAGCCTTTTTCCAAATAATTAATTTTTTTGACCATGGCAATTCATGAAATAGTCTAATGCAGCATAAAGTAGTTGCATTTTGCAGTAGTGAAAGATATACCCTAACTATTTAAATAATGAACTATTGATATATTGAAGTAGTCTAATGGAACACAAAGAATAGAGTGATTTTAATAGAGGTCACTGCACCAATATTTGGAACCTATAAATGGGTAGATAGATCTGAAAAAATAGGTACCTTGGTAAAAAGATAGAAAATCCCATTGCCTTCCCCTATACCTCTGATTATGTCCTTCTTCTCTCAAGCCCAACCACCCTTAAAAATGCCCTTTTTAATCACCTTCAAGGCCACACCAAGTTCTTATTCTTCCATCAAATCTTCCCAAAGGGATGTCTCCTTCCCTGAGACTCATAGCTCACTGCCTGGGTGATGTATTTGAAAATTAATTATGTAAGCCCTTATGGTGTCTCTTTAAATGTTTTCTTTTCTTGTTATTTAATTTTTCATGTAATGTATTTAGACTTTGTGTTCCCTGCTAGAGATTGAGAATATTTTATATTCTCTTCAATTGCAGGTTTAGTAAACATAGCCTTATACATAATTTCACAATATCATAAAAGTTTAGAACCACAAGACACCAATACAACTCTGATACAACTTATTTTTATAGATGGGGTTAACTGAAACTCAGAGAAATTAATTGATTTATCCAAGGTCAAACACCTGATGAGTAGCACAAAATTCGGATTAAAACTCAGATTTGAAAAATCCTCTTTGCCCAAGGTATCCTCCAGAATTGCTCCTAGCACTTAGCACATTATTCTAGCTATGACTTCTGCAAGATGGCGTGTGTGTGTGTGTGTGTGTGTGTGTGTGTGTGTGTGTGTGTATGAATGGTTCTGGCCTCTATCACTAAGCTTTAGTCCCCATGGTTGAGTCACTCTGAGCCGTAATGGAAAGCAGCAGTATGGAAAATCCCATGTTTTAGCCAGTGGGATTGGGAATGGGAGGAGAAGGTTAAGTGTGTCCTCAGATTCCAGGAGAAGAAAGTAAGCAGTTTAGAAAGGCAATTTTGAGGACTGAAATATAAAACCAGAGCTGGCCCTAGGTAATTATAACTACAAGTCATATTTATATAGTACTTTATGGCTATAAAGGGCTTTATATAGATTATTTCATTTCACAAGCTATGATTTAGAGCTGAAAAGCACCTTAGAAGTCATCTAGTCTAACCACTTCACTTTCCAAAAGAGGAAACTGAGGCTCAAAGCTAAGTGGCATGTC
Source organism: Sarcophilus harrisii (assembly GCF_902635505.1). Classification (NCBI taxonomy): domain Eukaryota; kingdom Metazoa; phylum Chordata; class Mammalia; order Dasyuromorphia; family Dasyuridae; genus Sarcophilus; species Sarcophilus harrisii. The sequence continues at coordinate 223,490,470 of NC_045430.1, forward strand.
TAGAGCCAAGCAACTAGTAACAGCATTTGGGTCTCAGACCTGAAGTATTCCCAGATAGTAAAGTAGAAAGGATTTATTTTTGACTTCCATCTTATGTTCCTTTGGCCAATCCCTACTCTCCCTAACCCCCGATTCCTTCCCAGATCCCCAGTTTCCTTGTGATTGTCTACTCCCCATTTCACATACACAATTAGGTTTACCTTTCCCAGAAGCAGCTCTCAGTTCCAAATTATCCCCATTCCCTGATCCTGTCCTCATCATCAAAATCCTGGTCTCATTTTCTCAGGGCCATGCTAGACAACCAAGGGAAACCTTATTCTCTTCTTCATGCTAAAGTATTTTGGGCTGCTAGGATTCCATGATAATCCAGTTCACCTGGATTTCCATGTAGTAACCTAAACAAGAAACCGAAAGGGGATAAGGGGACGTCATGGTGCATTGGAAAGCATATTGGACTTGTAGGTGGAAGTCTTGATTTAAAAGCTCTGATATGGAAGTTTAGGCAAATCATTTTACATTCTGGACTTCAGTTTTCTCATCTACAAAATTATACGGGTGAACTTATTTGATTTTTCAGATCTTTCCCAGCTCTGACATTCTTTAACATCAGCATAGAAGGGACATAAAGAGAGGTGGGATGAGTTTTTGCTAGGGAGGATTTTAGAGCTTGGGTACCTCTTTAAAAAAAGCTGGTCAGATGATGCAAGATCTTTATGAAGATGGCAAAATAGAGCCTTAAGGAGGCCGATGAAATATTGACCCAGTGCTGAGTTCAGCGGCTTTTTTCCCTTGTATGGGATTCTGGCCCTGCACAAAGCCCACCCAAGTGAATGGATACTCTGACAAGGATTTCTAATAAACAGATGCAGGTGGGACTAATGGAATACTATTTATTTCTAAGGCTTTGGAGCAGATAAATCAGGGGACATCAAAATCTAAACACCTTAACATTTGTATTTCTTCCAGGAAAAGCTATCTTTGTGTGTGTGTGTGTGTGTGTGTGTGCATGTACATGTGTGTGTACATATGCACATATGTGTACATATATTATCTACTTAGCAGGCTCCTTATCTACATTTGTCAGCCCTAATCAGACAAACCCTGATGGGTTTAGATTTAAGCTCACTTAAGTCACAGAAAGCTCTTCAGAAGCTGTCATCAGACTTGTGAAATTGGAGGATATTTAACTTGTTGATTAAGTACTTAACATTACAAATGAATGCAAAACTGTCTATCAGTTGGAGTGTGACTGTTGGCAGTGTTGGAAGTTTCTGCTTTGGTGATAATGAATGACCTAACAATCCTCCAGCCTCAATGTAGCAGCCTGGGCTCCTTGCCTCCCACCCCAGCTCCCTCCTTAAGCCTGAGGAGCTGTTCAGCTCATTTCTCATCCTGGGGAATTGTTGATGATGTTTGGGGGGGCATGGGGATGAATAAGAAAGGGAGCAGGATTAGAACAACATTCATGCTTACTTTTATATCTATGATTAGATATAAAATGACAAAGGAATATTATAAGGACCCAGGTGGAAAAGTTAATGGGCGATAGCTGGGGGGAGAAATAGAACAAATAGATTGTTATTTTAAAATTGTTATTCTGTTAAAGGTTACTGGAATCTCTGCAAGGCAGCATGGAATAATGAAAAATATAATATTAGGCACAGAGGTTATTGGGTTTGACTCCTGCCTCAGACATTTATTTACCACGTAGGTGATTGTGAACCAAGCATTTAACTTTTCAGGATCTCGGTCTTTTCATCTGTAAAATGGAAACAATACCCCTTGTAACACCCCCCTGACAGTTCTTTTGAGGAAAATGCTTTGTGAAGCTTAGAAAGTTATGTGAGTGGAGGGACTTTTAGTGGTAGCCAGGGAAAAGGGTGTCTGGATTTCATCATTATAAGGACTTTTGGGTGAGTATAGACTGACAACTATGCTATAACTTACTGCCTTAGATACATGCACAGAGATGTTCAAAGGCTTACCCAGAACCAGATGGTCTTTATACAGCAGAAGTGAGCTTTGACTCCAAGCTTTTCTGACTTTGTGGCCAGTGATCTGGCAGCTGTGTCTCATACCTCAAAATATGAATTATCAATATGTGAGTAGCTTGGAGTTTATGGTATTGGTTGGGATTTTATGGCATCACAGCATATGACAAGTCACTTAGCCTCAGTTTCCTTATCTGTAAAATGAGCAGATGGGACCAGATCACCTCAGAGGTCTCATCTAAGTACAAATCTATGTTATTATAGTCTTCATTTTGTTTGCTTTTCTCTCTCTGTCTCTCTCTAAGACTGGATCAGAAGGGCAGGGCTACCCACGGGCAGATCTCTTCACCAGTTTTCACAGGAGCCTTGACCTAGTCCTGTTGACCTAGAACTGATGTGGATCAATTTGTCCCTCTTTAGGCAACCTGGTGGCCTCTGCTCCCAGGAGCTCATCATATCAATTCTAGCCTTAATGGGTACATCCAGTATAGTTCAGAACCTCTAGTCCAAGAGATCCACTAGCTTTATTTGATTGTATTTGTTGAGATTGTTACTGAAGGTTAGGTCCCGAGGCTACAAAGGTAATAAAACAAAGTACCATAATCAAGGAGGTTATGAGGTATTAAGGGGGAACAACACCTACATAAAGATCTAAGATGGGAGAGAGTGACAACTGCAAGGGAGAAATTCAGACAAAATGCTGTGAGAAATTTGAGGTAAGAGAGATCTCTTTAGCTGGGGATGATATCGGGGAAGGAATCATGAAAGAAATGATCTAAGTATAATGGCAAGAGCTCAGAAGGCCTGGAAGCAAATCCAAGCACTTCTGCTTATTTTCTGTGTGAACTTAGGACAACCACTCAATCTTTTAGGCCTCAGTTTTTAATTCTGTATAATCGAGAGAGGGCTCTGTAACAAGGGAGCACCTAGACCAGAACCGTTGCTTTCTCTCTAATGCTCAGCCTTAACTGTCCCGCTCATCACTCAGCATTAGAAGGAAGAGTCAAGCTCTCTGAGGCTCTCAGAAAGCTGAGAGCCTCTTCTTTAGCTCCTCCATTTTGTACATGACATCTCTTATTCCTAAAGATTTGGATTCCTATTAATCAGTAAGTAGCTTGCCACCTCTATCCTATCCTTTATCCTTTATTTTTTTTCCTTTATCCCAGTCTCAGCTGTTTTTTAATTACTCTGGCTTCCATGACGTTTACAATAAATATTTAATTGAATTGTTAAAAACATAACAAAAAGCCAGAAGACTCAGAGAGGGTCAGCATGGATGCTTAGTCACACCATCACAAGCTTTAATTTTCGAATACAAACTGGGTCATTCTGCCCTTTAAACACAGACCAAAAGGAGTGAAAGTTGGAATTTGCAAAGATAAACTTGTTCCCTTGAAAAAACCCCATAGAATCTGTGCCATCTGGGAATCACTTTGCTTGTCATGGCAACCAGGCTCATTGAAGCCTCCAATTCATTTAGGTTCATGGCAGTCCTGAACAGCTTTGCTTCCAGAAAACTCTAAAACTATCCTTCTTGGCGCTTCTTCCCCCTTCATGATTTTCAGTTTGTTTTCTATCAGCAGTCCGGACCTGGATCTGGTTCATGCTCAGAAGTTCGCGAGTCCAGTTGGGGGTTTGAAGAAAGAAGCGAAGGGCTGGAATAGCAATTTTGTGCTAGGAGTTGATGAGATGATTGCACATGTATATTCTATGCCAACTTGTTTGCCCTCTCAATGAGGGGAGAGTCAGGGAGGGAGAGAATTGGGAACTTAACATCTGAAAAAAAATGTTAAAATTGTTTTTACATGTGATTGGGGGAAAATAAAATATTAAATTAAAGACAAATGAAAGTCAATGAGAGATGAACCAAAGGATTACTGTTATGATGAGTGCTTGGTTGAAATTAGATATTACTCATCTGTATTTGACTAGTCAGGGTGATTTAATTATTTTTTTCAGCAATGTTTGACTGCTAAAGAATAGAAATGGAGGAAAAGGGAGATAGGTGACAAAAGTTGGAGCAGCTACAGAGTGCATTAGGTAGAGCCCCAGTCCCAAAGTCAAGGAGACCCGAGTTCAAATATGGCCTCAGACACTGACTAATTGTGTGACCCTGGGCAAGTGGCTTATCTCTGTCTCAGTTTCCTCATCTGTAAAATGACCTGGAGAAGGAAATGTCAAACTATTCCAATATCTTTGCAAAAAGAAAACAAAACAAAAACCCAATGGGATCACAAGAATTGGTCATGATTTAAAAAAAAAAAAAAAAGACTGAACAACAACTAGCCAGGGTTAGGGTTATCCACATAGAATGGACAGAAGAAAACAAGTCATGGATCCAGAGTTGGAGGGCTCAGCTAATCTAATTCATTAATTTAACAGATGAGGAAACTGAGATCTAGGGAGACTGAGTTCCCTAAAGTTCCCTGATTGGTAAGTAAGAGCAAGGGATTATCCAGGGGTCCTCAAACTTTTTAAATAGGGGGCCAGTTCACTGTCCCTCAGACTGTTGGAGGGCTGGACTAAAGTAAAAACAAAAACTTTGTTTTGTGGCCTTTAAATAAAGAAACTTCATAGCCCTGAGTGAGGGGGATAAACGTCGTCAGCTGCCAAATCTGGCGTGCAGGCTATAGTTTGAGGACTCCTGCGTTGAGTCTGAAGTCTTTCTGCTTGGGCAACACACTCTCTTTCAGGGGGAAAAAGTGTTCAAGAGTAAAAAAGAAAGGGGTCTTATTGAAATAGCTCACTCACAGGACAAGATTGGACAGGGAGGAAAGTGAGGCCAGAATAAGGTTGATAAATTGGAAGAATAGGGAGGAATAGGAAGGTCAAAGTGAAGGTCAAATACAAGTATAGGTAGGTAGGGAACATAAGAGTGGGAGAGGGGGGGTTGTGCTCAGAGAGAGAAATTTCAGAGTTTAGTGATTCTGAACCTAGGGTAGTTTCAAGAAATTCGAAGATCTTGTCCTATAGAGGAAAGAATAATGAATCTGGAATCAAAAGAACTCTGTTCTATGTGCAAAAATGTTTGTGGCAGCCCTTTTTGTAGTGGCCAGAAACTAGAAACTGAGTGGATGCCCATCAATTGGAGAATAGCTGAATAAGTTACGGTATATGAATGTTATGGAATATTACTGTTCTGTAAGAAATGATCAGGAGGATGATTTCAGAGAGGCCTGGAGAGACTTACATGAACTGATGCTGAGTGAAATGAGCAGGACCAGGAGATTATTATACATGGCAACAGTAAGGTTATATGATGATCAATTCTGATGGATGTGGCTCTCTTCAATAATGAGATGATTCAGATCAGTTCCAATAATCTTGAGATAAAGAGAGAGGATTGTGGGTACTGAGTGTGACCACAACATAACATTCTTTGTGATTCATTCTTTCTGTTGATGTTTGCTTGCATTTTGTTTTCTTTCTCAGTTTTTTCTTTCTTGATCTGATTTTTCTTGTGCTGCAAGATAATTTTATATATATATATATATATATACATATATATTGGATTTAACATATATTTCAACTATTTAATGTGTATTGGATTATCTGCCATCTAGGAGAGGGGGTGAGGGGAAAGAGGGGAAAATTTGGAACACAAGATTTTGCAAGGGTCAATGTTGAAAAATTACCCATGCATATGTTTTGTAAATAAGAATCTTTAATAAAAAAAGAAAAAGAACAGTTATTAAAAAAGAACTGTGTTCAAATCTTGATTTTGCTACTTAAATTCTGTGAACTTAAGTCCCATAAATCACCATCTCTTGCTCAGTTTCCTATTTGTAAAGTGAGAGTGTTAGATGAAATGATCTCTAAACTTCCTTTCAACCCTAAACCAATGGTCCTATGATCTTAAAATATAAGCACCTTATCTGGGGGAGAGGTGTCTGAAAAATGTGGTTAATGGAGTTCTGAGCATCAGAGATTTGTTCCAGAAGGGGACTTTAGAAATTATCTAGTTTAACCCTTTCACTTGATGATAAATCAAGGCACAGAGAAGCTGAGCATCCAGGAAAATGAGTAATTCTCTGGAGACAGGATGCTAGATGCACAATGTGGAAAATGAAGTTGGCAGAGGAAAAGTAGCAAGGAAGGATGTTCAAAAGCCAAACCCATTATTAGAGACATAGACCATGAGGGTGTACACTTTTTTTTTCAAAAGGCGCCCACCTACATTTTCTGGGAAACCAGGTGACCCACTGGATATAGGGCCATCTGTGGAGACAGGAAATCCTGAGTTCAAATCTAGCCTCAGACACTTACTAGCTGTGTAACCTTGGGCAACTCATTTCACCTGATTTGCCTCATTTCCTCATTTGTAAAATGGGCTGGAAAAGGAGGTGACCTTCATCCATCTACTTCAGTATCTTTGCCAAGAAAATCCCAAATGGACTCAGAGAGTCAAGAAGATTAAAATGACTGAATATTTTCCTGCCTCGAACTAAGTCTCTAATAGTTGCTTATTCACCCCACCCTCTGCACGGCTGTCTCTCTAGAACCCACCTACTGTAACTAATCTTCAACACAAAATGGCAAGGAATTTCAGGTTGCATTTACACTAACAGTAAAATGAGTCGAAGGAATTTAGAAGATAATTTGCCTTTTGGAAAAAGCTGCCAACTATGTCTGCATCAATCTGAAGCCACCCAAACAGTCCCACTTCAGTCCCCAAACAGTCAGATTGACTGCCGGGTGTCACAGAGACAAAACATCTGCTTTTCCACACTTTACAGCTGTTTGCTTTGGCAGCAGAGAGACGCAGACATTGACTGAATTCACTGGAAAATTGCTTTAGCCGTGGAAAAAGCTTTACCTGTGTTGACGCAGGTTAAGCATGCAGAGTTGGGGGAGGGAGAGAAAGCAAATACCCATTTAATTATTTTAAAGGCTATAGTCACTGGGACTGTAATTTGGATTAATGAAGTCAGCAAGTACCTTTTTTTACTCTTTATTGTTAGCATTTCAAAGATTCCCTCTGAAGGAAAAAAGATAGTTCCTACTAAGATCTAGTAATAAACACAAATTACCAGGAAAATAAATCAAGAATAAGAGAGGGTGGCTGTTATTGTTATTTTTAAAAGGGTTTTTATAGGCGCAATCTTCTGGGCAAGAGATAAACCCAGAAATAAACCAGGTTGAACAGGTGTCCTTGGAAGGGAAGGAGAAGCTGAGGAAGCCTCTTTGCTGATTGGAAACATGATTTGCTTCTGTATTTAGCAAGCATCTAGAAACATGTTGGAAACCCAGTGAAATGCCATATGACCCCTACATTCTGCCTGGCGGCTTGTTCTTCCAATCTTGTTCTGCTCCAGTTCCCCAGTTACTGGATTCACCACAACCTCAGTGAGTGCCTTTGATTCACACTAGCTCAATGACCTGACATGGGGCTCGGTAATGAGTGCGAATAATTAGCTGCTGTCTAGTCATGAGGGCGGTCCCGGCATCTACTCTATCCAGGCTTTAGAAGAAAGGGACAAATTAGCTTTCTGTTTTGCCAGGGAGTGGCCAACTTCCCAGTGTTTTATCAACAGAACATTTACCAAACCTTTCCTCGTTAAGGTAATTGTCTCTCAAACAAAGTCTTGTGTCAAGTTGTTACCCTCTTATTCTAGGGACAGCAGCTGTAGGTATAATGCAATTCAACAATTTTAAATAAGATTCGAGTTGAAAGGGAAGGGCAGATGAGTTGGGCAGATATTGAGATCTGAAAAAGGAAATGCTAGCTGGCTTTCAGATTGGGCTTTCTGAATAACCCTCTACGAGGTAAGCAGTATAAGCCTTATTGCCTTAATGGATGAGCTAAAATGAGGATGAAAGGGATGAGATAGAGAATTCAAAGCTAAGTCTCCTGGGTTTCCATTAGATGGATATTTTTCCCCCAGACAGGATGAAGTTGGCATCTATCTTTAAAAAAAGTTTTATTTTAAATAATATTTCCTCCACCCTCCTGCCATTACATGCAAAGACAGTTTTGAATATTCATTTAGAAAAAATGAGTTCCAAATTATCTTCCTCTTTTTCTCACTTCCTCCCTCCCTGAGATGGCAAGCAATTTGACATAGATTATACATGTGCAATCATGCAAAACATATTTCCATATTAGTCATGTTGTTAAAGAAGACATAGACCAAAAGAAAAAAAAATCCATGAAAAAGGAAGATGAAAAATAGTATGTTTTGATTTCATTCTGATAACATTAGTTCTTTTTCTGGAGGAGGATAGCATTTTTCATCATGAATCTTTGGAATTGTCTTGGATCATTGTATTGCTGAGATTAGTGAAATCATTCGTAGCTAATCATTGTAGAGTGTTGCTGTTAATTGTGTACAATGTCCTCTGGTTCTGTTCTCTTCACTTTGCATCAGTCTGTGTAAGTCTTTCTGGGTTTTCCTGAAATCAGCCTGTCAGTTCTTATAGCACAGTAACATTCCATTACAATCATGTATCACTTGTTCAGCCATTCCCCAATGAGTGGACATCCTCAGTTTCCAATTCTTTGCCACCACAAAAAAAGTTGCTGTAAATATTTTTGCACAGATCGATCCTTTTCCCTTTAAAAAAAATCTCTTTGGAATATAAACCTAGTAGTGATATTGCTGGATCAGAGGCTATTCTCGGTTTGATTGCGTCTATCGACAGATGTCAGCTGTCAGTGCTTACCCTCTGATCCTCTCGGTGCACTCTCCTTCCCTCAATGCTCCAACTAAGACCTGA